>NC_092742.1:27404752-28065467 GCF_047496795.1 Chiloscyllium punctatum
AATTGGGTACCTATTTGATAAGGAAATACTCACAAGGGTAGAGCAGGACTGAAATTGGCACAAATTAGATGGCCTATTTCAAAGAGCCTGCATAAGTTCAGTGGGCCAAATGGCCTTCTACTCAGTTGTATGATTCTTTGGCTGTATTGTGAATTAAGGAAAACCTCAGTTTCTCTATGCTGTGTTCAGTTTTATCGATTGAAACTCATAAAGAATACATTGGCATTGAATGACTCACCACAATTCTACCAGTTCTTAATGAGTTAAATTATGAGGACTGATAACTTTTTCCAAGAACCAATCTATGTACAATGGGCCAAATAGCAATGTCAATGTTTTATGTTTTTAATGTGCCAGTTTGATACGTATCTTTTTTTGTCTTAAGCTACACAACATCATAGAGACAACAGCCATTAGCCCTGGAGCACAGTGATAATGAAAATGGATCTTCTAACTATATTCTTTAAATCATTGAATGATTCCACTAATCATTGCTCAATTGCACTTTTTTGGTTCCTTTTTAGTTGAAGAGTCTTGTTTAGAGAACAAATTGTTCTTTAAGTAAAACAATTTCTTTCTAAATCATAAGCTGCCTTGAAAGTCTGTGTTATTCTGGAATCTACACCATAGCAGTAGCTGTGGTTGAAATGGATAGCACACTCAAATCTCAGTCAGAAGACTATGGCCACAAAATCTCGGCTGTCTCTTTATTGCGATGTCAACAGAATAATGAATTTTCAGAGTTGTTATATCAGTGAAGTGTTTAAAACAAGACCCTCTTTCTTTCCCAGTAAAAGATTTACACAAAGGAGAGTAGGGTGTTATACAATGAACAATCATATGAGTGAATATCAATAGGCATTATTAAATAGGTCTATAGAGGGCTTGGTAAGTGAGGACATCTGATAAACCCTACATGCTCCAATTCCATGTAATCTGATGTTATGAAAATGGATCTCAGTTTGAACATGCATGTTAGCTAATCTTAGTCTAAATGCACAATTAATACTTCACTCCACATCTCCCCTAAGTTTGTTTACCGTCATCCTTTTAACCATTAACATTTAACTCTTTCGTCCTACATCCAAATAGTGACAAAGTCTCTTTCACTTCAGGCACTAACCATGAATAGCATTCTCAGTTCACTTCTTGGAGGACCAAATGCTCAATAAATATGCTCCTTTGTTTCACAGAGCAGCATGATAACTCAATGGTTAGCACTGCAGCCTCACAGCACCAGGGACCTGGGTTCGCTACCCACCCCAGGCGACTGTCTATGTGGAATTTACACATTCTCTGGGTGTCTGCGGGGATTTCCTCTCACAATCCAAAGACGTGCAGGCTGGGTGAATTGGCTATGCTAAATTGATCATAGTGTTCAGTGATATGTAGATTAGGTGCATTAGTCAGGGGTAAATGTAGGGTAGGGGGATGTGTTGGAGTGGACTTGTTTAACCAAATTGGTGTTTCCACACTATAGGGACTCTACGATAGTCTGGTGGCCGAGTACATTGATGGAGTCTGTTGACAGCCTGTCTAAGACAAGAAATCTTTGGAACACCATCAGAAAGTAGAAGTGTATCATTATCAATAAGAAAACAGGACTTCTCGACCAGAATCTAAGATGTTCATACATAGCTCTGCAGCCTGCAGACCAAATGGCCAATTGGCTTACTTTCTTTGTTATTATATATTTTTTTCATATTATATCATCCTTATTCTGGTGAGCTCCATCATTACTAAAAAATTGCTTCTGCATGATAGTTTTCTGAACAGTTAAATGAAAATTTTTGTTCTCCCTTTCAACAATTTCTTTTTCAAAAGTGTGTCATCGCTCAATAATGGTAATAGAAAGTTTTCCTGAGATAATTATGCCCAGTGATCTTCAAGCTCTGAATGTTGCAGCATTAATTGCAGAAGAACAGAAGCTGATTCTGCAGAAGAGTTCTGGAAACATATTTTGTGTTTGTTTTTGTGTGTTAGCTTCCACGACTTGATTTTGCAGTGTAACTGCTAAGAGTTCTGCTTTCAGTTCATCAGTTTTTTAATGTAGTTGGGCTTTTCCAATTCTTGGTTACTTTTCCTATTTCTGAGTTTCTTTTGATGCTCAACTTTAAGCTGCTTGAAGGCAGTATTCACTTCTAAAATTTCTGAATGCTCAACATTTGCATGATCCAGCTTGGAACTAAGCATCTCCTTTTCATTGCTGACAGCAACTGAGCAATTGCCGCTTTCTGGCCAATTTCTGATGTGGAACATTTTTCTCTAAATGTGTCAAATTTCTCTTCTTGTCATTGATTCATGATTGTAAATATATGCTGCATTCAATTTACTTCTTACAATGCAGTTGGGGCATATTCCAGCCTGAGTGAAGTTTGTGACTCTATATTGAAGTTTTGAGATCTCTTTATTGTATGACTGAAGATCTCTTCTGAATTCATCATCTGAAACGTCTCAGATATGGTGGTCATTTTGCTGGCAATATAGTTAATTTGAAGTTTTGCTTGCTTTATTAATGATTGAACTAATTTAGGATCTCATTCCTGCTTCCATTTAATGGCCGGCTTTCGACAGGGAGATGAACTGTTTCATCTAAATGTGGTTATAGATGCAGTAGGCTGCAACTTATTGGTAGTTATTATGGAATAGGTATACAACATGACCTTTTCTCTCACCTTCAACAGAGGGATGATTCTCTTCATAAGAGACAGAAGAGAGTCTAATAGTAATATCTGAATAAAAGAGTACAAGAAAGTTGAAAGCCTCTGAAGTTACCACAATTGGTACACAAGAACCCATGGTATTAAAATAGTGTATTAGCATGGATAGATGACTGACTAACTATTAGATTACAGGAAGTAGAAATAATAGGAGCATTTTCAGCATGGCAACCTGTAACTAGTGGAATGCCACAGAGACCATTGTGGCTGGCCTTCAATTATTTTTGTTATACTGTTGGTTCGACTATAACACACATTTCTTCAACGCGAATTGGCTATAACGCAATTGAAGAATTTAGACCATTATTTGTAGAATGCAAACATTCCTTACTTGTATTAGCTATAACATGATTCTGGCTCCATTGGTTTAAACAATGCTGTTATTATGCACGGGAACAGAACTATTGCATTATACCAGAACTGAATGTCTATCAAAGACTTGGATGCGGGGTGTGAATTTATTATCACCAGGTTTGTGGATGGCACAAACATAGATGGGAACACATGTAGTGAGGATGAAACAAAAAGCCAACAGAAGAAAATAGACAGATGAAATGAATGGGGAAAAAATCTGGCAAATGGAGTATAATGTAGGAAAACGGGAGATTACACATTTTGGTAGGATGAATAGAAGATCTGAATGTTATTTAAATGGAGAAGGGCTGAAGAAAGCTGCAGCACAGAGTGATTTTGGGGATTTCATGTATGAATCAGAAAAAAATAGCATTCATGTTTAGCACGTAATAGGGAGGGCAATGAAACACTGGCTTTCATTTCAAAGGGAATGGTGTATCAAATATGGAAAGTATCATAAATTGCTAAACTTATGCAAGGTGCTGGTCAAATCCCAACTAGTCCACTGTAAAAAGCTTTGATCCCCTTATCTAATGAAGAGTATACTGTCGTTGGATGAAGACCCAAGAGGGTTTATTTGGACAATCCCAGATCTGGAGAGACTGAGGACAGGGGAAATTGAGTAGGTTGGACTTGTACTCAATCGAGTTTAGAAGAATGAAAGGAGACTTTATTGAAACATACGATGTGGAGATGTTTTTTTCCCCTTGTGGACAAGCTTAAGAGCAGAGGGCATAAGAAGAAGGCCATCACCCATTTAAGACAGAGATGAGGAGATTTTATTTTCACTTTGAAGATGGCGAATTGGAATAATTCTTTACTGCAGTCTGGATTAATGGTGCTGGAAGAGCACAGCAGTTCAGGCAGCATCCAAGGAGCTGTGCTCTTTCAGCACCACTAATCCAGAATCTGGTTTCCAGCGTCTGCAGTCATTGTTTTTACCTAACTGTTGAGGTTGGGTTATTAAGTACATTCAAAGTGGTGATAGTCAGATTTTTAATCAACTAGAGAATCAAAGGTTATGAGGAAAAGACAGGAAAGTGCAGGGGAGAATTTTTGATCAACAATGAATGATGAAGCAGAGCTTATTGGTCAAATGGCTGACTTTTGCTCGTACATCTTATGGTCTCTGCCACTACTGAGTGAACAACAGCAATGGGATCCTTCTTTGTGACTTTATCTTGAAAGAGCAAGATAAGGTCTAAGATTCCACGTCGTTTTTGTTTTTGATGCATTTATTCTGACATTTTTAGCTCATCATTGGAAGCATCAAGATGGATCAGTCCCCAGGGCTGGACCAGATATATCCAAGGTTACTACAGGAAGCAAGGAATGAGATTGTTACGCCTCTAGCAATGATTTTTGCATCCTCACTCTTCACGGGAGTAGTACCAGATGATTGGAGGGAAGCGAATGTTGTTCCTCTGTTCATGAAAAGGGAATAGGGAAGTCCCTGGGAATTACAGACCAGTCAGTCTTACATCTATGGTAAGCAAGGTACTGGACGGATTCTGAGAGTTAGGATTTATAACTATTTGGAAAAACATAACTTGATTAAAGATAACATAGCTTTGTGAGGGGCCAGTCATGCCTCACAAGCTTATTGAGTTCCTTGAGGATGTGATGAGACAACTCAATGAAGGTCAAGCAGTGGATGTGGTGTATATGGATTTCAGGAAGGCATTTGATAAGGATTCCCCGATAGGCTCATTCAGAAAATTAGGAGGCGTGGGATATTTGGATGTCTGGATACAGAATTAGTTGGCCAAAAGACGACAGCGAGTGGTACTGGATGGCAAGTATTCTGCCTGAAGATCGGTGACCAGTGGTGTCCCGCAGGGATCTGTACTTGAGCCTCTGCTCTTTGGAGTTTTTATGAATGATTTGGATGAAGGAGTGGAAGATGGCTCAGTAAGTTTGCCAATGACACAAAGGTCAGTAGTGTTGTAGATAGTGTTGAGGGCTGTTGAAGGTTACAACAGGACATTGACAGGATGCAGAGCTGGGCTGAGAAGTGGCAGATGGAGTTCAACCACAATTAATGCAAAGTGATTCATTTTAAAAAGTCAAATGTGAATGCTGAATACAGAATTAAAGACAGGATTCTTGGCAGTGAGGAGGAACAGTGGCATCTTGAGATCCACATACACAGATCCCTCAAAGTTGCCACCCAAGTTGAGAGGTTGCTAAGGAGGTGTACGGTGTGTTGGCTTTCATTAACAGGGGGATTGAGTTTAAGAGCCATGAGGTTTTGCTGCAGCTCTATAAAACCCTGGTTAGACCACACACGGAATATTGTATCCAGTTCTGGTCGTCTCATTATAAAAAGGATGCAGATGCTTTAGAGAAGGCGCAGAGAGGATTTACCAGGATGCTGCCTGGATTGGAATACTTGTCTTATGAAGAGAGGTTGAGTGAACAATGGTTTTTCACACTGGAGAGAAAGAGGAAGAGAGGTGCCATGATAGAGGTGTACAAGGTAATGAGAGGCATAGTTAGAATAGAGAGCCAGAGACTTTTCCCCAGGGCAGAAATGGCTGTCACAAGGGGGTCATATTTTAAGGTGATTGGAGGAAGATAAAGGGGAGATGTCAGAGGTAGGTTCTTTACACTGAGAGTGGTGGGTGCGTGGAATGCACTGCCAGCGGCGATAGTAGAGTCAGAGACATTAGGGACATTTAAGCGACTGCTGGATAAGAATATGGATGGCAGTAAATTGAGATGTGTGTAGGTTAGGTTGGTTTTAGATTAAGATAAATGCTTCGCACAACATTGTGGACTGAAGGGCCTCTACTGTGCTATACTGTTCTATGTTCTATGTTCTAATCCTTTGAAAGAATGAAACAGTTTCCATTAGCTTTTGTAACTCCAGGAAGTAGAGTATCTTGTAGTGGACAGTGATTTCTGGGGCTTTGGTGTTTTCAGTATATATGAATTGAAGAATAGTTAAAGCTACACAGAAAATCTGTCTAATAAATAAATATAATATTTAGTATTAATATACAAGTTTAAGTGATTTATTTTGCATTGGGGAAAAATATAGCATGAATCTTCCACTCTGATTTTATACAATTTGTTCTGCAGTGTTGAATGGAGGATGATCTGAGAATAATTGACCTACGTCAGTCTCTGAAAGAATTAACACATCGATGTCTGTATACAATTTTTTTTGGTTTCTTGCCATTAATCATGATATCTGCATTGCAGTTTCATCTTCTCGCTCTATACAATGAAATAATCTAAAATTTGGCCATGAGTCTGCCAAATACCCTAAGAATCATTAATTCTGCCCTTTCCATGTTCTGAACTACTTGAACATCTGCAGATTGTCATGGTCTTTGCTCAATTTTCTGTGCTGCTGCTGTAGCTGTGATATAGTCCTAATCTTGGTACTCACAACTCTTGACAAAACGGTCTGGGAAATGTTCCTGCTAGTGGTTTTCCACAATAACATTAATAGTGTTCTGTTCCTTCTGCATTTGCTGTTGGTGAATTTTCTGAGTGCATTCTTATTTCCTATGTCTATAAATTCTCTGATCTATGACACTAATTTACTCACTAAGGCTAATTAATTTCCTCATTGCCTGCCCCTTGCTCCATGGTGGGTCTTTTTACCTACTTATTATTCAGCTTTTATGTGGGCTTGCCCACTCTAGGGTTTCATGACTAGATATATGTGGCATGTTGCTTCCTTCAAGGTTTGGTTTGCTAGGCTGGCCTCAGCCTTCACCCGTAACATTCTACAGCAAAAAGACTATAATTCAGATACGCATGCTATTACCCTTTGCTTGGGTTTGATCATCATCATCAAACATGTGGTAGGATGGACTCTACACTCATCTGAGCAAATGTTAGCAGGTTTAATTAAATGTGACAATTTACAAAGCATGGTCAGAGAGAACATCCTCTGGAATACCAGAGTCAGACTTTTGTTCCATGTAATCTGACATTACTGTGACAAAAACTGCTCTGCAACTACTCTTAGAATGCAGATATAATTTATCATTTACTCCACACTACAGAGTTGTTCTAAGTGTGAAGGCTAAAATGTATCTCACAACCAATGTTACAATGAAAACATTCATACATAACCAAATTATTTGTGGGAGCTTGCTGTGCACAAATTGGTTGCCCCATATTTCCTGTATTGTAATAGCGACTACATTGAAGCATATTTCCAGCCAATGAAGTACTTCAGAAGACCTCCTGATGTTTGAAAGAAATACCACTGACGCAGGGGCTTTGAAATCCAATAGGGAAGCAGGGCTTGAAGCAGTGTGTGTATTTTGTGGTGCTAATTGTGTGTATATGCAGAATCAGCTGGCGATGATAAACAGCATGCTGTTAACCTCCGAGGAACCCGTAGGAGAAATAAATAGTGTGTAGAATGCCTGCATTCCTAACAGCGAGTGCACACACACAGCAGGCAGTTGCTGTGCGGTTGCTAAAATATTATGTCTACATCTAATTTTTCTGTGGCTTATCTGCAGAAAAACTTAAAAATCACATGATTGTTGAAATGTGGCAATGATAAAAGACAAGAAGTGGGAATGGCAGCTGTGGGGGTATCAACTTTTTAACTATAACTAACAAATGATGGAAGAGTGAAGTTGGCTCCATTCAAAGCCATTAAAGGTGGGAGAAAAAAGTATTGGAGCTGACTGATATTTAAGTGCCTTTGAAGCGTAGCACATCAAACGTTCAGACAATGTATTGTTAGCTTTGCTATCACCTCGCCACCAGACCTGGGCCATTCACACAGCCTCACGCACAATCGGAAGTTCACTTCATAGCTCATTTGTGCTGGCAGCTGCAAACTGCTGTATGCCAGATTTCCCATCTCAATCTCGTTCTGAATTTGTGAAGGTGTTGCCTAGCTACTGGACCTAATGCAGATTCCAATGAAATAATCTAAAATTTGGCCATGGATCTGTTAAGTCCCCCAAGAATCATTAATTCTGCCCTTTCCATGTTCTGATCTACTGGAAGATCTGCAGATTTTTGTGGTCTTTGCTCAATTTTCTGTGCTTACTGCTGTAGCTGTGATATAGTCCCAATCTTGGTACTCACAACTCTTGACAAAACGGTCTGGGTAATGTTCCTGCTAGTGGTTTTCCACAATGACATTAATAGTGTTCTGTTCCTTTCTGCATTTGCTGCTGGCGAATTTTCTGAAGAAGCGCTTATGCCCGAAACATCGATTCTCCTGCTCCTCAGATGCTGCCTGGCCTGCTGTGTTTTCCAGCACCACATTTTCAACTAATGCAGATTGCAGACAAGCGGGAGTCTGGAAGAACACAGCAAGCCAGGTAGTATCAGGAGGCGGAGAAATTGACGTCCTGAAGAAGGGTTACACCCGAAACATTAACTTCCCCATTTCCTGATGCTGCCTGGCTTGCTGTGGTTCTTCAAGCCTACTGCTTGTCTACCTCGGATCCAGCATCTGCAGTTTTTATTTTGTCTCTAAAGCAGATTGTGATCAGCTTTGGGTTTGAAAGTAAAATGAAAGGAATGTGACAATTTTAAAAGACATCCTCAGCAGGCCAGTCAGTGAAGTAAATGACAAAATAATACCCTGCACTTTTCCTTGCCTTTATGATTTGTCAAAGTGCTTCACATCCAGTTAAGTACATCTGAAGTTGAAGATGAATTGAAGGCATCTTTGGAATACAGGTAACACACAGCTGCTACTTTGAAAACAGCGAGCTGATGATGTTGATTGAGGGATAAAGCTTGACTAAGTAATTGAAAGAAGTCTCTTGGTATTCTTCAAAAAATACCATAAAATATTTCATATCCAAGCGACTTGACAACATACCTGAATGAGACACATCTGACAGTGTAGCACTCCTCCAGAGTTGTGCAGGAATCTGGCATTTTAGATGCAATCCTTCACCAAACTTTTCCAAAGTCATGTTCTACCGGAAAACTGATAACAAAGACACAAACCTGTTTTTGTTTGTTAATCTATCAAATGCTTTGACCAATTCCTGCTTCCAATTCAGAACTGTCTCGGTGGTTTGCTTCTGAATTTTGGAGATGCAAGTATCTTTGAAATTGTTGTCCAATGTTTCCAATTTGATTTTCACCCTGCAGTCTGTCTGCACGCAATGAAGTAGTCAATACAATTGCAAATAAAGAACTCTTCTCAAGGGAAACATGAGTACTCCTGAAAAAAGAGTTTGTGAAGATAATCAATAGAGTTGAAATTCTTTTCTTGTAGTTTATTTGCACATTCTATTCTAGACACAGGATTCACAGGAAGTGGGCATCGCTGGCTAGGTGAGCATTTATTGCCCATTTCTAATTGCCCAGAGAGAAGTTAAGAGTGAGTCATATTGCTGTGGGTCATATGTAAGCCAGACCAGGTAAAGATGACAGATTTCCTTCCAGTTGAGTTTTTCCCAACAATCGACAATGGTATCATGATCATTATTAGATTCTTAATTCCCGATTTTTTTATTGAACTCAAATTCCTCATTTGTCAAAGCTGGATTTGAACCCAGGTCTCCAGAACATTACCAGGGTCTCTGGATTTAGGTCTATCAATAATACCACTGGCCCATTGCCTTACCTAAACGTGAAACTCATAGACATTTGGCAAGCCCCACGTTGGGCGATACGCTAGTTTTAGTGGGCAGCATTGTGGCACAGTGGTTAGCACTGCTGCCTCACATTGAGACCTGGGTTCAATCCCCACCTCAGGCAACTGTCTGTGTGGAGTTTGCACATTCTCCCCATGTCTGCATGAGTTTCCTCCGGGTGCTCTGGTTTCCTCCCACAGTCCAAAGATGTGCAGGTTAGGTGAATTGGCCATGCTAAATTGCCCATAATGTTAGGTGAAGGGGTAAATGTAGGGGAATGGGTCTCGGTGGGTTGCTCTTCAGAGGGTTGGTGTGCACTTGTTGGGCTGAAAGGCCTGTTTCCACACTGTAGGTAATCTAATCTAATCTAGTTGGAACATCCAGGTTCTCCTAATGTCAGTCAAATTGAGCAGGTTGCAAGTGAAGTACCTCCCTACTCATAAACTCATTAGTGCCAGAGTTAGATCACAGAGCTGGATACAGTCACCATCATAGAGCTCCAGCTTTAGAGCATTTGCAAGATGTGCCATAATTGCAAGCACAGTTGTAAGATAAAAGTTGTCAGTGATCAAAAAAAACTTCAGAGAAACAGAATTATTTTAAGCCATCTTTTCATCAATTAAAAGTGGACTGAATACTAGCAAGAAGATTACAATAATTGCTGCCCCTATGTCTCTTCTATCACACTGTTTAACTCTTCTCCCTGTCTTTCTCTTGCTTTCTTTATTCCTTGCATGGTGGTGCTGTTGCAGTCTGCCTATCCATATGTTCTCTTCATTCATCCATGGGATATAGACATCGCTTAAGTGGCCCAGCATTTATTACCATCCCTAATTGCCCTTCAAAGGTGGCTGACAGCTGAGCCACTAGAGTCCAGCTTAAATCTAATTTATTTTTACTTCACCACCATGGTGAGTGCTGACAACTTTACCAATTTTCTTGACACCAAATCTGGGCCATTCACAGATTTAGATTTAGATTTAAGTTTTATTGTCATGTGTCACAGAGAATCCATGCAGAAATTTATCCATACACGCACACACATGTTGTCGTAGACAGGCAGGCATGAGCACATGTACACATTATTGTATACTCACACACTTTTGTGCATACAAGTGCATATACATACAACTAGGGCTCTCTTAGATAAACTGAACATTTTGAGAGTGCAAAAAGATGACTGCATAATCAGATATGTAAACCTGAAACGAAAGCACAAAGTAAGACAATCATTGTTGAAAAGTGGAAGATTTGTGCTTGTTTAATATCCAGCTAAATGAAGTATTTGATTTTACCTCATGTTTCTTTTCTTTGTTCTATTTTCACTGTTTTTGACAGTTATTGTGTTGATTTTGTTCTGTATTTGTGGTTAATTATTTAAACAGTACTCCAAACATCCTGTTCAATGTGACCTGGATGTTTCTTTATCTTTTGGCTGTTTTTTTCTATTTCTGCTTCTGTTTTTAATCCTGTCTTTTGTACACGAAGATGGCTATGGAGAATGGAGACTTTGTACACTTTTCACTGTACTTGAGTACACGTGACAATAAAAATCTAGATCTAAATCTAAAAATCTAAAATCTATATCTAAATTTTGCCAGGTACTATGGTAAGAAACATATAAAGTGGCATAACACGATATTAATAACAGATACATCAACATGTTTGTGTAAAAATCTTTGTCTTCCTATAACACATATCAATTCTGATTATTCTACTCCAGATGTGATCGACAAAATTTCAAGCAAAACATGAAACTAAAACTAATACTAAACAAGGAGCGAACTCCTTTTGTTTATCTTCACTTTAATCTTTCAAAGACCAAGCATGATATTGTGACTTTTCTAGCTGAATATGATGTATAATCTACTTAAACCATGTCCTTGTAAAAGAGTGTAGCGTTTGAAATTCTTAACAAATGTTCCATACTTGATGGCACCAAATTAATATTATTTGAGCATTCCATCCATATTCCTGGAAGACATAAAATCCTGACACTGAGCCAAGGTTGGCACATGAATATTTCTGAAATATTAAAAACCTTGCCTGATTTCCAACTAGTGTTAGGATCCTGAAATCAGATCCCCACGATGTCCATGTTGTCATTACACTTGCCAACACCACTATCTGGGAGGCAGCCTTCCAAATGACCACACTCAGCATCTTGTTCAGGACAATGGATATACTCTCCAGGCTGGAGGGTCATTGAGGGGGTATGCAGAGATATGGGGACAACAGCTCAATGTGGGTAGGTGCTGCAAGTGTGGGATAGCAAGTGCAATGCTTAATGGAATAAAGAAGGCAAAATCAGAAGGCAATCAGAAGGCATATTCTTCCACAAGGAGTAATAATGGAAGGAGCTGTGGTCTTTCATATCCTTGTTGTATCGTCGTGTAATGGAGTCCCTGGCTCCAATAGCACTCTAACATTTTGCCAGGAGATTGTCTAACTGAGGTGTTGCTTCCATAATTGGCAGAGTAGGCCCTCCAATATTGGCAAGAAATATAAGATTTGGACACAAAATATCCTGAAATTGGACCTTCATTGCAGGAATTAGATGCCCACCCCCATGGCTCAAAGTTGCCAAGAGACAGGAATATGATGGAGCCTGTGGTTTCCTCCTTTTATCCTGGATCTCCTCAACCCTCAATCTAACTCCAAAGGGTTTGAAAATCCAGCTCCTTATGTCCTGTTAACTGGGTCTATTATAAGTACCTCTCTCAGCACTTATCATCTAAACATGGCGCTCAATAATTGCACATTCTACTATCGCAGCTTGGATTTGCAATCTGAGTTCATTATTCAACTCTGCAGCATATCCCGATGCTTCAATGAACCACTTCCCAAACTGACTTTCAATTTTCTAACTAAATATAAATTGTCTTGAAATAAAATCATGAAATATTGTGAAGAATGGACCTGAAATGTTAACTCTGATTTCTTTCAGCAGATGTTGCCAGACCTGCTGAGCTTCTTCAGCAATTCCTGATTTACAGCATCCACAGTTCTTTTAATTTTATGAAATGTTCAAAGTTATACGAACTAATTAATACTTGAATGAGTTACATGACATCTGCCCATTGGGATGAAAAGGACCATTCTGAGAAGGAACGAGCCAGTGTGAGATTTAAGGTATGATTTTCAGGTCCAGAATAGTACCTGTTCAATTGTCCTTATGTGGTGACCAAAATGTTTCAGTAACTGTAGTGTGTGTACTTTTAAGGTGAGCCTGATATCTGTTGTGAGTTTCTTATTGCTTATTAGCTAGTCACATGGCATGAATGTGATAAATCTTCACTAAATGTCAAGATCAAACTAACCCCCTCAAAGAGTCAGAGCCATACAGCAAGGAAACAGGCCCCTCAGCCCAACTCAAACATGCTGACCATGTTTCCTAAACTGAACTAGTCCCATTTCCCTGCATTTGACCCATTTCCCTCTGAACTTTTCCTATCCATGTACCTGGCTAAGTTCTTTTAAATGTTGTTATTTTCACTTATCTCTACTACTTCCTCCAGTAGGTTGTACTATATACATCCTCTATGTGAAAAAGTTGTCCCTCAGGTCCATTTCAAAATTTTTCCCTCTCACCATTAAGCCAATGGCATTTAGTTTTCGACCCCTTACCCTCGGAAAAAGACCTTGGATATTCATCTTTATCTATCTAAAGAGATTTTAAAAATATCTTTAAAGGTAATCGTCAGCCTGCTAAGGTCAAGGGAAAAAGGTCCCAGCCTATCCGGCCTCTCCTTATAACTCAAATCTTTCAGTCTCAGTAACATCCTTGTAAATCTTTTTTGCACCCTGTCCAGTTTAATAATTTCCATCCTACAGCAGGGTGACCAGAATTGTACGCAGTACTCCAAATGTGGCCTTATCAATGTCTCATACAGCTGTAACATGACATCCCAACTCCTGTACTGAATGCTTTGACTGATGAAGGTAACTGTGTCATCTTCACCACCCTCTCTGCCTGTGATGCCACTTTCAAGGAGCTATGTATGGAAACTTCCAGGTCTCTGTGTTTGACAACACTCTCCAGGGCCCTGCCATTAATTATATAAGTCCTGCCCTAGTTTGTCTTACCAAAATACAACACCTAGCATTTATCTGAATTAAACGCCATCTGCCATTCTTCGACCCAGTGACCCAGTTGATCAAGATCCCAATGTACTTTTAAAAATCTTCACCGTCCACTATACCATCAACTTTGGTGTCATCCGTAAACTGACAAACCATTCTCATTCAAATTATTTGTATAAATGTTGAACAGTGGATCCAGAACTGATCCTTGAAGCAGACCAAAGGTCACAGGCTTCCAGTCTGAACAGTAGCCTTCTACCGTGAACCAGCTTCGTCTATTTAACCGCTTGGGTGGGTCAAGACAAAGCTTTCAGTTGTTTTTGCAGGCATATACAACCTTGCCAATTCAGAATGTTAACCAAGGTTAGCTGTGAGCAATAAGGCACCAAGCAATAAAGTTTTCTTGAGCCAAAGCCAAAACAACATGATTTTTAAAAATTCATTCATGGATTTGGGTGGCATCAGCTAAACCAGCATTAATTGCCCATGTCTATTGCTCTTGAATTGAGCGGCTTGTGTTCAAAATGGATCTCGAGGCATCACTCATTGTTAGAGTATCATAATATGACAAAGAACTGTGAATGCTGAAGATTTGAAACAGATTGCTGAAAAAACTCAGCAGGTCTAGCAGCATCTGTGGAGAGAAAGAAGGGTTAACACTTTGGATCCAGTGACCCTTCTCCAGAACATGATGCTACCAGACCTGTTGACCTCATTTATGACCCAAATTGTGTGCCTGGATCTTGCAGAAATGTAAATATGGGACAGGCAATACCTTTCCTATCCAGAACTCTCTAATAAAGTCTTCAGCTGAGTTAGACACTTTAGAGAGTTTGATTTACATACTTGAACAGTTCCCTGGGAAATGTTTGACAGAGGAATCCTTGCCTAACTCCTGAATAACTACATAATTGACCCAATATGACTCACTTGTTGACCCCACAGTGGATCCTGACACAATGTTCAAAAGGGCAATGAAAGATGGACAATAAATGATGCTCTTATCCCACAAGTGAATATAAAAAGAAAACTGTCTAGCTTCTAACCTGAAAACCCCTCCTGACTCAACCTGACTACCCATTGACCAACCTACACACTCACCCACCACAACCAAATGCCACCATGCTCATGGCCTGCTATCTGACCATGTCACCCATCTGTCGATCTGACACCTCACCCATCTTTCACCTACCCAGTTGCCACCTATCCAGATGGAACTCTCCCCACTTACCCACTTCCCTCACCCACATACAACCCGAAAGATTCATTCATTCATTCTCTAACCCATTTACTCTCACACCAATTCACTAACACAAAGAAAAATATATTCCGATCTTTACCAGAATACAACTGTGAAAATTCTCTCTGCTGCTTCCTGCAAGGATTCCTGCACTGAGGTTGAGCCACAGCTTCCCCCATTTGCAGTTTGTCCAGAAGATCATATCTAGGTAAGAAGGTAGTTTTCTCTCTCATCACAGTTGGAAACTGATTTGGATTCCTAGTGGAAGGTTTGATTGTGGTATATATCTTTTGACCCTGTCTTAATTTGTTTGTGTTTCTGTGCGTATCTGTGGACAGGATATGTATATGTGGAAATGTGCAGCCATAATTCTCAGCACGTAACATTAATACTGCTAGCTGACAATACATCCCAACTGTTTCTCCACAATTCAATATTGCCTAAAGTAATAGGAATGTAGAGATCTGGTAAAATCTAATTGAATGGTGGAACAGGCTCAACAGGCTTAATGGACTACTTCTGTTCCTTTGTTTCAGAGTTCCTTCCTACTCTGTGTGCAATTATATTCTCATTTATGACTAATCATCACAATGATGTTGTTTACTGTTGTTTCAGACTTCAAATGTAGATGAGGCACAAATAGTTTTGTGCAATGCACTCACCATATTCCTGATAAAGCATGAGTGCTACAATTATTGTTTCAGCAGGTTTAGGGTCTGTCAGGACTTCACTGTGATAGTCATAGGCCTGATTATAATCGATCCCATGTGGCAATAATGAAACAGGTTCGGGTCAAATGGGGAGTAAAATTATGCAGAGTACAAAGCCAAGAATCCCATCCTTATCCTCTCTGTTCCATTTCAAGGTGTTACTTGTGATTTATTTCACTGCTATTATTCAAGGGAAAGTCATAAACAAATTCTACAGATTATAACTATAGAAATATAAAATCCCCTCCCTTTCCCAGCCGGTATGTTTATTTAAACCCAGTTACATCTCCTAATGTTTTTTCAGCTTTGTTGAAAGGTCATCAACCTGTAACATTTTCAACTCTGTGGGTGAATGGGTTTTGAGTGAGTTATAATCTGGCCTGCTAACTCTGTTACTCTTTTTACAGATGTTGCATAAGAGGAGGATTTCCAGCTTTTTCTGATATTATATTTGCTTTTCAGTGCCTGAAGTATTTTACTGAGCTGAAGAATGTAAGAATTTGTATAATATAAATAAAGATTTTATATCAATGTATATACACTTTTATATCAATGTATATGCACTTAAAAACCTCAAATGTGCTAAAGTTAAAAAAGGAAGGCTGGTATTTACATTGTGCTTTTTGTAATAACTGAACATTAAAAGCTTCACAGCCAACAAAATACTTTTTGAAGTGTTCACTGATATAATTTAGGAAATATAATAGTTCATTTGCTCTTAACAAACCTCAACAAACAAACATGCAGTAATGAGCAGGGAGAATCTGTTTTTTGATGACGTTGATTGAGGGATAAACATTGGCCAGGACACTCATTCCTGATGAAGAGCTTATGCCCAAAACGTCGACTCTCCTGCTACTCAGATGCTGCCTGACTGGCTGTGCTTTTCCAGCCTCACACTCTTCCACCTGTGTTAATGCCCCTATCTTTCTTTGAAATAGTGTAATAGGATTGTTTAAATTAGCCCAAGTAGGAGATGGGGCCTTGGTTCATATCTGATCTGAAAGACGGTACCCCGAACAATTCAACATTCCCTCAGTGGAGGTTATTTCTGTAATCAAAACCTATGACTTGAACCCAATATCTTGATTTTAGCATTACGCATACTACCAGTTGAATTATAGCTCGCACAAGTACATTGTGGATCTTTGCATTTTAACAGTACACCAAGGAATCTTATAAAAACTCATTCTTCCAGTTAATGTGTACCCTAGGAAGAGCTTTGCAAAACAACTAGCAAAGAATCAAGTTGAGTCAGACATTCTCATATTCTATAAAATTAAGTCACAATCCCTAAAAAGCTACAAAATCTATACTTCTACTCTGTAAACCCATTATTCTGCAAAATCATTTCCAAGTCTAAAAATAAATTCACATTGAGCAATTTTAAGCTAAAAGTACATTGGATAAATTGACTATACCTCAATTTAATAGAATTCCGAGAGATCGGATTATGTGCTGGCTGTGGCTCAGTGGGTCATATGCTTTCTTGTGAGGAAAAGATTCAAGGTTGAAACTCCAGCCCTGTCCTGAGGGGAGTGCTGCACTGTCAGTGGAACTGTCACTTGAAAAATATTTTAAACCAAGCCTCCATTTACTTTATCATATGGATATGAAAGATTGTATGACATTATTTTGAAGAAGCAGTGGGGAGATATTATTAATAACCTATCCAGCACTTGACTCTCAACCTACATAGCAGATGCAGATTACCTGGTTTTTAAAATCAATATGCTGTGCATAACCTGGCTGTCACATTTCTTATACTAGAACACTTCACAAGTACTTAATTGATAACAAAGTGTGTTGGGATTTTCTATGATTGTGAAAGTTACTGTATAAATAAAAGTCTTTTTTTCTTCTTATTTACACAATTAATATTTTATGCAACACATTTCTAAAACTAACCATTCTACCTCTATTCTCAAGATACTAAGAAATAGTGTAATTGAGATTGTAATTACTTTTCTTGAAATAAAAAAATTACTTTGAGCAACTAATCGATTTGAATCTCATCAATTATTTAATGTACTTGAAATCTCTGTGACAGTCTCTTGGTGTTCAATATCATCTGAGTGTCTGATTCTATTGAATAACATAATGTACAAGTGAACAAAAATCATCCGTGAGGTTTGGTATCCCTGAATTAATTTACAGTTGTTTATGAGATTGAAGCTCATAAGAAGAATTGATGATCATTTTTATCTCACATTTATTTGTCATTTAATAGTAACTCTCATAATCAACTTAAATAGCAGTATTGAATTGTAAGCCATGTTTCTGTTTCTTTTCAAATGTGAACTGTCCAACCACAGTTAGTCAGTGCTAGCAGAAAGGGAACCATTTCATTCTTAACCTTTGTGTTGGCTTCTAGCATATTCCCACAAATTGTTTCAAAGTTTTGAATTAAATGTAAAAACACAAACAAGTGCTGGAAACCAGAAGCTAAAACAGAAACTTTCGGAGCTAGTCAGCAATGTTATCAAATCTGTCGAGAAAACAAATGAGCAAACAGTACAGAATCATCAAAATTGGGAAAAGTTAACAGAATTTAAACACTACAAAAACAACAATTTACATTTATCTAGAATATTTGAATGCCTAAGGTTCTTTTCAAGTGTTAGCTCATCAAAATTTGATGCTGAGCTACATAAAGAGGCATTAACTCACAAGACAAAAATCTGGGTAAACAAGCTAATGTTTAAGTAGAAAGACCAATATAA
Source organism: Chiloscyllium punctatum (assembly GCF_047496795.1). Lineage (NCBI taxonomy): Eukaryota > Metazoa > Chordata > Chondrichthyes > Orectolobiformes > Hemiscylliidae > Chiloscyllium > Chiloscyllium punctatum. The sequence continues at coordinate 27,423,167 of NC_092742.1, forward strand.
TGCTTCACATTGTTCCATAATAATATAATTTTAACCAATTATCAATCTCCTGTTTTGAATTCAGCACTTCATAGGTCATTTTGCTTCCTCTTCCTCGAATATTGGAAAAACAATATTAACAACAATATGTAATTTAATGAGAAAAATTACTCTGGTGGACATAACTAAGGTCGAGATTTTCAAAGGTCTGTGGGAAGGGGACCCAATGCATGTGTGATTGGAAAATCATAGTCCCAAGAATTGCCTTGGGAATGTTTGAATTTTCAAGGGGCTGGCTGCTGAGAGGGAACAGGAAACATACTCTCCACCAGTTAATTGCCCTTTAATCACCATAAGAAGCTTGTTAAGGGGGTTTAAAAGTATCAATCTTGAATTCAGGAAATCTGAATCATTTGGTGCATGTTTGTGCACAGCTGCTGTGCTTGCTATGGACAAAAAAAATTGTCTCCATGTAATTTAAATGAACCTTTACAGCATAACAATAAATATTATACTGCCATTCCCAGCTCCATCAATGTTGCTGGCCCACGGCCAAGCAATAATTCAATTGACCAATTGTTAGATTTCTTAGGCTAGACAATGGCAGACTCTAATTTGGCTATTGCCACTCTTAGGCACTAGCATGGCTCAGGTAGTTCAAACCTGGTGCTCAGCTCACCTCCTGCCCAATTAGTGTATTTGAATTTGAAGAGCATGTCACAGGAATGATGTTGCTCAGGCATCGGGGTCAGGACCCAGCAATCATCTGACTGTTCGGATTTTTACCCTGATATAACAATCTGGCTGAACCTGACATTATTGTCTGTATTTGATTCAGAGTATTGCCTACATTGGGATACCTCAACTGAAAATATAGGCAAATACAATGACATAGCACTGCAGACAAATTATTTATCTTCTTCACAAGACAAAGGACTGAAAGGTAATTGTGTTTGGACTAGACTTCAGTTTTTGAGGTGCCTTGTGCCACCACTAATGACGAATACCAACTAGCTTTGTGGTAGAGAATTGGAAAGAGAATGACTACTGGAAACTAAATTTCAAAAACAGCTGAGAGAAATAAAAAGGTGTTTGATCTATCAAATGGGACATCTGACGAGCTATTGAAAATGCCTGTTTCAGTCTTGCTATTAAAACCTATCGCTTATCATTTTATATCTTGAAGACAAATAATCAGGCATAGTGTTGAAAGTTGAGAAGAAATATCCACTTATTTACAAATGGCAGTTCGATAAAACTGCCTGCATTGTCATATAAAACCATATCACTATTAGAAGGTACATCACACACTTTAAGGTGTGGGATAGAGAAATTACATACAAATCGAGAGAACTCACTGGAAGCGTTCAAAGTATTGGTGTGTATCTAAACCTATAGTTTTAGCCTTTTTATTTTGTTTATGATCATACTTAAATAGTACTTAAATAAATACAGTACGTGGTCTGAACTCATTTCTGTCAGTTAACAAATTCACAGTAAAGCAATTGATATGACTGCAAGGAATCTTCAGAGAGCCAAGCTTAGGAGCAACATTTCAAAAAAAAGTTGGGGCACAATTCTTCTTCACATCATGTTAAGTGTAAACACTTTAATAGAACTTGGAACATCTGCACTTAATCATTTGAGATGTTGATGCATATTTAAGAAGGTGACGTTGAAGAAACTGGAATGGCTAGGTGCCACAGTTTCACTGCATGTCTTCCAAACGGTTTCAGGCATTTTATTTCAGACAAAGAATAAAATGCAGTTTTGATGTCCATAAACCATAAGACAAGATCATCACAGGAACTGTAGAAACAAAGACTGTGTGTGTGTGTTTGAGAGAGAGAGGGTGTTGTGTGTATGAGTGTAGTGTGTGTGTGGAGGCTGCGAGTTCAATTTTAATCATCCTAGACATCTGCAGACAATTTATTTCAAAGCAAGGAATGTTGCTCATTAGCTCTTGTGTTAAGGCAAGATTTTGAAAAGTGATTCAACACAATATTTTTCTTCGTCAATTGATCTATTACATGCTTTTCCTTCCATATTTCCCGTTTGTTTCTCACTATCCTGTTGGGGCCTGTATAGGATCAAATATCTACTAGTTATCCAGTAGAATGGAAGGGAAAAGAAACACAAGTGTTGAGTAAACTGAGGAAACAGAAAACATATGAATGGTATGTAATAGGATTGAAGAAATAAAAATAAAATTTGCCTGAGCAAATTTATATTCTGTCTATATTCACACAACATTGGTAGATAGCAATATATTTAGTGATTTGATATTCTCGATAATTCAATTTTTCTTGAGTTGCTATTCTTTCTATTTATTAAAATTAATATCTTTAGTTATCATCTAATATGAATAATATGCACTTTCTGTCAGTCTCCTCTATTCTCCATAAATTCACCAAAATAATGAAAGTTAGTGAGTATTCAATTTTATTTTTCTTGTCAGTGTTGAAATGGTTCTTTGGTATACCCAAATGTGTTAGTTGTCAAACATACGTTAGTATCAGAACGTAATGAGCAGATTCTGTTGTCAAAATAAAAGTGAGGTTCATGAGGTTCATTGATCTTTGAAGCTTTAAAGTCAGGAGTGAGCAATTAAATGTTCTACCACTTTATGTGATCATGGCTGATCGGTAGGGCAACTCCTAAGATTTTTTGCCCATATCCCTTAATACGTTTGCTCAATGAGAAAAGCTATTTCAGATTTAAAGTTCATAATTAGAGTCATAGAGTCATGGAGATGTAAAGCATGGAAACAAACCTTCGGTCCAACTTGTCCATGCCGACCAGATATCCCAACCTAATCTAGTCCCATTTGCGAGCACTTGGCCCATATCTCTCTAAACCCTTCCTATTCATATACCTATCCAGATGCCTTTTAAATGTTCCAATTGTACCAGCCTCCACCACTTCCTCTGGCAGTTCATTCCACACACATACCACCCACTGCATGAAAAAGTTGCCCCTTAAGTTCCTTTTATGTCTTTCCTCTCTCATCCTAAACTTATGCCCTCCAGTTCTGGATTCCCCCATCCCAGGGAAAAGATTTGTGTCTATTTACCCTATCTATGTCCCTCGTGATTTTGTAAACTCCGATAAAGTCACCCCTCAGCCTCCGACATTCCACGGAAAACAGCCCCAACCTAATCAGCCTCTCCCTCTAGTTCAAATTTCACAACATCCTTCCGATAGGAAGGAGACCAGAATTGCACACAATATTCTAACAGTGGCCGAAACAGTGTCCAGTACAAGTGCAACATGACCTCCCAACTACTGTACTCAATGCTCTAACCAATAAAGGAAAGCATACCAAACGCCTTCTTCACTGTCCTATCTACCTGCAAGGAGAAAGTGAGGACTGCAGATGCTGGAGATCAGAGCTGAAAATGTCTTGCTGGAAAAGCGCAGCAGGTCAGGCAGCATCCAAGGAACAGGAAAATTGACGTTTCAGGTATAAGCCCTTCTTCAGGTTCCTGAAGAAGGACTTATGCCCGAAACATCGATTCTCCTGTTCCTTGGATGCTGCCTGACCTGCTGCGCTTTTCCAGCAACATGCTATTTACCTGCAACTCCACTTTCAAGGAGCTATGAACCTGCACTCCAGGATCTCTTTGTTCAGCAACATTCCCTAGGACCTTACCATTAAGTGTATAAGTCCTGCTAAGATTTGCTTTCCCAAAATGCAGCACCTTGTATTTATCTAAATTAAACTCCATCTGCCACCCCTCAGTCCATTGGCCCATCTGGTCCAGATCCCGTTGTAATCTAAGGTAACTTTCTTCGCTGTCTACCAAACCTCCAATTTTGGTGTCAGCTGCAAACTTACTGACTGTACCTCCTATGTTCATACCCAAATCATTTATATAAATGATAGAAACTAGTGGACCCAGCACCGATCCTGTGGCACCTCACTGGTCACAGGCCTCCAGTCTGAAAACCAATCCTCCACCACCACCCTCTGTCTTCTACATTTGAGCCAGTTCTGTATCCAAATGGTTAGTTCTCCCTGTATTCCATGAGATCGAACCTTGCTAACCAGTCTCCCATGGGGAACCTTGTCGAACTTTTACTGAAGTCCATATAGATCACATCCATCTCTCTGCCCTCATCAATCCTGTTTGTTACTTCTTCAAAAAACTCAATTAAGTTTGTGAGACATGATTTCCCATGCACAAAGCCGTATTGACTATCCCTAATCAGTCCTTGCCTTTCCAAATACGTGTAAATCCTGTTCCTCAGGATTCTCTCCAACAACTTGCCCACCACCAATGTCAGGCTCATTGACCTATAGTTCCTTGGCCTGTCCTTACTACCTTTCTTAGATCATGGCACCACGTTAGCCAACCTCCAGTCTTATGGCACCTCACCTGTGACTATCGATGATACAAATATCTCAGCAAGGGGCCCAGCATCACTTCCCTAGCTTCCCACAGTGTTCTAGGGTACACCTGATCAGGACCTGGGGATTTATCCACTTTTATGAGTTTCAAAACATCCAGTACTCCCTCCTCTGTAATTTGGACATGTCACCATGTCCTTACATTCTATACCTTCCATGTCCTTTTCTACAGTAAATACTGATACAAAATACTCGTTTAGTATCTCCCCCATCAACTGTAGCTCCACACAAGGATGCCATGCTGATCTTTGAGGGGCCCTATTCTCTCCCTAGTTACCCTTTTGTCCATAATGTATTTATCAAATCCCTTTGGATTCTCCTTAACCCTATTTGCCAAAGCTATCTCATATCCCCTTTTTGACCTCCTGATTTTCCTCTTTAGTATACTCCTACTGCCTTTACACTCTTAGAAGGATTCACTCGATCTCTGCTCTCTAAAAATTGATCCAGCATCCACTGCCATTTATGGAAGAGAGTTTCAAATATCTACCAGTCTTTGTGTATAGAAATGTTTCCTAACATCTCTCCTGAACAGTATGGTTCTATTTCTCAAACTATGGCCCAGTTCTATAATCCTTAACCAGTGGAATTAGTTTATCTTTCTCTACTCTGTCTTTTCCTGTTAATTACTTGAAGAATTTGAATGATAAGATCACCCCTTCATCTTCGAAATTCAAGAGAAAGCAGCCCTAGTTTGCCTAATCTCTCCTTCTAACTTAACCCCTCAAGTCCGAGTATCATTAATGTAAACTCTTGTTATACTCTCTCAAAAGCCAATATATCTTTCCTAAGCTGTGCCCAGATCTGCTCACAGTACTCCGAGAGGGGTCTAACCAGGGTTTTGTATAACTGCAGCATAACCTCTGCATCCTTGGACTCCAGTTCTCTCGATATAACGGATAGCATTTCATTAACTTTCTGGCATCTGTTTGTGACATTTTAAAGATCAATGCACCTGAAACCACAAGTCTCTTTTGAAATCCACTGTATTTAACTTCATATCATCTAGAAAATACTCTGAGCTATCGTTGTGGTTCTGTTCGCCGAGCTGGGTATTTGTGTTGTAGAAGTTTCATCCCCTGTCTAGGTGACATCCTCAGTGCTTGGGAGCCTCCTGTGAAGCGCTTCTGCGATGTTTCCTCCGGCATTTATGGTGATTTGTATCTGCCGCTTCTGGTTGTCAGTTCCAGCTGTCCACTGCAGTGGCCGGTATATTGGGTCCAGGTCGATGTGCTTATTGATTGAATCTGTGGATACGAAAGCAACCAACCCAACACACACAAAAGAAGTTGCATCAAGACACTGTGCAAAAGGGCCACAACACACTGCAGTACACCAGAACTGCAAAAAGAGGAAGAAGAACACCTCTACAAAGTATTCGCCAAAAAGGATACCCCCGCAATTTCATCAACAGATGCCTAAGGGAAAGACAACGGAATGAGGACATGCCACAACCCAAAGGACTAGCCACACTACCATACATCAAAAACATTTCTGAAATGACAGCCAGATGACTGCAACCACTAGGACTCATGACAGCACACAAACCAACAGCCACTCTCAGAAAACAACTCACCAGGACGAAGGACCCGATACCCAGCATGAGCAAAACCAATGTAGAGTACAAAATCCCATGCAAGGACTGCACAAAACACTACATAGGACAAACAGGAAGACAGCTAACGGTCCGCATTAATGAACACCAACTAGCCACAAAATGACATTACCAGCTATCCTTAGTAGCCACACACTCAGATGACAAGCAACATGAGTTCAACTGGGACAACACTACTATTATAGGACAAGCCAAACAGAGAACAGACAGGGAATTCCTAGAGGCATGGCACTCATCCACAGATTCAATCAATAAGCACATCAACCTGGACCCAATATACCGGCCACTGCAGTGGACAGCTGGAACTGACAACCGGAAGCGGCAGGTACAAATCATTATAAATGCCGGAGGAAAGATCACAGAAGCGCTTCACAGGAGGCTCCCAAGCACTGAGGATGTCACCTAGATAGGGGATGAAATGTCTACAACACAAATTCCCAGCTCGGTGAACAGAACCACAACAATGAGCACCCAAGTTACAAATCTTCTCCCAAACTTTGAACTCTGAGCTATCTTTTCTCTGTCCAAAACAGATAACCTCAGATTTCATGAGAGTCTCAATGTAATATTATAAGCTTAAAATTTCACCAACTTCACTGGCACAAGAAAGTTGATTTGAACATAAGAACCTGAGAACTTGGAGCAGGAGTCAGTCATCTGGCTGATCCTTTTATGGATTCAGCCTCATTTACCACTCACTATAATCTTCAAAAGTCTGTCTATCTTTGCCTTAAAAACAGTCAACAAAGTAGCCTCAACTGCGTCACTGGGCAGGGAATTCCATAGATTCACAACCTTTTGGGTGAAGACGTTCCTCCTCATCTGAGTCCTAAATCTGCTCCTCCTTATTTTGAGGCTGTACCCCCTAGTTCTAGTTTCATCTGTCAGTGGTAACAATCCCCCTGCTTCTATCTTACCCATTCCTTTCATACTTTTATATGTTTCTGTAAGATCCGCTCTCATTCTTCTGAATTCCAATGAGTATAGTCCCAGTTTACTCAATCTCTCCTCATAAGCCAACCCTCTCAACTCTGGAATCAACCTGATGAACCTCCTCTGCATCCCCTCCAGTGCCAATACATCTTTCTCAAGTAAGTAGATCAAACCATTACATAGTACTCCAGGTGTGGTCTCAACAGCTGCAGCATAACCACCCTATTTTAAAACCCCACATTTCTAGCAATGAAGGACAATTTTCCATTTTCCTTCTTAATTACCTGCTGCACCTGCAAATCAACATTTTTGTGATTCATGTACAAGGACACCCAGGTCTCTCTGCACAGCAGCATGCTGCAATTTTTCACCATTTAAATTATAGTCCATTTTTCTACCAAAATGAATGACCTCACATTTATCAGAATTGTACTCCATCTGCCAGACCATTGCCAACTCACTTAATCTATCTATATCCCTCTGCAGACTTTCAGTGTCCTCTGCAGACTTGCTCTACCACTCATCTTAGTTTCATCTACGAATCTTGACACACTACACGTGGTGCCCAATTCCATATCATATATATAAATTGTAAACAATTGCTGTCCCAATTCTAATGCCTGAGGCACGCAACTAGCCACTGATTATCAAGCAGAAAAACAACCATTTCTCCCAACTCTTTGCGTTTTATTAGTTAACCAAACTTCTGTCCGTGTTGATACATTATCCATAACTCTGTGCACCGTTATCTTCTGTTGCAGCTGTTTGTATGACACCTTGTCAATTGCCTTCTGGAATTCCAGATACACCACATCCACTGTTCCACTGTTGTTTAACACACTTGTAATCTCCTCAAAGAGTTCCAATAAATTAAGCACGACCTGCTTTTCATGACCATGAGACAACTTCTAACCAGATGTCTTGCTATTTCTTCCTTGATTGTAGATTCAAGCATTTTTCCTATAACAGAAATTAAGCTCATTGACCTATAGTTACCCGCCTTTTATCTCCTTCCATCTTTAAACAGTGGTGTCATAGTTGCTGTTTTCCAATCTGCGGGAGCCCTCCCAGAGTCCAGCAAATATTAATAAATTACCACAAGTGCATTTGTTATTTCCCCTGCCATCACTTTTAGCATCCTGGGATGCATTCCATCAGGGCCAGCAGACCTGTCTACCTTTAGCCCCATTCGCCGAAAGTGAGAACTGCAGATACTGGAGATCAGAGACAAGATTAGAGTGGTATTGGAAAAGCACAGCAGGTCAGGCAGCACCCTAAGGAGCAGGAAAATCAATGTTTCAGGCAAAAGCCCTCCATCAGGAATGGCTTTAGCCCCATTAGCATACCTAACACTACCTCTTTAATGATAATGATCATTTCTAGGTCCTCACTTGCTATAGCCTCCTTGTCATCAATTACTGGCATAATATTTACCTCTTCCAGTGTGAAGACTGATACAAAATACCTGTTAAACGCCTTGGCCATTTCCTCAATTCTCATTATTCAATCCCCTTTCTCATCCTCTATAAGACTAATGCATATCTTAGCCATTCTTTTTTGTTTTATACATTTGTAGTAACTTTTGCTATCTGTTTTTACATTCTGTACACATTGAAAACAGCCATTTCAACTCATGAACAATGCTGTTAGATGCTGTGCTGCAGCAAAGTAAGTAACATTATATAACCATTACAATCTCTGTATATTTTAGCACAGATATGAATTTATCAGAAAACAATGGAAAGAATTACAGGACAAGATGTTGAATCTTAAGTATTTTACTGTAACAAAGAAACTAAAAGCAACATATGGCTCAATTTTATGGCCTTATGCTAACATTTTCAAAAGGGGCTTATAAAATACAGGTCATGGCCTGCCTATTGCCTATCGGTTCACTTCTTTGACCAGTCTCCCACTTTATAGGTAGGGTGGAGGTGCAAGACAAGCTCATCATTGTGCCTCAATAGATACATAAATGCCTCATCCTGCCGTAGCTGTCATTTTACCAATTATAGGGAGGGTCACATCAAGCAGGTAGCCTGACAGCATGAGTTGTGTGGACTGATGTCAACCAGGGCTATGGTACCTTCTTATGGTGTCCTTATGTCCATTAGAGGTAGCACTCCTCAAAGGTCAGACCTTCCTTGAACCCATCACATATCCCCAGCTCCAGGATCACAAACCAAGTGTCCAATGGTTTAATTGCTCTGTGTTTGATTACATGAATCGCTTAACAGTTGATGTGCACTGTGCTTGATTCGTTACGTCTGACTATGGTAAGTTGACTCAGAGAGAACTGAAAAGCTGAGAGCTGGAAGTTGCTAATAACATAATGCAGACTTTTTGTGGTTATATTATATATCTATATGTATAGAGAGCACTGTAAATAACCTGTTGCACATTAGAAACTGGAGTCTTTTCTGCATTACTTTGGGATGTAAAATAAACAATACATCCATGAAATGCAACAATGTCCAGCCTCTCTCAATATCTTACACTTGATTTCAGTCTGGACTTTACGTCTCTTTTAGTGAGAACTGTCTGTAATCCCAGTCTTAGCCAGGTAACATGCTGGAAAATTTTAAATATCAGGGCAACTGGTATCATCAGGGATGCGTTCTTCAATGATCCTTCTCATGGCACAAAGGGAAGCTCATCCACCTGACAATTATGGCCAGTACACAAAACAATGCTTAACAATCAATCGATACACCAAAATAAACAATGATATGGCTTATTTTATCATCAGAACTACTTTGTGATTATTCTGCACTTTACTCCAGGCAGTCATCCTTGATGATTCATTCTAATATTAATATTAGCTTTTCAGAGAGTTTTTTCACTTGTCTCACGAGGATTTGTCCAGGGCCCCCTGAAGTCATGTGACTAAGTCTTCCAAATATTCCTTAATTGGCATCCAGTAGCAAGGCATTCTCTGATGACTCTTTGGTTGCGAAATCTTGAACATTCCTCCTCTTTGAATGTAGAATCTACTCTTATCAGCATTCTGTTTGACGGTGAACCCAAAACAGTCTTTGTCTCTGTTTTCCACAGCAGAAGCTTTTTATTTCCTTCTCCGGCTCTCAGTTGGTGGGTCTCTTTATCCAGAAAAGAAATACGCTCTCTTTTATCAAAGTGTGAAAGCTATCACTTGATTTTTAATAGATTTCAGCCCGGGCCTCTTTCCCCATGGCAACCAAATTGCATGGAGCTGGCTCTTGCAGAGTCTAATATGATCTTACCATCTCTCTATTCAGAATATTCTGTTTCACTTTAAATTAAAAGAAACATTTTATTTCACACTGTCTTATAAAGTCTCCCAGTGGATGACAAATGCTCAAAAAAAGCTAATCCTTATGATAGTGCATATGCACAAGGATTGTTGCTTAAATTTCAGAAGCTGAGATACTGAGGATATTTTGTCCTGTTGAAGATGGTTAGGTGTTCACCTGGTAGTTTATACATTGATGACAGTCTTGGAGCGACAGTAGAAAGTCTACAATTTTTTGACAATCCTGCCACACGCACATAGTCTATGACTGCAGAGAGAATGGAAGAGTTCAGTTCAAACACAACTGTTTGATGATGCAGAATGTGTTCTTCCTTAAAGCCCTCTGCCCCACAGCTCTCTGTGGCAAAGAGTTTGAAAGTCTCACAATCCTCTGAGAGATGAAATTCCACTTTATCTCAGTGTTAAATTTGTGCTCTGTTATGCTGAGACTGTGCTGTCTGGTCCTCGACTCTCCAATGTTGGAAAACATCCTATCATGTCAAGCCCCTTAAGAATTGAATATGGAAGATGGTGTTGAAGGATCCTTAGTAAATTGTTGCAGTGCATACTACACGTAGTGGTACTGGGAAAGATTATTGAAGGTGGTGGGTGGGATGCAAATTCAATGGGCTGCTTTGTCCTGGATGTCAAGCCTCTCAAATGTTGTTGGAATTACACTCATCTGGGAAAGTGAACAATATTTTATCATAGTCTTGACTTGTGCCTTGGATCGGTTTTAGCGGAACAGGAAATGAATTACTCATTGCAGAATTCCAAGTCTCTATCACACTGTTGTTTGCACAGTGTTTACACGGAAGTTGATACTGAAGGTACAGCAATTGTAATTGAATATCAAGCAATGCTGTTAGGTTCTCTAGCATTAGAGATGGTCATTGCCTGGCAGCAATCTTTACCAGGGGCCATATATGCATGAAAACATGGCCACCAACATCCCAGCAGTCAGATCAAAGATTTAAGCTATCCACCTCCAGCACTGCTGAAGCTACAGGAGTTATCATAGAATTCTTACAGTGTGGAAACAGGCCATTTTGGCCCAACAACCAAAACTCTGAAGAGTAACCCACGCAGACTCATTCCCCTACCCAATGACTCTATATTACCCCTAATGCATCTAACCTACAAATCCCTGAACACGATGGACAATTCAGGGTAAAAACAATGACTGCAGATGCTGAAAACCAAATACTGGATTAGTGGTGCTGGAAGAGCACAGCAGTTCAGGCAGCATCCAACGAGCAGTGAAATCGACGTTTCAGGCAAAAGCCCTTCATCAGGAATAAAGGCAGTGAGCCTGAAGCATGGAGAGATAAGCTAGAGGAGGGTGGGGGCGGGGAGAGAGTAGCATAGAGTACAATGGGTGAGTGGGGGAGGAGATGAAGGTGATAGGTCAAGGAGGAGAGGGTGGAGTGGATAGGTGGAAAAGAAGATAGGCAGGTCGGACAAGTCCGGACAAGTCAAGGAGACAGTTACTGAGCTGGAAGTTTGAAACTAGGATGAGGTGGGGGAAGGGGAAATGAGGAAGCTGTTGAAGTCCACATTGATGCCCTGGGGTTGAAGTGTTCCGAGGTGGAAGATGAGGCGTTCTTCCTCCAAGCGTCTGGTGGTGAGGGAGCGGCGGTGAAGGAGGCCCAGGACCTCCATGTCTTCGGCAGAGTGGGAGAGGGAGTTGAAATGTTGGGCCACGGGGCGGTTTGGTTGATTGGTGCGGGTATCTCGGAGATGTTCCCTAAAGCGCTCTGCTAGGAGGCTCCCAGTCTCCCCAATGTAGAGGTGACTACATCGGGAGCAATGGATACAATAAATGATATTGGTGGATGTGCAGGTGAAACTTTGATGGATGTGGAAGGCTCCCTTCGGGCCTTGGATAGAGGTGAGGGAGGAGGTGTGGGCACAGGTTTTACAGTTCCTGCGGTGGCAGGGGAAAGTGCCAGAATGGGAGGGTGGGTCGTAGGGGGGTGTGGGCCTGACCAGGTAGTCACGGAGGGAACGGTCTTTGCGGAAGGCGGAAAGGGGTGGGGAGGGAAATATATCCCTGGTGGTGGGGTCTTTTTGGAGGTGGCGGAAATGTCGGCAGAAGATTTGGTTGATGCGAAGGTTTGTAGGGTGGAAGGTGAGCACCAGGGGCGTTCTGTCCTTGTGGGTTTGTAAAAATTGTCAGTGTCAAGTCAGCCTTCACTAATGGAGATGGAGAGGTCCAGGAAGGGGAGGGAGGTGTCACAGATGGTCCAGGTAAATTTAAGGTCAGGGTGGAATGTGTTGGTGAAGTTGATGAATTGCTCAACCTCCTCACGGGAGCACGAGGTGGCGCCAATGCAGTCATCAATGTTGCGGAGGAAGAGGTGGGGAGTGGTGCCGGTGTAATTACGGAAGATCAACTGTTCTACATAGCCAACAAAGAGACAGGCATAGCTGGGGCCCATACGTGTTACCATGGCTACCCCTTTGGTCTGGAGGAAGTGGGAGGATTCAAAGGAGAAATTGTTAAGGATGAGGACCAGTTTGGCCAAACGAATGAGAGTGTCAGTGGAAGGGTACTGTTGGGGACGTCTGGAGAGGAAACAACGGAGGGCTTGGAGGCCCTGGTCATGGTGAATGGAGGTGTAGAGGGATTGGATATCCATGGTGAAGATAAGGCATTGGGGGCCGGGGAAACGGAAGTCTTGGAGGAGGTGGAGGGCATGGGTGGTGTCTCGAACGTATGTGGGGAGTACCTGGACTAGGGGGGATAGGACAGTGTCAAGGTAGGTAGAGATGAGTTCAGTGGGGCAGGAGCATGCTGAGACAATGGGTCGGCCAGGGTGGTCAGGCTCGTGGATCTTGGGAAGGAGGTAGAACCGGGCAGTGTGGGGTTCCCGGACTATGAGGTTGGAAGTTGTGGGTGGGAGATCTCCTGAGGTGATGAGGTTCTGTATGGTCTGGGAGATGATGGTTTGGTGATGGGGGGTGGGGTCATGGTTGAGGGAGCAGGAGGAAGAGGTGCCCTCGAGTTGGCGTTTGGCTTCAGCGGTGCAGAGGTCAGTGCACCAGATTACCACTGCACCCCCTTTATCCGCTGGCTTAATGGTGAGTTTGGGATTGGAGCAGAGGGATTGGAGGGCTGCGTGTTGTGAGGGTGAGAGGTTAGAGTGGGGGAGGGGGAACGACAGGTTGAGGCGGTTAATGTCCCGGCGGTAGTTGGAAATGAAGAGGTCGAGGGCAGGTAATAGGCCAGCGCGGGGTGTCCAGGTGGATGCAGTGTGTTGGAGGTGGGAGAAGGGGTCCTCGGAAGGTGGGCGGGAGTCCTGATTGTGAAAGTAAGCTCGGAGGCGGAGGCGACGGAAGAATTGTTCGATGTCACGTCGTGTATTAAATTCATTGATGCGTGGACGGAGGGGAATGAAGGTGAGTCCTTTGCTGAGGACTGATCGTTCGTCCTCAGTGAGTGGGAGGTCTGGAGGGATGGTGAAAACTTGGCAGGGCCGGGAGCTGGGATCTGGTGTGGGTGTGGAGCTGGGAGTGGGGTCGGAGCCAGTACCTGGAGTGGGTGTGATGGTGGGGGGAATGGGGGTGGAGTCATGAACTGGGGTAATGTTGCCCTCAGGGTTCTGGTGGGTGGGGATAGTGACAGTGGGGTCTGTGGGGGGCGTGTCAGCAGAATGCAGGTGAGTGGCGCTGGTGGGGGTGGAAGTGGTGGTGATCATGGCAGTAGGGGTGGCGGGAGTCACTGAGCATGTGGCATCAGCGATGATGTGAGAGCCGGAAGTGGCTGTGGGAGTGGCCATGATGTGGGCGGAAGTGACATCATCACTCAGCGTGGGGGTGGTAGCTACGTCAGCCGCATGGCTAATGGCGTTTCCGAGGCCAGGGGAATCTTCTGGAATGTTTGAGGAGCGCTGGTTATGGAGGTGGGTGAATAAAAGTTTGTTGTACTTACAGTTTTTGATGTTTGAGATGGAATTGAAATACTGTTTGTTGAGAGTATGAATTGTCCTGAGGATGTAGTACAGAGTGGGTCCTTTGCAATTCTGAGAGAGTGTGGCCCTCAGCTGAGGCAGGACTGACTGTAGAGAGGTTAGGTGCTGGCGCATTGCTGCAAGCGTGGAGCGGAGGATCTTGAAGGAGAACTGTTGCTGGTGTTTTTGAATCTGTCGTCTGTACTGTTTGTCCTGTTCGGGTCTGAACTCTACTGGTTTAAAGGTGGTCCGGAGTCCGTGTGGGATGAGTTTGTTACGGAGGCATGCACTGAGGAAGCAAATGTGTCTGTGGTACCGAGTTTGTTTCAGGACATGTTTGAAGAGCTTCAGAGCAGAGGAAATGACCTGGGAGTTGCAGTGGGAGAGGGACTCCCTGAGATTCTTGTAGAGAGAGGAGGAAAACTTCTTCAAGGCAGGCATCCTTGCAAGAGGATTCGCAGTAGGGTTAAAATCAACAAGGTAAAAACAATGACTGCAGATGCTGAAAACCAAATACTGGATTAGTGGTGCTGGAAGAGCACAGCAGTTCTGGCAGCATCCAACGAGCAGCGAAATCGACGTTTCGGGCAAAAGCCCTTCATCAGGAATAAAGGCAGTGAGCCTGAAGCGTGGAGAGATAAGCTAGAGGAGGGTGGGGGTGGGGAGAGAGTAGCATAGAGTACAACGGGTGAGTGGGGGAGGAGATGAAGGTGATAGGTCAAGGAGGAGAGGGTGGAGTGGATAGGTGGAAAAGAAGATAGGCAGGTCGGACAAGTCCGGACAAGTCAAGGAGACAGTTACTGAGCTGGAAATTTGAAACTAGGATGAGGTGGGGGAAGGGGAAATGAGAAAGCTGTTGAAATCCACATTGATGCCCTGGGGTTGAAGTATTCCGAGGCAGAAGATGAGGCGTTCTTCCTCCAGGCGTCTAATATTGAGGGAGCATTTCCCCTTCCCCCACCTCATCCTAGTTTCAAATTTCCAGCTCAGTAACTGTCTCCTTGACTTGTCCGGACTTGTCCGACCTGCCTATCTTCTTTTCCACCTATCCACTCCACCCTCTCCTCCTTGACCTATCACCTTCATCCCCTCCCCCACTCACACATTGTACTCTATGCTACTCTCTCCCCACCCCCACCCTCCTCTAGCTTATCTCTCCACGCTTCAGGCTCACTGCCTTTATTCCTGATGAAGGGCTTTTGCCCGAAACGTCGATTTCGCTGCTCGTTGGATGCTGCCTGAACTGCTGTGCTCTTCCAGCATCACTAATCCGGTACTATGGACAATTCAGCATGGCCAATCCACCTAACCTGGAATGTGGGACCACCCAGAGGAAACCCTCACAGACACGGGGAGAATGTGCAAACTCCACATAGATAATCGCCCAAGGCTGAAATCAAACCTGGGTCACTGGCGCTGTGAGGCAGTAGTGCTAATCACTAAGCCACCTGTGCTGCCCATAAAATTATGCTATATTGAAGTAAAAGGGTATGTACATGAGTGTTTAAGATCGTGCCATTATGTTTCTACTGTTCTGTGTGATTGCATAAAATGTCATACTGCATATTGCTTCCTTATGCAACTCATTCTTGGCTGCTAGATTGCAATGCATGCCTATATTATTGCAATACAAACTCAAAGCTACCAACATCCAAACACTGGTGAAGCAAAGTTAACCGCTTGTCCATGTCATGGGATCTTTAAAGTCTCATTTGAAAGATAACACTTCAAGCTGTGTACATCTCTGAAGGTGGCGGTGTAAATTATTTGTTTGAATCTCTGGAATGAAACTCAAAGCCATGACATCTGTCTCAGGCAATAGTTGAATCATGTGAGCAAGACCCTTGATACTTAGCTAAAATGGAAATGCTTTAGCATGCTATGAGTAACAATTGTCAGTGTATATATATGCCAACAGGTGATTACTGTATATTTTACTTGTTTTCCTGTAGCTCAGTATTTTTTTCTATCACAATCAGGTGATTTCCTCATTGCCTTGCTGTTGATTTTTTCTGTTGCAAGGTTGTATTGGATGCAAAATGGTCTATCCCTTAAGGACACCGGATATAATTGTCAGTAAGAGCAGAAATGTTCCCATTTTGTCTCACTGGACTAGTCAACTGGATTGATATGATTGGATTTCTGATTTAAGAATCGAGAGAGAGATAGTGAAAAGGTACAGATACAGTTAAAAGCTGTCGGTCCTACGCTTTTCCATATCACAAAATCTGATAAACTACTATGTTTATTTGCAACCCAAATTACTAATGTATTGCATTTACTGCTATAGTAATGACAAAATTTATCAGCTAAGCCTTTGTTAAGCTCAGGCTAATTTCCATTTCAGTAATACAGAATATTTCCCATATACATACCCATTTCATAGAATTCTGGTTATATTTTACTCCAAGTTGCCAAAGAATGATTTGGGTCATAATTTTGTTAATATTAATTAACTGAATATTGATTTATTTTGCAGTCAGGCAGCAAATTAAATCATGCAATTTGAGACCAGTGTGAGACCACATGTCTACCTAAATGTATGGAAGATCTGGTCATGAGGGAGATGGGGTGGGGGAAGGTTTAGGTCACAATGACAAATGCTAAGAAGTTCATTATGAACTGAGTTGGAACACTGCCACCTTCAAAGGAAACTTACAAAGCATTAAATGAATGTAAAGTGACTGTGAGATGAGAGTTAGATTCCATTTAATATTGATAACTCCTCCAAAGTTCGGCTTGTCTGAAATTGGACTTAAACAATGGAAGAAGGAAGACACAGTGATCAAAATCAAACTGGACATGAAATCCTTCCTAGTCAGCTGGGAGATGGCCAACTTAGATGAATAAACCCATCAGCGCTGCTAAGAAATTCTGTGCTTCAAATGGAAAACCTGCAACAGAATGAGAAATGGATATGTCAGCCATAGCCCATTGAGGAATGAAAAGAAAATTAAATTTTCTGATGAACAATTGCACCCAAATGCTAACCTAGCTTTTTGTTCCCAGATGTAGGGAAATTGCTGCTGTATAATTTCAATTCTTTCATTCCAGGTGTTCAGCATTTACTTACACGTTTGGCTATAATTACAGCAAAAAGAGATTTAAAAATATTGAACAGAAGCAGTCTATTGTATAAGACTGACTAAAATGGTGAAGGGGTGATAGTGGGCTCATGAACCTTTCCACCTCACACATATGTCTTTGGCTGGAATTTGCCCTGTACTGAGATGACCTTGATTAAAGCATTAATGATATCCTCTGAGACTATAATGTATCATCTCGCCTCGTTTTCCTCACATTCATTGCAGAGCTTGATTTATCTAGAAATCTTTCTCATTGGTCATCTCCAAGGGGATGAGTTGAGTATTTCCAGCCTTGCTGATCCATTAATGTCACTCCAGCGCTAGCTTCATCCAAACAGCAACTTGTCCCTAGCTGCCCTGTTAATTTAATCACTCACTGAATTTACACATCCAACATACACTAAAGTAATCCCATAATGTTAGAAATTGTAATTAAATGATATTAAAAATTGTTCACGCCAAAGAGAAAAATCTAGACTGTTCAATTCCACTCTATTATTAAAACTTGCTT
Source organism: Chiloscyllium punctatum (assembly GCF_047496795.1). NCBI lineage: Eukaryota > Metazoa > Chordata > Chondrichthyes > Orectolobiformes > Hemiscylliidae > Chiloscyllium > Chiloscyllium punctatum. Next base: position 27,440,926 of record NC_092742.1, read on the forward strand.
ATAGGAATGCAGCAACAGGTCAGCATTTATAGCCTGGAGTGCAGTTAAAAGTCAACCACATTGCTGTGGTCTGGAATCACATGAAGGTGAGACCAGGTAAGGATGACTGATTGCCTTTCCTAAACAATATTAGTGAACCAGATGGAAAGATAATAGCTATGTGGTTGCTATTAGGCTTCTGCCTTTTTAAATTCAAGTTCCAGATTTTTATTCAATTTAAATTTTACTATCTACCATTGTGGGATTCCAACTCCTTTCACCATGACATTAACCAGAAACTCTGGATAACTAGTCTAGTGACATTACCATTAGGTCACCATCATCCCACAAGCAATATCTCAAGCATGCAACAAATTTTGGATGTAGATTTGCTCGCTGAGCTGGAAGGTTCATTTCCAGACGTTTCGTTACCTTACTAGGTAACATATTCAGTGGACCTCATGATAAGAAATGCTGAAAATTCCTGCTTTCTATTTTTTGGGTTTTTTTTCGCTTGGTGATGTCATTTTCTGTGATGAAGTCATTTCCTGTTCCTTTTCTCAGGGGGTGGTAGATGGGGTCTAATTTGATGTGTTTGTTTATAGAGTTCCGATTGGAATGCCATGCTTCTAGGAATTTTCGTGCATGTCTTTATTTGGCTTGTCCTAGGATGAAGAAACCCAAACATATAAATAGAAAGCAGGAATTTTCAGCATTGCTTCACATGAGGTCCACTACAGATTTACCTAGTAAGGTAACAAACCATCTGGAAATGAACTTTCAGCTCAGCAAGTAAACCAACATCCAAAACCTCAAAATGAACAACATATCTTCTCAAAACTTGCTATGCAAAAAATAGTCATAGAGTCATAGAGATATACAGCACAGAAACAGACCCTTCGGTCCAACCTGTCCATGCCGACCAGATATCCCAACCCAATCTAGTCCCACCTGCTAGCACTCGACCCATATCCCTCCAAACCCTTCCTATTCATATAACCATCCAAATGCTTGTTTAAGCTTTACATATTTTTTTCTTATTTTCTACTTGTTCCATCTCTTCATTTTTTTTTCTTTCTGCTTGCAATTTGGCTGAGGTGGCCTTCCTTCTCTGTCATCACTGATACTTTTACTAAATTCTTAATCAACATTGATTAAGCTGATTATGTTACCTCTGAATATCTCAGATGGCCCTTTGCTATTACCAGTTGCACTTCCAACACGATATGGAGAAAAACATGTAAGTCCAGGAAATGGCAGTATCGCAGTAAAATAGCCAACTCCAGTTAGATTCAGTCCAGTCATGTGTAGTGAGCAAAGATGCAATATTTAGACCCAGGATTCACCTCCACATTGCTCAGCACCTCTCCCCATTCTCGTTCATTTGTCTCTCCAGGAACAATAGTGCATGGTGGCTGAAAGATTTCCTGGATCACTAACTACCATTCTAGTTTGCATAAGAATACTCAATTTGACATCAATTGGCTTTGTACAGACAGAACCAGGAGTTTCATAAGACCTTAAGACATAGGAGTGGAAGGAAGGCTGTTTGGCCCATCGAGTCTACTCCACCATTCGATCATGGCTGATGAGCATTTCAACACCACTTATCCGCACTTTCCCCGTATCCCTTAATTCCTTGCAAGATTAAGAATTTATCAATCTCTGCCTTGAAGACATTTAACGTTCTGGCCTCCACTGCGCTCTGTAGCAATCAATTCCAAAGGCCCACCACTCTCTGGTTGAAGAAATGTCTCCTCATTTCCATTTTAAATTAACCTCCTTTAGTTCTAAGCCTGTGCCCATGGATCATACTATCCCTGCCTGACTGAAACAAATTCCCAGCTTCCACCCTTTCTAAACCATGTATTATCTTGTAAGCTTCTATTTGATCACCCCTCAACCTTCTAAACTCTAATGAATACAATCTCAGGATCCTCAGCCATTCATCGGATGTTAGGCCTACCATTCCAGGGATCATTTGTTTGAATCTCCGCTGGACACGCTCCAGTGCCAGTATGTCCTTCCTGAGGTGTGGGGCCCAAAACTGGACACAGTATTCTAAATGGGGCCTAGCTAGAGCTTTATAAAGTCTCAGTAGCACATCATTGCTTTACATTTCAACCCTCTTGAGATTAATGACAACATTTTATTTGCTTTCTTAACCACGGACTCAACCTGCAAGTCAACCTTTAGACAATTCTGGACAAGCAAGCCCCGATCCCTTTGTACTTTGGCTTTAAGAATTTTCTCACCTTTTAGAAAATAGTCCATGCCTGTATTCTTTTTTACAAAGTGCAAGACCTTGCATTTGCTCACATTGAATTTCATCAGCCATTTCTTGGCTCACTTTCCTAACCTGTCTAAATCTTTCTGCAGCCTCCCCACCTCCTCAGAACTACCTGCCTAACTTCGTATCATCTGCAAACTTTGCCAGAATGCCCCCAGTACCTTCATCCAGATCATTAATATATAAAGTGAACAGCTGGGGCCCCAATACTGAACCCTGCAGGACCCCACTTGTCACTCGCTGCCAATCCGAAAAAGAACCTTTTATCCCAACTCTCTGCCTTCTGTCAGACAACCAATCCTTAATCCATGCCAGTAGCTCACCTCAAACACCATGGGGTCTCACCTTACTCAGCAGCCTCCCATGAGGCACCTTATCAAAGGCCTTTTGGAAGTCTAAGTAGATAATATCCACAGGGTTTCACTGGTCTAACCTACTTGTTACGTCTTCAAAGAATTCTAACAGGTTTGTCAGGCATGACCTCCCCTTACTAAATCCATGCTGACTTGTTCTAATCTGACCCTGGTCTTACAAGAATTTAGAAATATCATCCTTAAAGATGGATTCTAGAATTTTACCTACAACCGAGGTTACATTAATCAGCCTAACCATTGAAGCTTGCCTCAATTTGAGATCATCTGGTCTCGGAAAGCTGCACTAAACCAATCTGGCAACCTATCTGATACACAACATAGGATTACAGGAATAGGGTAAGGGGGTCTCGGTCTGGGTGGGATATACTTCAGAGGGTTGGTGTGGACCTGATGGGCTGAATGGCCTGTTTCCATACTGTGTGGATTGTATGAATGGTTCCACTATATATTCTGGTGCAAGGGGTTCAGAAGCCAGAGCTATGTCCAGAGACTCACCCTGTTCATCTCTTGGAGCTCTTTTTGACAGCTCCCTTTCCATATTGGGCACAGCACCCTGAGAAGTCATGTCAACTGATGTGCTTCCTTCTCTGAACATTTCTTTATCAAGTCCCCAGGAAACATTTGAAGAAACGGTAGGAGATAATTAGATTAGTCTGGCATTGCTCAAACAAAGAACCATAATGTTGAAAATATCGATGATTCTCTCTTTTTTCCATTCAGTATTCCCTCCTTCTCTCCCTCACCCTCCTCCTGTGTGACATAAAATGTGACATTTTCACATTCGCAGATATCTATTGACACCAAACTATACATCGTGTGGCAAGACGTTTGTACATTTCAATGAAATCAAAGTGAATGTAGATATCTGTGGCTGCCAGAGCTAAGCTATTAAAGATCATTACACTTATAAGTAAGTTTAATGCAACAAATTTGAACATTTAATATCAAGGCAAAGGATCTGATGTTCAATTATTCTGTACCATACAGGCACACTTCTAATGGCTTTTGTGAGTTGCTGGTGTATGTGACTTGGAGTACATATTTAACTTGCGTACATTGTCCGGACATCAGCCATAGTAAGGACATTCAATTATAGTACGCAGATTGAGCTATGAAGCTGTAATGATGTCATTACGCTGGGGACAAGTGCAAAACAAGCCTCTGCATTCTCAATCACCATCCTCCAATATTACTAAGAAACCTTACTGCTCCTTTCTGCATCGACTCTATGGCTTAAATATTCCCTTTATGCTTGGATGCACAGAACTGAACACAATATTCAAGGTATGATCTGAACAGTAATAGTATGACATCTTCCAATTTACACTCAACTGACCGAAGATTGCAAATTACACTCTATTTGTTTTGTTTATTGCTATTCCACAATGTTTTGACATGTTTAGAGCAGAAGATAATGTCACTCCAGATCCCTGCTGCTTCAGTTTTAGTCATTTCCACAACATTCATATAATATTTCTGGCAGCCAATCTTTCTGCAAATGCACAGCATCTTCTACCTGCTTACATTTATGTTTATCTGCAAATAATTTTCTCAACTACTTATTTAATCTAACTTTTTTAAAAAATTGATTCATTTATCCATCTCCAGTCTAACTCAATACCCCAATCACCTCCATCTCACCTCATCAACATCCATTCCTAGTTGAGTAGTAAGATATTGATGAGGAAATATTGTATCATTGACATTACTTGAATGAGATATTAATTCAAGGTTCTGTGTGCTTCATTCAGATGGATAGTAAATACTCCATGGCATGATTCAAAGGACAACAGTTAATTCCCCAGTGACTTGGGCATGTTTGTTTAACTCAATAAAAGCTGCTTTGCCCACTTCAGTCAGTTGGAAGCATTTCTAACTCAAAGTCAGAGGTCTGTGAGTTAGATACATTTCCACCTTGAGGTAGCTGAGTGGTTAAGCTGGTAGGTTACATCTACCTGCTGGAATATGAATAGGTTGTGCTTCTGTGTGAAGTGGAGCTATGAATGATATGACCAATTTTACATCATCAAACTCCGATGAACTACTTATTGCGACAGATTATTCCAACAAGGAAACGTTGTCATACCATCCAAACACTATAGCATTCCCTCCTACATGCCACGCCATCCCACACCTGTCATTGATCACCGATGCCAAATTCCTTATTGTCTAGATTGTACAGGCTGTTGTTAATATTAGAATCAGACAATGGGAACAATACAGAAGGTGGCCATTCAACATGTCATATCCATGCTCGTCTCCTCTGCAGTAATTCACCTAGTTCTACACCCTTGCCTTTTCTCTTTAGCCCGGTGCATTTTTCTTCTCAGGTAATGACCCAATGCCCTCTTGATGTTATGACTGAATCTAACTCCATCATACTCTCAAATGGTAAATTTTAGAGTTGAATCAGTTGTGACATGAAGACATTTTTTCTTTGTTTTGCCAGTCACCTTAAATCTGCAGTTTCTGATTGTTCCACAAAACAAATAAATTCACACTGTCTAATCTGTCAATACTCTTCATAATTTTGAACAATTTTATCAAATTGCCTCTCAACTTTGTTTTCACTGAAGGGAACACTTCTGGCTTCTCAAGTTCCTCATCCTGGAATGATTGTTGTGAAATTAGAACAGTAATGGGGACTGACATATACTGTCTGATCTCTTCAAGCAGCTGGTCTCTTCATCACTTGAAATGTCTCTGCCATCTCAAAGATTCCTGTCAGGACGGAAACCTTACCATTCACATGGATGATCCAACTCCGGAGGCACTTCAATGTCTACCACCACGAATGGCCTGACAGCATCACTGTGTTCAAGAACATTGCTGCTAGATTGTGTCTGTGCCAGGTGGTGAGGGAACCAACAATAGGGAAGAACATACTTGATCTCATCTACATCAACATTCCTGTTACGGATGCATCTGTCTGTCACTGTACTGGTAAGAGTAACCACAACATAGTCCCTGCAGAGATGAAATCTCATCTTCACACCTAGAACATACTCCACTGTGTTGTGCGGCACCATATCTGTGTTAAATGGAATAGATGTCAAACACATATAGCAAAGAATGGGCATCCATTGGAAAGCAGCATCTGAAGCAAACTCAAATGCAATCTGCAATCTCATGGCCCAGTATAATCACCACTTTCCTATAACCATCAGACCTACAGAAAGGCATGCCAGGAACAGCACCAGGATTACCTAAAAATAAGGACTGCTTCTGACCCATACTGCAGAAACAGCAAGTGATACACAGAGCTAAGCAATCCCACAACCAATGGTTCAGATCTAAGCTCAACACATCTTACCACATCCACTCATGAATGGTAATTGACAAGTAAACAGCTCACTGGAGGAGAAGGCTCGACAATGTCCTCATACTCGATATTGTGGGAGCCCAGCACATCAGTACAAAAGATAAGATTGATGTATTCACATCAATTTTCAGACTGAAGTGCCAAGTGGATGGTCATCTCAGCCTCCTCCAGAGATCCCCAGCATCACAGATCCTGGTCTTCAGCCAACTTTTTTCACTCCACATGATGCCAACATATGATTGGAGACACTGGATACTGCAAATGCTATGGGTTGTGGCAATATTCCAGTAGTAGTACTAAAGACTCCTGCTCCAAAACTTGCAATGTCTCTAGCCAATTTGTTCCAGTACAACTACAACACTAGCACCTACTCAACATTGTCCAGATATATTCTGTACACAAAAGCAGAGCAAATCCAACCCAGTCAATTACCATCCCATCAGTACTTGATCATCAGTAAAATAATGGGCAGTGTCAGCAACAGTGCTATCGAACAGCACCTATTCAGCAATAACCTGTTTAGTTATGCCCATCAAGGCCACTTAGGTCCTGACGTCATTGCAGCCGTGGTTCAAACATGGACAGAGTAACTGATTTCCAGAGATGAGGTGAAAGTGATAGCCATTGAAGGCAAGGCTGCATTTGACTGAACGTGATATCAAGGAGCCTGAACAAAACTGGAGACAACAGGAATAAAAATCTTCCCTGGTTGACGTAAAATCTGGCACAAAAGAAAATGTCTGTGGTGTTGGACGTCAGTCATCTCAGCAGGAGCTCACCTTGGCCCAATCATCTTCTCTGCTTCATCGGTTACCTTCCCTCCAACATAAGGTCAGATGTGGGGATGTTCGCCAATGATTACACAATATTTAGCACTGTTCACAACTCCTCAGGTCCTGAAGCAATCGTGCCTAAATGTTGTAAGACTTAAACTATTTCCATGCTTGAGCTGAGAAGTGGCAGATAACATTTGCACCACACTAATGCCAGGCAATGGCCATCTCCAGTAAGTAACAATCTAACCCTCTCTTCTTATCATTCAAGAGGATCACCATCAGTGAATTTCTTACTATCAAAGTCTTTTTAAAGGGGTTGGGAGAGGTTACCATTGAGCACAAACTGAACTGATCTAGTCATATAAATATTGCTGCTTCAGGTCAAAGTTAAAAGCTAGGAATCGAGCAGCAAGTACCTCACTTCCTGATTCCCCCAAAGCTGGTCCATCATCTGAAAGGCACAAGTCAGGCCAGCGATGGATTACTCATCATTCAAACAACACTTCTATGTTCTTATTATGATTCTAAGATAAAACTTAATACCATCAAGGATAAAGCAGCCCGCTTGATTGGCACCATCATTACAAACATCACCACTGATGCTCAGTAGCAGCAGTGTGTACCAGCTACAAGAAGCACTGCAGAAATTTACCGAGGCTCTTTTTACAGCACCTTCCAAACACACAACCACTTCTACATAGCACAAGGACAGCAGATGCATGGGAACACTACCACCTGTAAGTTCCCCTCTCAGTCACTGACCATACTGACTGAGAAATACATCAACGTTTCTTCACAGTCAATAGTTCAAAATCCTGGAACTCACTCACTATTGGTTTTGTGGATTTACCTTCAGCACACAGACTGCAGCGGTTCACGAAGGCAACTCACCGTAACCTTCTCAAGGGTAACGTAGAATGGACAATAGATGTTAGCCCAGCAGCGATGCATGTCATGAATCAATAAAAAAAAGATGCATTACAAAAATTTACAAATGATACTTAGACATCACCTCCCACGCTCACGATCTCTATTATTTATAAGGACAAGTGTAGCAGGTATATGTGAACACCCCCACCTGCAAGTTCCCCTCCAAGCCTCTCCACATCCTGACTTGAAAATATGTCACTAATCCTTCAGTTTTGTGAGGCAAAATCTTGCAAATCCATCCTTAACAGTCACTCTCTGGGCCAAAGTGGATCAAGAAGGCAGCTCATCACCATCTTCTTAAGGGCAACTAGGAATGTGCAACAAATACTGGCCCAGTCAGAGGTGCCCACATCCTCTGAGTGAATGACTTGAAAAACAACAAGTTTCCAGAAGCTTGGCATAATCTAGGAAAAAAACAATTTGCTTAACTGGCATTTCTTCCATTGGAATTAATTTCTATCCATTTCACCCTTGTTGCTGCAGTGCCACTCAAAGAAGGGTGTGTGATAATATTATGGGAATGTCATCACTTCCATCCTGGCTTGCAAAACTGACTCTTACTTATCAGTGGGTAGGAATCATGGACTTCCCTACCTAACATGATAATGAGAACTCTATCAGCACAAATATAGCATCACAGCAATGAGAAGGCCCATCACCATTTTCCAAAGCATACATCTCAATGCAACACTTTTATGTAATAAAATGCATCGTGGACACAGAACTAACTTAGTCAAGTTTTCAAATGAAGTGAACATAATAGACATTGAATTCTATGAGAGATCTGGAGTGGACAATTGCAAAGAAAACATTGTCACTGTCTTGTATTGTTTCTGGTTCAGACTGTTTTGCAGTCACAATGTTCCTTATTGCAACACAGTTATTGGACCAGATTTTTGATTGAACTCCTTGAATGACAAGACAAACCCAAATTTGCATGGAATGTGTAGTGCGATCCTTGTTATGCCAGAGTAATTGAATGTTTTCTGCAATATACAATTTGATCTAGGCATTGTCAGGTAAGCAAACAGGTTTCATCAGTAATGAGAGAGAGGAAGTTGCAATCATCTTAGCATAGTAGCAGGCACAAAGTGAACCAGAATTTTTCCTTTATAGGATCCTTGTTATGTTGCGTTCTACAAACATAATTTCAGTTGCACTTGGCTGGTAATTCAAAATCAAAGCTTTGTATTCTAACTAGTGGATTAGTAACTTTATTTGCAGTTTCACTTTTCTTCCCTTCTGGCAGTGGTGTTAATCTACATCCTGCAATCCATGGAGTGCCAGTACATTTGCATATTGAATGATGTGCTCGGCTACAATCAGACCACTTCTAAGTCATTTCTGGGTTTTTTTGCTATTGCCCAAGTGAGACATCAGATTCATATTTTCATCAACATCCAGGATCAAAATGTCAACACAACAAGGTTGGGGATTAACATGTGCCGACAGGCAGGTCCCACATGCAATGTTTTCTCTAGGCATCTTTCCAGAAGCTGGACAATTGCATGGCCATGGATAATCAAAGGCACACTCACAATCCCAAACTGAGTTAATAAGTGCAGTGGGTCTGGTGTATCTTGCAATAATCCCATTGGACAATGTCACACTTCATTATCATACAACCTCAGGTTTAAGTTGCTTTCAGGCATCCCTCTACATATCATTAAAGAGCATCTAAAGAATGGTCATTGACCTGACACATTAACTCAGCTTCACTCTCCCAAATTGTTCTAGACCTGATGAATTTTTCCAATGGTTTCTGTTTTTAATTTCAGATTTCCAGCTGTTGAAGACTTATCATTTTGCCAAAGATAATCTGTTTCATTTGCTGCAGTAATTGGAAACAAAATTATAGTGATGGAAATCATAAGACAAACATTACTCACTAATATATTGATTGAAAGATGCTACTTGGATAATGGACCCACACCTTGGCAGGAAACTTCACCCTCAAATTGAGAATTGCAACGTATACTGTTTTCATGTCCACTCCCAGGAGAACAGGTTGTAGAAAATGAAAAGTTAATGTCTGACATTTCACTAAGGGACCACAAATCCTATCTCTGCTAATTTCAAATAAAAGATAGTCTTGTGTGATAAAGTAAAATATCATCAATAATGAGTTCTTATGGGCTATTTCCCTTTGAACATCCGTATCACTATCAAAACAGATTCATGAATCTGATTAAAAAGACAACTCAATTTGTGCTTGATAATGTCATTAATGATATATCCAGCACCATGCTACATATAACAGTAATTCCATTTATACCACACTTTCTTGGCTATTAGGTGCTTTGGGAATTTTTGATAATGCAAGAATGCATAATGATGTTGGTGAAGAAGGATCTTGGCTCAAAAGGATCTACAAAATGCACTGTAATAGCTCACCAAGGTAACTTCAAAAGCATCTTCCAAATCCACGATTCTATCACCCAGAAGACAAGAATTTCAGATGTATGGGAATACCATCGCAAAGAAGTTCCCTTTTTAGTTACACACTATACTGACTTGGAAATATCTTGACATTTTTTCACTGCTGTACATTTAAAATCCTAAAACTACCTCCATAACAGCACTGTGGCTGTCTCTAAACCCAAAGTACAGCAATGATACAACAAGGCAGCACATCATTACCTTCTTCTGAAAGATTAGGATGAGTGATAAATGCTGACCCAGTCAGAGAAACTCACATCCCATGAACAGTTTATAGCTATGAAAAGAGGCTAAGTAAGCTCAGGTCATTGTCTTTGGAGCACAGAGGGTTGTGCGGTTACCTGATCAAGGTGTAGACGATTATGAGGGGTATAGACGGGGCAGATAGAAAGCAGATATTCTTCTTAGTTGAAGGATCAATAACAAGGGGACATAATTTTAAAGTGAAAGACGTGAGATTTAGAGGGGATTTGAGAAAACCCTTTTGTTGGCGTACGGAATACACTGCTTGGGAAGGTAGTTAGGTAGGAGCCCTCACAAACTATAAATTTGGATGAGCACTTGAAGTGTCATAACATTCGAGGTTGTGGACCAAGTGCAGGAAAATGGGATGAGTGTAAGTAAAAGTGTATTGATGGGTGGTACAGGCTGAATTGGCTGAAGGGTCTCTGCTGTACTGTCGGGATCTAGGATTCTATGACTTCTGCCTTGATGTCATCAGGTTGCCTCTCAAGTCATTTAGGCCATGTACTAAAGAAATATATTATCATTATCCATGAAACAGATATTAGGTTAACATGATTAGGCACACAAATTCCTACTTTCAGTAGATTATTACGAATGCTTCCACTATATCTGCAGCCTCTTCTTTTGAGACTCTAGGATGCAGGCCATTGGGCCCATGGAGCTTATCACCCTAAAATCACGTTAGGATTCTCATTCCCTTTTGTAAGTGATAGTTCTCAGTTATTCTTTCCAACTTGTCCATTGATTTTCACCAATTTTGTTTCTTCTGCTTTGAAGGCAGACCCAAAATATGCGTTCAAAGCCTTTACCATTTTTTATTTGTTTTCTATTGTTAATTCCAAAATCTCATCCTTTATGGGACAAGTGCTTTTCTTATCGATAAATTTGCAGATGTAATTTATTTTCTGCTCAGTTTTCATGCAGGTTCCTCTTGTTCTGCGATTCTACACTCTTCGAAACGTCAACAGCACCCTGACACAGCACAGCACAGACATACCATTAAAGACTAGACATGTCCAGCCATGCTGCACTGGGTACAATTACCACACAGGGTCTGGGCCCATCTGCCTATCATGTTTATTGCCTTATTCACCTGGAGTCTACTGGCATGCTGCAGCATAGATGGCTCATCTTTTCAGTGCTAGTTGGTGCAGTTACCAGGCCGTTGACCAAACTGTATAGGCCTGTACCATGAGGCAATAGCAGTTGCACCAAACACACGGCACCTGCAGCAAACAGTCGATCATGTCCCAAAGTCCTAGGGTTTTTGCAACAATTAGAGCTGAATATGTGTTGCTGGAAAAGCGCAGCAGGTCAGGCAGCATTCAAGGAGCAGGAGAATCGAAGTTTCGGGCATGAGCCCTTCTTCAGGAATCATTCCTGAAGAAGGGCTCATGCCTGAAATGTCGATTCTCCTGCTCCTTGGATGCTGCCTGACCTGCTGCGCTTTTCCAGCAACACATTTTCAGCTCTGATCTCTAGCATCTATAGTCCCAACTTTCTCCTTTTGCAACAATTAGTCAAGGGCAGGCTCTCATACCAGCTCTGGGCATGGTCATGGTCAGCTTTTGGTTAGGGTTGCTTCACTCAAGGGGTCAGTACCTCTGCATGTCAGGGAATGAGTCAGTGGCAGTCCTATGTCTTCATAGGGACCAGTCCGGGGAGGAGGGGAAGGACTATCAAAATCACGTGTCGCCACCAGCCAGGGCTCTGACAGCTTTCAGCTCCTCAGGTCACTTGATAAGGCAAGCCACTGTTGGGGTTTGGGGAGGTGAGCTGGGAGGTAGAGGTTAAGACCATAAGACCATAAGACATAGGAGTGGAAGTAAGGCCATTCGGCCCATCGAGTCCACTCCGCCATTCAATCATGGCTGATGCGCATTTCAGCTCCACTTGCCAGCGTTCTCCCCGTAGCCCTTAATTCCTCTAGACAACAAGAACCTATCAATCTCGGCCTTGAAGACATTTAGCGTCCCGGCTTCCACTGCACTCCGTGGCAATGAATTCCACAGGCCCACCACTCTCTGGCTGAAGAAATGTCTCCGCATTTCCGTTCTGAAATGACCCCCTCTAATTCTAAGGCTGTGTCCACGGGTCCTAGTCTCCTCGCCTAACAGAAACAATTTTCTAGCATCCACCTTTTCAAAGCCATGTATTATTTTGTACGTCTCTATTAGATCTCCCCTTAATCTTCTAAACTCCAACGAATACAACCCCAGTATCCTCAGCCGTTCCTCATATGCTAGACCTGTCATTCCAGGGATCATCCGTGTGAATCTCCGCTGGACACGTTCCAGTGCCAGTATGTCCTTCCTGAGGTGTGGGGACCAAAACTGGACACAGTACTCCAAATGGGGCCTAACCAGAGCTTTATAAAGTCTTAGTAGTACATCTCTGCTTTTATATTCCAACCCTCTTGAGATAAGAGACAACATTGCATTCGCTTTCTTAATCACAGACTCAACCTGCATGTTTACCTTTAGAGAATCCTCGACTAGCACTCCCAGATCCCTTTGTGCTTTGGCTTTATTAAGTTTCTCACCATTTAGAAAGTAGTCCATTCCTATATTCTTTTTGCCAAAGTGCAAGACCTCGCACTTGCTCACGTTAAATTCCATCAGCCATTTCCTGGACCACTCTCCCAACCTGTCTAGATCCTTCTGTAGCCTCCCCACTTCCTCAGTACTACCTGCCTGTCTACCTAACTTTGTATCATCGGCAAACTTCGCTAGAATGCCCCCGGTTCCCTCATCCAAATCATTAATATATAATGCGAACAGCTGTGGCCCCAGCACCGAACCCTGCGGGACACCGCTCGTCACCGGCTGCCATTCTGAAAAAGAACCTTTTATCCCAACTCTCTGCCTTCTGTTAGATAGCCAATCCTCAATCCATCCCAGCAGCTCACCTCGAACACCATGGGCCCTCACCTTGCTCAGCAGTCTCCCGTGTGGCACCTTATCAAAGGCCTTTTGAAAGTCCAGATAGACCACATCCACTGGGTTCCCCTGGTCTAACCTACTTGTTACCTCTTCAAAAAATTCCAACAGGTTTGTCAGGCATGACCTCCCTTTACTAAATCCATGTTGACTTGTTCTAATCAGACTCTGCTCTTCCAAGAATTTAGAAACCTCATCCTTAATGATGGATTCTAGAATTTTACCAACAACCGAGGTTAAGCTGATTGGCCTATAATTTCCCATCTTTTGCCTTGATCCTTTCTTGAACAAGGGGGTTACTACAGCCATCTTCCAATCGTCCGGGACCTTTCCTGACTCCAGTGACTCTTGAAAGATCTCAACCAATGCCTCTGCTATTTCCTCAGCAACCTCTCTCAGAACTCTAGGGTGTATCCCATCGGGGCCAGGAGATTTATCAATTTTAAGACTTTTTAACTTTTCTAGCACTATCTCTTTCGTAATGGCAACCATACTCAACTCAGCCCCGTGACACCCTTTAATTTTTGGGATATTACTCCTGTCTTCCACTGTGAAAACTGACGCAAAGTACTTGTTAAGTTCTCCTGCTATTTCCTTATCTCCCATCACTAGGCTCCCTGCATCAGTTTGAAGTGGCCCAATGTCTACTTTTGCCTGTCATTTGTTTCTTATGTACTGAAAGAAACTTTTACTATTATTTCTAATATTACTGGCTAGCCTACCTTCATATTTGATCCTCTCATTTCTTATTACACTCTTTGTTATCCTCTGTTTGCTTTTGTATCCTTCCCAATCTTCTGATTTCCCACTGTTCTTAGCCACTTTATAGGATCTCTCTTTTTCTTTAATACATTTCCTGACTTCCTTTGTCAGCCAAGGTTGTCTAATCCCTCCCCGGTTAATCTTTCTTTTCTTGGGAATGAACCTCTGTACAGTGTCCTCAATTATACCTACAAACTCCTGCCATTTTTGCTCTAGTGTCTTCCCGGTTAGCCTCTGCTTCCAGTCTATTTTAGTCAGTTCCTCTCTCATGCCCTCATAATTACCTTTATTCAACTGTAACACCATTACATCAGATTTCGCCTTCTCCCTTTCAAACTCCAGACTGAACTCTACCATATTATGGTCGCTACTTCCTAAGGGTTCCCTTACTTTAAGATCTTTTATAGAGTCTGGTTCATTGCAAAGCACTAGGTCCAGAATAGCCTGCTCTCTTGTGGGCTCCATGACTAGCTGTTCCAAAAAGCCATCCTGTAAGCATTCCATGAATTCCCTTTCTTTAGATCCACTAGCAACATTATTTACCCAGTCCACCTGCATATTGAAGTCACCCATGATCATTGTAACCTTGCCTTTCTGACATGCCTTCTCTATTTCCCGGTACATGTTGCGTCCCTGGTCCTGACCACTGTTAGGAGGTCTGTACACAACTCCAATTATGGTTTTTTTGCCTTTGTGGTTCCTCAATTCCACCCACACAGACTCCACATCATCCGACGCTATGTCATTCAATACCATAGATTTAATTTTGTTCTTAACTAACAAGGCAACTCCACCCCCTCTGCCCACCTCTCTGTCTTTTCGATAAGTCGAAAAACCATGGAGGTTTAACTGCCAGTCCTGACCCCCCTGTAACCAAGTCTCTGTGATGCCTACTACATCATAATCATTCACTATTATCTGTGCCATTAATTCATCGGCTTTGTTATGAATGCTACGAGCATTCAGGTAAAGTGCCTTAATGCTAACTTCCTTATTAGAGATGTTGTAAGTCATATGTCCTAAGTTCTCCTTGCTTTTTTCTGCATTCTCAGTCTGCCTCAATTTTAAATCCGCCTGGAAACATGCTATCCTGCTGCTTATCTTTCCATTTACCTCCATACTCCCTGTTGCTTTCACTTTCCCTTCCCCCCAACTCAGAAGTTTAAAGTCCTACTGACCACCCTATTTATCCTCTTCGCCAGAACATTGGTACCTGATCGGTTCAGGTGGAGACCGTCCCAACGGTACAGATCCCCCCTGTTCCAAAACTGATGCCAGTGCCCCATGAAGTGGAATCCCTCTTTCCCACACCAATCCCTTAGCCACGTGTTAACAGATGTGGGTGCACGTGGCCAGTTTCGATGGGGCCTTGAGAACATTGAAATCTGTGGATTTGGCAAGATGAGCATTAGGAAGGGGATGATAATGTTTGGTGCTCACTGATATGTTTACACTGAGGCTGTAAGCTATGGGCTGAGGACCCTACACTGTCGTCTTCCATTGTGAAGCAAATGGACAACCAGCACTGGCCAAGAAGATGGCTCCTACCACATTCAGAATGAGCAGAGTAAGTGAGCCAATGTGTGAAGGATGTGGCTACAACAACCACAGGTCACTGGGCTTTCACAAGGGACTAACACTGCAGCCCAATCCTTCACAGACTGGAGATGCCTCCTACCCAGGTGGCAATCCCTGACCAGGCTGGTGTGATCTGATGTTGTGCCCTCCTCTGACGGTTCTGCAGGAAGAAGACATCCCTACTCTGGGCTACTTTCTCCATCAGGACCTTCACAACCCAATCAGAGAAATGCAGTGCCAATGTCTCCATATCAGGCATCTCCCAACTCAGTCTCAAAAAATTAACAGGGCAGCATCCAGATGCCAGCACTCCTCCAGGTGCATAGTGGGTTTTCAAAGATGGCGCTGAAGCAAAGGATGCTGATTTTTGGGCTGATATCCTGAGAGTGACCAGTCATTCCGGGAATGGAATGTTCCAGGAATCGTAATTCACTCACATTAACATTTATTTTGCATATATCTTCCCAAATATTCAATGCTCTCTGCCACTTTCAAAAATTCAATGAACTGTTAGCCTATGGGTAGGTAAGCGGTAGAAAGCTGTTCTATATCAATCTCTCCCTTATTCTTCTGAATGCCAGTACAAAACAGCTGGCAACAAAAGAAAAGAAAAAGGCTGGGTCCTAAATGTGTCATTTTGCATTGTACTTATAAGTGTATTTTGCCCGGTATCGGATTTTTACTGTATTGTTCCAACACTTGATTAAGAAGCCTTGAATAACACAGAAAACATTAAAACCATTGGGAATGCCATTGGAAGGGGCTATTCGTTTATCTATATTTTTGATCTATTCTGGTAATCTCCTTATGACTTCTATGTTAAAAGTTTCTCTTATTTCAGACAACTAATTAAAAATAATCAAATGTGACCATTTATTTGAAAGGTTGATGATGCCTCAGTAGAGTAGGGTCAGAAATTGATGTTACTTTGGTAGGTTCAGCTTGTATTTTATTGCTAGCTATATCCAAAGACACATTGTAATCAGGAATTTGAGGTGTCTAGAATGGCATAACCAAAGGTATTTAAGATACAAGTCAACACAAGAAGATCTGAACATTTAATGTTATTATCACTCCTGCCTTTCACCTTAAACAGCAAAAATAGGATGAAATGAATTCACTCCAGTGTTATCAGTTATGATCTAATCTTGTCACTTAACTATCTACATCATCCTGTTCCAACTCATACATGAAGTAATCTCGTCTGCGCTTCCTTAAATTTCCTCCGCTATTCCTTGTACATCCAATACAGTAAAGTAAAGGTATTAACATCAGAAGCTTGCATAATGATTTTGATGATGACACGGTAATGCTTTCAGTCACATGATTGCAGTGGAAGAGAGCAGAGCTTTAACATTGCGTGAAGGTAATGGGCAGAATTTTCACTTGCCTGGTGCGGCGTGGGGAATAGTGAGGAAGCTGGAAAAATACGATGAGAATAACAAAGTCAGAATCTTGATAATCAGGAAAATGTTTTGCAATATTCCCTTTCAAATTTAGTTGGCAACTTAATTGTATTTACATGTCATGAATTGTCCAACTTGTTTGATTTTTACACCAATTAAAATTCTTCTCTCCATCCCTGAAAAACAAAGTTCCTGACACGCAAGTCAGATTAGGCACTCGGCAGCTTTATGATTTATCCTGGCTGTGCCTTCAACTGTGCCTTCCAACTGTGCCTTCACCACAATGTCCCTGTATGGTACATAGGCACTACCATCCTCCACATTTTGTCCATGCAACTTGGCAACAGCAGATACCCAGCCTCACCACATCATCACACCCTGCTCTCACACACTGTTTCACCTCTTCAACATTTCACTTTGGAACTCAGAGACTCCAAAAATGTGAATGCTTCTGTCAGGTCACTTGGCAAGCAGAGTCACACATACATCTCATGCATCTATGCAGAATGCATCTGAGTTTGCATTCTTTGTGTTCATTCATTTCGCACTTTCTTAGAGGCTGTCATTATTTTCTTAGTGCAAAGGGAGAAGGGAGGAGGCTTGTCATGGTAGGGAGAACTGAACAGTCCATTGGGTGGACACGTCACTATGCGGTACTGGGTTCGGTCAAAACAGACCAGCAGCATGTACCAGTAACTTACCCAGCAAATATAAAGCATACGATTCAATAATGTGGCCAAAGCTGAAAGTCACATGGGAGCAATCTCTTGTGCAGTCAAAGAAGACTACAGTGAGTCGGGGGGGTTACCAACACAGCAAGTCAAAGATAATGTCTGATTCCCTTCCAGGGGGTTAGCTACAATCAGTCAAATTCTTGATTCTATCAGAGTCGGGTATCTGAGCAATTGTCAGTCCTGCACGTCAACTGTTACCAGTCCAGGGATTTCAGGTGGATTAGGCAGGTCATCCTGCATTGAGACAGGGTGAATGGTTGAGCATGCTGGAATTGGATGGAAGATCAGTTAGTGGAGATGAAAGAGCAGGAAAGTTAGTGAATTTTTCTAAGTGAGTAGAAAACATAGAGGTCAATTTGGGTTAACAATTTGAGAGAAGGAAATAGGTGAGAGCATTTTATTGGACATGATGCATGCAGTACTGAGAATTAAGTCCATGTACATTAGATTAGATTAGTTTACTTACAGTGTGGAAACAGGCCCTTCAGCCCAACAAGTCCACACCGACCCGCCGAAGCGCAACTCACCCAGACCCATTCCCCAACGTTTACCCCTTCACCTAACACTACGGGCAATTTAGCGTGGCCAATTCACCTAACCTGCACATTTTTGGATTGTGGGAGGAATCCACCTGAGGCGGGAATTGAACCCAAGTCTCTGATGCTGTGAGGCATCAGTGCTAACCACTGTGCCACCGTGCCCCTCACGAAATGAAGATGATTAGATTAGATTCCCTACAGTGTGGAAACAGGCCCCTTGGCCCAACAAGTCCACACCGACCCTCCGAAGAGCAACCCACCCAGACCCATGGTGACTAATGCACCTAACACTATGGGCAATTTAGCACATCTTTGGACTGTGGGAGGAAACCTCAGTTGTTAACTAAACCAACACATATAAAACCACGCAGACAGAGACAGACTGAGGTGGGAATTGAACGTGGGTCTCTGGTGGCATGAGGCAGTAGTGCTAACCACTGAGCCACTGTGCCCCCTAAAGCAAACCAGGCTTGTTGTGTTGCATGTGAATGCTTAACACACTGAAGCGCATATGGCGACTCGAATGTATGGCAGCGGTGGGATAATGAGATGCATGCGTAGTGGCAAATTGAGAGCACATGGTGGTCCTATGAGTGTAAGCTGGCATTTATCCTGTAGAGCACAGAAAATCATTTGAACAATCCTACATGTTGAGAGTTCCTTTTAACCCAGATCATAGGACTGCCCTGGGATCAGGTTGGTGACGACTGGCGATGCTGCCATCCTGCGGGAGTCAGCTGGAAAAGGAACCGCACTCCTCTTCACCATCCTACCCAGCAACACCTCGAGATCCCTTTTGATAGAATGTGAGATTTTCTCTATGGGCTGTGCCGTCACTGATACAGAATGAATACAACCATGTGATTTGCAGTTTCTGAAGCATGCTTAAACTATGTTGCCCATCGGGTGAATGCCAGAATGCCTGAGTGGTCAGAAGCACTTCTATCTCTCCTGCTGTGTTGTTCCATGAGAGGGGCATCGTCGAGCTTGAATGCTTAATAAATGACGTTAAGAGTGGATGATTGGGTGAGAGATGTCACTGTGGGATATGGTGGACATTCATGAATCATATCTCAACCAACATTGAAATGAAAATGAAAACGTTCTGTCAAATGTGTTGATAGCTCAACCCGTAAGTAAAGAGTTCTTCGAGAAGGTTCCACAGACTCAGGAAGCATTACTTTGTGAGGCCAAACAGAGTTGGACTCAGCAAACCATGACAACAGCAGAAAAGAAAAAAGACCTTGAAATCAGCTACTGAAGCAAACCGCCTGATCAAGGATTTGTTTTCTTTTTTGAACTCTCACATGATGCCAGGGGTCATTCTGATAACAGCAGAAAGCTGGGAAAGATAAACTAGAAATGATCCAAAGCCACAATAAGCAAGTGGACGTGACAGACAGTGAAACAGTTCCAGGACTCAAGAGAAGCACAAAAACTAACCTAGAAACATTGCAGGCCAATGAGAGACCATATTAGGCCCAGAGATGGGAAGAAAAGATTCACCAGCTATGGAACTGCTTGAGGATTAGAGGGTCAGAGTTCAGGTCAGTCAATTACACTGCAGGAACCATTGTTATTGATATATGAGCAAAACAGTGCTTTGGTGGGAACAGAGCATAGCAAGAAAAGTTATTCTGGCTGTAATTGATGTTGACACTTCAACGCGTGATGTTGAAATTTAATTATTGAAGGGGTGACATTTAATAGAAGAAACAGAGGCCATGGTAAAGCATGGAATCACTCATTAATGATTTTTTAAGGTTGACAGAGAATCACTCTTGTGAAGGGTTGCTAGCAGAATTGATTTGCAAATAGATCTTTGGAGGACCAGACATGGCCAGTCAAACCACCAACTGCAAGCCAGAGAAGGTAATAATATCAAAGATAGCAATGCAGATTCTTCAACTGCTGGAAAGGAACTCCAGAAACGGTCGTTTCAATCCCAAAGGTTGCCCACTAGGGAAAAAAAAAATGACTGATGGAATTCAATTCCAAGGCTGCATTGGAAAAAACCATTTGCAAAAGCCACCACTCTGAAATGAAAATAAATGCATCAGTCACTATTATAATGTGTCAAATGGGAGGAATGTCCAGCAGGAGGAGCACTGCGACAGATCTGACATAAACTAGATCATCGTATCTCAGCCTGTAGTTTCAAAACATAGACAACTGGAAAACAAAAGGAAGAGTCCTTTTGAGCAAAAGGTTGGAAAATATCAAAATCATTTAAAAAAACCTTTTGAGGAAATCAATTATTCTCAAAACATTTAATAGATGTTAATTTGGAAATAATGGGGACCCTACAGGGTTTAAATTAGATACTTTAGTTGGAGGTATTCTCATTATGATAGAATCATAGAATTGCTACAGTGTGGAAGCAGGCTATTCAGCGCATCGAGTCCATACTAACCCTCCAAACAGCATCCTACCCAATCTCTGTAGCCTTGCCTTTCCCATGGCTAATCCAGCAAGTGTGCACATCCCTAAACACTATGGGCAATTTAACATGGTCAATCCATTTAACCTGCACTCCTCGGTCTGTGGGAGGAAACCAGAGCACTTGGAGGAAACCCACGCAGACACGGGGGGAATGTACAAACTCCACCACTAACAAACACCCGCGGGTAATTCAAACTTGGGTCCCTGGTGCTGTGAGGCAGCAGTGTGAACTACTGAGCCACCGAGTCACCCCTGTCACTGGGTGGCGCTGGTAACATCACTGGCAGGAGTGGCGGGAGGGAGGAGGCGTAAGAAATAGGTGGAGATGACACCCAAACAGCAAGAGCAACAGTTGGACAGATAAAAAAATGGGTAATGGTAGCCTGGGGGATCAATAGCTGTTTATTGGGAGAATTGGTAGCTGGCAATGTGTTGTTTGTGGTAGCAGCCCATGTGATGACATGACCTGGTGTGTGGATGCTGGGGTAAGGACATGGGAGAAGTTGCTTGGTCCAAAAGCCCATTCTAATGCTGTGGGGCATGGGTTTAAATCCCATCATGGCAGCTACTGGAATTGAAATTCAATTAATAAATCTGCAATGAGTGTCAGGAATGGTGACCATGTAATTATTGTCATAAAACCCCAGCTGATTTACAATTTTCCTTAAAGGAAGAGAATCAGCCTTCCTTACCTAATGGGAGAAAATGAGGACTGCAGATGCTAGAGAGTCAGAGTCAAAAAGGGTGGCACTGGAAAAGCAGGTCAGGCAGCATCCAAGGAGCAGGAGATCCTGCCTCATCCTCAGATGCTGCCTGACTTGTTCTGCTTTTCCAGTGCCACACTTTTCGACTCATCCTTACTTAATCTCTGATCTGGCCTACATGTGCCTCTAGGCCCATAGCAATATGGTTAACTCCAACCAGCCTTTGGAGAAAGTCTAGAAAGCCATTCTGGTCAAGGAACAATTAGGAATGGGCGATGTTTGGTTTGTTCTAAACCAGCACGTCTATGCAAACACTGCAGTATTCATTTAAGCGCACAGTAAACAAACAAAAATATTTCAGCACTCCTTTGCACATTAAATGGCTGCCACAGTTTGCAAATTACTGACCGCTCAGAATCAAAGCACTTGAAGGACATCATTTATCAATCGTAATGAATGTCTGGCAGTGGGATGCAGAGCAGTAATTGAATCAGGGAGTTCTAATGATATAATTACACAAACAATCACTCTCATGGTTTACCAATTTGCCAGAGTGTTGAAATTCAGTGAATGCTTCTTACCTCTAAATCCTATTTTTTTAATAATATGATACGCAAACAATGAATCCAAAAAGAGACGTCTCAACATTAAAGTAGCAATTGATTCACTATGAAATCAAGGAATCCGAGACAAACTGAGCCTACTGGCAGCCAAAGAGAAAATACAGTGGCTGGAGTCATAGACATAACAAAAGACTGCAAAAGATGTCAGAGGCCATCAGAGCTCCTCAATACTATTATACACTGTGACAACCCATTTCACCTATTTCACCAATTATCCTCCTTGGATCAAATGTTCAGACATTACTCATTTATGATCTCAGCACTGACTGATATCTCCTTTGATAATACAGCAACCCAGACCAGGTTATGGCAGGCCAAGACAAATTCAAACTTTAGCAGAAACTTAACAAAGTAATATGACAGCACAAAAGTAACTGCAAGTGACCATTCTGGCAAGGAAAAGTTGAACTGCTGACCTTAACCTTTAACATCAGAAATATTGTTGTTCAAATCGATATCTTGTGGGACTCAACAATTACCAGAAGCTTAGATGGACCAGCCATATCAACACAGTTGGGAAAACAATTGCAAAAGCTAGAAACTCAGTGGTGATATGGTTCCTCCTGACTCCTCCACCATTTGCCAGGCTGAAGTCAGGGTAATAATGCAATATTCATGTGGTTCCTACGTAGGTGCAGCTGAAACGTCAAGGAGTTTACCACCATCTCGAGCAAAGTAATTTAATTCATTAGTGGACTGTACATTGTGGCAGTGTAACAAACTGAAAACAATGCAATGATTTTTGTGTTACGTCAATTGTGACAGGGTTAATTATAAAATCCTGACAGCATGGAAAGACACCATTCAATCTACCCCAATGCTCTGAACAGCAACCCACAGAATCAAACCTGCCCCCACACTCATTATGGCTGATTCACTTAACCTGATTATCTTTGTACTGTGGGAGGAAACCAGAGCACCCAGCAGAAACAGAGAGAACATGCAAACTCCAAACAAACAGTCACCCAAGGCTGGGATTGAACCCAGGTTCCTGGCACTATGAAGCAGCAGTGCTAATCACTGAGCCACCATGCCACCTGTTAATGCAGCAGTTGGGAACAAAACATGGGACTCACTATTCTATATGATCGTATCGGTGAGGTCAGAAATAAGTTTCAATGTCGCAAGAGGGCACCGACATGCAAGAAGTTGATTTGAAGTGTGTCTACTTCAACACCATGAGCATCCAGAAGAAGGTGGATGAACTTGCTGAATGGGTTGGTACATGGGATTTCGATGTTGTGGTCATTTCAGAGCCAGGGATAGAGTAGGGACAGGAATGGTTGTTGCAGGTTCCAGGATTTAGATGTTTCAGTAAGAACAGAGAAGATGGTAAAAAAAAGGTGGTGTGTAGCATTGTTAATCAAGGACAGTGTTACGGTGGCAGAAAGGATGTTTGAAGACTCGTCTACTGAGGTAGTATGGGCTTGGTATTCCTGATGAAGGGCTTTTGCCCGAAACATCGATTTTACTTCTCCTCAGATGCTGCCTGAACTGCTGTGCTTTTCCAGCACCTCTAATCCAGAATCTGGTTTCAAGCATCTGCAGTCATTGTTTTTACCTTACTTTACAAACAGGAAAAGGAGAGGTCACCCTGTTGGGAGTTTTCTCTAGGCCTCCAAATAGTTCCAGAGCTGTAGAGGAAAGGATAGCAAAGATGATTCAATAGCCAGAGACTTTTCCCCAGGGCAGGATTGAAGACATTAGGAGGAAGGTATAAAGGAGACATCAGAGGTAGGTTCTTTATGCAGAGAGTTGAGAATGCATGGAATGCATTGCCAGCTGAGGTGGTGGAAGCGAAGTCATTGGGGACATTTAAGAGACTACCAGACATGCACATGGATAGCAGTGAGTTGAGGGGTGCGTAGGTTAAGTTACTATATTTTACATTAGGATTAAGTCTTGGCACAATATCATGGGCAGAAGGGCCTGTTCTGTGCTGTACTTTTCTATGGTCAATGTTCTATGATTCTGAATAGGAGCGAGAATGACAGAGTAGTTGTTATGGGGGATTTAGCTTTCCAAATATTGACTGGAAATACTATAGGTCAAGTACTTTAGATGGGTCAGTTTTTGTCCAATGTGTGTAGGAGAGTTTCCTGGCACAATATGTAGACAGGCCAACAAGGGGCAAGGTAATGGGTAATGAACCAGGCCAGGTGGTAGATTCGGAGGTAGGTGAGCACTTTGGTGATAGTGACCACAATTTGGTTATGTTTACTTTAGTGTTGGAAAGGGATAGGCATATACCGAAGGGCAAGAGTTATAGCTGGGGAAAAGGCAATTATGATGCAATTAGGCAAGATTTAGGATGCAAAGGATGGGGAAGAAAACTATACAGGATGGGAACAATTGAAATGTGGAGCTTATTCAAGGAACAGCTACTGCATGTCCTTGATAAGTATGTACCTGTCAGGCAGGGAGAAAATTGTTGAGCCAGGGAGCCGTGGTTTACTAAAGAAGTTGAAGCTCTTGTTAAGAGGAAGAAGAAGGCTTATTTTTGGATGAGCTGTGAAGACTCAGTTAGGATGCTTGAGAGTTACAAGTTAGCCAGGAAAGACCTAAAGAGAGAGCTAAGAAGAGCCAGGAGGGGATATGTGAAGTCGTTGGTAGATAGGATCAAGGAAAACCCTAGGGTTTTCTACAGGTATATCAGGAACAAACGAATGACTAGAGTAAGATTAGGGCCAATCAAGGATATTAGGGGAAAGTTGTGTGTGGAGTCAGAGGAGATAGGGCAAGCAATAAATGAACACTTCGTCAGTATTCACACTGGAAAAAGATAATGTTGTTGAGGAGAATACTGAGATACAAGCTACTAGACTAGATGGGATTGAGGTTCACAAGCAAGAGGTGTTAGCAGTTTTGGAAAGTGTGAAAATAGATAAGTCCCCTGGGCTGGATGCGATTTATCCTAGGATTCTCTGGGAAGCTAGGGAGGAGATTGCAGAGCCTTTGGCTTTAATCTTTATGTCATCATTATCTACAGGAATAGTGCCGGAAGACTGGAAGATAGCAAATGTTGTCCCCTTGTTCAAGAAGGGGAGTAGAGACAACTCTGGTAATTATAGACCAGTGAACCTTACTTCGGTTGTGGGTAAAATGTTGGAAAAGGTTATAAGAGATAGGACTTATAATCATCAAGAGAGGAATAAGTTGATTAGGGATAGTCAACACAGTTTTGTGAATGGTAGGCCATGTGTCACAAACCTTATTGAATTCTTTGAGAAGGTGACCAAACAGGTAGATGAGGGTAAAGCAGTTGATGTGCTGTATAGGAATTTCAGTAAGCCATTTGACAAGGTTCCCCATGGTAGGCAATTACACAAAATACGGAGGCATGGGACTGAGGGTGATTTAGCAATTTTAATAAGAAATTGGGGTGGCACAGTGGCTCAGTGGTTAGCACTGCTGCCTCTGTCTGCGTGGGTTTCCTCTGGGTGCTCCGGTTTCCTCCCACAGTCCAAAGATGTGCAGGTCAGGTGAATTGGCCATGCTAAGTTGCCTGTAGTGTTAGGTGCATTAGTCAGAGGGAAATATGGTGGGTAACTCTTCAGAGAGTCGGTGTGGACTTGTTGGGCTGAAGGGCCTGTTTCCCTACTGTAAGTAATCTAATCTAAAAAAAGACAGAGGGTGGTGGTTGATGGGAAATATTCATCCTGGAGTTCAGTCACGAGTGGTGTACCACAAGGATCTGTTTTGGGTCCACTGCTGTTAGTAATTTTTAATAAATGACCTGGATGAGGGTGTAGAAGGATGGGTTTGAAAATTGGCGGATGATAGTAAGGTAATTGGAGTTGTGGATAGTGCCGAAGAATGTTGCAGGTTATAGAGGGGTATAGCTTCAGAGCTGGGCTGAGAGGTGACAAATAGAATTTAATGCGGAAAAACGTGAGGTGATTCACTTTGGAAGGACCAATAGG
Source organism: Chiloscyllium punctatum (assembly GCF_047496795.1). NCBI lineage: Eukaryota > Metazoa > Chordata > Chondrichthyes > Orectolobiformes > Hemiscylliidae > Chiloscyllium > Chiloscyllium punctatum. The sequence continues at coordinate 27,466,932 of NC_092742.1, forward strand.
AATAAGAGTACTGGATTAATGGTAAGATTCTTGGTAGTGTAGATGAACAGAGAGATCTCGGTGTTCAAGTACATAGAACCTTGAAAGTTGCGATCCAGATTGATAGGGTTGTTAAGAAGGCATATGGTGTCTTAGCTTTTATTAGTAGAGGAATTGAGTTTTAGAGCCATGAGGTCATGTTGCAGCTGTACAAAACTCTGGTGTGGTCGCACTTGGAGTATTGGTTCTGGTCACTACATTATAGGAAGTACGTGGAAGCTTTGGAGAGGATTTAGAGGAGATTTACTAGGATATTGCCTGGTATGAAGGGAAGGACTTATGAGGAAAGGCTGAGGAACATGAGTCTGTTTTCATTAGAGAGAAAAAAGGTTGAATAGTGACTTAATTGAGACATATAAGATAATCAGAGGGTTAAATAGAGTGGACACCGAGAGCCTTTTTTCTTGGATGATGATGGCTGGCACGAGGAAACATAGCTTTAAATTGAGGGGTGATAGATATAGGACGGATGTCAGAGGTAGTTTCTTTACTCAGAGAATAGTAGGAGCGTGGAACAGCCTGCCTGCAACAGTAATACACTCACTGACTTTAAGGGCATTTAAATGATCATTATTAGATATATGGATGAGAATGGAATAGTGTAGGTTAGATAGGCTTCAGATTAGTTTCAGAGGTCGGCATAATGTCGAGGGCCAAAGGGCCTGTGCTGTGCTGTAATGTTTGATATTCTGTGTTCTATCTATCTATTAATCTGTCAATGAGGCAAATGTACTCTCCTCTTACCAAGGGGAAATTGGTAAAATCTTAGTGTTTTTTCAACAAGCTGTAAAAAAGGCAGCGTTTGGATTCCTTACTATCTAAATACAATTGACACAAGGTGGAAGATGACAATACATGTGAGTACAGATGGTACTGTGCGGTCAATGTCAAACAATTTTCAATTAATCTGCTCATGCTTGGTAAGTGGTTGGCTTCTCTCAGAAATAATGACAGACATTGAGGTCAGTAGAAGCTATGGTGATGATTGGTGAAACAGTGTTTAAAGGTGAGAGAAGCTGGTGAGAGGATGGAGGAGATTGTGTTTATTTCTTTCAGACTGCAGAGGGTACAATAATAGAAATTTCATTCTCAACCATTCACACTCCACATACAGTCATAAGAAATACTCACGCTGCATGTGCTGAATTTCAGATAGCCTAAGAGCTGAATGGCTGTGCTGTAGAAATAACGTCAGCACCATTCAAACCTGAAGCCTTTCAGCCACAAGTTACTTAATTAAGTGAAGATTTCATTGTCAAAAATTTGTTTTTAAAGGTCATTCGATAAACAGCTCCAGACAATCTTCTCAAGTGTTTTTTTTAATATGACTCCTCATAGAATGTGAGGCTGCAGAAATCTCAATGTGAACAATGATAGGCAGGAAATGGCACTGTGGGCCATCCAAATATTTCCACCCAATTTTGAAATACATTGTGGCTTTCTACTCCACCTGAGCAGAGCAGCAGCATAATGGATTGGTTCTTGGTCAATTTGACCAAGCTGGTTGATTTTCTTGCAAGCGTTTCGTCTCTCTCCTGGGTGACATCTTCAGTGTTGTCATGTCTGCAGATGGGTCGGTTTTGACATTTTTGTTTATGGAACCAATGGGTGAATACAGGTCTCCAGTAATTCATGGAGGAAATAGACCCTCATCTACAGACCACTACAGCACAAAACTGGAAACAAGAACCACCTGCCACAACTGACAGAACCATATAAATTCAGGACAAAAACCATATCAACATTTCTTCTGGATGCTACACAGCATTGAAGATGTCACCAAGGAGGGAGACAAAATGTTTGCAACAAAATCAACCAGCTCAGCAAACACCAAGGACTTCAACCATAACCTGAGCTACAGGTCTTCACTAAAATCTTAAAGAAGCATAATGGCAACATTAATGGTTACAGAGTTAAAAACCACACAACGCGAGGTTATAGTCCAACAGGTTTATTTGGAAGCACTAGCATTCGAAGCTCTGCTTCTTCACCATCTGATGAATAAGCAGTGCTATGAAAGCTAGTGCTTCCAAATAAACTTGTTGGACTATAACCTGGCTTTGTGTGACTTTTAACTTTGTCCACCTCAGTCCAACACTGGATCCTCCAATTCATTAATGGTATAGAAATCCAAACATGAAAGGCAGGAAAGTAAGTTTGAATCCAAACATCAATCAATCAAGTAAATTTGATATAAAAAGCTAGGCTCAGTAACGGTGATCATGAAACCAACAGATTTCCTAAAATCTAGGCACAGAAATCTTCATCCAGAAGATCCAGATCCTAATTACAAATTGATCATACATTGCATAATGTGTTATAGAGTCATAGAGATGTACAGCACGGAAACAGACCCTTCGATCCAACCCGTCCATACCAACCAGATATCCCAACCCAATCTAGTCCCACCTGCCAGCACCTGGTCCATATCCCTCCAAACCCTTCCTATTCTTATACCCATCCAAATGCCTTATAAATGTTGCAATTGTACCAGCCTCCACCACATCCTCTGGCAGCTCATTCCATACACATACCACCATCTACATGAAAAAGTTGCCTCTTAGGTCTCTTTTATATCTTTCCCCTCTCAACCTAAACCTATGAGAGTAGTTTGTAGTAGAAGTGGCAGATGGAGTTTAATTTAGAAAAATGTGAGGTGCTCCATTTTGGGAAAGCAAATCTTAGCAGGACTTCTACACTTAGTGGTAACATCCTCAGGAGTGTTGAATAAAGAGACCTTGGAGTGCAGGTTCATAGCTCCTTAGAAGTGGAGTTGCAGGTAGATAGGATAGTGAAGAAGGTGTTTGGTATGCTTTCCTTTATTGGTCAAAGTATTGAGTTGGCTGAAACCATTTTCTCAAATGGGCCAGTTGTATCAAACTGATGTGGAAAAGTCAAAACAGAACAAAACTAGATGGACAATGAATTAGGCATGGAGTATGACAATAGCATTACAAACTCCAGGCAACCTTTCGAAGTTTCCCCCTGAAATTGACAGAACTTTCCCACAGACTGCATTCAAGCAGCCGAAATAGTTAGTCAAACTCATGGAGTTATACCTTGCAATCAATATTCCAGGCATGTTCAAAACTGACACAGGTATGTCTTGTCCAGTCTGTAGAGATGCTGAAACAGTCAGGAGGGAGTAGATCTGGGAGGGAGTGGACCTGGGATTCCACAATTCTGAAGCAGGCATCAAAATCAAATATGAGCGAAGAAACCTCCTGGTGATATTCAAGAAATGCTGTCTCAATTCCCTTCCATGTTGGACTCCACTTGGAAGAAGTACTAAGTGTAACAAGTGCACAGAGTACTGGATGGGATATTTTAATGTTCACTAACAAGTGTAGCTCAGCAACACCACTACTAATCAAATTAGCTGAATCCTGAAGGACACAACCGTTAGACTAGACCTGTAACAGACAGTGAGGGGATTAACCTTATACCCACCAACCTACCTGTCACAGATACAGCCATCCAAACCACCACTTGCAGAAGTGACCACTGCATTGTGTCTTTCGTGATAGAAGGTCTTCAGCGAAGCACATCCAATACTGAGTTGAATGGCGCTAAAACCTGCTAAGGGTAATGGATTCTAGACCAAAACTAGCAATCATAAAGCTTTATCCAGCAGTAGAATTGTATTCAGCAATGATGTGTATATCAAGGCCTGGCATATCCTTCAGCCTATTATTGGGATCAAGTCAAGAGACCAACTGAGAGAAGTATTTGAGAACATACAACAAGCAGCGTCAGTCATAACGACAAATGAAGGGCCAATTGGTGAAGGCACAACAGAAGACAACATGCATACTAAACATCAGTCACAGCTTGTGTAGAGCTAGCACACCAGTGCAAAAGGCAGAAGCATTTTCAACCATCTTACATGAGAAATGAAAAGTGGATGAGCCATCTTGACCTCATCTTGAGGTCCCCGTTGTCATATGTGCCAGTGTCAGTGAATGTGATTCCCCTCACATAATACCAAGAAATAGCTAAATGCACTGTTACAACAAAGTCAATGGCAACTCTGATTGCATCCAGGCAATGGTCTCGAAGATTTATTTTCCAGACTTAGTTGCACTCTACTTAGGTTTCTCCAGTATGGCTACAACTCTTGGCAGCTATCTGACAAACTGAAAAACTGTCTAATATATCTCCTATCCAGAAAATGCAGTACATTCCATTTGGGATAGATGTTGCCCAATCAGTATTCACTTAATCATCAGCAAAATGATGGAAGGGTCAGAATTGTGTTTATTAACTGCACTTACGCAGCCACAACCTGCGCACTAATGCTCGATTTGTTTTTTTGTCAGCTTCTGACATCACTACAGTCTTAATGCAAATGTGGACAAAATAGCTGAATGCCAGGGATGAGGTGAGAATGATATCAAGGCTGAGTATGGTATCGTGGAATCAATGCTGAGAGTGTGGTGCTGAAAAAGCACAGCAGGTCAGGCAGTACTGGGTAGCTTATGCCCAAAACATCGATTCTCCTGTTCCTTGGATGCTGCACCTTCTGCAGTCCTCACTTTCTCCATCGTGGAATCAATACTTGTCTTGGAGTGGGTCCACAGGGGGATTACAAGAAGGAGTGGTTGAGGACTCTATGTCTTAAGGCATTGACCTAGATCCAACCATCTTCAACTGCTTAATCATACTCTACACCAAAAGGTCAGTTTTGTGGTCATTCTACAATCAGTAATTTTGAGCACTCAACCATCCACACCCTGTAAAATCGCTATCCCATATTCCCAATTCCTTCGCCTCCATCGCATTTGCTCCCAGGAGGACAAACTCCGCTACTTAACAACCCAAATGGCCTCCTTTTTCAAAGACACAATTTCCCCTCCAACGTGGTCGACGATGCTCTCCACCGCATCTCCTCCACTTCCTGCACCTCTGCCTTTGAACCCCGCCCCTCCAAACGCCACCAGGACAGAACCCCACTGGTCCTCACCTTCCACTCCACCAACCTCCAGATATATCGTATCATCCTCCGTCACTTCCACCACCTCCAAACAGACCCCACCACCAGGGATATATTTCCCTCCCCTCCCCTATCAGTGTTCCTGAGAGAACACTCCCTCTGCGACTCCCTCATCAGGTCCATATCCCCCACCAACACAATCTCCTCTCCTGGCACCTTCCCCTGCAACCACAAGAAGTGCAAAACTTGCGCCCAGACCTCCCCCCTCACCTCCCTCCAAGGCCCCAAGGGATCCTTCCATATCCATCGCAAATTCACCTGCACCTCCACACACATCATTTAATGTATCCACTGCACCCGATGTGGTCTCCTCTAGATTGGGGAGACAGGCCGCTTACTTGCGGAACGTTTCAGCAAACACCTCTGGGACACCCGGACCAACCAACCCAACCGCCATGTGGCTGAACACTTTAACTCCCCCTCCCACTCCGCCAAGGACATGCAGGTCCTTGGCCTCCTCCATCGCCAGACCCTGACCACACCCCGCTTGGAGGAAGAGCACCTCATCTTCTGCCTAGGAACCCTCCAACCACACAGAATGAAGGTAGATTTCTCCAGCTTCCTCATTTCCCCTCCCCCCACCTTATCTCAGTCCCAATCACCGGATTCAGCACCACCGTCTTGACCTGTAATCTTCTTCCCGACCTCTCCGCCCCCACCCCCCTCTCTGCCCTATCACCCTCATCCTCACCTCCTTCCACCTATCGTATTCCCAGTGCCCCTCCCCCAAATTCCCTCCCCCCTACCTTTTATCTCAGCACGCTTGGCACACCAGCCTCATTCCTGAAGAAGGGCTGATGCCCGAAACGTTGAATCTCCTGCTCCTCGGATGCTGCCTGTCCTGCTGTGTTTTCCAGCACCACATTTTTCAACACTCATTTTCTAACACTCCAGCAGATTACCTGCCTCCTCCTGGATCTTTCTATATTACTATGTGATAATCGAATCATATTAAATCATTAAAAACCAACATCACTACAAGTTGTTGTCTTATGACTCTACATTTCCCCCAAAATCCTTACTGCCACTACCCTGTGAACATCTTCAGTTCAAATTGTCCGATTTCATAAAGTTTGATCATCATGGTGCTTTGACCAACCTCCCTGATTTAGTTCTGGTCTAATTTTTATGTCTTTGATACTCTTCACTCTTCTTCAGCCTGTGTATTTCTCTCTCGGGTGGTTGAACCTTTTCTTCCACTCATTCTAGCAATTTTTTCCACATTTCTGTTGATTTCTTATTCAACAATGCTCATGCATTTTATTTCTTCTGATTATCCTGTGATCTGTTCCAACCCTATATGATCGTAGTTGCTGGATTATTTTGTTGATCTCTTATCCATTCTCTCTCCTGAGGCTGTAGCTCTGGTAAATCTTGCGTTCTGTATGTTTTGTTAAAGTTTCTAGCCTGGTGGTCCTTTTGCATTTTCACACTACAATGGTCATTCTCATTGATGAATGACTGTAGCTTCTGAGACAGAGATAAAAGTTATGCTCTCAATCTTCTGTATATCAATAACTCTGATCGTAACAATCCTTCCTATGGTTGTGATGACCTGTAAGACTTAAATCTTCATTCTTTTCAATATTGTTTTCATTGTACAAAAGCTTTGTTCATCTTATCCACTTGCTTGCGAATAGTGTGGTGAACATGTGACATGAAAAACGTTGCATTCACATGGAAACCTTTTGAACAGTTCAGTTTCAAATTGTAGACCATTGTCTGCGACTTCAATATTCAGAATGCCATGTGTTCAGATTTCATTGTGTGTTTCTACTATTGCTTCTGCATTGATCCTGTGTAGATAGTTTACCTGAATCACCTCAAGTAGTAGTTTATGGCAATAAAGAAAATCTTGTCTTTGTACAATTCTGCTCCCAAGTGCTGGCAAGACTTTGATGAAAAAGATGATGGTAATAGTGGTTCTCTCTTCTCTTGATTGTTCACCACATAAAAAATGCAGTTGTTGATAGTTTCATCTGTGGAGTTTGAAACAGCTGGCCACTACACTGCCCACTGCATATTCACACAACACTTCCAATCCCAAATAACTGATTAATTCACTGAAGAATTTCTAGTCTAATTGCTCTTTACATTACTGAGTGATTGAAGATTAGCAAGTCATTGATAACAGAAGAAAATCTACACTCCCAAAGTAGTTGTGTTCTATGGGATTATTCAGTGCATGGTCTGGCCAACCTTCCAAACAACATTTCCTTTTCTTGTTACATTTGTGTTTTTCAGGTTTCTTGAAGTTTTTCTCTGTATCTGGTAAATGTTTTCCAACTTCAGACATGTTTTCAACCTCTTCTATGAAGTCTAACTCTACTTTCTCTGCTGCAATTACTGGTATGCTGATCATTGCTTCTGATACTTACCAAGCATGTATTTAGTTTTTCAGTGCTCTTATTAGCCTCAATCTGAACTGTTGTGCTATGAGCAGCATGTTAGAAATTAATTTTGCATTCAAAAGCCTGGTTTATTATCCCTTTCTAATCTAAAGTGTCGTCGCACTATATATTTTTTGATATTTTCACATGACTATGTTACTGCTATAACCTACTTTTTGAACCTTGTTTTGTCTTGATGAATATTCCAAATGCATAGTAGACTGGGTCTATGCTTTCTGTATTTCTGTACCTGAAAAAGAGTGCTGTTCCTAACCCTGTTGCAGATGAATTAGATACTAATATAGTCCATTATGATCCATTGAGCATAATGTGCTAGGATTTCTGCTGAGATCAGGAATTTCTTAATTATGTCAATCACTCTTTCCTGGTCAACATTCCAGTACCATTTCTGATGCCCACATTGTAAGCATCTCAAAAGTACCTTTACCTCCACTAAGCAGGCAAAACCTTCATACTTTTAATTCCAGACTTGTTTAAAATTGAATTCAAAATCCACCATCTGTCATGATGGGATTTAATCCCAGGTCTCTAGGACATTACAAGTGTTTCTGGATTAATGGTTTAGCGATAATACCATTGCACCATTGCCTTCCCTTTACTATTAATATTGTTATTATTATTTAGCAATTTGACTTTTAATATGATCAAAAATGTATAGTTGACTTATATATCTGTGCTGTTTCTGTTTAGAAGGAAAGGACATAATATTCACTTCATTATTAAGTTTGTATCTGGTATAGATTTGTCTGTAAATTTGTTAATGCATGCATTTTTAATGAGGACTTCGAGTCGAGCTTGAGGTGAACAGTTCAGTGCATTAGAAACAAGAGTAGAAAATAAAATTGTTGTTGCCTGGTGACTGAAGACCAGTATCACAGAAAAACTAGAACCATCTAGAAGGTAAAGAATTGTATGTGGGTTCAGTCAGAATGAAAAAAAAACCTATTAGTATAGCATTCTTTGAAACAGTCAGAGCTGAAGAAAAAGTTTTGAGTGACTCAGAAGAAAACTCAAGAAGCAGAAACCTGCTGGAAACTGAGGATATGGATAATGATGCGTCAAGTCGGAAAATGTTAGAAGTCATGAAATAGAAAACAGCAGAAACCAATTATATTTAAGCCAATATCAAACTGGAGACATGGTGACTCTTCACTGTGTTTAAGCGTCTGTGAGGTTGTTGTGGGTGGGAAGAAAGGTGTTTTTTTTTATTAAGACTGTCTACTAACACCAGATATCTGAAGATAAATTTCACTGAGCATGCCCACTACTGAACGTTTCAAAATGTATATATGCATGCACAGTATAAAACCCATTTTCTAAAATAAAGAAAACTCTACATTCCTGTATTTGATAGTATTTTTTTCTCTTCATCTATGTATTTTATTTTCATTTCGTAAAATCATTGTTAAGGGTTTGTTCTGTTTTTAACATTCTGTATTTCAATTTAATTCAGAGATTTCACTGTTATTATGCATGTCCTGGGTGTCAGCAAACACAGTTATATGTATTTTTGATAAATGTACGAGACCATTTCAATAATGTTTGTTTAATGAAGAATAATTCCCTTTGTTTTGTGTGTAAATAAAGTTTAATGTTCATTTACTAAAGTACATTATGGAGCCCTTGTCATTATGTTATGCGATTGACAACAATGGTAAACAAACTGCAAAAATGATTCTTGTGCTCTCACTCTGGGATCTGACCCAGCCCTGCATTACCATCAATTGGGATCATAGCAGTTGCTAAATAAGTACTTCCATCACAGTGTTTATATTACATGCATTGTGGCTGTGTTGAAGTTGTATTTATTGATTCTATCAGTTTCTTTTCCCATGAGATAAATGTCTTCTCTCTCTATCATTGTCAGTTGCTTTTCTGTGCCTTGGAATCATACCATACCCTTGCACAATCTCTTTCTCCAGCCAACATTACCAACACATTAAATAATTACTCATCTCATTGTTGTCTGTGGGATCTAATTGTGGGTAAAATGGTCATTTCTGAAGAGTGATAGGTACTTACTAAATGCGGTGATTTTTAAAATGTTTTTTCATTGTTGGTTAGATGTTCCATTAGCAGTGATTTTGAGCTGAAAGTAGATTACTTGTTGCTGATAATAAATAAATAAATAAATTTCTCCCTTCAAAATTTTGAACTGAGTTGTACTGCAGTTTTTAATTCATCCCTCAGTTCACTCTGTAAGCTGGAATTTATCACACAACAGATCACTTACCTATAAACCTAGCTCCATAAGCTCTCTTCTTTCTGAAATACAAACATCATTATCCTCTCTCAGGCAGTTAATTCCCCAAAGGTGAGAGCTAGATTCAATAACCTCAATATAAACAAACAAAAGACACATGCAGTAGTTCATCTTGAGTCTAAGACAGGAGGCATTGTGCACCTAAAGCTCTAACAGATGCACAAAGGAGAATGACAAAGAGAATAAAATGTTCGAAAGGACGAAGAAGGACAAAAGGAAGACAGAGATGAAAAGACCAAGAGGACAGCAGAATCATCAAACAACAACTTATATTTAGAAAGTGACTTTAAAGCAATGGAATATCCCAAGGTGCTTTAAGGTTTGATGCTTCTCATAGGTTTGCAAGGCTGTTTTATATGTCAGTTTAAAGCCTACCAGATTGCTATAGAAAATGTGTCGGCCACACCAGGTTATATGGTGGACAAGGACATCAGTGAACCAAAAGATTATTTAGAATAATCCAACATTTTCACGATTATTATTATTTAAAATAACTTAATACACAAATTTATTAACTGATACAATCTAAATTCCCACAGCTGCTGCAATGTTATTTTAACTCATTTTATTCTTAGTATTATCCCAGGAACAACCAGCACTGTAAAAAGGTCAATGTCCTTCTCCACTCTGCCAGAATGAATGTCACAATCTTCTCACTCCATCTGTTCTGCCATATTCAACTCATACTCTACCGTTCCCTCTTTGTCTGCAACATCTTCTCTACTTGCTCACACCCACTCTGACAGCCAACACTGGTCACCCTGCATGACCACTGTGCTGCCTACTCCCTCACTCCTCCCTGTATGTACCAATAGTAATATCTGAGCTATCTAACTTCATCTCCCATAATACCTGCATTTGTTCCATTCTATGAGGAAAACAGCATGTAATAGTGCAGGAAGTGCCAAGGAGGTGGTATGGTGTCACTTCAGCTCTTATGATGAAAATGTCCTGGCTTCGACCACTCTGAGCAGAGTCTGGACTGATATTAGGTACTGCCCTTGCCTAACTGTACCTGAACTCCTGAGTGATGGCTACCTCATTTAAATTGTCCGAGGCCTGACAACAACTGTGACAAGCTTCTTGGCTTTACATCTGCACTAATTAGCATGGCACAACAGCAATGCTATAAGCCTTGTATACGGGACAAAGCATAATAACACAAGGCAAACAAACATGCATTCTGTGAGCATGCAGGTAGGTTCAATATGATTCAGCACTAAAACAGCAATAGAAATAGCCCAAGATTCAACCTGGTCCAGTACTTGGGTTGAGTTTCTGTCTCTGAACACAATGCCCTGCCTGTAGCATTACTATAATAATTGCTGGTGTTACCCTAGGTTCACAACTTGAATTGCAGAAGTACCCTGTAGGATGTGCCATGAGGTGTCATAGAGGCTGGCACATGTCAGATGCCAATGTCCATGGATATTGAGTGCATGTGATTAGTGCCGATGAAACCTGTCCTGAACTGTTGATACCCGGTTTCCAATATGAAGTTACTTGGAGCCAACAGTGAGTTGAAACAGGTACTCACTCTCATCTCCTTGTCAAGTTTTCCCAATGTTGATCTTTTTTGTTGACTTTGGTAAAATGAAGTTTGAACATTAATTGAACAGATTTCCTGAAGAAGGGCTTATGCCCGAAATGTCGATTCTCCTGCTCCTTGGATGCTGCCTGACCTGCTGCGCTTTTTCAACAACACATTTTTCAGTTTGAACATTAATGACTCATATTGGGCTGTGAACAAAGTATAAAGGTAACGTGCCCACAGTGCTAACAGACTTTCATCAAGAGATAGACGACTGGTCATGGCTCATCCTGGTGGTCATCATACCTCACTGCAAGGGGAGTGATTGAGAAGGAGAGTCCATCATGGTAACCTCAGCCAGTGCAGGAATTGAACCCACGCTATTGGCATCACTCAGCATTGCAAACCAGTCCTGGTTTCACTGTCGATTGGGAACTCACCACTGCCTCACAAGAATCTTACCACAGCACTTGTGGAAATCATAAAAGTGAAGTGAGATAATCTTGACAACAAGATAGACATGGTTTCAGTAGTTGCCCTGTTCTGCCACACGTTTCGAGGACTACAGAGATTGGGCTGGAGAGTGGGATTAGAATGGTAACAGACACAATGGGTTGAGTGGCCTCCTTCTTCACTGCAAAATTCTATGATTGTATCTCGCCAGAGCCCACACCACTCAGACCCCTAAAAGATTCCATCATCTGCCCTTAACTGCTATTTCTTAATATTATCTCCTCTATTTCATTCTTTTGTTGTGTTTTATGCCTACATCCATGAGTTTGGCTTCAAGATTAATTGGTCAAGGAAAAAGCAATATCAAGAATTGTTTCCAGTTTTAGGCTTCTTTATAATACTGTTTATTAAATACAAAGTTGTATGTATTCCAGTACATGATAACATGACGTATACAATTTACTGTTGCATTATGGAAAGGCTATTCCATAAACTCTATATGTAAACATGTAATACTAGCTGGTCTACTCTAACATGCTTCTCTACACTTGTTTGTCTCTCCTTTGCTTTCTCTCCCGTAACTCTGTCTACATTGTACTTCTCCTCACAGAGCAGTGGAGAGCTGCTCTGTGTCATCATCACATGTTTATCCCAAGGTCCGAGAGGGCTTAAATAACATTTGTTAATCCTTGTTTCAATCTCTTGGTGTTATTACAGTGACTAATATATCCCTCAAGATTTGTAGTGTCTAAATTTACACTTCTTATAATTACATTGGTGAAGAAATCTCAAATCTCAGCACTTGTATCTTTTACAAACATATGGGCATACAAAATAGGAACAGAAGTAGACCATACCTAAAAACTTCAGTGTGTGGTAATGTTCAGCAGTTTGACTGCTAGGACATTATTGATTTGATTTACTATTGTCACGTGTACTGAGGTACAGTAAAAGTTTTGTTTTGCATGCAGTACAAGCAGATTATAACATACAAAGGTCATAGGGTGATTGAACAGAGTGAGGAATACAAGTTTACAAAGAAGATGCACAAAAAGCAAGATCAATATTAGATTTGAAATTTGAGACTCCATTCAGAAGTCTAATAACAGTGAGGAAGAGGCTGTCCTTGAACCAGTTGGTCCATGTATTTATGTCTTTTGCCTGATGGACGAGGTTGGAACAGATCATAACCAGGTTAGGAGGGGTCATTGATGATGTTGGGTGACTTTCTGAGGCAGTGAGAAATGTAGATGGAGTCAACGGATGGTTGATTATACTGGCAGTCAAGGAAGGTCTCCCACTTTCTTCCCATCAGAAACTTTAGGTCATCCAAAATTGTGCTGTCCATGTTTTAACTTGTCCCATGTCCCATCCCCCAACAGCTCTGACCTATGTTAGCACCCCATCAAACAATCCTTGTTTACAAATCTTTTAATCTCATCCCTATCTTCATAAAATATTCTAGCCTCCAAGTTACCTGCATGCCTCTAAGTCGGGCCACCATGGCTGTGTCTACAGTTGCTGAGCTCTGGCATTTTTTCACTAAGCACTTTCTGTCTCATTTTCCTTCTTTATGGCACTCCTTAAAAGCTAAAATTTTAACCAAATATTTTGTCATCTGACCTAAAGTCTTGCACATGGTTCAGCATAAGAATTTGCTTCATAATGCTCCTGTGAAATTTGAGGCAATTTATTATGTCAAAGGCACAACTTAGATGTAAGTTTTTATTGTTATTAACTGAACTACCACGTTGCTTCAGTGCTTATCAAGCAATAGAGATCCCAAAAATAATTGATAAGTAACACTTGTTCTGTTCTCTGAAAACCTATGGCCCATAGTCAATGTATTTACTATTGTCAACACTTACAACATGTTGGGTGTGGGGTTGCTGATCAAGCAGAAAGTCTTCAGCAAAAACGGCACACCTGCCACTACCTATGAGTTTCTCCTATTCACTCTAATTGAAGCTTTGAATCTTCCTAAACAGCTGATCCTGACAAATGCCTGCAATTACAGTGAGCACTTGGTATAATCTGGATAATGTTCTGCTTAACGCTCTTGAGGAAAAGAGCTGATTTTGCAGACACTTTTAATTCCTTAGAGCTCCAGTATATGCATTTAGCCAAGATTAACTACTGAACTGAGAAGTGACAAACTCTCAAACAGGATTGATGGCCTATAGGCTATTTTACATGAACATGCGGGACCTCATACATTATGAATAACATTGATGTAAATAAATTTTGCAGTTGTTTCTTAAGAACACTACATAGCTTATAGCTCACAACACTACATCAATCACAAAACTTTCACAAGTCTATGAAAGTGATGAAAACTCACGCCTTGATAAAATAAAATCCACCTATTTGATGCGGAAGTATCAGCATTTGTTGTGTATGTTAAGATAACTTTGGAGGATGCAGCTTGCTGGAGTTAGGTTTAACACTTAGAATACTACAGGATAAAATTTAGTTATTCAGTTCAAGTGGTTTTGATGGTGTCTAACCTTCCTCACACCTTGGTAACATTTTCACAGCCTCGTCCCATTTTCCTTGAAGCATAGATTAAGCTTCCCTTGAAATATCTTAATGCCAGCTGCACCATGTGGCTGCTAAGTTCTTATCCTCATAAGGCAACCTGCTGTTCTAGGGTTTCATTGTCATAAACTTCCTTTGAACCACCTTTAACAAATTATATCCTTCAGAGACCAGACTACGGATAGTTTTTAAAATGTGATCTCACTGATGCGCTGCAGAACTGAAGCATAGCATCCTTCATTTAATGTTTAATTTGTGAATAATAACATTGCATTTGTCTTTTTAATTTTTTTTTGCTGTGTCTGGATTTTGTGATTTGTGCACAAGAACATTGAGATCCCTCTGCACCTTAGGATCATGTTGTCATTCTCCTTTTCAGCAATGACCTGCTTTTTTATTCTTCATTCCAAAATGAACAAATTCATGTTTTCCCACATTATACTCCATTTACCAGATCTTTGCTAATCAGAGCCACAAGAAAGATTGAGTAGTCTCATCCCACAAACAGAGATGTTCTAAGATGAGAAAGTCATCAATAAAAGATACATTTAGTTGGGAATTCGGGAAAACTTCTCTAACCAGAGACAGTTGGAATGCAGGCTTGCTACGTGTAAAGTGATTTGGAGATGCCGGTGTTGGACTGGGGTGTACAAAGTTAAAAATCACACAACACCAGGTTATAGTCCAATAGGTTTAATTGGAAGCACACTAGCTTTCGGAGCGACGCTCCTTCATCAGGTGATAGTGGAGGCCGCGATCGTAATACAGAATTTATAGAAAAAATTTGCAGTGTGATGTAACTGAAATTATACATTGAAAAATTGATTGTCTGTTAAACCTTTCATCTGTTAGAATACAGTGATAGTTTCACTTCTTTCATGTGTAAATCACAAAACCTTTTTTTTAAAAGTTGCATTCTCAGGTTAGCTGCTAACAATGGTGACAGCTAGATAATATGTTGAAGGTGTTAGCCCCCTGTATTCTCTGTCTATGACCTGATGTTTAGATTGATTCTAATCTAAAAATTGAGATAACAGAGTTTTACATAAATTCATGCAGTTTTTGAGCTCAGAGTTCTACATGAATGTATGCAGTTTTTGAGCAAAGTGCAATGTAACTCTGCAAGTACAAATTCACTCCACAAAATATATGCGTGCATGTGGATCTTTGTCTGTCTGGGGTGTGTCTGTGTGTCTGTCTGGGGTTGGGGTTGTGATTGTGAGAAAGTGTGTGTGTGTGTGCGTGTGAGTGTGTGTGTGTGTAGTAAGTGCAGAGTATCTTAAGTCTGTGAGGGGGTGCATGTGTGAATGTGGGAGTGCATGTGTCTATAAGGGTATGTGTGGGTGTCTGTGTGCACATCTGTGTGTACCTGTGTCCATGTGTATGTGAGTGTGTGTGTGTGTGTGTAGGAATATCTGTGTGTGTGTAGTGCAATGGTGATCACCTGTAATATGACATGAACCCAAGGTCCCGGTTCCTCCTCATCTGAGCAGATCCGATGTATGCGTAGTGCTTGTCCACAGGGAATGGCTGTTTTAATATGTTTTGGGTGGAAGCTGGAGAAGTGTAGCGTTGTGAGGTTGTCTGTGGGTTTGCGGTAGAGTGTGATGCTGAGGTGTCCGTCCTTGATGGAGATGCACGTGTCCAAGAATGAGACAGACAATTGAGAGTAGTCCATGGGGAGTTTGTTGGTGGGATGAAACTTGTTGATGTCACTGTGTAGTTTTATCAGTGACTCCTCGCCATGGGTCCAGAGGAAGAAATGTCATGAATGTACCTGGTGTACAATGTTGGTTGGAGATCCTGCATTGAGAAGAAATCTTGTTCGAACCTGTGCATAAAAATGTTGTCATATTGGGGTGCAAATTTGGTCCCCATGGCTGTCCCGTGTGTCTGGATGAAGAATTGGTTGTCAAAGGTGAAGACATTGTGATCGAGGATAAAGCGGATGAGTTGTTGGTGTTGAGTACTGAGGCTGTTGCCGTGATGCCATCCTTGTGGGAGATGCTGGTGTAGAGTGCTGAAATGTCCATTGTGATGAGGAATGTTCCTGGTTCTACTGGTCCGTGGGTGCTGAACACTGTTCGTAGCAAACTGCCCGGCTCTCAGGACAACTCCATACAACTCTGTCACGGTGGACGCTGCAAGACGTGTCAGATTGTGGACATAGATACCACGAATACACGTGGGAACACTTCCCACCTTGTCACCTTGTACATGGCAAGTACTCATGTGACTCAGCCAACGTTGTCTATCTTATACGTTGCAGGCAAGGATGCCTGGAGGCGTGGTACATTGGGGAAACCGAGCAAAGGCTATGACAACGGATGAATGGGCACCACACAACAATCAACAGACAGGAGGGTTTCCTCCCAGTTCATGTCACATTACAGGTGATCACCATTGCACTACACACACACACACACACACACACACACAGATATTCCTACACACACACACACACACTCTCACATACACACAGACACAGGTACACACAGACACGCACACACACCCTTATAGACACACGCACTCCCACACGCACACATGCACCCCCTCACAGACTTAAGATACTCTGCACTCACTACACACACACACACTCACACACACACACCATTGTTAACAGCTAACCCGAGAATGCAACTTTTAAAAAAAGGTTTTGTGATTTACACATGAAAGAAGTGAAACTACCACTGTATTCTAACAGATGAAAGGCTTAACAGACAATCAATTTTTCAATGTATAATTTCAGTTACATCACACTGCAAATTTTTGCTATAAATTCTGTGTTACGATCGAGCCCTCCACAATCACCTGATGAAGGATCGTCGCTCCGAAAGCTAGTGTGCTCCCAATTAAACCTGTTAGACTATAACCTGGTGTTGTGTGATTTTTAACTACATGTAAAGTGGCTGAGATCTTCAGCATAAATGCATTTACAGGGAACCAGAAAAACGTTGTTCAATAATGCTCTGTAAATCACCTTGGAAAGTTTTATTATATTGAAGATACTAAATGAATCACAGAACTATTACAGCACAAAAGGAAGTCATTCAGCCCATCATGCTCTCACGAGTTGAAAGTCAAATCAATTTTTTAACCACTATTCATTTGAATCCACTGTTTATTTAATGGCAGGCTTTGAATCTAGTTCTTCAGAGAAATATCTGGGTTACCAGGTTACTAGCCCAGCAACAGTACCACTTCTCCATCATGCTTGCATTGAAAATAACCACAAACATAACATGAGGTGAGTGGTGTGGCCTGTTTCTGTCCTCTACATCCCATGTAACCTTGTGTGATGACTCACTGATACCTTATAGAGTTCAATGATGTTCCACTTACAACCCTTTTATTCTCTGTCAAGAACAATGAATGGAACAAAGTAAGAGTTTGCTTATTATATCACTGTCATCCTCAGAGCATAGTGGGTAGGAGAAACTAAGCAGCTATTTGTTCTGCTGTTCAAGAGCAAGTGAGTGCTCAAGAAAAGTGTCTAGGGATACAGTATATAGCATGAATCCTACTGTACATCAGGGCTCATTACCTTCTGGTAGAACAAGCAGACAGTTATAGTGATCATTAGGGATTCAGGTTGAAGTGATTGCACTTTCAGGACTGAAAGCATCGATAAAAACTCATTAATGCCTGGACAGGAGGATTGTTATCAGAGAGGAAACTAAGATCTGTGGGTAACAATT
Organism: Chiloscyllium punctatum; assembly: GCF_047496795.1. NCBI lineage: Eukaryota > Metazoa > Chordata > Chondrichthyes > Orectolobiformes > Hemiscylliidae > Chiloscyllium > Chiloscyllium punctatum. The sequence continues at coordinate 27,484,858 of NC_092742.1, forward strand.
GCTGCTGAAATTGGGAAAAAAAAGTTGGAACCTTTGAGTCCCAGAGACATAAATAGATCATTTTGGTTTCATTTTTTGATTTTGTTTTGATTTGACTTATTATTGTCATGTCTATCAAGATACGGGGAAAAGTACTGCATTAAGTGCTAACCAAACAAATCATACCTTACATAAGTACATCAGGCTAAGAGAACACAATGCAGAATATAATGTTACAGCTAGAGAAAAAGTGCAGAGAAAGTTCAGCTCTAATATATAAGAGGTCCCTTCATAAATCTGATAACAGCAGGGAGGATCTGTTCTTAAATCTGTTGGTATGTACTTTCAAATTTTTGTGTCTTCTGGCAATGCAAGAGTGTGGAAGAGACTATTACTGGGGTGGGAGGGGTTTTTGATTATGACTTCAACAGCTTCCTCATTTCCCCTTCCCCCACCTCATCCTAGTTTCAAACTTGCAGCTCAGTTACTGTCTCCTTGACTTGTCTGACCTGCCTATCTTCTTTTCCACCTATTCACTCCACCCTCTCCTCCTTGACCTATCACCTTCATCTCCTCCCCCACTCACCCATTGTACTCTATGCGACTCTCTCCCCACCCCCACCCTCCTCTAGCTTATCTCTCCATGCTTCAGGCTCACTGCCTTTATTCCTGATGAAGGGCTTTTGCCCGAAACGTTGATTTCGCTGCTCGTTGGATGCTGCCTGAACTGCTGTGCTCTTCCAGCACTACTAATCCAGTATTTGATTTTCAGCATCTGCAGTCATTGTTTTTACCTTTTTGATTATGTTGGCTGCTTTCCCAAGCATTTCAATTCAATATTTATACAGGCAACAAGTTTGAAATTTGATGATGAAACTAAGGTAGATGGTTTGGAAACAAGTGAGCAGGTCCATCAAAAACATTCAAGAGTACAAGGGCAGGTTAACAGAATGGGCAGACAGCTTATATTGAAATTTGATATAAAATCCCAAAACAATAAAATATTATGTGCATTCAGTAGGAAGTGAGAAAAATATATAGGGTTACAGAACAGAGGCCTAGAAAATCAAACACCTAATCATTTAAATGATCATTAGAAAATAAAACCAAAAGACATAGAGCAAAAGTTTGACATTTGACGCATTGAGTTTGCTCACTCATCAATGCGATCATGGCTGATGCGATAATGCTGAACTCCATTTTGTCACTTTTTCCTTACCACCCTGTTGTGGTTCTGTTCGCTGAGCTGGGAATTTGTCTTGCAAACGTTTCGTCCCCTGTCTAGGTGACATCCTTAGCACTTCACAGGAGGCTCCCAAGCACTGAGGATGTCACCTAGACAGGGACGAAACGTTTGCAAGACAAATTCCCAGCTCAGTGAACAGAACCACAACAACGAGCACCCGAGCTACAAATCTTCTACCAAACCCTTACCACCCTTGATTGCTTTACGAATTAAAAATCTGTCTATCTCAGCCTTGATGTGGAGATGTCATTGTGAACTGGGGTGAACAAAGTCAGAAGTCACACGACACCAAGTTATAGTCCAACAAGGTTTATTTGAAACCACAAGCTTTTGGAGCACTGCTTCTTCGTCAGGACTATAACCTGATGTTGTGTGACTTCTGACTTTATCTCAGCCTTGAATATAGTGAGTGATCCAATCTTAACAGCCCTCTGTAGTAAAGAAGTCCATAGATGCACTATCCTCTAAGAGAAGAAATTCCTCCTCATTGTCATCCTAACTGAGTGATCTCTGACTTTGGTCCTAGACTGTCCCACAAGGAGAAACCAACTTTTCACACATCAAGTAATCTGTCAAGGCCCCTGAGAATCTCACTTGTTTAAATAAGGTTCTGCCTTGTTCTTATAAACTCCAGATAATACAGAATCATAGAAACCCTTCAGTGTGGAAGCAGGCCATTCAGACCATTGAGTCTACACATATCCCAACCAGACTCACCCTACCTTGTTCCCCTACATTTCTCATGACTAATCTACCCAGCCTGATTTTAACCCTACTGTGAATCCTCTTGCAAGGATGCCTGCCTTGAAGAAGTTTTCCTCCTGTCTCTACAAGAACCTCAGGGAGTCCCTCTCCCACTGCAACTCCCAGGTCATTTCCTCTGCTCTGAAGCTCTTCAAACATGTCCTGAAACAAACTCGGTACCACAGCCACATTCGCTTTCTCAGTGCCTTCCTCCGTAACCAACTCATCCCACATGGACTCGGGACCACCTTTAAACCAGCAGAGTTCAGACCTGATCAGGACAAACAGTACAGACTACAGATTCAAAAACACCAGCAACACTTCTCCTTCAAGATCCTCCGCTCCACGCTTGCAGCAATGCGCCGGCACCTAACCTCTCTCCAGTCAGCCCTACCTCAGCTGAGGGCAGCACTCTCTCAGAATTGCAAAGGACCCACTCTGTACTACATCCTCAGGAGAATTCATATTCTCAACAAACAGTATTTCAATTCCATCTCAAACATCAAAAACTGTAAGTACAACAAACTTTTATCCACCCACCTCCATAACCAGCGCTCCTCAAACATTCCAGAACATTTCCCTGGCCTCGGAACCTATTCCACCATTAGCCATGCGGCTGATGCAACGACCACCCCCACGCTGATTGATGATGTCACTTCCTCCCCATCATGGCCACTCCCACAACCACTTCCACCCCTCACAATTCCTCATGCATCACACCTGACATCACTTCTGCCCTTCACATCATCGCTGATGCCACATGCTCAGTGACTCCCGCCACCCCTACTGCCGTGGTCACCACCACTTCTGCCCCCACCAGCGCCACTCACCTGCATTCTGCTGACATGCCCCCCACAGACCCCACTGTCACTATCCCCACCCCCCAGAACCCCAAGGGGAACACAACCCCTGCTCATGACTCCACCCCCATTCCCCCCACCATCACACCCACTCCAGTTACAGGTTCCGCCCCCACTCCCAGCTCTACACCCACACCAGATCCCAGCTCCCAGCCCTGCCAAGTTTTCACCATCCCCCAGATCTCCCCCTCACTGAGGATGAACGATCAGTCCTCAGCAAAGGACTCACCTTCATCCCCCTCTGTCCACGCATCAATGAATTTAATACACGCCATGATGTCGAACAATTCTTCCGTCGCCTCCGCCTCCGAGTTTACTTTCACAATCAGGACTCCCGCCCACCTTCCGAGGACCCCTTCGCCCACCTCCAACACACTGCATCCACCTGGACACCCCGCGCTGGCCTATTACCTGCCCTCGAACTCTTCATTTCCAACTGCCGCCGGGACATTAACCGCCTCAACCTGTCTACCTCCCTCCCCCACTCCAACCTCTCACCCTCACAACACGCAGCCCCCCAATCCCTCTGCTCCAATCCCAACCTCACCATCAAGCCAGCGGATAAAGGGGGTGCAGTGGTAGTCTGGCGCACTGACCTCTACACCGCTGAAGCCAAACATCAACTCGACGACACCTCTTCCTACTGCCCCCTTGACCATGACCCCACCCCCCATCACCAAACCATCATCTCCCAGACCATACAGAACCTCATCACCTCAGGAGATCTCCCACCCACAGCTTCCAACCTCATAGTCCGGGAACCCCGCACTGCCCAGTTCTACCTCCTCCCCAAGATCCACAAGCCTGACCACCCTGGCCGACCCATTGTCTCAGCATGCTCCTGCCCCACTGAATTCATCTCTACCTACTTTGACACTGTCCTATCTCCCACTAGTCCAGGAACTCCCCACATACATTCGAGACACCACCCACACCCTCCACCTCCTCCAAGACTTCCGTTTCCCTGGCCCCCAATGCCTCATCTTCACCATGGATATCCAATCCCTCTACACCTCCATCCGCCATGACCAGGGCCTCCAAGCCCTCCGTTGTTTCCTCTCCAGACGTCCCCAACACCGACACTCTCATTCGTTTGGCCGAACTGGTCCTCACCCTTAACAATTTTTCCTTTGAATCCTCCCACTTCCTCCAGACCAAAGGGGTAGCCATGGGCATACGTATTGGCCCCAGCTATGCCTGTCTCTTTGTTGGCTACGTAGAGCAGTTGATCTTCCGTAATTACACCAGCATCACTCCCCCCCTCTTTCTCCGCTACATTGATGACTGCATTGGTGCCACCTCGTGCTCCCGCGAGGAGGTTGAGCAATTCATCAACTTCACCAACACATTCCACCCTGACCTTAAATTTACCTGGACCGTCTCTGACACTTCCCTTCCCTTCCTGGACCTCTCCATCTCCATTAATGACGACCGACTTGACACTGACATTTTTTACAAACCCACAAACTCCCAGAGCTACCTGGATTACACCTCTTCCCACTCTACCTCTTGCAAAAATGCCATCCTGTATTCCCAATTCCTCCGCCTCCGCCGGATCTGCTCCCAGGAGGACCAGTTCCACCACAGGACACACCAGATGGCCTCCTTCTTTAGAGACCGCAATTTCCCTTCCCACGTGGTTAAAGATGCCCTCCAACTCACCTCGTCTACATCCTGCACCTCCACCCTCAGACCCCACCCCTCCAACCGTAACAAGGACAGAACGCCCCTGGTGCTCACATTCCACCCTACCAACCTTCGCATAAATCAAATCATCGACCGACATTTCCGCCACCTCCAAACAGACCCCACTACCAGGGATATATTTCCCTCCGCACCCCTTTCCACCTTCCACAAAGACCGTTCCCTCCACGGCTACCTGGTCAGGTCCACACTCCCAAACAACCCACCCTCCAATCCTGGCACTTGGCCCTGCCACCGCAGGAACTGTAAAACCTGCGCCCACACCTCCTCCCTCACCTCTATCCAAGGCCCTAAAGCAGCCTTCCACATCCATCAAAGTTTTACTTGCACATCCACCAATATCATTTATTGTATCCGTTGCTCCCGATGCGGTCTCCTCTACATTGGGGAGACTGGGCGCCTCCTAGCAGAGCGCTTTAGGGAACATCTCCGGGACACCCGCACCAATCAACCACACCGCCACATGGCCCAACATTTCAACTCCCCCTCCCACTCTGCTGAGGACATGGAGGTCCTGGGCCTCCTTCACCGCCGCTCCCTCACCACCAGACGCCTGGAGGAAGAACGCCTCATCTTCCACCTCGGAACACTTCAACCCCAAGGCATCAATGTGAACTTCAACAGTTTCCTCATTTCCCCTTCCCCCACCTCAGCTTAGTTCTAAACTTCCAGCTCAGTAACTGTCCACATGACTTGTCCGGACTTGTTCTACCTGCCTATCTTCTTTTCCACCTATCCACTCCACCCTCTCCTCCTTGACCTATCACCTTCATCCCCTCCCCCACGCGCCCATTTTACTCTCTCCTACTTTCTCCCCACCCCACCCTCCTCTAGCTTATCTCTCCACGCTTCAGGCTCACTGCTTTTATTCCTGATGAAGGGCTTTTGCCCGAAACGTTGATTTCGAAGCTACTTGGATGCTGCCTGAACTGCTGTGCTCTTCCAGCACCACTAATCCATAATCCACCCAGCCTGCACATCCCTGGACACTATGCGCAATTTTAAATGACCAATTGACCTACCTTGTCCAACTATGGACTGTGGAAGAAAACTGGAGCACTCAAACAAAACCCCCATACAGACATGGGGTAAATATGCAAACTCCAAGCAAATTACCCAATGGTTGAATTGATCCGGGATCCAGGGTGCTGTGAGCCAACAACACTAACCACTGAGCCACCATGCCAACTCTGGCAAGGCAATTCATAGATTCATAGAGTCATATAGCATGGAAACAGACACTTTGGTCCGACAAGTCCATGCCAAACATAATCCCAAACAAAACTCGTCTACCTTCCTGCGCTGGGCCCATATCTCTCCAAACATTTATTGTTCATGGAATTATTTAATGTCTTTTAAACATTGTGACTGTACCTGTATCCACCACTTCCTCTGGAAGTTCATTCCACACACGAACCATTCTCTCTGTAAAAAAAATGCCTTAAAATCTTTCTCCTCTCACCTTAAAAATATGTTCCCTAGTTTTGAAATCCCCCCTATTGAAACGACACATGCTGTTTGCCTTATCTATACCCCTCTTGATTTCACAAATCTCTATAAGTTCACCTCTCAACCTCCTACGCTCCAGTGAAAAACGTTCGAGCCTATCCAGCCTCTCCTTACAATTGAAACTCGCCATTCCTGGCAACATCCTGACAAATCTCTTCTGAACCCTCTCCAGCTTAATAATATCCTTCATATAACAAGGAGATCAGAACTGGGTACAGTACTCCAGAGAGGCCTTGCTAATGTCCTGTACAATCTGAACATAAGATCCCAACTTTCATATCAAAGGGCTGAGCAATGAAGTCAAGCATGGTAACCACCCTATCTACATGTGTTGCAAACGTCAATGAATTATGTACCTGAACCTCTAGATCTCTCTGTTTTACAACACTGCCCAAGGTTCTACTTTTAAGTGTATAAGTCTTTACAAAAATTAAATACCCCCCATTTATTCAAATTAAACTCTATTGTCTCTCTTCAGCCCATTAACTCAATTGATCAAGATCTCTTTGTAATCTTGGATAACCTTCTTCACTGTCCACTATATCACCAACTTGGTACCATCTACAAACTTACTAACCATGCTTTAAGTTTAACATGTTATTAACATCCTTCAATATCCAGGATCAAGCTAATGAAGCTTCTCTGGTATGCCACTATTGTCAGGAAGCCTTTCCCTTCAATAAGGGGGTCACAAAGTTGTTCACATTATTCTAGGTCTGTCTTATTTAGTGATCTCTGTGGCTTTAGCAAGATCTCCCTACTTTTATACTCCATTCCCATTGATGTGAAGGTCAACATTCCATTTTCCTTCCCTGTTACCTGCTGAACTTGGATGCTAAGTTTTTATGATTCAGGTAAGTAAAGCTAATATACTAGCCAATACATTTTAAACATTTGAACTGTGCATTTGATGTTGTGTGCTTTATTGTGGGACTTGAATTCAGGTCCCCAGAGCTTTGCTTGGGTCTCTGCATTCATAATGTAATGATAATGTCACTAGGTCAGTGGATGTGGAGAAGATGTTTCCATCAGCAGCAGAGACTAGGACTTGAGGGTACAGCCTTAGAGTGAAGGAACAACCCTTCAGAACTGAGATGAGGAGGAACTCCTTCAGCCTGAGGGGGTTTAATCTGTGGAACGTATTGCCAAGTTATTGAGTGTATTTAAGACAGAGACAAATAGCTTCTTGATTAATATTCGAATCAAGGTTGTGGGGAGAAGGTAGGAGAGTTGGATTGAAAAACATATCAGCCACAATCGAATGGTGAAGACACACGATGAACCAAATTCTGCTCCTGCATCTTATCGAGTAATAGTCGAATGAGAGTAGTAGGCAATGAGGTCTCTTTTAATTATACTCTGTCTCAGGGCTCACAGGTAAAGCCATAAAACATTCCCTTGAGGGGTGGCTGCTCAACATTCATTATCTGACAGCTGTCAACACACTGCCTTTAAACAGTTGAAGAAATCTTCAGAGAGGATGTATATTATTTTTTAATTCATTTACAGGAATTGGGTGATGCTGGGTGTGTCAGCATCTATTGCTTAATTCTAATTACCCAAAGCAGAGATTAGAATTAATAACATTGCTGTGGGTTTGGCTTCGCGTGGAGGCCAGACTGCGTAAGGACAGCAGATTTCCTTTTCTGAGGGACGTTATTGAACCAGATGGACTTATCCGATAATCTGCCATGGTTTCATCATTAGTTTGCCAATTTCAGATTTTTAAAAATTGAATCCAGATATCTGCCATGATGAGATTCAAACCTGGGTTTCCAAAATATTGCATAACGTTGCAGAACATATGATGATGCAGCCTCCCACATATGTCAGCAGTCTGCAGCACATCCCCAGATGATAGCCGCACTTGAAGAGATTGCCCCTACCATCCCTAATCAGTCAGCGCTTCTGGAGGCAATGCATTAATTCCTCACCTTCAGGAAGATGATCAAGAAGAGTGGGCTTCAGATACCATTGACGTGACGGCCAAGATGTTTTTCCAATGCTAGAGAACCTTCGATGTTACCTCCATATACATTCGTGCAACATGTTGCTGTGCTAGGTCAGCATTTATTCTCTCTTTATCTCTCTCTCTCTTTCATCCTTATCATGAGGCATCAGGTGCAGGCTAGAAATCTGATAAGAGATTGGTACTTCTTCTTCCATCGAAGGTCCACCAAACCGCATGCCAATCAGGCAATGGCAAGGGCAACCATCGAATCTGCCCTGGGCATCAAGGGGAAAAATCCTACCCAGCAAGATGAGCTGGCCAATCAAATGCTGCCTGAGCAACATCAGAAAGCAGACAATGGTTGCTTCTCAAAGACCCCTCCCCCCCAGAATCACAGATGACCCAGAATTCTGGTAAGCATTTAGTGGGTAAGGGTTCTCACAGTGGGGTCGTAAGGAGTCGGCTCAGGAAAATCAGGGGTTAGGTTTTAGTGAACACACCCCTGCGCAGCGTTCAGTCACCCTGATCAGGCACTGGCTGCCTTCGATCAAGGGACAAGGAGAGACAAGCTGCCTGCAGGGTGCCACAGCCACTGTTAACATGGCAACAGGTCAATTTGCAGTCTAGCTATTCTCAGCAGTGACAGACTAAGGTGCTTTTTTCACTGAGACTCCAGTTTATTTTTATCATTGGTGAAAGCAAATTACTGCGGATGCTGTAATCTGAAACTAAAAGAGAAAATGCTGGAAAATCTCAGCAGGTCTGGCAGCATCTGTAAGGAGAGAAAAGAGCTGACGTTTCGAGTCTAACCGACCCTTTGTCAAAGCTTTGACCTGCTGAGATTTTCCAGCATTTTCTCTTTTGGTTATTTTTTCATTGCTCCCCTATACCATCTCTGCACTCAAAGGGGGGGGGGGGGGGGGGGGGCGGGCACCCCATGTTTGTATGTGTGGTAACACAATAAAAAGAATCATTGTGTGAAAACTTTATTCTATATCTCCCACCACCAGGAAAGCATCCACATGGATAGTGAATCTTGAACAAGCAAAGCCTGATAAAGGCAATGCTTACATGAAAAAAAGTGAAGAGGGAGTAAGGAGAGAAGGAGGGGACAAAATCAAAATTGAGTTGGAAGATACTAAGGTCCTTAAGTTGTCATTAGTTGGCTCCTTAAGGATCTCCATTAACAACCACTTAAAGATCTCAAGTGGTGACTGGGTGGGAAGGTGGCTGGATTACATATTCCCCAAATAAATACCCATCCTGCTTCCAAATTCGCCACTAATTGGAGAAGAAGATTTTGCCTTGTGTGGGAACTTAGAAACATCATAGAGTATCCAACAGTGACTATCTGACAAATGGTTCACACTATCTTAGCAGTCCATGTATAAAATCACAAATAAGTATCAAAGAACATTGTACACAGTTCTACACCAGTCTAATGCCACAGTATCCCATGTCATCAAGTATATAAAAGCAGAATGAAGAGACCATATCTTACAGCCATAATTGTGGCTGCAAGCAAAATAAAACACGAGCAATATCGTTGCTGAAATCTGCCTCAATTACATGTGGTGCAGTTGCATTATTCATCACAGAATAGGTAAACCTGTAAATCCCTGTTAGGTTTCCAAATGAAAGAGGCTATAATATATTTTATCTCACTCAGATTACCTCAATCGTAGTTCAGGAATGTCAAAATCCTATCTTCTCAACGTACCTCACCATAACCGCTGCAGGCAGTAAAAAACAAATCAGTATACAAACCAAGTTTGAAGGCTGCAAAGACATTTTTATGGCTGTGCAAATAAAGCTGGCAGCTGGTTTCTTCAGGGTTACGATTTTCATTTTCAGGGAGATTTACTTCAAATTGCTCTAACGTCACATTGCAGCTGAGGTATTAAGACAATTCCTTTGTGCAAATGAAATTAAAATCCCTTTCACATCAAATTGCTGCTAACATTCTGAAGTGTCATTGGTAGAAAATACATAATGCTTGTGTCTGCAGAACTTGACTCCCTCCATTTTCTTGAGCATGGGTGGTTCACTCCAAGCCTCTTCATAGGATCAGCGGTGGAGCATAAAGGATGTGAAGATTTTTACACTATTCATTCCAAAAGGTGAATGGAGTGTGCGAGATTTGGAAATCTGAAAGATTTAAAGTACTGCCATGTCCTAGGTCTAACATTGGTATGTTTACTTGAACCTCCTGCTCTTCTGGCTTCATGGGTCACACTTCCTGTGTAACTGTTGACTTTGCTGGAATTTGGCCTCATGGAATAGATGACAATGTATCTTACTCACTCCCCACACTCCTTTTACTCTCACCCCTGGATCGCCCTCACAAATTATCTACTTTATGGATAACTCACAAGCACTGTTATTGCACTTAAAAACTGGTGAATACCTCTTAGAAATCTTCAAGTTAACAAACAGACTTTTCAAACAAGCAGTAGAAATAGAGTCAACCATTTGTAAATTGATTAAGCAATTGCACACCATCCAAGCATGGATAAAACTCCCCAAGTAAATTAACTGTCCTAGGACTGCTGTGTTTGTAGATTCTGAGGTGAAAACATAAAATGACAAAACATTTCCACATTTTTATTGTAACAGGCACTGTTTCAATAGAATGAAATGTACGCTATTCTTTATCCATTCAATTAACTTCTTTAAATTTTCAGACTACTTTTGTATATTTACAATGTTATATTTTTCATTTAAGAGCTTATCAGGTGGCAGAAGTAAAAATCTGGCATGTACATTGACTCAAAAATTCCAATTAGCGCCAGAGATATCAGAACTATTCTGAGTGATACCAATCATGGCAAAACTGACCCTCTAACCAACCCATGCTTTTATAGGGGTAACCTTCTGATGCTGACCCTCCATCATAGAAAGCCAGATAGTCTTGAACACAAAACAGGTAAAGTGAGTCCAATCTATTTACCTGACCCTAGCTCCATTTTGACAGAGCGGTGAGGAGAGAAGGTGAGGTGAAACGAGGGCCGCTGGGAAGGTAAGGGTTTAATTTATATTTGGGCAGTGTCTAAACCCGAGATACTACATGTGTAGTATCTCCCTCCCGCACCCCCGTCCTCTATCGGAAAAAAAAGACTCTGTAAGGTGAGACTTTTTTTTTCTTTATCTTTTTTTCATGTATTTAATGTATTGTTGGTTTTAATTAGTTCATATAAAGCTAAGTTTACAATGGTAAACCTTACGTTATTGGGAGGGAAATAATTAGAGAAGATGCTTAGGGATAGGATTTACTCACATTTGGATTAATATGAATTTATTAGCCACAGGCAGCATGGCTTTATGCGGGGAAAGTCATGTTTCACAAACTTGATTGAGGTGTGTTGAGGAAGTGACAAAGATAATTAGAGACCCGGGTTCAATGCCCGACTCAGGCGACTGACTGTGTGGAGCTTGCACATTCTCCCCGTGTCTGCGTGGGTTTCCTCCTGGTGCTCCGGTTTCCTCCCACAGTCCAAAGATGTGCACATCAGGTGAATTGGCCATGCTAAATTGCCCGTATTGTTAGGTAAAAGGGTAAATGTAGGGGAATGGGTGGGTTACGCTTCAGCGGGTCGGTGTGGACTTGTTGGACCAAAGGGCCTGTTTCCACACTGTAAGTAATCTAATCTAATCTAATCTAATAATTGTGGAGTGTAGCGCAGTATATGTTGTCCATATGGATTTTAAAAAGGCTTTTCCCAAGGTCCTTCATAGTAGGCTAATACAAAAGGTAAAGTCACCTGGGATATGTGGTATGCTGGTAAGATGGATACAAAACTGACTTTGCTATAGAGGACAGGCAGTAACAATATTTTACTGACTGGAGATCTGTGACTAGTGGTGTTCCAAGGGATCAGTGCAGGGAATATTGTTGTTTGTAATATACTTGAATGATTTGGAAGAGAACGTATGTGGACGGATTAGTAAGTTTTGGGGAGAAAACTGAGACAGCTGTGGATAGTAAAGAGGATTGGAGAGTTTGAGTTATAAGGAGAGGCTCGGTAGGCTGGGACAATTTTCACTGGAGGTTCAGGTGTAACCTAATAGAAGATTAGGTTTATAAAATCATGAGAGGCATTGATAAGGTGAATAGCAAAGGTCTTCAGTCTAGGGAGGACGAGTTCAAATCTAGAGGGTATATTTTTAAGGTGAGTGGAGAAAGATTTAAAAGGGATCTGAGGGGTAACATTTTCATGTAGTGGGTGGTTCATGTATGGAATAAACTTCCAGTGGTAGTGATAGATTGCACGTACGGTTACAATATTTAGAAGACATTTTAACAGGTACACGAATAGGAAAGGTTAAAAACAATATCAGCCAAACACAGATAAATGAGGCTAGTTTGGAAATTTGGTCAGCATGGGTGAGTTGGACAGAAGGGTCTGATTCCGTGCTGTGTGACTCTATGACGCTATGATTCTAGGATTGTCAGGGAATGCAGTGGGATATAGAAAGGCTGGAGATTTGGACAGAGAAATTTGGACAGATGGAGTTTAATCCGGACAAATGCAAAGTGATGGATTTTGGAAGAGCTAAAGCAGGAGAGAAGCACACAGTAAATGACAGAATCCTTAGTAGCACCAACACGTAGAGAGATCTAACAATACAGGGCTACACTTCTCTGAAAGTGGCAACACAAGAGGATAATAGCACCAAGAAAGCATGTTATATAATTGTTTTCATCAGTTGGGATTTAGCGTATGAAAATTAACAAGTCATGTTGCACATGTACCAAACTTTAGTTCAGCCATTCTGAACATTGTATACAGCTCTAGGCATCACACTACAAGAAGGATGTGGAGAGTTTGAGAGAGTACAGAAGTGGTTTACCAGGATGTTGCTTTGGTGGGGATTAGGTATGAAGAGAAATCAAACAAACTTGATTTGTTTTCACTTGAATGTTGAAGGATGTGGGACGACCTGACAGAAGTTTACAAAATTATGAGAGGCATGGAAAGAATGGATAGATGGAATCTTTTTCCCAAGGTAGAAATGTCAATTACTCACGGGAGTAATGGGTTTATGGTAAAAGGGAATACATTTAAAGGAGATGAGAGAAACAATTTTTTTCACACTGTGGGTGGTAAGTGCCTAGAATGTGCTGCCAGAGGAGATGGTGAAGGCATTTAAAATAATAATATTTAAGAGACAGATATATGAATAGGTTGGGAATAGAGAGCTGTGGACAGCTTAAAGACAAAAGGCATCATGGATTGGCACAGTGGGAGCAGCGGCTGCGTAAAAACAAACCTGGAAGACTACGGCTTAGGTAAGACAGTTTGTTTTAAAATTACTTACCTGTAGCGGGCAGTGGTGTTTCTTTGTTCCTCTCTCTTCACAGAAAGAGCGAGAGCAGCAGGGGAAGTGACATCTACCAGAGGGGCAGCCGGGAAGGAAAGCAGTGAGTATAAATACTCACCCTTCGACACCAACGGCCATTTGAGTGGGATCAGCAGTGAGTACATAAATCAGGAAGGTGGCTTCTTAACTACACTGGGTTTTTTTAAGGTAAGGATTTTCTATTTCTTTACCAGTGACTGGTTAAAAATTTACTTTGTTTTTGTGTGTGTATATATATTAATTCTTTAGAGAAAGACTATAGCAGAGAGGTATCAGAAAGTATTCTAACTCAAACTTGTATAAAGTAACTAAGTAATTAATTAACTAAGCAGAGATGGCTGGGCAGGTGATGTGCCGTAGTTGTATGATGTGGGAGCTGGCTGATCCCATTGTGAACGGCAGTGACCACATCTGCAGCAAGTGTTGATTGCTGGAAGAACTCCGGATCAGAGTTGATGATCTGGAATCTGAGCTTCAAACACTGCGGCACATCCGGGAGGGGGAGAGTTACCTGGACACTTTGTTTCAGGAGGCAGTCACACCTGGGAGATTAAGTAATTCACATTCAGTTAGTGATCAGGGGCATCAGAGTGTGACTGTAAGTGAGGCAGATAAGGGGAACCTGAGTTCAGGAGTGGAGGAGCCTCAGCCCTTGACCTTGTCCAACAGGTATGAGATTCTTGCTCCCTGTTCAGATGAGGAAAAGAGCTCTGCACAGGATGAGCCAACTGACCAAGGCACCATGGTGCAGAAGGCCATTCAAGAGGGGGGAGTTAATAGACAAATAGTGGTTATAGGGGATTCTATAATTAGGGGGATAGATAGTATCCTTTGCAAGCTGGATCGGGAGTCTCGCATGGTGTGTTGCCTGCCCGGTGCCAGGGTGCGGGACATCTCCGACCGGCTTGAAAGGATATTGGAGCCGGAGGGGGAGGATCCAGTTGTTGTGGTCCACGTTGGTACTAACAACATAAGCAAGACTAGGGTGGAGGACCTGTTTGGGGATTACGAGGCACTAGGCAGGAAATTGAAGCACAGGTCCTCAAGGGTCATAATCTCCGGATTACTGCCCGAGCCACGTGCCAATTGGCATAGGGACAAGAAAATTAGGCAAGTAAACATGTGGCTAAGGGACTGGTGTGGGAAAGAGGATTCCACTTCATGGGGCATTGGCATCAGTTTTGGAACAGGGGGGATCTATACCGTTGGGACGGTCTCCACCTGAACCAATCAGGTACCAGTGTTCTAGTGAAGAGGATAAATAGGGTGGTCATTAGGACTTTAAACTTCTGAATTGGGGGGAAGGGAAAGTGAAAGCAACAGGGAGTATGGCGTTAAATGGAAAGACAAGCAGCAGGATAGCATGTGTCCAGGCGGATTTAAAATTGAGGCAGACTGGGAATGCAGAAAAAAGCAAGGATAACTTAGGACATCATATGACTTCCAATATCTCTAATGTTAAGAAAGTTAGCATTAAGGCGCTTTACCTGAATACGCGTAGCATTCATAACAAAGCAGGTGAACTAATGGCACAGATCATAGTGAATGATTATGATGTGGTAGGCATCACAGAGACTTGGTTACAAGGGGGGCAGGACTGGCAGTTAAACCTCCAAGGATTTTCAACTTATTGAAAAGACAAGGAGGTCGGCAGAGGGGGTGGGGTTGCCTTGTTAGTTAAGAGCAATATTAAATCTATGGCACTGAATGACACAGCGTCAGATGATGTGGAGTCTGTGTGAGTGGAATTGAGGAACCACAAAGGCAAAAAAACCATAATTGGAGTTGTGTACAGACCTCCTAACAGTGGTCAGGACCAGGGACGCAACATGTACCGGGAAATAGAGAAGGCATGTCAGAAAGGCAAGGTCACGGTGATCATGGGAGACTTCAATATGCAGGTGGACTGGGTAAATAATGTAGCCAATGGATCCAAAGAAAGGGAATTCATGGAATGCTTACAGGATGGCTTTTTGGAACAGCTTGTCATGAAGCCCACAAGGGAGCAGGCTATTCTGGACCTAGTGCTTTGCAATGAACCAGACTTTATAAAAGATCTTAAAGTAAGGGAACCCTTAGGAAGCAGCGATCATAATATGGTAGAGTTCAGTCTGGAGTTTGAAAGAGAGAAGGCAAAATCGGATGTAATGGTGTTACAGTTAAATAAAGATAATTATGAGGGCATGAGAGAGGAACTGACAAAAATAGACTGGAAGCAGAGGCTTGCGGGTAGGACAGTAGAGCAAAAATGGCAGGAGTTTGTGGGTATAATTAAGGACACTGTACAGAGGTTCATCCCCAAGAAAAGAAAGATTATCCAGGGAGGGATTAGACAGCCATGGCTGACAAAGGAAGATAGGAAATGTATTAAAGAAAAAGAGAGATCCTATAAAGTGGCCAAGAGCAGTGGGAAATCGGAAAATTGGGAAGGCTACAAAAACAAACAGAGGATAACAAAGAGAGTAATAAGAAAGGAGAGGATCAAATATGAAGGTAGGCTAGCCAGTAATATTAGAAACAATAGTAAAAGTTTCTTTCAATACATAAGAAACAAACGACAGACAAAAGTAGTCATTGGGCCACTTCAAACTGATGCTGGAAGCCTAGTGTTGGGAGATAAGGAAATAGCAGGAGAACTTAACAAGTACTTTGCATCAGTTTTCACAGTGGAAGACAGGAGTAATATCCCAACAATTAAAGGGAGTCAGGGGGCTGAGTTGAGTATGGTTGTCATTACAAAAGAGATAGTGCTAGAAAAGCTAAAAAGTCTTAAAATTGATAAATCTCCTGGCCCCGATGGGATACATCCTAGAGTTCTGAAAGAGGTGGCTGAGGAAATAGCGGAGGCATTGGTTGAGATCTTTCAAGAGTCACTGGAGTCACGGAAAGTCCCGGATGATTGGAAGATCGCGGTTGTAACCCCATTCTTCAAGAAAGGATCAAGACAAAAGATGGAAAATTATAGGCCAATTAGCCTAACCTCGGTTGTTGGTAAAATTCTAGAATCCATCATTAAGGATGAGGTTTCTAAATTCTTAGAAGAGCAGGGTCGGATTAGAACAAGTCAACATGGATTTACTAAGGGGAGGTCATGCCTGACAAACCTGTTGGTATTCTTTGAAGAGGTGACAAGCAGGTTAGACCAGGGAAACCCAGTGGATGTGGTCTATCTAGACTTCCAAAAGGCCTTTGATAAGGTGGCACACGGGAGGCTGCTGAGCAAGGTGAGGGCCCATGGTGATCGAGGTGAGCTACTGGGATGGATTGAGGATTGGCTGTCTGACCGAAGGCAAAGATTTGGGATAAAAGGTTCTTTTTCAGAATAGCAGCCAGTGACGAGCGGTGTCCCGCAGGATTCAGTGTTGGGGCCACAGCTGTTCGCATTATATATTAATGATCTGGATGAAGGGACTGGGGGCATTCTAGTGAAGTTTGCTGATGATACGAAGATAGGTGGACAGGCAGGTAGTACTGAGGAGGTGGGGAGGCTGCAGAAGGATCTAGACAGTTTGGGAGAGTGGTCCAGGAAATGGCTGTTGGAATTCAACGTGAACAAATGTGAGGTCTTGCACTTTGGCAAAAAGAATAAAAGCACAGACTACTTTCTAAACGGTGAGAAAATTCGTAAAGCCAAAGTACAAAGAGATCTGGGAGTGCGAGTTGAGGATTCTCTAAAGGTCAACATGCAGGTTGAGTCTGTGATTAAGAAAGCGAATGCGATGTTGTCACGTATCTCAAGAGGGTTGGAATATAAAAACACCATTGTGCTACTGAGACTTTATAAAGCTCTGGTTAGGCCCCATTTGGAGTACTGTGTCCAGTTTTGGTCCCCACACCTCAGGAAGGACATACCGGCACTGGAACGTGTCCAGCGGAGATTCACACGGATGATCCCTGGAATGGTAGGTCTAACATATGAGGAACGGCTGAGGATCTTGGGATTGTATTCATTGGAGTTTAGAAGATTAAGGGGAGACTTAATAGAGACGTACAAGATAATACATGGCTTGGAAAGGGTGGATGCTAGGAAATTGTTTCCGTTAGGTGAGGAGACTAGGACCCGTGGACACAGCCTTAGAATTAGAGGTGGTAAATTCAGAACAGAAATGCGGAGACATTTCTTCAGCCAGAGAGTGGTGGGCCTGTGGAATTCATTGCCGCAGAGTACAGTGGAGGCCGGGACGCTAAATGTCTTCAAGGCAGAGATTGATAGATTCTTTTTGTTGTCTCAGGGAATTAAGGGCTACGGGGAGAATGCGGGTAAGTGGAGTTGAAGTGCCCAGCAGCCATGATTGAATGGCGGAATGGACTCGATGGGCCGAATGGCCTTACTTCCACTCCTATGTCTTATGGTCTTATGGTCTTATAGTCTGGGTGGGTCAAAAGGCTTGTTCCTGTGCTGTACTGTTCTTTGTTCTTGACTACATTTGCCAATCTGATATTTCCAATCTACATAAAGGCCAAAGTCACCTAATATTAATTTATTGTATTTTTTACATGCCCTCATTACCTCCTGTTTTATTTTCTGCTCTACACCATCAGTTTTTAAAAATATTCTCATTCATGAGATGAGGGTGTGCCTGGCTCATTTTTTGCCCATTCTTCTCTGAAGGACATTAGTAAATCTGATGGTTTTTTCCTGACAATTGAAATTGGATTTATGGTCATCATTCGGCTCTAAATTCTAGATTTTTATTGAATTCAAATTTCACTATCTACCATTGCAGGACTTGAATCTGGGTCCCCCGCACATTAACTGGGTCTCTAGATTAACATTCCAGCGGTAATACAACTAGGTTATCACTTCCTCTTATATCAGCCATGACTGAATAGCAGAGCAGCCTAATTCTGCTCCTACATCTTATAGTCGTTTAATGCTGTTAGAGTTACTCCTGGAAAATCCCCTTGTTAGTTCTTACCTGCACCCATATGGACTCTTCATCTTCCAAGAACATTTCCTGAAGCTGACTCCTTTGTTGGTCAGTAAGTCAATTTTTATGAAATAGCGATAATTTCCAATATTTACTCAGTACCATTCTCCCACAGATACTAAAAATGGTCAGTTAATGAAGTCACAGCATTTTTATGAAAATCCAATATGAAGGATAATAGACTAAGAGGAAAGTATTATAGCTGAGTAGATAGGCTCAAAAAGTAGCAATTAATTTCATTGCAATAAGCTTAGGAACCTCCAGAGTTGTGAAAAATATTGAGTAACAAATATTTAAAAAATAGTTCAGTAGAGATTCCGTCTAGAAATCCTTATTGCCAAAACAAAAGGGACATCAGAATATTTTCCTCATGCATAGTGATGAGATCAGGAAATGTTTAATAGAAATGGCTATTGAGACAAAAACTATCACATAACTAACATGCAAATGGAATAAGCATCTGAGAAGAAGGAATATGAAGGGAAAGGTTAGGGCATAATTATCTCCAGGTGAAGTAATAGCAGCAGCACACATAGGAAAGGCCAAATTACTTCCTTGTGTGCTATAAAATCTAATGATCTTTTCTTTCTTTGTTCTGGGGCTTGTCAGCTTTTATAAGTTACATATGCTGTAACTGATATGGACACCAATGAAATAGCTTAAAGATGGCTGTCAGTTTGTTTAACCTATTTAAGTCAGACAAAGAACATCTCCACCTTCAGTGACTACTTGAAGCCTCCATTTCAAGGTTCCAATGACAGGAAGCATTAATGTTGGTTCCCTCTCATACACTTTCCTTCAATAATACTTCTCTTCAAATTGGAAGTATTGTTTCAAGATAGACCACGCATGCTTGGCTTCAAATTCAATAGATTTGACTTGGATGTTATTTCCTGATAGAGAACCTGAAGTAAGAGGCTGAGGTGGAACTTTTCAGTTCTTCCTAACAATAGAGCACCAGAAGATTTAAGCCTGAGGTCTTGCCTGTTCAATTGGTGTGATCTGATCTGATTTGATTTATTATTGCCATTTGTACCGACGTACAATGAAAAGTTTTGTTTTGCGTATAGTGCGGGCACATCATACCATACGTAGTGTATTGGATAATAGAACAGAGTGAAGAATATAATGTTACAGCTGTAGAAAAGCTGTACAAAGAGTGAGATCAACATTTAAATTCAAAATTTAAGAGGTCCATTCAGAAGTCTGATCACAGTAGGGAAGAAGCTGTTCTTGAATCTATTGGTTTGTGTGTTTAAGCTTTTGTATCTTCTGCCCGATGAAAGAGATTGGAAGAGACGATAACCGGGGTGAAAGGAGTCTTCGATGATGTTGGCTGCCTTCCCAATGAAACAAGAAGTGTTGATGGAGTAAATAGATGGAAGGTTGCAGTGGCTTGTGTTTACAACTCTCTGTAGTTTCTCACAGTCTGGGGCACTACATTTACCATACCAAGCCGTGATGCATCCACATGGAATGCTTTCTATGGTGCATCTATAAAAATTGGTAAGAATCTTTATAAACATGCTGAATTTCCTTAGCCTCCTGAGGAACTGGAGGCATTGTTGTACTTTCTTGACTGTAGCATCAACATGAGCGGACCAGAATAGATTGTTGGTGATTATCACACTGAAGAACCTAGATCCATGCCTAGGCCCATTCATCTCAGTGTTAAACTCAGCAAGAAGTATTCATTAGTTGGTGGACTGAAGCTGAATTTCATGTGACAAGATATCAGGAGTGTGAAGGGAAATGAAAGCCCAAGCTTCCCAAATAGAGTTAGTCAGATTAATCCATAAGAAAAATAAAAGGAAAATATGAACAGCCTTCAAACAAACCTCTCCCCTGGTCTTTGAGCCTTTTCAAATTCTCATAAAAGGTTAACAGTTCTGAAACATTGGTCAAGATTGTTCCCAGGCTGACAGAGGTAGGTTCTTGGGTGGGAACGGCCAGAAATTGAACTTCAATCAGATATCAGATATATCTTTCACTGTATCCATAAGGAGAGTGGAAAGCCTGTTACGAAATTGTGATTGAAAAGATCTTTAAGAGCTGTTATCACCTGAAGTCTGGATGTCCCAGTCACAGAAGCTGCTTTCCAAGCTGTCAGCAGGGGTCACCAAGGGGTTGACACAGCAGGAAGAGATTCCACATTGACACTGGCAAATAGGGAAGGCTTGAATCAGTTACACTACAGAGCTCCAGCCACGGCCTATGAGTCAGTTGATAAAAGTTACTTCTCCTCTCAGAGTATTCTGATAGATAATTGCCAACAGCTTGGAAAGAGCTTAAACTAACACTTCACTGTTCTTTAGCTTCATTTCTCTTCTGTGAACCTGTACCACTGCTTGAGATTTTCTGCTTTTATTGCAGAGTTCCTTCCTCCATAGTAGTTTGTTTCCTTTCTGCCTATCTGTTTAACCTTTCTTATATTAACCAACATTACAACTGTTAACATAGCATTCACGTATCAATGAGAAAAAAAACCCAAATATTTAAATTTGCATGAAAACTCATTGCTTCAATGTGTGTCAAATTGATGATATTGGATTTTTTTTTAAAAATTGAATACGTAGCTGTGGCAGGGAGGAAGCAAGAGAGAGAAAAAGAGAGGCAATTTCAGAAAATATAGATGCAATATATTTTAAATCCAATGCACCACAGGGGTATTTCTGAAAATGTTAGGCTCTTAGGCTCTTTGCATACTAATACGTTCTTATAAAAGGCTGATGCTTGGCAAACATTTTAATGACTTTTTAAAAAATACATTGAAATTAAAGTAAGCTTCTGTAATTATAATAGCAATGAAATTCACAATTTAAGGTATTGGATTTGTATTTTCAGGAAAATCCTTCCTGTTGTCCTCACGCCAGAGTTTATCATCAGGAGGGTTCAGTGATCTGAGCATGCATTCTCACTGCCACGGTAAACCTAGTGTGTTCTATAAAGAGACACATTTTGTGGAAATAATTGGGACCATTTGCTGAGCATTACAATCTGTAGACGTTAGTGTCACTGTACTTTGTAATATCACTGCACTCCTAAAGACTGACAAGTTTAAATCTACCTTTCAAGATACATCTCAGTTTCCCTTTCAGTGGTATTTTTGGAGGTTATGAAGAACAAAAGAACTGATTTCAAAGAAAGGGAAAGTTATCACTAGTCCCTCAGGATTGAGGATATCCTTTCATTGTTATTTATTCACAAGATGCAGGCTTCACTGGTTGGGCCAACATTTATTGCTCATCCCGAATTACTACTGTGAAGGTGGATTTGAGATGCCATTTGAAGCTGCTGAAGGCTAAGCATTTTGATATGTCTCTGTGGCTTGCTAAATTGTTTCAGAGACTAATTAAGAGTCAACCACAGTGCAGTGGGTCTGGAGTCACATGTAGATCGGAAGAGGTACATGAACCAGCTGGGTTTTTACGACCAAAGCACAGCAGGTCAGGCAGCATCCGAGGAGCAGGAAAATTGACAGTTCGGGCAAAAGCCCTTCATTCCTGATGAAAGGCTTCCTGATGAAGGGCTTATGCCTGAAACATCGACTCTCCTGCTCCTCTAATCTTGACTCTAATCTCCAGCACCTGCAGTACCCACTTTCGCCTGGGACTATTGAGTTAGTATTTAATTCCAGACATGTAAAAAAAATCAAAATTTCTCTATGGTTAGATTTGAATCCAGGTCCCCAGAGAATTACCTGGGTCTCTGAATTGCCAATGCAATGACTAGCATGAGATATTAGTTCTGTCCTTCCGTCTACAATTTCATTCAACATTAGCAAACAGCATGGAAAGTTTATACCAAATTATTATGAATATTAATATGACATGAACACATGGTGTATACCCAGCCACTGCATAGGAAGTCCAATATTTTCAAAAATGAAAACTTGGACACTTGGAACAGCCATGGCTGTGGTGATTAACATGTTGGATAACCAATGGCAGGAATCTGCAGGAGAGGCAGTTGAGGGACGGAGATTGTGTGTCATTTCCTGAAATACGTCCAGCTGAGTGGGCAACTTTATGCCATGGATTATTTGGAAGACATCTTCAAAATAGGAGCCAAAATGGTCATGACAACACATTTGGAGATATCAAGGGGGTGGCAGCTGAGGATATAAGCATGCACCAGATCGGTTTCTATCGGAAGATGAACTAACATCTTTCCAGATTTTCTTCCCTGGCCCGGTTTACGCTTGGCAAAGGAGGGAAATGCTGATAACCCAGGACACTGGAACAATATTTTAAGGAACTGTCAGGACACTGGGCCGTGTAATGAGAAATCAATATTATCCTGGAAAAAAAAGCAGGAGATCTCATCATCTTACTATTGTACTCACCACAGTGTATTTATTCTCACACAGAAAGACAACAATGATCAACCTTATTTAGATTAGATTAGATTACTTACAGTGTGGAAACAGGCCCTTCGGCCCAACAAGTCCACACTGACCCGCCAAAGCACAACCCACCCAGACCCATTCCCCTACACCTAACACTACCGGCAATTTAGCATGGTCAATTCACCTAACCTGCACATTTTTGGACCATGGGAGGAAACCGGAGCACCCGTAGGAAACCCATGCAGACATAGAGAGAATGTGTAAACTCCACACAGTCAGTCGCCTGAGGCGGGAATTGAACCCGGGTCTCTGGTGCTGTGAGGCAGCAATGCTAACCACTGTGCCACCGTGCCGCCCACCTTTATGAAAAGTCTTAATTAGGACAAAGGAAAGATCCTTCTTTTAGATTAGTTTTATGTGTTAGGGTAATAATAATTGTTCTAAGCTTGTTATTTGGTCAGTACGTAAAACCATCAGGAGATGCAATGTAGAAGAAAATTGTAAGACCCTTCCTCAAACGGGTCATTCAAACTGAAACGTTAACTCTGATTTCTCTCCACAGATGCTGCCAGACCTGCTGAGCTTTTTCAGCAATACCTGTCTGCGTAGAAGAAAGTTTCTTTGGTTTCACACAATGTAGTTTTCCAGCTTTAGAGGGTAAGGATTTGATTTGATCTCTGGGCTAGGGACATTTGCCTTTATAATCTTACTGAGAGAGGAAAGCAGAGGAAGATGTACAACATTAACAGCACATGAGTGGGCAAAATCTCTACCCATGTTGAGCATATAATATAGTAACTAGTTATATGTTACATTTTTGTAATATAATTGTGACGGCTGGTTTCTCAATCAAAAACCTTCTTCCCTTCTTGCTCCTACAAAGTATCCTTTCCACTAACACTCAGCTCGAAACCTTCTCCTTCGACTTTGATTAGGAAAAACACATTTAACCATAAGACTATTGTGATGGAGCAAAATAACAAGCAAATGCAGTGGGATTTTAAAAGCCATCTTGATTTTTAATCAGACTTTCCTCAGCTTGAAAGAGAAGCATATCCCCTTGAGATCCCCCCCTTCTAAATTAGGCAGAGATGTAAGGAGGCATTCATGAGCTGTTACGCATCTGTTATTTCTGCTGATGTTCGAGATTTAATCCAAATGATAATGGCTAATAAAATAAATACATTTTTATGCTGGCAACTTGCTCATAAAACAAGACAGAGATCTGTGAACATGTTTTGCAGTCAGTGTGCTAATTCTGTTTTTATTAGGAATAATTGATGTTGCCTTTATCTTACTTTTTAATCAACTTAAATCCAAGTTTGGAAAGAAATGAGCTTTTTCACTAGGGAGGATCTCGCGCATAAAGTTCAGTGACTAGCCCTAGAGCTATTTCAAGTTATTTCGTGCCTTTTTTTGTTGCTTTTTTTAATTAAAATTAATTGACACTGCCGCTATCTGAGATTCTGTTAGACAAAACCCAACTTCAAATGGATATAAACTTGTGCTCTAGGGAGCTCAATGATAGCAATCTATAAATTCCTTTCTTGCCTTATCTCCCTTCCATCCAATTTTAAATTAAAATTGATGTTGTCATTATCTTATACCTTCATCTGGTAACCCCCTGAGGAAAAAAAAATCACACCCTCTGCGAAATCTGAATCTCATGAACTGCTCGTGTAATTTCATACCAATCCATTGGTGTAGTTGCTCAGAAAAAGAGAAGAATATAAAGGAAATAAGCAGAGTAATGTTTTGCAACTTTCAAAGGCTAAGAAATTCAAGTTGACTACTTCAACCCTGTTTTGCATCACTCAAACAATAATGAAAGAAAATAATATTTACATTTTTCAAAGTCTCAGAGACTTTATGGTCGATTAAATACCTTACCAATGTATTAAACATGACTGCCCACTTACACATAGCATGATCTAATTAATGGCAAAGTAATAGTTTATTTTAGCAGTTTATTAAGTAATAAATATTAGTCAGCACATTGCAGTAATAACCCTATTTGTCTTCAAAATAGTGACATGAGATCTTTTACATGTACCAGATGGCAGATAGGATTTGAGTTTAACATTTCATCCAAGCTACTCCATTATTACACACTGTAGTAGCAGTGTTTACCTATCAACTGTAGTGCAGCAACTCACTAAAGCTCCTCCAACAGTAACTTTCAAGACTGTGACCTCTACTGCCTAAAAGGGCAAAGGCCGTAGAAGCACTAGAACAACAAAACCAGCAGTTTCCTATTCAAGTAACTCATATCCTGATGTGGAACTCTATCACTGTTCCTTCACTGTCACTGGATCAAAATCCCATACTCGCTTCCTTACACTGCTATAGTAATACCTGCAGCACTTCAAGGAAGGAGCTCACTTCATCTTCTCCAGGGCAATTAGAGATGGGCAGTAAATCCTGGCCTAGCCAGTGATACTTGCATGCTATGAATGCATTTTTAAAAAGTAGCCCTTCTGTTGTGTTGCAGTGGGATTGCAGCCTCCTCCTTTTATTCCAGGAGTGGAACTTTATCTTACAACCTTTAGATTCAGAACCAAGAGCACTACCAAGTGAACCACTTCATTATAAATTTGAAAACTTTCTAGTGACTTCCTCTCTCACCATGGCCTGGATAGCATCTATCTGCATGGGAAAGACAAATATAATGTATTCATTTAATATTTTAGCCATATACCATGCCTCCACGTGTAAGACAGCTATTTGGCTCTTACTTGGTCTCCTTCCTCTTTTGACCACTCTTTTACTTTTATATGCCTAAAGGAGACTTTAGGTTTCCCCCATTATATTGGCTGCCCGTCTTCTCATAATTCCTCTTTGTTTTCGGTAATAAGCTTTTTCACCTCATCTCTGAATCTTCTGAATCCCTTTTGGTTCATGCTCGCCTGTTCGAACTCATTAGATGTACACCATGCTATCCAGGCCATGGTGAGAGAGGAAGAAACTCTGTCACCGAAAGTTTTCAAATTTATAATGAAGTATCTTTAGTGGTACAAGTGATGGAAAACAGAAACTAATGGCCCGTGGATACTGTTTAGGTTGAAGGAAGGCTTGTAGTGGAGCACTCCAGCACTTTAATGAACCAGATCTTGGTTTTGCAGGAAATAATTTCATAATTTAAGGATGATACAAAACTTGGAATTTTTTTAAACATTGAGGAGGACAAGGAAGAACTTCCAAAGAACATCTTACTGTGAATGCTGGAATCTGAAACCGAAAGAGAAAATGTTGGAAAATCTCAGCAGGTCTGGCAGCATCTGTAAGGAGAGAAAAGAGCTGACGTTTCAATTCTAACTGATCCTTTGTCAAAGCTTTGACAAAGGGTCGGTGAGACTCGAAACGTCAGCTCTTTTCTCTCCTTACAGATGCTGCCAGACCTGCTGAGATTTTCCAGCATTTTCTCTTTTGGTTCCAAAGAACATAGGTGGAGTGGGGAGATAGACGACAGATGAACTTCAACGTGGAGAAGTTTGAAGTGATGGATTTTGACAGGAAGAACATGGACAGACAATATAAAATTCGGTTGCAATTCTAAATTGGGTGCAGGGGCATACTTTTAAAGGTGGCAGCACAGGTGAAGAGACCATACTGTATCCTGAGTCTTATTAATAGTAACAGAGAGTTCAAGATAGCGGCGTGGCAGCAGCTCACAACAGCCTCTCCAGACCGAGAGCCACTAAATTCCAGGAAACAGGAAGGAGACACTGTTACAAGCTACAAATACTGCTCCAGTACAAGAACCGGGTTGAAAACGTACCTAGATGGAGAGCTACAGCAGGAGCTAAGTGATCTTGGCTTGTTTCAGGGACTAGGCCTCCAAACCTCAGCCTCGCCTGATGTCGGTGATCAGATGTTGACATGTCAGAAGCAACGAGCGAGGAGGCGGAAGTGCGATAAGCATGGAGGAGTTCTCGGCTTGCTGCAGAGACCGGGCCCCCAATCCTCAGCCTGCCTGATGCCGGTATCTGGGTGTAGAGTCATCAGAAGTGGTGTGTGAGGGGAAGGAAACAGGATAAGCTGGCAGTAGAATCAAACCCTAGCTGACCAGCTCTCCCATCCATTCTGCTCTCTAACGTCTGCTCCCTGGACAACAAACCGGACTGCATCCGACTGTGGCAGGCATTTCAGTGTGAGTTCAGAGATTGCTGCGGTATTGTTTTCATGGAAACATGGCTCAGCGACAGAGTTCCAGACGCCGCCATCCAGATAGACGGGCTTGCCTTGTTTTGCACTGATAGAAATGCAGCTCTGTGCAGTAAGGCTCAGGGTGGGGGTCTGTGTGTCTACATCAACACAACATGGTGCAAAGATTCCGTGTTAGTCTCCAGTTACTACTCGTCACTGATGGAGTTTGTGACTGTTAGCTGCAGACCATTTTATTAGCAATGGGAATTCATCGCTGTCCTTATAGTTGGGGTGTATATTCCTCTCAGTGCTAATGTGAACTGTATGGGGCCATTAGAGGCCTGTAGAATACACATCCTGACGATCTGTTTATTGTTGCTTGCGATTTCAACCATGCTAATCTTAACACTATGCTCCCTAAATTCCATTAGCATGTGGGCTTTGCAACAAGAGATGAGAACGCACTGGATCTGGTTTATACAAACATCCCCAACGCAGATAGGGCAGAACCCCAGTCACACCTCAGCTCCTCAGACCACATCTCTATAATGCTACTCCCAGCATACAGCCCGCTCATCAGACGGGTCAAACCACTTCTGAAGCAGGTGAAAACCTGGCCGGCAGGAGCCATTTCTGCTCTTCAAGATTGTTTAGATCACACAGACTGGCACGTGTTCAGGGTGGCGGTAACCAATGGCAATTCTATCAACTTAGAGGAGTACACGGCGTGTGTCGCATTAGCAAGTGTATTGATAACATTACTGTATCCAAGAGCATCACTTTTCGTCCCAATCAGAAGTTGTGGATGACCATAAAGGTGTGTGCACTGCTGAGGACCCGTGATTCCGATTTCAGAGCAGATGACAAGGCAGTCCTAACAACAGCGAGAGCCAACCTGATCCAGGCCATCCAAGAGGCAAAGTGTGAATATGCACAGAGAATACGCAGCCACTTTCAGGACGGCAGCAATACATGGAGTATGTGGAAGTGCATCCAGGCCACCACCAACCACAGAACAGCATCGCCTGCTTGTACTGGTGATGTATCCCTCCCGGGTGAGTTGAATAGTTTTTATGCATGGTTTGAGGCACAAAATGATGTGGCAGTGAAGAAATCTACATTCCCCTCCCCCCCCTCCCCCCCCCACCCCATTCCCAATGACTGGGTTCTGTGTCTTACCATGGCCAACATGAGGAAAAGCTGAAAATGTGTTGCTGGAAAAGCGCAGCAGGTCAGGCAGCATCCAAGAAGCAGGAGAATCGACGATTCTCCTGCTTCTTGGATGCTGCTTGACCTGCTGCGCTTTTCCAGCAACACATTTTCAGCTCTGATCTCCAGCATCTGCAGTCCTCACTTTCTCCTCAACATGAGGAAAACCCCATGCAGAGTCAACCCACATAAAGCTGCTGGGCCAGATAACATCCCTGACAGAGTTCTCAGAGGATGCTCTGAAGTACTAGCAGATGTTCTCACAGACATCTTCAACATCTCCCTGAGCTCCTCCATAGTTCCAACATGCTTCAAGGCTGCTACCATTGTCCCCATGCCGAAGAGGTCTTCAGTGGCCTGCCTCAATGACTACCGCCCTGTTGCGCTAGCACCAATCAGCATGAAGTGCTCATGAAGAGCCTCATCATGAGGCATATTAAAACCTGGTGCTCCCCTCACTGGACACCCTGCAGTTTGCATATTGAATCAACAGATGATGCCATTTCCCCCACCCTCCATCTGGCCCCCATTTGGAGAAGAAGGACACCTTAGTCAGACTACTGTTCAAAGACTTCAGTTCTGTATTTAACACTATCATTCCTCAGCACCTGATTGGAAAGCTGAGTCTGCTGGGCCTAAATACTTCCCTTTGTAACTGGATCCTGGACTTCCTGACTGGGAGACCTCAGTCAGTTCTGATTGGAAACAGCATCTCCAACACCATCACACTGAGCATGGGCCCCACCCCTCAGGGCTGTGTGTTCAGTCCACTGCTGCTCACCCTGTTGATACACCACTGTGCAGTAATACACAGGTTGAATCACATCATCAAGTTCACTGTTGATATGACTGTAGTGGGCCTCATCAGCATGAACGACGAGTCAGCATACAGAGAGGTGATGCAGTGGCTAATGGACTGGTGCAGAGCCAACAACCCTTCATTGAACGTGGACAAGATGAAAGAGATGGTTGTTGAGTTTAGGAGCAACCATTCTCCGCTGGACATCGATGGTTCCCCTGTGGAGATCGTGAAGACCACCAAATTTCTTGGCGTTCGCCTGGTGGAGAATCTCACCTGGACCCTCAACACCAGCTCCAGAGCTGAGAAAGCCCAGCAGCATCTCTACATTCTGCATAGGTTGAGGAAAGCCCACCTCCCATCCTCCATCCTCATCACATTCTACAGAGGGTTCATTGAGAGTACCCTGAGCTGCTGCATCACTGCCTCGTTCAGCAATTGCATCGTCTCAGACTGTAAGACCCTAAAACAGATAGTGAAGACAGCTGAGAAGATCATCGGGGTCTCTCTTCCCTCATTACAGACATTTACTCCACACACTGCATCTGAAAGGCTAAGAGCGTTGTGGAAGACCCCACACACCCTTCACTCAAAGTCTTCTCCCTCCTGACATCTGTCTCTCACAGCCAGACTGTGCAACAGTTTCTTCCCCCAGGCCATTAGGTTCCTTAACACAGTATGATTGGACTCTTTCCCATCTGAAATTCTTTGCACAACTTTGAATTGCTGCTAGAAAAATGCCTACTATTTGTCATTCTTCTATTACACTATAACTTGTGTGTTTAGCACTTCTTATGCACTTTATGTTGTGTACGATTGTGTAGTTTGTGGTGTCCATGTAGCACCCTTGCTACTGGAGATACGCTGTCTCATTTTTACTGTATCAGTTGTATATGGAAGAAATAACAAATAAAAGATACTCTCTGCTCTACTCTCTAAGAGCAAGATGGAGATGCTGAATAAGACACTTGCTAGACCACAGCCAGTTCTACATGCCACACATTGAATGCGATGGAGAGAGTCCAGATGAGGTTTAAAAGATTGGTTCCAAGAATGAGAAACTTCAGTTATAATGATAGATTGGATCAATTGGGATTGTTCTCCTTTGAGAGACGAAAGCTCAGAAAAGGCCTGATATAATTTTTCAAAATCACAAACAACTTGAGTACAGTAAATAAGTAGAAATTGTTCTTGTTCGTAAAATGATCAAGAACAAGACAGATTGAAAGTGATTTGCAAAAGAAGCAACTGTGGCAGGTGTAAAGCTTTTCACAGAACAAGTAGTTCAGGTTTGGTATGCACTGCCTGGAAGTGTGGTGAAGGCAGGTTCAATTCAAGTATTCAAGACACTATTGAGTATAAACAGAAACATGGGCATGGAGAAATGGCAAGAGATTGTCACGAAATATAATGCTCATTTGGAGAGCTCGGATTGACATCGAGTCATAGAAATGTTCAGCACAGAAAAGATCCTTTTGTCCAACTCGTCCATGCTGACCAGATATCCTAACCCAATCTAGTCCCATTTGCCGACACTTGACCAATATCCCTCTAAACCCTTCCTATACCCATCCTGATGCCTTTTAAATGTTGCAATTGTACCAGCCACCACCACTTCCTCTGGCAGATCAGTCCATACACGCACCACCCTTTGTGTGTAAAAATTGCGTCTTCACCCTAAACCAAGGCCCTCCAGTTCTGGACTTCCCCATCCCAGGGAAAAGGCTTTGTCTATTTATCCTATGCATGCCTCTCATGATTTTATAAACCTCTATATGGTCACCCCATAGCCTCCACCGATCCAGGGAAAACAGCCCCAGCCTGTTCAGCCTCTCTCTTCAACCCTGGCAACATCCTTGCAAATCTTTTCTGAACTCTTTCGAGTTTTACCACATCTTTCCGATAGAAAGGAGACCAGAATTGCATGCAATATTCCAAAAGTGGCCTAACCAATGTGCTGTACAGTCACAACATGACCTCCCAACTCCTATACTCAATGCTCTGACCAATAAAGAAAAGCATACCAAACATCTTCTTCACTATCCTACCTACTTGTGACTCTACTTTCAAGGAGCTATGAACCTGTACTCTGAGGTCTCTTTGCTCTGCAACATTCCCCAGGAACTTACCATTAAGTCTGTAGGTCCTGCTCTGATTTGCTTTCCCAAAATGCAGCACCTCACATTTATCTAAACTAAACTCCATCTGCTACTCCTCATCCCATTGGCCCATCTGGTCAAGATCCTGATGTAGTCTGACATAACCTTCTTCGCTGTCCACTACACCTCCAATTTTGGTGTCCTCTGCAAATTTACTAACTATACATCCCATGTTCACATCCAAATCATTCATATAAATTATGAAAAGCAGTGAGCCCAGTACTGACCCTTGTGGCACTCCACTGGTCACAGGCCTCCAGTCTGAAAAGCAACCCTCCACCACCACCCTCTGTCTTCTACCTTCAAGCCAGTTCTACATCTAAATGGCTAGTTCTCCCTGCATTTTATGTGATCAAACCTTGCTAACCAGTTTCCCATGAGGAACCTTGTCGAACGCCTTACTGAAGTCCACGTAGATGTAGAACCATCGTATCAATTGCAGAATACTAAATATCTTCAACTATGTTTTCTTGAAAAGCAAATACACCTACCTAGATTATACATTTTAGCAATTTATACTAGCCAGACATAATGAGCCAAATGGCCTCCTTTTGTGATATAACACCTCGGTGTTTCTGTTGAATGTTCCCATATAATCTTTTGACACCCAGTTGGCAGACTATTTTGACAAGTGAATTAAATCTGGGGAAAATATCTTGCAAGCATTGAATGTAGCAAATAGTGATGCGTATGTGCAATGCTGATACACATTATCCAGCATCGGCAATTTTTTTTTTGTCTCTGCTATGTGCTATCTGGCTGGTATAAATTGCTAAAATTTATAATCCAGGTAAGTGTATTCACTTTTCAAGAAAGCACAGTTGAGAATATTTAGTATTCTGGAATCAATACGATGGTTCTCCATGAAAAATTGCTCTTGGTTTTCAATTTGTTCTCAGTGCAAACATTTACTTTGCAAGTATTTGCCTAAGTGGAATCATCTGTAATATTGAAGGTGGTATAGTCATCTGGTTAGAATTCACTTAACTCTGGCCATTCTACTCCAGTCCCTGTACCTTCCTGTATTTCTGCAGAACTCATAATCCAGCCACTCAACAAAAAGAGCTGCAAATGCGATTACTTAAAGGAGAACTGGCCCCTCATAAATTTTAACTTCATTCACAAACAAAGTCAGTCATGCAGTGCTGTAAATCATGTGTGTTGTAGATAAAAAAAGGTATGTAAAATAGGACTCTGTCACTGAGTAGTTGGAGCCAGACAGGTTTATTTCCACCTTAGAACCCTAAGATAACATAACAGAAAAAAATAAATCCCTGTAGATTATTTACCTCACAAACCACTCGTTGACTGTACCCAACTATCTGGTATCAGCTACTAAGATCTTTCAAGGAGGAATGCTAATGTATTGCGAACAATTGATTACTATGGCTATGAACACAGAACAAGAAGACATGTTGTTTTAAATTGACAAGCACGGATGGAAAAATTCCAACAATTCCACATCCTGTCCAGGCAAACACACAAACTAAGTTAATGAATAGGTTGAACATATTATGAATACAATTTGTTAGTTAATTTTATTTCAATTAAATTATTAAGAAAACAGGGTCACTTCCCTCTCTCTATGGCTCAACAGCACATACAGCTCGTACACCTACTTTGCGAAAAAAAAAGCTTTCGAGGTGTTGGCATAAGTAGCAAACAGGGGAAATATAATTTTTTTGGTCTGTGTTTGATTGAAAATTGGGTGAGGGATCATTGAGGTACAGGCATAGACTGAGATAATCAAGTATACTACAGGTTGTGAGAGCTCCTGTGCTTTGCATAAACATGCAACAGAGTCATAGAGTCATACAGCACAGAAACGGATCCTTCGGTCTGAACAGTCCATGCTGACCCTGTTCCCAAACTAAACTAGTCCCACTTGCCTGCTCCTGGCCCATATACTTCCAAACATTTCTTATTCATGTACTTATCCAAATGTCTTTTAAACATTTTAAAAATCGTACCTGCATCCATCACTTCCTCTGGAAGCTCATTCCACATATGATCCACTCTCTGTGAAAAACAGTTGCCCCTCATGTCTTTTTTGAATCTTTTTCCTCTTACCTTAAAAATATGACCCTCAGTTTTGAACTCCCTCACCTTATGGAAAAGTCCCTTGCTATTCATCTTAGCTATACTCTGCATGATTTTATAAACCTCGATAAGGTCACCCTTCAACCTCTTACGCTCCAGTGAAAAAAATGTCAGCCTATCCAGTAATTGAAATCCTCCATTTCTGACAATATACTGGTAAATCTCTTCTGAACCCTTTCCCTGTTGATGTGAAGAGCTGCCAGTATTCAATGCTGGATCAATGCAGATGTGTAGATAGCTGAGAGTCTCAATTGATTACTTTTAAGGATCAGATGAGGAAAATCTTGTGTAGTTTTCTCTGAGAAGAGTGTGGCAGAGCCAGGGTAAGTTTCTGACCTTTTCTCCTCGAATTAATGTCTTGATGGTCTCATTCTTTTGTTTTCTTATGTCCTTGAGCTGGCAGACTGATATCTTTCTGATTTCCCCTCTCTTCTTTTTACTGAACCACTGATATTCCAGCTGCAATTAGAAATATTGAAAACCTAAAAGTAATTTGTCTTTACTTCCCCTGAGTTATGTTTCCTTTTAAGTTGCT
This sequence comes from Chiloscyllium punctatum, assembly GCF_047496795.1. NCBI lineage: Eukaryota > Metazoa > Chordata > Chondrichthyes > Orectolobiformes > Hemiscylliidae > Chiloscyllium > Chiloscyllium punctatum. The sequence goes on from NC_092742.1 coordinate 27,518,439, forward strand.
GTAGCAATGAAAAAGCCAAAAAAACACCTTTTTTATCAAAATATCATTACAACTACTATAAATAGAATTTTGGTTACATGGGATTGGGTTAATGGTTTGGATTATAACCAATGGGTTAATTAATGGTTTGCATGTTGAAATAGATGTCATTTGTTTAACTTATCAAGTTTTTAAAATCCACAGAATAGCACAATGGTTTTATTGAGAAGTTCCACAAGTTTAACTAAATACGTTAAATAGAACTTGGAAATGTGAACACAATAGCACATGAGCCAAGTGTTTGCACATGAACCAAGAGACCTGTCTTGTGGTAGGACTTCATCCTTTTGGTCTTAGTTACACGATCAGGGTCATTCTTCTCAAGCTCTGCAAGGAAACATCTCTCAGCAGTGTACCCCCGTACAGTTTGTGCACAGGGGTGGTGGTTAGAGCAGCAAACACCAGGACCAGGGTGGTGTGGCTGCACTGTTAAAACTGCAGAGTCAATGGAAAACTCATACATTTGGCTTCACCTGAAGGTTTTTTTAATTGAAAGCCAGAATGGGGTACTTAATTGGATGATTAGCAATGATAATATTGAATGGCACAGCAATGTCGAAGGGCCGAATGGCATACTCCTGCTCCTATTTTCTCACTTTGTTTTTGAAAGCTTGTATTTCATTGTTGGCTCCTCAACAGGGCAGGTCAGAGTTCTTGTCAAACTGATTTTGCAAAAGGGTCCATCATAAATAATAGGAAATTTATTGACACAGATGGAGTTTAATTTAGATAAATGTGAGGCGTTGCATTTTTGGAAAGGCAAACCAAGACGGGACTTATACAGTTAATGGTAGAGCCCTGGCAAGTGTGAGTGAACACTCCAAAAATGTGCAAGTTAGGCAGATTGACCATGCTACATTTCCCTGTAGGGCTCAGGGATGTGCAGGTTAGGTACATTAGCAATGAGAAATTTGAGGTGAGAGAATGGGCCTGGATGGGATGCTCCTCGGAGGGTCAGTGTAGACTTGTTGGGCTGAATAGCTTGCTTCTACACTGTAGGGATTCTGTGGATTCTATGGAACAAAGAGGCCTAGTAGTGTACGTGTAAAGTCCTTGAAAGTGGAGTCACAGGTAGATGGTGGTGAAGACGGTTTTTGTCATGGCAGCATCTATGAAGGGAAATCGGAGTTAATGTTTCAGGTCTGGTGACCCTTCCTCAAAACTGATGGTAGCTAGGAAAAAGCCCAGATATTATACAGAAGATAGGGTGAGGGGAGGGGGTATGGAGTAAAGGATATGTGGGGATGGAACCCAAAGAGAGAAAGTATTATGTGGATTGACAAAAGGGTGGATAGAGATCTGCAAGGAAAGTGAACAACTGTTAATGGAGAACGTTAGTGGCTAACAATGGGTTGTGTTTAATAGCATACTGTGATAACAAGGCCTGGTATGTGAGGGTTGGGGCTAGGACATGGGAGAGCTAAAGTTATTGAACTCAATAATGAATCCAGAGAGCTGCAGAGTTCCCTAGCAGAAAATGAGATGTTCTTCCACCTTATGCTGAGCTTCACTGGAGATAGAGATGTTGGCTAGGGAACAGGGTGGTGTGTTGAAGTGGCATCAGTTCTGAGGCAGGGTCACTGGACCTGAAACGTTAACTCTGATTTCACTTCACAGATGTTGCCAGACCTGCTGAGTTTTTCCAGCAATTTCTGTTTTTGTTTCTGATTTACAGCATCCGTAATTCTTTTGTTTTTTAACAAGGCTTCTGTTATGTTGGGGCTGTACAGAACATTGGCCACTTTTAGAATACTGTATACAGTTCTGGTCACCTTGCTGTTAAACCTGAGAGGGGGCAGAACAGGGTGTTGCCAGTACTGGAAGGTTTGAGTCATCGGGAGAGGCTGAATAGACTGGCACTTATATCCATGGAGCTTTGGTGGCTGAGGTATGACCTTACAGAGGTTTATAAAATCATGAGGGGTGTGGATAAGGTGAATAGCCAAGGTCTTCCCCCGAGGGTGGGCTGTCCACAACCAGAGGGCATAGGTTTAAGGTGAAAGGAGAAAGATTTAAAATGGACCTAAGGGGCAATGTTTTCACACAGAAGGTAGTGCATGCATGGAACAAGCTGCAAAAGGAAGTGGTGGAGGCTGGTACAATTACAGCATTCAAAAGGCATTAGGATGAATAGAAAGGGTTTAGAGGGATATGGGGCAAATACTGGCAAATAGGATCAGGTCAGATTGGGATGTCTGGTTGATGTGGACGAGTTGGACTGAAGGGTCTGTTTCCATGCTGTATGCTTCTATGGTTCCAAGATGCTTAAAGGTGCTTACTCAGAAATTGTGAGTTCGACAAATTTAATAATTAGCCTAATGCCTTATTGGTTAATCTCATTGGTTAGCAAATATACTTAGACCCCTTTTTTTATATACAAAAGGTAAGAGTAACACATTTTGATTTTTATCCTGAACACCACGGCAATGCTTTTGACAATCTGAATGACTCACCAACAAATCAGTACCCTTTTCTTCCGCAGTGTGATTTATTGTGAACGTTTGAAATTTGCAATTCCTGATATTGTCTTGATGAATGTAAAATGAAACGTTTCAGCAACGAATCATTCTTTTAATATATAACATTAAAACTGAAATCATGAATCACATTAATAAATTTATATTTATATAATATAATGGGAATTGGCTTTATACAAGTTCCATACAAAAAATAACTCATTCTCACAAACCGCCGAACACCAAAGGTTCCTTTTTGACACATTCCAACAAAATTTCTTGATGTACTGAAATTAATTTGAACATTGAGCAACTTAGGAGAGTAGTAAAGCAGCTTTTCCCAAGGCAGTTATTAATCTGCAGTATGCCTTGGATGAATTCTATCCTTCCATTAAATTCACGATGGAGGAATTGAAACAGAGCAGATAAGTTGTATTTTAGCATACATTTACACCAGAAATGTATTTGATTGACTGTTGGCTTCACTCCAAAGTTGAAATTGTGTTGTGTAAATCAAATGGCTGCATTTGCTGACACCAGCACATGCTCACTATGCACACACAATGCATACATTTGTGTGTAGGCATTTAAATGGGTTCAGGTTTAAATGAGGTGTGGTTGTGAATGCTGGAATGGGTGTATAGTGGGGGGATGGGCGCATGTGTGTGCGTGTGTGTTGTGTGGGAGGGGGGGCTGCTGTGAGGCATGGATGTGGATGTGGGTATATGTTGGCTCGTGTGTGGATAGTCAGTACGAGTGAGAAGGTGGGTGTGTGAGGAGATGGGTGTGTGTGTGTGTGGATGTATTTGTGTTTGGGGGGGAATGCATATGGGGGTGGTGGGATGTGTGCGGGGGAAGTATGCGTATGTGAGGAGGTGGGTGTGTGGGCATATTTGTGTGCAGGACGATGTGTATGAGGTGGTGTGTGTGTGTGCAGGGGGTTTTGTGTGTATGGATGGTGGATGTGTGTGTGCAGATGGGTGATATGTGTGGGGGTATATGTGTGTGTGGGTAGTGGGTATGTGGGAGGGATGGGGCATGGATTTGTTTGTGTGTGTATATGTATGTGTGGTGGGTGTTGTGTGTGGGGTTGGGTGTGTGTCTGTGTGTGTGTGGTGGCTGTGTATATGGAATTGTAAGCGTGTGTGTGGTGGCTGTTATGTGTGGAGTTGTGTGTATGTGTGGTGGATGTGGTGGGTGCAGTGGGTGTTGTGTGTGGAGTTGGGTGTGTGTGTGTGGTGGGTGTGGTTGTTGTGTGTGGAGTTGGGTGTGTGTGTGTATGCGGTGGGTGTGTGATGGGCGTTGTGTGTGTGTGCACGCGCCAGGCGGAACATGTGGGGAGGTGAGGGACCAGGGTGGAAATGGAGGGTTGGCGTGACTGGATGAGAGAAGGGAGAGAGGGACAGAGATAGATGCGCCACTCTCTTTCCCCATACCCCTGAGTCCCCAACTCTACCCTCATACTCTATTCCCTCCCCCACTACTGAACCCCATTTCAATACTGTATCTCTTCCCTGCACATTCTCAGTGCAATCTCTGTGTATGGCAACATGGAAATGTGACATGATGACATCGAAGGTTGGGAACTGTGTGCGGGATTTCCGGATTAGCAGACACTGCCAAATCAAATAGTGACGAGAACTTCAGTGCAAAGTAGAGGAGTCTCCCTGCACTCCATTCCAGGATTAGGTGAGGTGCCAATTCCAGATTCAGACTGCATTCCTACTCTGGGTCTAGTGTCATCGGGGGGTGAAGTTACTTGCAGCACCACAATTTCTGGAATGTACATTTATCCTCAATCTCTCTTTTGCTCAGTTAAAATTACATTTTGTAGCTTGACCTCTGCATCTTTACTCTTATCAAGTGAAATTATTTTAAAGAAAAACATTCCAGCCTATAAAATTATAAATTGTAATGCAATGAATTCTCTGTGTAAGTGGTTTAAGAATCAAAATTGTAACATTGATACATTAAGGAAAAATGTGCATGAGCTAACAATCAAGCTCTTGGAAGAATGACATATACAATACTGATTGAGGCAACTAAAATATTATAATTGAAAATGATGATAAATGACTCTATTATTGGCCTTGCTGCAGGAATGAGAGGAAATATGTGAATTGTATTAAAATGTAATTCCTCTGTTCATGATATTGCATGACTGAGGAGGATAAGTTGGGAGAAACTGCAAGTGGGTGGATTGTCATACCTCGAGTAGAAGACATTCACTGACAGTGAATGGGGGAAGCCTAGGGTAGCCTGCTAGGTCTTCAGCAGAAATGTTAACAGCCATCTGTCTTTATACATGTAACTCATATATTAACGGTATTCATCCCTTAGGCAAAAGTGAGGACTGCAGATGCTGGAAACCAGAGTTTAGATCAGAGTGGTGCTGGAAAAGTGCAGCAGGTCAGACAACAAGGGTATTCATCCCTTGTTCTATTCTCTGTTGTTTTGCTGGCACATACCAAATTGTTTCATTATGAACTGGTTATAGTTTTTGTTATTTATGTGCAATTTACTGATAAAGTGCAGGTATGTAACTGAGGAAAACTGGCTTGAATTTTTCTTCCATTTTCACGGCTCCTCTGACTGTTGCTGGCATACTGAAAGTGTTTTATGAAATCAAAAAGAAAAACATTCTTGTTAGGAGTGATTAAAGATAACTTCAGGGAAATGTAGTTGAGATGTGGGTATTTGTGTGCGGCAAGTGGGGTTCAAGGCATGAGAATTTTTTAAAAATCATTCATGGAATGTGGGCTGGGCCAACATTTATTACCTATTCCCCGATACCCTTGATAAGGTGGTGGTGAAACTGCCCCTTTGAATCTCTGCACTCCAAGTGAGGCTGAGGAGTTACCTGAAAGAGGTTTATAAAATCATGAAAGGCATGGACATGATAAAAGACAAAGTCTTTTCCCTGGGGCGGGGGAGTCCAGAACTAGAGGGTGTAGGTTTAGGATGAGAGGGGAAAGATATAAAAGGGACCAAAGGGGCAACTTTTACACACAGAGGGTGGTATGTGTATGGAATGATTTGCCAGAGGAAGTGGTGGAGGCTAGTACAATTACAACATTTAAAAGGCATCTGGATGGGTATATGAATAGGAAGCATTCAGGGAAATATGGGCCAAATGTTGGCAAATGAGATTAGATTAGGTTGGGATATCTGGTCGGCATGGATGGGTTGGATGGAGGAGTCTGTTTCTGTGCATCCATCTCGATGACTGTATGACTCTATGTTCTGTAGGTAGATCCACAATGCCATTAGAGAAAGAATTCCAGAATTTTAACCCAGTGATACTGAAGGAACTGGGATATATTTCCAAGTCAGGATAGTGTTTGGCTTGGACAGGAGCTAGCAGTTGGCAGGGTTCCCATGTATCTGCTGCTTTTGCCCGTCGAGATGGTGGTGGCTATGGGTTTGTAAGGTGCCGTTTAACAGGCTTTGGAGAATTTCTCCAGTCCATTTTGCAGATGATACACACTGCTGTTATTGAGCATCAGGGGTAAAGCAGGTGAATATTTGAAGGTGTGGTGAAAATTAAGCTTTGACAAAACCCTACCCTGAGAAAAGCCTGGAGGGTTCTAAAGCTAAGATGTCTGACAACCAATCGCCATCTTGCTTTGTGCCAAGTATAATGCAACCAGCTGAGAGTTTTTCTCGCTGGTTCCCATTAACTCTGTTTTGTAAGGACTCCTTGATGTAATACTGTCAAGCGCAACCACTTTCACCTCATGCCTGGAATTCAGCTTTTTTGTCCATGTTTGAACTATAGCTACAATAAGAGGCCCTGGCAGAATTCAAACTAAGCATCAGTGATCAGGTTTGTTAGCGCTGCTGAAGACACCTTCCATCATCTTACTATGATCAAGGGTAGACTCATGGGGTGATAATTGGCAGGGTTGGATTTGTCCTGGTTGTTGTGTACAGAATGTGCTTAGGCAACTTTCCAGTTTGATGTATAGATGCCAGTGTTGTTTTTTATATTAGATTAGATTAGATTAGATTACTTACAGTGTGGAAACAGACCCTTCGGCCCAACAAGCCCACACCGACCCTCCGAAGAGCAACCCACCCAGACCCATTCACCTACATTTACCCCTACACAAAACTATACGGGCAATTTAGCATGGCCAATTCACCTAACTTGCACATTTTTTGACTGTGGGAGGAAACCGGAGCACCCGGAGGAAACCCACACAGACACAGGGAGAATGTGCAAACTCCACACAGATAGTCACCTGAGGTGGGAACTGAACCCAGGTCTCTGGCACTGTGAGGCAGCAGTGCTAACCACTGTGCCACCATGCCGCCCACATTGGAACAGCTTGGTTAGCCATTCCAGAGCACGGCTTCAGAACTATTTTTTTGTCTCATTTTAGCAGCCCTGCAGCAGTATATGGGGACGTAGTCCTTGGAGCAGCACGAGGGGAAATGTGTCCTGGAACAGTGTGGGGAGAAATGAGTCCTGGAGATCCGCTAGAGGAAATAGACCTTTTGGTCCAACTTGTCCATGCTGACCAAGTTTCCCAAGCTATTATCTATGTTTGGCCTATATCCCTCCAAACCATTTCTGTTGTTGTACTTATCCAAATATCTTTTAAATGTTATAACTGTACCTGCATCCACCGCTTCCTCTGACAGTTCACATCATCTGTGTAAAGAGGTTACCCCTTAAATCCCTTTTAAATCTTTCTCCTCTCACCTTAAGAAATGCCCCCGAGTTTTGAAATCCCCCACCCTAGAGAAAAGACTTTTGCTATTCACTTTATTTACACACCTCATAAATTTAGAACCTCTGTAAGGTCACTCCTCAACCTTCTGCACTCCAGAAAAATAAGTCCCAGCCAATCCAGCCTATCTTTAAGAAGTGCTGCAATAATGTGACATTAATTGTGCTGGGAATATTTCAATAAGTGTGATGGTCCTTTTTCTTATTAATTGCATATTAATGTCTGTGATGTGCAACTAAGAATGACAGACATGTCTTCAATAAATATTTATGTGAGTTCCACTGTATGGTCGTTTGATATACATGAGAAGCAGAAATTGCTAGAGAAACTCACAGATCTGACAGCAACTGTAGGAAGAAAGCATAGAGTCGTAGAGATGTACAGCACAAAAACAGACCCATCGGCCCAACTTGTCCACGTCAACCAGATATCCCAACCCAATCTAGTCCCACCTGCCAGCACCCGGCCCATATCCCTCCAAACCCTTCATATTCATATTCCCAACCAAATGCCTTTTAAATGTTGCAATTGTACCAGCCTCCAACACTTCCTCTGGCAGGCCATTCCACACACGCACCACCCTCTGTATGAAAAGGTTGCCCGTTAGGTCCCTTTTATATTTTTCCCCTCGTGACCTAAACCCATTTTGTCTAGTTCTGGACTCCCCCAGCCCATATAAAAGACCTTGTCTATTTACCCTATCTATGCACATCATGATTTTATAAACCTCTATAAGGTCACCCCTCAGCCTCTGACGCTCCAGGGAAAACAGCCCCAGTCTATTCAACCCTAGCTCAAATGCTCTAACCCTGGCAACATCCTTGTAAATCTTTTCTGAACCCTTTCAAGTTTCACACCATCCTTCCAATAGGAAGGAGACTAGAATTGCACACAATATTCCAAAAGTGGCCTGACCAATGTCCTGTACAGCCACAACATGACCTCTTAACTCCTGTACTCAATACTCTGACCAATAAAGGAAAGCATACCAAATGCCTTCACTATCCTATCTATCTGCAACTCCACTTTCAAGGATCTATGAACCTGCACTCCAAGGTCTCTTTATTCAGCAACACTCCCTAGGGCCTTACCATTAAGATTTGCTTTCCCAAAATACAGCATCTCGCAGTTATCTAAATTAAACTTCATTTGCCACTCCTCAGCCCATTGGCTTATCTGATCAAGATCCTGTGGTCCTCTGAGGTAACCTTCTTCACTGTCCACTACACCTCCAATTTTGGTGTCATCTGCAAACTTACTAGCTAAACCTCTTATGCTCACATCCAAATCATTTATATAAATGACAAAATGTAGTGGACCCAGCACCGATCCTTGTGGCACTCTACTGGTCACAGACCTCCAATCTGAAAAACAACCCTCCATCACCACTCTCTGTCTTCCATCTTTGAGCCAGATCTGTATCCAAATGACTAGTTCTCTGCGTATTCCATGAGATCTAACCTTGCTAGCTAGTCTTCCATGGGGAACCTTGTCGAACGCCTTACTGAAGCCCATATAGATCACATCTACCACTCTGCCCTCATCAATCCTCTTTGTTACTTCTTCAAAAAACTCAATCAAGTTTGTGAGACATGATTTCCCACGCACAAAGCCATGTTGACTATCTCTAATCAGTCCTTGCTTTTCCAAATACATGTACATCCTGTCCCTCAGAATTCCCTCCAACAATTTGCTCACCACTGACATCAGGCTCACTGGTATATAGTTCCCTGAATTGTCCTTACCACCTTTCTTAAAAAGAGACACCACTTGAGCCAACCTTCAGTCTTCCGACACCTCATCTATGACTGTCGATGATACAAATATCTCAGCAAAAGGCCCAGTGATCACTTCCCTAGCTTCCTACAGAGTTCTAGATTACACCTGATCAGGTCCTGGGGTTTAACCACGTTTATGCGTTTCAAGATATCCAGCACGTCCTCCTCTGAAATATGGATATTTTTCAAGATGTCACCATCTATTTCTTTATCTTCTATATCTTCTATGTCCCTTCATTTTGAATCTATTTCTGATGACCAGATATTGGACTCAAAATGTCAACTCTGCTTTCTTCCCACAGATGCTGCCAGCCCTGCTGTGTTTCTCCAGCAATTTCTGATTTTGTTTAAGACCTGTCGTATCTGCAATTCTTTGTTTTACTTCTGACATAAAGCTGGTTTCAACAGTCCTTGGATCAAATGTCTCTTATTACCATTCTAGTCATAGAGTCATACAGCATGGAAACAGACCCTTCAGCCCAACCAGTTCATGCCATCCATAATTCCAAACTAAGCTAGACACATCTGCCTGCATTTGGCCCATGTCCTTCCAAATATTTTTATTTATATACTTATTAAAATGTTTTTCAACACTGTTACTATACTTGCATCCATCACTTCCTTCATTCCACATACCAACCAGTGTCTGTGTTAAAGCATTGTCCTTCCTGTTTGTTTTTTTTTTAATTTTTCTCCTCTCACTTAAAACATTTGCCCCATAGTCTTGAAATCCCCCATCCTAAAGAAAAGACATCAAACATTCACCTATCTATACCCCTCATGATTTTATAAACCTCAATAAGGTCACACCTCAACCTCCAGTGCACAAAGCCAGCCTCTCTATATAACTCAAATACCAAGAGTGTCAGCTAATGTAATATAGCCCTCATCTGAAAGGATGAGACATGAAGTGATTGGCAAGAGGTTTTACAATGTGGAAAGTTTGATTCCTGAATTGGATCCACCTCCAACTCACCCTCTTCTGGTTTTAACATAGGTCCAATAAGGGTGAGATGAGCAACATGCATCCGACTCACTTCAAGGAAGTAGGTTGTCACTTCAAGAATTAAAATGGATTTGCATAATGCCTCATGCCAATCAATTAAACAATCTTCTCATCAGGGAATCCGGTACGAATGCCACATGCACTTTTGGGTTTCCAGCATGCTTCCCCAAAACTACCTCAATCCCCACGACTCCCCACCGACCCGTTCAGCCCCCTGCATTTTAGGTAAGTAAATGCTTATCCTAAATCTGTATTCTCAATCCCCCACAACAAGAAATTAAACCTATAGAGAACCTTGACAGATAATTATTGAAGTCACAAATGCTAGATGAAAAATATAAACCTATTTTGCTTGTTAATCCTTTCCTCCACCACCTCACTTACCAAAAGAGCATCTTTGATGGCAGTTTTCAATGCCTGATCAATCCATCACATGGGCTTCCACACAGTTTCTTTATGAATGCACAAGGGGCAATTATGTATTAAAGGCAACCCGTATCACTTTAAAAGTTCCTGCTGGCAGTGCCTCAACCCATATCCTGAGTACCCCTTATTGTACTGTAGTACAATAGTACTGTAATGAATTGACGTGACATTGTTTTGAATGTGGTCAACGTTTGGCTCTCGAAGTAAACAGTATGCACCTGTCCACCATATTTGGTCATTGTACCTATCCATGTGCTCAGGGTTAACAGGCATTTGCAGCATAATGATCACTTTTTTTAAATAAGTGAGATTTTATTCTAACAATTTTCGTCTCCTCTGTTGTTGTGTGCCTCCTAACTATTCAAGGTCAATATTAGTCGTGGTAGGATGACTACGTAATCACAAGTGTGAACATAAATTTGAATCAAAATATAATTCAACCTCATTAGAGAAGGATTAACAAAAATGAGATGAGATTTCTAAATGTAAAAGATGCAAATTAATGAATTTCATACAGTCAGCCTGCTGGATCTGTATTAAGAGACATTTCCTATTAAAATGGAAATGTACATACGTATTCTCAAATTTTAGCATGGATTTTCATAGAATACTTTTAACACATTTAAACCATTCATTAATTTGTACATTGCATTGTGTTATATGTTTGCTGTTAAAATCTGTGCAAATATGTAATATTTTGAAATTAAATTCATTTCCTTAGGTTGAAAATGACATTTCATTTTGAACTTTTGCATTATTTAGTTACAACATTAAACAAATAGCAATGTTTTGGGGGGCAATCAATGAACAGTTTATAAAAAAAACTTAATAAATGCATTGCCATGAATATAGATTATCAGTATTGATTCGCTGGGATTGATAAATTGCTTATAACATTCTGTTGAATATTTGTGGATTACAATTTTCAGTCTATTTCAGCAGGGAAACAATGGACTAAATGGCCTCCTCTGAGTTGTAACTAAGATTCTGTGACTAGAACTACTATAAAATTTGTCACTGTTAGGGCTGAAGCTGACACTATTATATAACAAAATGATACCTGTGTTTATTGAAGTTACATAAATAGCTAAAATGTGTATGGATCGATGCAATCTGATTTGAAATACTCATTTCCATTGACCCTGTATGACGTTTTTGTGTTCTTGGAATGTGGACGTTGCTGGATTGACCATCCTTAATTGCCCAGAGGTCAGTTCAGAGTTAATTGCATTGTTGCAAGCCTGGAATCACATGTCAGCTAAATCAGGTAAAGATGGCAGATTTCCTGCCCTGTGGGACATCAGTGAGTCAAATCAAGAGGGCTTCTATAGCATTGTCACTATTAGGTCAGCTTCGTTTCTCAGATTTCATTTCATTGAATGGAAACATCCCCATCTGTCATGGTGTGATTCAACCACACATCCCTAGAACTGTAACCTATGATTCTAGATCTAATGACATTTTCACTATGCTGCTCCCTCCTAATGTTGATGGTTTTTTAAATTTATTCACAGAATATGACCACCGTTGGATATCCCAGCATTTGTTGATCATCCTCAGTAGCCTTTGAGCAGGTGATGGTGAGCTGTTTCCTTGAACCATGTCCATGTGATGTAGGTACACCATAGCATTGTAAGGAAAGGAGTTCCTGGATTTTGACCCAGTGACAATGAAGTGTTGGTCATAGAAAGCTAAGGTTAAGATGGTGTGTGGCTGAGAGGGGATCTTGTAGATGGTGATGCTCCCTTGTATCTGCTGTCCATGACCACCCAGCTGGTAGAGGTTGTTGGTTTTGAAGGTATTATCAAAGTGCTTGAGGACTAAATGATCTCTATTGCTTTCGGTATGTATCAATCATTGGGGCAGTGAATGTTAAAGGTGGGACATTCAGTGTTAATCAGATAGACTGCTTTATCCTGGATTGTATTGAACTTTTTGAGTATTTGCACTATTCCAATAAGGGAAAAAAGTTTCATCACACTCCTGACATGCGCCTTCTGGACAATCTTTGCAGAGTTAAGAGGTGACTTGCTCACTTTAAGTTCCAGTCTGTGCAGCTTGTTTCCTGAGTGTGAATGAAAATGGCCTGAGCACCTTCTGGACTTTGTTTATGCTTATAATAAGCACTCATTCACGGGCTAATCTCCACACCATCTCTGTTTTTGATGAAACCTAGTTTTTCCTGTGAACCATCTCCTGGGGCTCACCTCATCTTCTGATGGGGATGGCCAGGTCAATGAATGGACAGCCAGGCATCACCCAAGGCTCAGTCAGGTATGGGGAGCTAGCATCCAAGAATAATGAGAGTGAAGCATGCAAAGGAAGAGCTGAAAAAAAACTGCAGATGTTATAAATCAGACACAAAACAGAGCTTGCTGGAAAAGCTCAGCAGGTCTTGTAGCACCTGTGAAGAGAAATCAGAGTTAATGTTTCAGGACTAAGGAAGGGACATTAACTTTGATTTCTTTTCACAGGTGCTGCCAGACCCGCTAAGCTTTTCCAGCAACCCTCTGTTTTTGTTTCTGACAAAGAAGAAGGCTAACAATATTTACCGTCAGAATAGCGGGGTCTGCAATAGTTACAGGATACAAGATATGTGTGTCTCTGAACCCCACAGAGTCACCAAATGGCTGGTGCATAGTTGGTAAAGCCTATGTTGTTGAACTAATAGCTGGAGGGAGGCAGAAGTAGGTACCGCAGATGCTGGAGATTAGAGTCAAGTCCATTCCTGATGAAGGGCTTTTGCCCGAAATGTCGATTTTCCTGCTCCTCGGATGCTGCCTGATCTGTTGTTCTTTTCCAGCACCACCCTAATCTTGACTAATAGCTGGAGGGAGTCAGCCTCAGAAAATAGTTCACAGAGGGGGTTACTTGAGGCCTCATATCTGATGAATACTGTAGAGGCAATAAGTTTACCTCAGTAGCATTATGGAACCTGAGGGATTGTTGCATGATGGCTTGAGTGAAATGTGGTTGCATATTGCTGCAGACTCCTACAGTGAGTGACCTGTGTGTTGTGAATCTAGGGGCTGCATCCAGTGTGGGAAACCTACTCTTACCCTGGAAATGGTGCAGGGAGGTCCTGCTGGGAGGCAGAAACTTAAGTGACAAGTGCCACTGATGATATGACTCCTGGAGCCCTGACTGACCAAGACACCAAAGTAAGTGAGCCATAGAGCCTAGTCCATTGGAAGGTACCACTGCAAATTGGTGCCATTGATGTAGACTTGAATATTCTAGCCATCACAGCATAATTGAATCTGATTGTTATCCAACTGTTTAGCACACAGTTACGACATGCTATGTATATTTGTCAGAATGGCAAGCTTCAAGTGGGAAAGCACATAATGGGACCTCCACCAACAGGTGGTGCTGGTGAGGGAGAACAGCTGGCACAGTTGAACAGGATCTCACTGCAAAAAGAAGAAGTGTTTTTCATGGAGAGAGGGCTGATGGAAAGGGAGAGCAGACAGATAGAGGAATTCCTCAGCCCAATGTAAGCCATATAGTCAGTCTGTATATATAATGTGTAATAATTCTTCAAAGGCTGGCATTCCATCACTAATCACCCTTTATTTACAAATGTACAGCCTTTGACAATCGCATTACCTCTCACCAAGTCAGGCATTCAGGGTCCAATTTCCCTGACATTCACTCTTTTACATCAGCCAGGTCTCCCTGATTAGAACAAAATGAGGCCTGCTGATGCTGGAGATCAGATCCTGATGAAGGGCTTATGCCCGAAACATCGATTCTCCTGCTCTTTGGATGCTGGCCTGCTGTGCTTTTCCAGCACCACACGCTCGACTCATATTCCTGTGTACAATATTGCAGCATTTCAACTAGTAATGTTTAATTTTACTGTTGGAATCTCTAAATTCTAACTTCTGTGTGAGCTTCAAGTTCCCATCCCTCATGTCTGATATTTACTATTGTACAACTGAAGTTACCAAGCAATTGTGAGAAGCATCAGTAATTCCATTGATTTCATAGACTGAGAAGTGGGATTAAATCACACTGTCTGAGTTATAATGCTCCATTTAACTGGAACAACAAAATAGCTTGGAAATTATTGTTGCTGATGTTAGCAAACGAAAATTTAGCACAATTTCTTCATCTGTGATTTTGGCACAGCCCTTAACCTATTTAAAATTAGCAAGTTATGTCCTTGAAATCATTCCACAGAGGTCGGTTTCCCGTCATCAAGTCACCCTTCATTTGCACGTCTCAGGGTGAATAGAACTCCTTACACTCCTGTTTATATCTGTCAGCCAGGTCTCCCTGAATGGACAAGATTAACAGTACTAATCAGGGAACTCATAGTCTAGGAGATTCCACTTGGCTGATCTCATTACAATCATTACATCCCTCCCTCTCTGAGCTCGAGGACATGGACCTGTTCTTTTTTTATAGCTCCTCTTGGGGTGTTTTAGCATCGGATCAGGTACCTTCTGCCAACTTTGCATATAAATCCCCTCTGCTAGGAATTGGGTATTTATTCAGTTGTGAAAAGTGGCTTACCATTTGTTTAAAACCTTCAAAAGACGAACTGACCCATCGAGCTTCACAATCCGTAGAAGCAGTGCTGCCCATTCCTCAAACTGGACTGGATTAATAATTCCTTCACCGTGGGTGGCACGGTGGCACAGTGGTTAGCACTGCTGCCTCACAGTGCTGGAGACCCGGGTTCAATTCCCGCCTCAGGCGACTGACTGTGTGGAGTTTGCACATTCTCCCCGCGTCTGCGTGGGTTTCCTCCGGGTGCTCTGGTTTCCTCCCACAGTCCAAAGATGTGCAGGTCAGGTGAATTGGCCATGCTAAATTGCCCGTAGTGTTAGGTAAGGGGTCAATGTAGATGTAGGGGTATGGGTGGGTACGCTTCGGCGGGGCGGTGTGGACTTGTTGGGCCGAAGGGCCTGTTTCCACACTGTAAGTAATCTAATCTAATCCTGATTTCTGCCTCTACTTTTGCCTGTAAGGTACATGGTGGGCCTTGCAGAATCGTGGAATTGTTTCCTGGTCAACATGCAAGGAGGCCTTGGCTCCTTTGATAGCCCCTTAGTCTTTCCTGAAATGCTTCCAGGTATTTAATTAAGACTCCACTCAGGCAGCCATTTTCTAATAGGTGGCATGGTGGCTCAGTGGTTAGCACTGCTATTTCACAGTACCAGGGATCTGAGTTCGATTCCACCCGTAAGCAACTGCCTGTGTAGAGTTTGCACATTTTCCCTGTGTCTGCATGGGTTTCCTCCCAGTCCAAAGATGTGAAGGTTAAGTGGAGTGGCCAGGCTAAATTGCCAATAGTGTCCAGGGATGTGCAGGCTAGGTGGATTAGGCGTGGGAAATGTAGGGTTACAGGGATAGAGTAGGGGAGTGAATCTGAGTGGGATGCTGTGCGGAGATTCAATGAGATGAATGGCCTGCTTCCACATTGTCAGGATTATATGATATTAATCAAAAAATGTTGAGTCAATCTGGGTGATTCTTGCTCAACCAAATTCACCCATCAAGCTTGGGCCTGGGCCTTTTTACTACAATCAGTGGTAACTGGACCCACAGCTTCTCATAAGAAACCAGAACCGAAGTTGTGCCCTTAATCCTTTCCCTGGTGTAGATTCTTAGTCAAACGAAGGTCTTGTGAAAGCTTAAGGATTGGAATTCAGAGTAAATTTTATTAAAGACTGGTTCTGTGATCACTGAAACAGCCATGCTGGTATTGACCACCATTTAAACTGGGTGACTGTTTAACCAGACATTTATTTTGATTGGTTCAGATCTGGATGTTGCTAAGCAATTTACCTGTTCCAAACCAGATTTTGATGAACTTTTCAGGGTGTGTACTCTCCTGGATACCAGTCTATGAGTTCACTTACTCAATCTAGGTCTGGTAGGATGAAAAAGTTAATGGCAGGATTCTGAACAGCATTGCAGTACAGAGGGATCTTGGGGTGCAAGTCCAAAGCTTCCTGAAAGTGGCCACACAAGTAGATAGGGTGGTAAAGAGGGCATATGGCATGCTTGCCTTTACTGGTCAAGGAATTGGGTATAAGAGTCAGGATGTCATGTTGCAGTTTGTTTTGGCCTCATTTCAAGCATTGCATTCAATTCCGGCTGCCATATTACATGAAGGGGGATCTGGAGGGTTCAAAAAGAGTGCAGAGTAGTTTACCAGGATTCTGCCTAGATTAGAGGGTATGAGCTATAAGGAGAGGCTAGAAAAACTCAGGTTGTACTTTTTAGAGTGGAAGAGGCTGAGGGGAGACCTGATAGAAGTCCATAAAATTATGAGATACAGAGATAGGGTTGACAGTCAGATTCTTTTTCCCAGAGTTGAAATGTCTAAAACTACATTTAAGGTGAGAGGGGGAAAGTTCAAAGGAGATGTGAGGGGCAGGTTTTTTACACAGAAAGCGTTATGAATCTCGAACGTGCTGCCAGTGGTGGTGGAGGCAGATACAATGGGAGTGCTTAAGGGACTTTTAGATAATCACATGAATATGCAAGGATTGGAGCGATGTGGACCAAGAGCAGGTAGAAGGGAATAGTTTAGTTTAGCATGATGGTTGGCACAACATCGTGGGCCATTCCTGTGCTGCACAGTTCTATGTTCTATGACATTTTTGCTGTCTTGAGTTCGCATACCAGCAGCAACTACAACGGCTTGCTGGCTTGGTTCTTGATAAAATTTTAACCATTTGGTCAAGGCTTGGCTTTGTTTCAGGGTTTTTCTGTGGGCTGACCTCGAGGCCCTCTGTTCAGGAGGCTACACAAATGCCTTCACTGAAGTGGTTATCCCCACACTCTGTCGGACTGGTGAGGATGTCCACTTCCATCGGAATAACCCTGCAACTCATATACTCCACTTTTAAATACTGACACATGTTCCATAGATAAAGCCTGTTGTAGTGCCTGTTTGAAGTCCACTTGGGCTTCAGCTAGTAGGCACTTTTATATGGTGACATCATATTCCCACTCTTGTTGCCACTGAAGTAACTGCACAGATGCCAGTATCCCATTATCAAGTCACCCTTTATTTACACGTGGAAAATCCTTGACACTGATCCAGCTCCTTCAGAGCCAGCTCTCAGGGTGTTAAGATGTCTGACACCCTTGTTTTTGCCTGTCAGCCAGGCCTCCCTGATTGGACCAGATTAACAGTCCCAATCTGGAGACACATATTCTATAAAGTCCACCAGCTGGTTGACCTCATTATAATCACTACAAGTCTGTGTTAAAGTAAGAGGCAAAATAATATTCTGTAAGTATGTTAAGCTTTGATGCCAAAAGTAATTTTTCAGCCAATATATCTCACACCAGAAGCTCCCTTCTTTGGGAATGCTCCTTGTAGGTCAATCAGTGCTTTCTGTGTTTTTTATGCGAATCATTAACTATAGGTTTTGTGCACTTCACAGCAAGACTAAAGAATTTTCTTCAGTTATACCAATTATGAACCAATTTAAATGCTTGTGAAAAAAAACTGAATGCATGCATTTTGCAGGTGCTTTCTGATCAGCTTCCTTTTTTCCTGTAATGTGTTTGAACTGCGCAAAACTATCTGCTACAAACACCACACATCTGCCACATTAACATTGAGTTTCTCATAATTACTGCAATATTTAATTCGCAAACTAAAATAAATTAAAAGTTACAGGGTGAATGCATGTCAGAGGGAAATGAGCATATGAGAAAGTTATAATGCAGCAGTGCTGCAGAGGGTTCCAAATGAAACTCTGAGGTGCAATAACAATTTATAACTCACCAGAAACTTGGAATAATATTTTTGCCTCTAGATCCAGACAGGTATATATTATCTACACCCTAATGCATTATACAATTTTTAAAAAGGCATAAGGATCTCTGAAAGTTCTGTTTAGATGTTTCTTTTTCCTATAGAAAAAGGGTTTGATGAATATACAGATCGAGTTCTGAGATATGCTATGATGTAATTATCATCTCAATGTTATATGGTAGAAACTCCACTGGAAGGGTGGGATTAGCGCAGCTCAGAGACAGAACTCTACAACCTATCATCATTTATCTATTGCTAACAAGCATTGTTTAAAACAAACCATGAGGTCTGGCCTGAGCTTTCATGTAGAGTCGATATACCCTTTCTAAATAATTTATGTCTTGTTCTTTTTTATCAAATAAGTTCAAAAACTTTGTGTATTTAGTCACAAACTTTTAACACAGGACCTTACTTGAGACTTCTGTCCAAATTTGAATATCATGTAATTTGTCCACACTTTTGTTTTCCTCAGTATGTGAGTACTTTACTTGTGTTTTCAGTACAAATAAATAAACATTTCTGTAACTGTTTAAATTCTATTTTTGTTTTGTTTATTCATGAGATGTAGGCATCATGAGCTGGGCCAGTATTTATTGCTCATCCCTAGTTGCACTTGAGAAGGTGGTGATGAGTTATCTTCTTGAACCGCTGCAGGCTATTTAATGTAAGTTCATCCACAATGTCATTAGGGAGGGAACGCCAGCTTTGTGGCCCAATGCCACTGATACTCAAGAACCAGTAATAAAAGTCCACGTCAGAGTGATGAGTGGTATGGATGGGAACAAATGTGGTGGTGTTCACATGTGTCCACTGTTCTTGTCATTCCAGATGGTTGTTTCTGTGACTTTAGAAAATACCTTCTAATGAATTTTTGCAGTGCATCTTGGAGATGGTAGTGTGCATGGTGGAGGGAGAGAATGTGTGTTAATGTGATGCCAATAAAGCCGGCTACTTTGTCCTGGATGGCGTGAGACTTTTTGAGTGTTATTGGAATTGGACCCATTCAAATGAGTGGGGTATATTCCCCCGTACTCCCGCTGTTTGTTTTATAGATGGTGGATAGGCTTTGGGGATTTGGGAGGTGAATTACTTGCTGCCAGATGCTTTGCCTCTAATCTGCTCTTGTAGCTGCAGTATTCATCACTCAAGAAAGGTGCAAAGGATAAACCAGGAAACTACAGACCAGTCAGTCCAACCTCAGTGGTGGGGAAACAATTGGAAGCAATTCTAAGTGGCAGAATTAATTTGTACTTGGGGAGGCAGGAACTAACTAAGAATAGCCAGCATGGCTTTGTTCATGGAAGGTGATGTCTGACCAACTTGACTGAGTTTTGAAGAGGTAACTAGGTGAGGGCAATACATTTGATGTAGTTTATTTTGACTTCTGATAAGATCCCACATAAGAGTCTGATAGCAAAGGTAAGAGGCTGTGGAATCCAAGAAAATTTGGCTAATTGAATCCAGAATTGGTTGAGCTGCAGGAAGCAGAAGGTGGTGGTTGCGGGATGTGTTTTGTGACCAGTACCCAGTATCCAGTGGAGTTCCACAGGGATCACTGTTGGGGCTCTTGCTATTTGTGGTATATATAAACCAGTTAGACTTGAATGTAGGAGGGTTTATCAGTAAGTTTGCTGATGATATGAAAATTGATGGAGTAGGAAATAGTGAAAAAGATAACCCTGGATTACAGAAGGATAGTTGTGGGAAGCATAGGTGGGCTGATCAGTGACAAATGGAATTCAACCTTGATAAGTGAGAGGTGATGAACTTGGATAGGACCAACAAGGGAAGGTACATAATGAACAGTAGAATTCTGAGAAGCCTCAAAATCAGGGGGACCTTGGTGTGTATGTCCACTGGTCTCTTAACGTGGCAGAATGGACAAAAACTGTAGTTAATAAGGCATATGGTACACTTGCCTTTAATAGCGGAGGCATAAAGTTTAAATGCAGAAAAGTTACATTGTTTAAAAAGTTAGAGTATTGTGTACAATTCCAGAATTCACATTATAGGAGGAGTGTGATTGCTATGGAGAGGGTGCTGATATTTACCAGGATGTTGCCTGGGCTTGAGAATTTTAGTTCGGAAGAGAGGTTGGGTAGACTAGAGTTGCTTTCCTTGGAGGAGACTGAGCAGAGGCATGATTGAGATGTATAAGATTATGAGGGACACAGAGAGAGCACACAGGAAGAACCTTTTTCTCTTGATGACCTGGGGCATAGACTTAAGGTTTTAGAGGGATGTGAGTCAACATTTTTTTCACTCAGAGGTTGCTGGGAATCTAGAATCTTACTGCCTGTAAGGGTGGTAGAGGCATAAAATCTAACAACATTGAAGAAATAGTTAGAAGTGCACTTGCAATGCGAAGGTTTACAAGGCAATGAGCCAAGTGCTGGAAAATGGGATTAGATAGTTAGGTGGTCAAGGATGGTACACGAGAGAGCTGTATTTGAGAACCTACTGTGTACAGTTGTAAATAAAGGGGTATTACAGTTAGCATCATGTTAGCGCTGTTTCATTGCACTGACAGAAAGACTGGAAATAATGAGAGAAGTCAAAGAAGATTGCAGATTAGAAACAAATTGATCAGAATACAAACAAAAGTCATGATCAGAGCTAACTTGAGAGAATTTAAATCGCAAAATTTGATGGCTTTGAATTTGACCTTACTCAGATAGTAGTTTTTTTTAGTATTATTGGAGTGGAGGAGGCCTAGTAAATCACAACAAGAAATATATAAATGAATACAGACTCTGTTTATGTTTGGTTGAAAGGCCATTG
Source organism: Chiloscyllium punctatum (assembly GCF_047496795.1). Classification (NCBI taxonomy): domain Eukaryota; kingdom Metazoa; phylum Chordata; class Chondrichthyes; order Orectolobiformes; family Hemiscylliidae; genus Chiloscyllium; species Chiloscyllium punctatum. The sequence continues at coordinate 27,539,450 of NC_092742.1, forward strand.
AAGAGTAGAGCAATTTAAACAAGGATGACAGTGTTGCTCTGTGGGAAGAAGGTGCTCTTGTGACCCTGCAGCAGTTGCAAGAGGCAGCAACTATGGAAACAGAACTCATTTTTCCTCAGTTGTCATGTCATACCTGAAACCTAAGCTGGAGAACATATACCTCATTATCAGTACTTCTTCAGCATCTTTCCCTCAGCACCTTCATGGATATTGCTTTAGAAGTCTCGATAGCAAGGTCATGTGTACCAAAGATCCCCTTCAAAATGTTGCTTGAATGACTGCTCCTGCCTTTGCAAGAGGTTGTCAAACTACACATTTTGCTTGAACATAAAATCGAGGGACTTATTTTCTGCACCAAATCATATTTTACTCACAGATTCCAAAAGTAAGCTTCTCAGCACATCACCTTAGTTTCCATGGCAACATAGAGCTCTTTTTAGTAGAATGGAACATAACTACAAATTGAGCAATAAATTATCTACCCCATTAGCTAGTCCCTGAAATAAACAACTTCCATTAAAAGCTTTTCACAGGCACAAAAGTGTTAACCTTCCATGTTAGTTTAATCTTGCTCAAGCAGTTCTTTGCCTTACTTGGCTCTTCTCTCGATTTTTGATGGCAATTAGTTTTCAAAAAAAATTTTGCAATGGTCCAAGATGCAATGTCAAATGTGTCACACTTGGTGGAGATTTGGTGAAAGAAAATTGAAAAAGAGACAGCAAAATCTAAACTCGGCAAATCATAAGATGCAGGTTTTTTAAAAATGGCTATTAAACATGGAAGTTAGTGAAACATCCATTTTCAGAAAGCTGGTCAGATCCTGACTGAGCTTCTTTTTTTGTTAAATATGTTGGATTTGGTATTTTCAGAAAGTCATAGTTCAATCCGTGCACCCTGCTCCATCACTACTTAATATTGTTGTGGTTCTGGGAATTTGTGTTGCAGGCGTTTCGTCCCCTGTCTAGGTAACATCCTCAGTGCTTGGGAGCCTCCTGTAAAGCGCTTCTGTGATGTTTCCTCCGGCATTTATAGTGGTTTGTCTCTGCCGCTTCCGGTTGTCAGTTCCAGCTGTCCGCTGCAGTGGCCGGTATATTGGGTCCACGTCGATGTGTTTGTTAATAGAATCTGTGGATGAGTGCCATACCTCTAGGAATTCCCTGACTGTTCTCTGTTTGGCTTGTCCTATAATAGTAGTGTTGTCCCAGTCGAACTCATGTTGCTTGTAATCCATGTGTGTGGCTACTAAGGATAGCTGGTCGTGTTGTTTCATGGCTAGTTGGTGTTCATGGATACGATCATTAGCTGTCTTCCTGTTTGTCCTATGTAGTGTTTTGTGCAGTCCTTGCATGGGATTTTGACAATATGTTGGTTTTGTTCATGCTGGGTATCGGGTCCTTTGTCCTGGTGAGTTGTTGTCTGAGAGTGGCTGTTGGTTTGTGTGCTGTTATGAGTCCTAGTGGTCGTAGTAGTCTGGCTGTCAGTTCAGAAATGTTCTTGATGTATGGTAACATGGCCAGTCCTTTGGGTTGTGGCATGTGTTGATGAAATTGCGGGGGTATCCGTTTTTGGTGAATACATTGTAGAGGTGCAGTTCTGGTGTGCTGCAGTGTGTTGTGGCCCTTTTGAACAGTGTCTTGATGCAACTTCTTTTGTGTGTGTTGGGGTGGTTGCTTGAGTAGTTCAGGACTTGGGCTGTGTGTGTGACTTTCCTGTATACCTTTGTGGTGAATTCTCCGTTCGGTGTTCTCTGTACCATCACGTCTAGGAATGGGAGTTGGTTGTCCTTTTCTTCCTCTCTAGTGAATCGGATTCCTGTGAGTGTGGCGTTGATGATCTGGTGTGTGTTTTCTATTTCTGTGTTTTTAATGATTACAAAGGTGTCATCCACATATCTGACCCAGAGTTTGGGTTGAATTTGCGGTAAGACTGTTTGTTCTAATCTTTGCATTACCGCTTCTGCTACGAGTCCAGAGATGAGTGAGCCCATGGGTGTGCCATTGATTTGTTCATATATTTGATTGTTGAACGTGAAGTGTGTTGTGAGGCACAGGTCCAGTAGTTTGAGTATGCTGTCTTGTTGTCTGTTCTGTATGTCCAGCAGGTTGGCTATTGTTTCTCTGGCTAGGGTTTTGTCGATAGAGTTGAACAGTGCCGTTACATCAAATGAGACCATAGTCTATATGTATATTTCTGATGATGTCCAAGAATTTCTGTGTTGACTGTATAGAGTGTCTGGATCTGCTGATCAGGTATTTCCGTTTCTGTTATAGTTTTTTAGCCAGTTTGTGTGATGGTGTCCCTGATAGCGATACAATGGGTCTGAGTGGGATGTCTGGTTTGTGTACTTTAGGTAGTCCATAGAATCTGGGGGTGGTGCTGCTTTCAGGGTTCATTCTCTGTAGGTCAAACCTGGTTATCTGTCTGTTTTTTTGCAGGTTCCTCAGTGTGTTGTTTATCCTATTCAACCCAAACTCTGGGTCAGATATGTGGATGACACCTTTGTAATCATTAAAAACACAGAAATAGAAAACACATACCGGATCATCAACGCCACACTCACAGGAATCCGATTCACTAGAGAGGAAGAAAAGGACAACTAACTCCCATTCCTAGACGTGATGGTACAGAGAACACCGAACGGAGAATTCACCACAAAGGTATACAGGAAAGTCACACACACAGACCAAGTCCTGAACTATGAAAGCAACCACCCCAACACACACAAAAGAAGTTGCATCAAGACACTGTTCAAAAGGGCCACAACACAGCACACCAGAACTGCAAAAAGAGGAAGAAGAACACCTCTACAATGTATTCGCCAAAAAGGATACCCCCGCAATTTCATCAACAGGTGCCTAAGGGAAAGACAACGGAATGAGGACATGCCACAACTCAAAGGACTAGCCACACTACCATACATCAAAAACATTTCTGAACTGACAGCCAGACTACTGCGACCACTAGGACTCATAACAGCACACAAACCAACAGCCACTCTCAGACAACAGCTCACCCGGACAAAGGACCCGATACCCAGCATGAGCAAAACCAACGTAGTGTACAATAGCTGAAAATGTGTTGCTGGAAAAGCGCAGCAGGTCAGGCAGCATCCAAGGAGCAGGAGAATCAAGGTTTCGGGCATGAGCCCTTCTTCAGGAATCGCTGAAGAAGGGCTCATGCCTGAAACGTCGATTCTCCTGCTCCTTGGATGCTGCCTGACCTGCTGCGCTTTTCAAGCAACATATTTTCAGATCTGATCTTCAGCATCTGCAGTCCTCACTTTCTCCTCCATAGTGTATAAAAGCCCATGCAAGGACTGCACAAAACACTACATAGGACAAACAGGAAGACAGCTAACGATCCAAATCCATGAACACCAACTAGCCACAAAACAACATGACCAGCTATCCTTAGTAGCCACACACTGATGACAAGCAACATGAGTTTGACTGGGACAACACTACTTTTATAGGACAAGCCAAACAGAGAACAGCCAGGGAATTCCTAGAGACATGGCACTCATCCACAGACTCTATCAACACACACATCGACCTGGACCCAATATACTGGCTACTGTAGTGGACAGCTGGAACTGACAACCGGAAGTGGCAGAGACAAGCCACTATAAATGCTGGAAGAAACATCACAGAAGCGCTTCACATGAGCTCCCAAGCACTGAGGATGTTATCTAGACAGGGGACGAAACGTCTGCAACACAAATTCCCAGCTTGGCGATAGAACCACAACAACGAGCACCCGAGCTACAAATATTCTCACAAACTTTGAACTAATTAATATTGACAATCAAAACTATCTATTGTTTTCTAGGTACTGTTTAGATTAAAAGATAAAATATTAGATATCCTACAGTGTGGAAACAGGCCACTTGGCCCACACCAACCCTCTGAAGCATAACCCACCCTGATCCATTCCCCTATATTTACTAATGCACCTAACACTATGATCCATTTAGCAAGGCCAATTCACCTGACCGCACATCTTTAGACTGTGGGAGGGAACCGGAGCAAACCCACGCAGACACAGAGAGAATGTGCAAACTCCACACAGACAGTGGCTCAAGGCAGGAATTAAACCCTGGTCCCTACCTTTCTGAAGAAGCAGTGTTAACCACTGAGCCACCATGCCAACCCTGAAGTTGCAATGTAATGCAGTTTCAGTGATAGACTTTTAAGGCGATATTTAATAATTCACCAACATTTATATCTCAAGATGAGAAAAACCTCTTTGAGAAAGATGCATGTCTAAATGAGGAGATTAGGGATGGTATTAAATTGAAAGATACAGTACACTGATCTGCAAAAAGTTAGCAGTAGGTCAGAAATTGGATGGAATTTAAGATCCATTAAAGAATGACTAAAATACAGAACACTGTGCAATTAACAAAAATACAAGTAATAAGAGTTTCCGAAGATATTTGAAAAAGAAAAGGGTAAATAGAGCTCGCCTTGGTGTATGATAGAGAGAATGTGGGGAATTAATAATGGGAAAGAAAGAAGGGACAGAGGCTTTGAACACGCATTTTGATCATGGTAGAAGACTTTAAAATGTACTAAAAAAGTTGAAAATTAAGCAGTGATAGGGAAAGAAGAAATTTAAATAAAAATTCATCAAATGGAAACGTGTACTAGGAAAATTTGGGCACAACAATTCATCACTGACCTTCCCTCTTTCATAAAGTCAGAAGTGAGGATGTTCACCAATGATTGCACAGTATTCAGCACCATCCACAACTCCTCAGATACTGAAGCAGTCTGTGCTCAAATGCAGCAAGATCTGGACAATATCCAGGCTTGAGCCAACAAGTGGCAAGTAACATTCATGCCACAGAAATGCTAGATAATGACCATTACCAATAAGAGACACTCTAACCACCACCCCTTATCATTCAACGGTATTCAACCGTCACTGAATCCCTCACTGTCAACATCCTTGGAGTTATCATTAACCAGAAACTCATTTGGACTCAGCATATAAACACAGTGGCTACAAGAATAAGTTAGAGACTAGGGATACTGCAGCGAGTAACTCACCTCTTGAATCCCCAAAGTCTATCCATCATCAACAAGGCACATGTCAGGAGTGTGTTAGAATACTCCCCACTTGCCTGGATGGGTGCAATTCCAACAACACTCAAGAAGCTTGAAACCATCCAGGACTAAGCAACCCGGTTGATTGGCACCACATCCACAAACGTTCAATCCCTCCATCGCTGAGTAGCAGCAGTGTTTACTACCTATAAGATGCACTGTAGAAATTCATCAAAGATCCTTAGACAGCCCTTTCCAAACCCACGACCATTTCCATCTAGAAGGACTTGGGAACACTACCACCTGCAAGATACCCTCCAAGTCACTCACCACCCTGACTTGGAAATATACCTCTGTTTCTTCACAGTCGGTGGTCAAAATCCTGGAATTCCCTCCCAACCAGCATTGTGAGTCAACCCACAGCAAGTGGACTGCAGCTATTCAAGATGGCAGCTCAGTATCATCTTCTCAAGGTCATATAGGGATGGGCAATAAATGCTGGCCAGCCAGCGATGCCCAAGTCCCACAAATGAATAAAAAAATCCCAGGATTCCTTGCATCATATGGTTTTAGAAGAAGTTGTATCATAAATAATAAAGGGATTTGTTAAAATCCTCCAAAATCCCTTAGATTCTGGAAGTAACCCAGCAGATTGGAAAAGAGCAAATACAATACCTTCATTCAAGAAAGGAGGGAGAAAGAAAACAGAAAACAAAACGAGAGGTCGGTTAGATTTTATAGTGAAATTGCTAAAATCCATTATTTAGGGGGTTATAGTTTTGTGAAAGAGAATCTATTGCTTTTTATTTGAAGGAGTTGCATTCAAAGTGAATAAAGGAGAACCAGAAAATAAAGTGTACTTGGAATTCCAAAAGTAATTTGCTAAGGTTTCATCAAGGGATATTACAAAAGATAAGAGCACATGGTGCAGGGGATAATATATTCGCTTGGATAAAGGTTTAGTTAGCTAACAGGATTCAGAAAATAAGCATAATTGGATCTATTTTGCTTGGGAAACTGTCAGTAGTGCCAGAGGAATTAGTGCTGGCTCTCCAACTATTTATAATCAATATTAATAATTTGAATGAGGGACTAAAGGTACAGCAATTAAATTTGCCAATAACACCAAGATAGTGAATAAGATATATAGATGGGAAAAAAATCTGGCAGATTGCATATAACATTAGCAAGTGTGGGATTTCCAATTTTTGCAAGTAGAAGGAGAAAAGCAGGGCAGTGCATAAATAGAGAGAGATTTCAGAACTTTATGACATTCTATTCTGAATTCAAAATAGAAAATCAGGTCCGACAAGATAGATGTACATTCTTAGCCTCCTAGTTAATATTTCTTTTTTAGAGTCATAGTCATAGAGATGTACAGCACTGAAATAGACTCTTCGGTCCAACTCATCCATGCCGACCAGATATCCTAACCTAATCTGGTCCCACCTGCCAGCACTTAGCCCATATCCCTCCAAAGCCTTCCTATTCATATACCAATTCAGATGCCTTTTAAATGTTGCAATTGTATCAGCCTCCACCACTTCCTCTGGCAGCTCATTACATACATATACCACCCTCTGTGTGAAAATGTTGCCCCTTAGGTCCCTTTTATATCTTTCCCCTCTCACCCTAAACCTATGCCCTCAAGTTCTGGACTCCTCCATCCCAGGGTAAAGACCTTGTTTATTTCTATTATCCATGCCCCTCATGATTTTATGAATCTCAATAAGGTCACCCGTCAGCCTCCAACACTCCAGGGAAAACAGCCCAGCCTATTCAACCTCTCCCTGTCGTTCAAATCCTCCGATCCTGCCAACATTCTTGTAAATCTTTTCTGAACTTCACAAGTTTTATAACGTTCTTCCAATAGGAAGGAGACCAGAATTGCATGCAATATTCCAAAAGCAGCCGAACCAATGTCCTGTACAGCTGCAATATGACCTTTCTACACCTATACTCAATGCTGTGACCAATAAAGGAAAGCATACCAAATGCCTTCTTCATTATCTTAGCTACTTGTGACTCAACTTTCAAGGAGCTATGAACTGCACTCCAAGGTCTCTGTTCAGTAACACTCCCAAGGACCTTACCATTAAGTGTATAAGTCCTGCTATGATTTGCTTTCCCAAAATGCAGCACCTCACATTTATCTAAATTAAACTCCATCTGCCACTGCTCAGCCCATTGGCCCATCCGATCAAGATCTCGTTGTAATCTGACGTAACCTTCTTCGCTGTCCACTACACCTCCAATTTTGGTGTCATCTGCAAATCATTTATATAAATGACAAAAAGTAGTGGACCCAGCACCAATCCTTGTGGCACACCACTGGTCACAGGCCTCTAGTCTGAAAAACAACCCTCCACCACCACCATTTGTCTACCTTCCAGCTGGTTCTGTATCCAAAGGCTAATTCTCTCTGTATTCCATGAGATATAACCTTGCTAACCAGTCTCCCATGAGGAACCTTGTTGAATGCCTTACTGAACTCCACATAGATAACGTCCACCACTCTGCCCTCATCAATCCTTTTTGTTAATTTTTCAAAAAACTCAATCAAGTTCATGAGACATGATTTCCCATGTACAAAGCCATGCTGACTATCCCTAATCAGTCTTTGCCTTTCCAAATACATGTACGTCTTGTCCTTCAGGATTCCCTCCTACAACTTGCCTATGACAAACATCAGGCTCATCAGTCTATAGTTCCCTGGCTTTTCCTTACCACCTTTCTTAAACAGTGGCACCACGTTAGCCACCCTCCGGTCTTCCGGCACCTCACCTATGATTATCTATGATACAAACATCTCATGAAGAGATAAGAAACAATGCCAAGTAAGAAACTGTGCTGTTGTTTTACCATACTTGCTGTATAATTGTTACAGTTACTTCAGTGATTGCAACAAGGTCAGCCAAGTTGATCAGATAGAAATTGCTGGAAAAGCTCAGCAGGTCTGGCAGCATCTGTGGAGAGACATCAGTGCTAATATTTTGAAGGAGTGACCCTTCCTTAGAGCCATTTGAAGACTAACTAGACCTGCAACATTAACTCTGATTTCTCTCCACAGATGCTGCCAGACCTGCTGAGCTTTTCGAGTAATTTCTATTTACAGCATTCGGCAGTTCTTTTGGCTTTTGTTTGGCCTCACAGAAGATGAGTTCTGTGACTGAGGCTGTTGATCTGGTCCAATCAGGGAGCCCTGGTTGACAGATAAGAACAGGAGTGTCAGAGGTTCTGTTCACTCTGAGAGCTGGCTCTGAGGGAGTTGGATCATTGTCAACACCTTTCTACTTGTAAATGAAGAGTCACCTGTTGATGGAATGTCAGCCTCTGTGCAGTTACTTTTGTTACACCAAATAGAAGAATGCTCTGTGATGAGACTGGGGTTTTTGAAGATTAACTGACAAGCATATAAACCACATTTCTTTCGAATGCAATAAAACAACTTTTGTGCAAGCGAAAGCACTATCAAGTACCAACTCACGTTGTGTACATGACTCTGCATCATTACAAGGGTCCTGCATGTTACATCTTTGGACATTGAACATAAAAAGACACAAGTCATAGAAAAGTTTTATTACCTCAGTGGAAAAGCTAGAAAAATACATTGATTATGCAACAAAAGAGATTAGATAGCCATACCTAGAGGTTGTAGCCTTAAACAGAACTCCACAGAGTGGGATTAATCCATTTCTTCTACTTACTATCCCAACAGAATGTCACAGCGAGATCAGATTGGCTTGGGAAGATGAGCCCATCAAGTAACAGATCTCTAAAGTCTCCTAGCAGCTTAAAGAAAGCAGTAAAATATATTTTTCCCACTGTTAACTATTCCCTTTTCAAACCAACAGTCCATTTTTGCACTGAAGCTACTTCTACAGGCAGAGTTTTAGTAAGACTGGAAAAGCATCAATAATTAACCAGTACTGCCATTTCAGTCATGTGACATAGGCTGAGCAACGTTTTTAAAAATAATTCCATCAGGGGATGCAGCTAACATTTATTGTCCATGCCTGAAGCCCAAGGGAAAGTGATAGTGAGCAGTTTTTTTGAACTACTGAAGTGCACTTGGTGTAGGAACATTGACAATGCCATTAGGGAACATTTCCAGGATTAGAGTGACTTACATTGAACAAGCAGCAATATATTTCCAAGTCAGTATAGTGAACAGCTTGAAAGCAAGCTGCCAGGTGATAGTTTTGCCATGCATCTGCTGCTCTTGTCCTTCCAGAGGCATTTGGTCATGGGTTTGGAAAGTTCTATCTAAAGAGCACTGGTGATTTTTTTTTTGCATTGTATTTTACAGATACCACATACTGTGGCTATTGAGTGCCAATGCTGGAGGGAGTGGATGTTTTTGGATCTGGTGCCAAGTGGACTGCTTTGTCCTGGATGTTGTCAAATATCTTGAAGGTTGCTTGAGTTGAATTCATCCAGACAAGTGGGGAATATTCCATCACACTCCTGACATATGCCTTGCAGATGGTTGGCAGGTTTTGGGGGGGGGGGGTTAGGACCCCTCCATTCATCAGTTATCAACACTCCCAGTAAAGGTGCATGGGTTGAGAACAAGGAACATTAACCAAAGATGTCTGTGACCGTTTTACAGGGTGCAAATTACCTCAGTTGAAGATTGGATGAAAATCCAAGTACAACTCTTAACTCATCGTACGTGGAATTGAACTGAAATCCTCAGCCCAGCACCAAGATCATATCATGCATGAACAGCAAATAGCATGACAGTGCAAAAAGAAAAGCCAATTGAAAATATCACAGCAAGAAACACTGAATAATCTTATTAAACGGAATACTATCTAAGACTGAACACAAAGAAAGCACTACCAACCAGCCTTTGGAAAGCATGCAGCAGGCTCACCCAAGACCACTACAATTAATTTTTGGCTAGATAAATAAAAAGAAATTATACATTACAGAGAGCTTAAATTTATTGTTTTATACAAATATATATCTGAATGTTTGAGGTTAAAATCTTTTGTTATGAATAAAAGGAGATGATGTGATATGTATGCATATTTTAAATTACTCTCAATTACTCCTCACTGAAACAGGATAGGATGTGATGACTCTGTGGCACTGAACCCAGGCAGCAGCAATATCAACAAGGTAGCTTGGCATGCTCAGCCTTTCAGTTAGCACTATGCATACAGTCTTTTCCTCAAATAAAGAACCTGAGGTTTGCCAATCCTTAATACAGAATCCCTACAGTGTGGAATCAGGCCATTCAGCTCATCAAGTCCACACTGACTCTCTGAAGCACCCAGACCCACCCTATCCCTGTAACCCTGCATTTCCCCTGGCTAACCTGCAAATCCCTGGACACTGTGGGCAATTTAGCATGGCCAGTCCGCCTCACCTGCATGTGTGTGGACTGTAGAAGGAAACCAGAACACCCAGAGGAAACCCACACAGATATGGGGACAATCTGCAAACTCCACACATACAGTCACCTGAGGCTGGAATGGAATTCAGGTCTCTGGTGCTGTGAGGTAGCAGTGCTAATTACTGAGCCACCATGCCTCCCACAGCACATTTAAAGACACATAGCCTGAAATGGTAATAAACTGCAGTTTTTAGGCAGTAGAGTGGGGGAAATAATCTAAAAAAAAAGTATTATCAGGAGATTTAGAGTCTCAAAACATATATATAACCAGGGGATCAGAATCTCTTCAAAAAAATATAACCAGAAGATTTAGAATCTCCTCAGTTTAGGGCATGGACTCTGTAAAAAGAAATAAAATGCAGTCTTGCTAATTTCCAATGACTCCCACAAGTAGAACAAATTTAAAATAAATTATTCTTTAGAGTAAGTTGTATACATTTTTGACTCCATATCACTGTGAAAATAGAAATCACAGGTGAAGAATTTGTTTGGCAAAACCTGTGAATGTATTCAGGAGAAATGTACTTTTGATGGCACTGGTGGACAGCTATATTTCTGTCATAGTGACGTGAGACACATTTAGAATATTGCTATCAATAAACTGAAAAGTTACACATCCTGACATTGTTTTCTTTCCCTCTCTTATTTTAGTTTACCATTGAAGTATGGCAACATATATCAACCGCAACAATGTAAAAAAACAGCATTTTGATGAAATGTTAACTCAACAGATATTAAAAATGTCACTCAAGAGCAGTAGAAGCATTACTTTAGTTAATAATCAATGCCAAACTGGCTGTATAAGTTGATTGCCTGCTTCTTATTCCAATAACCTGATGGTCTTTAACACAGCTATGTACACCTCACAGTTATATTTATCTGAACTTAATGTTGTACAATTGAGTTTTAAGTCCAACTAAAACCCAAAAATCTTATTATATCAATGGAATTATCCATCTTATTGAAGTGCACAGACACATTTGTTAACTATATGTCCCTGTCTAAGTAATCATATACATTAATGGCATTGTGCATATAGATCTACATTAGAGAATAACACTGCTTCTTGGATTTATGTTATAAAGAGAAATAAAGCAATTAAGATTGTATCTTGCTTGCACATTATTAAAAGGCTCACAAAATCTTAAAAAATAGAAAGGCATCCTCAAGAACTTTGTAAAAAAACAGAAGAATGTCATGGACATTTGTATAAGGACAAATCTTCCAACTGTGTCCGCAAGACATTGGGCTGGAAGTAGGCCATCTAGCCCATCAAATCTGCTCTGCCCCTCAATGAGGACATGGCTGACCTGATAAACCCTTAACTCCACTTTCCTGCTTTTTCCTCATAACATTTAATTTTTTAACTGATTAAAAATCTGTCTATCTCAGCCTTGAATATATGCAATGACTCAACCTCTACAGCACTCTCTGTAAGGAATTCCACAAATTTCCCTTTTGGAAAGAAGAAATTCTTCCTCATCCCTGTCTTAAGTTGGTAAACCATTCTGAATTTATCCCTCTGGTCCTGGACTTTCCCACAAGCAAAAATAACTTTTCCTGTCATGTTCCCCAAGAATCTTATATGTTTTAATAAGGATTCCTTTCATTCTTCTTTATTTCAATGAGCACAGACCGAATATTTTCAACCTCCTCTCATTAAACTGTCCTTCCATACCTGGTATCAGCCAAGTATCAACAAAGAACCTTCTTTGCACTGCCTTTGATGGCAGTACATCTTTCCTTAGATAAGGGAGCCAAAACTATTAACAATGTTCGATCTGTGACCGGACTGTGCCTGAAATGAACATAGGGAACACTGGGGAAATTGAGCAGGTCTGGCAGCATCAATGGAGAGGGAAATCAGACAGCACTTAGAGTCAAAACGTCATCGAGCATGGAAATACAACCTTTGGTCCAACTCATCCATGCCAACCAATTTTCCCAAACTAAGCTAATCCCACCTGCCTGCATTTGGCCCGTATCTATCAAAGCCTTTCAGATGTTTTCCCCCAATTGATTTTTTTTTTGTAATCTTGTAACTGTACCTGCATCTACCACTTCCTCTGGCAGTTCATTTCACATTTGAACTACCATCTGAGTGAAAAAGTTGCCCCACAGATCCTTTTTAAATATTGCTCCTCTCACCTTAAAAACATGTCCCCAGTTTTGAAATTGCCCACTCTTGGGAAAAGACCTGTGCTATGCACCTTATCTGTGCCCCTCATGATTTTATACACCTCTATAAGGTCACCCCTCAACGTCCTACTCTCCAGTGATAAAAGTCCCAGTCTATCTAGCCTCTCCTTATAACTCAAATTCTCCAGTCCTGACCACATCTTTTCTGAACCCTTTCCAGTTTAATGATATTCTTCCTGATGCAGGGCAACCAAAACTGTACACATTACTCCAAAAGTGGCCTCACCAATGTACTGTACAACCACATCATGACACCCAACTCCAATACTCAAAAGTTTGAGCAATGGAGGCAAGCACAATAAACACATTCTTAACCACCCTTGACATAACTTACAAAGAACTATATAGCTCAGGAAACCCCTAGGTCTCTCTGTTCTAAAATACTGTTGAGGGCTCTATCATTAACTGCATAAGTCCTGTCCTTGTTTGTTTTACCAAAAAAAAATATTTTGCATTTATCAAACTTAAACTTCATCTGCCACTTCTCAGCCCACTAGTCTAATTGATTCAGATCCCTCTGTAATCTTAGATAGTCTTTTTCACTGTCGACTATACCAGCAATTTTGGTGCCATCTGCAAACTTACTAACCACACCTCCACAATTCTCATCCAAATCATTTATATAAATGACAAACAACAGTGGACCCAGCAGACAAGAAACATTAACTTAGTTTCTGACATCACAAATGTGATTAGACCTGCTATGTTTGTTCTCTGTTATTATAAAGGCCAATATTCTATTTTCCTACCCTACTTCTGCTGAGCTTGTACACTAGCTCTTTGTGATCTCTGCATGAGGACTCCAAATCCTGTATCTTTTTGCAGTCTTTCTCATTTCAGCTTCTCTATTCTGCCCATCAGAGTATACACCCTTGCATTCCCGCACATTATATTCCATCTTCCAAGTTAATGCCCATTCAGTTAACCGTCTATATCCCTCTGGAGACTCTTTGTGTCACCCTCATCAATTGGGTCGCTATCTAATTTTGCATCATCCGCATGCTTGGCTATGGTGTATTTACTTTTCCTCATCAAAGTCATTACTAAATATTGTATATAATTGTGGTCCCAGCACTGAAAGCTGTGCCACTCCTCTGGTTACAAGTTGCCATCCTGAAAATGCCTCCCTTATCCAAACTCTCTTTTTTATCTTACCATAGTAAGACACTACCACCAAAACTATGGGCTCTCATCTTATTAAGCAGCCTAATGAGTGGTACCTTATCAACACCTTCTGAAAATCCAAACATATAGTGTCTTCAGCACCCCCCCCCCCTTTCAAATTGGAAGGGAATGGAGAAAAGGCAATGAAATTGCTGACTCAAACAAAAAGCTTCCATCAAGGTTGAATGGCCATGTTCTGTGACAGAAATACTCAGTGGTTAGCACTGCTGCCTCACAGCACCAGGGACCCAGGTTCAATTCCCACCACAGGCAACTGTCTGTGTGGAGTTTGCACAGTCTCCCGTGTCAGCGTGGGTTTCCTCCGGGTGCTCCGGTTTCCTCCCAGAGTCCAAAGATGTGCAGGTTAGGTGAATGGGTCATGCTAAATTGCCCATAGTGTTAGAATCACACTGTGGTGATTCTAACCTAATCTATTCTATTGCTGCAACAATGTGAGCCAAAATACTGAGAAACATTTTTAAGGTTGACGTTGCTCGTGATTTTTTTCCCAGTTTTCACTTTCCAAGGGGAGAAACAGGCCATGCAATTCTATGAGGTAAAAACAATGACTGCAGATGCTGGAAACCAGATTCTGGATTAGTAGTGCTGGAAGAGCACAGCAGTTCAGGCAGCATCCGAGGAGCAGCGAAATCGACGTTTCAGGCAAAAGCCCTTCATCAGGAATAAAAGGGTGATGAAGGATTATTCCTGATGAAGGGCTTTTGCCCAGAACCATGCAATTTTATGCCAAGGCAGCTAAACCTGAGAAAACCTGACCACTTTGACTCTCAGTTTTTCCTGATTGGAAGGAAAATCCAACTTAAATCTATGCAGGGATAACTGTTTTCGGCCAATGGAAAGGTTAGGCTATTGCAATTGGCCTCAAATTGATCGACAAAATTCTGAGGGGGCTTGATAGAATAGATATTGAGATGATGTTTCCAGTAGTTAGGGGATTCTTGCACATTGTCACCTTATTCCATGACTTTCATTTAAAATTGGGATGCGAAGAAATTTCTTCTCACAGTGTGTAGTGAATATTGAAATTCTCTATCCCAGAGAGTTTTACAGATTGGATCTCTGAAAGCATTGCAAGAGGAGATAAATAGTTTCTTTTTAAATATTGGGGAGTTGAGGGCTATGAGGAGCTGGTGCAGGAGGAGAGTTGAGGCCTGGGGAAAGACCAGTCATAACTTTGGTGAATGACTGGACAGGCTTGAGGGCAAAATAACCTACTCTATTCCTCAGACTCTCGGCCTGCCTAGGCTTATTTGCTACTGAAACTGAGATCCACCTTGAAGTATAATGAGATACATGAAATTGAGATGGCGATCTATCGTATAATGAAACACTGACATCAGTAGCTATGTACAAGAGTCGGTGAAGAAAGGATGGAATAGTCTGCACCAGGTCAGAAGTCACACAACATCAGTCCAACAGGTTTATTTGCTATCACAAGCTTTCAGAGCACTGCCGTTTCATCAACTGAAATGAAGAGAAGCATGCAGGAATAGAATTTTTTTGTAATTATCTTTCTGCCTCAATTAATTGGATCATGGGTCATCCCCTTCATTTCCTATTCAGCTGTTGACATTTTACTCACACTCTCTGACACTTTTTATCTCGGAGAAAGTGAGGACTGCCGATGTTGGAGATCAGAGCTGAAAAATGTGTTGCTGGAAAAGTGCAGCAGGTCAGGCAGCATCAAAGGAGCAAGAGAATCGACGTTTCGGGCATAAGCCCTTCTTCAGGAATTCCTGAAGAAGGGCTTATGCCCGAAACGTCAATTCTCTTGCTCCTTTGATGCTGTCTGACCTGTTGCGCTTTTCCAGCAACACATTTTTCAGCTCTGACACTTTTTATCACCAACAAGACTTATTACTCAGCCTTATGACATTCCACTCACACTATTTGTATGACCTATTGATCTCTCTGGCTATAAATTCTGTGTCTGAAAGCTTTGCTTCTCTTCACCTGATGAAGGAGCAGTGCTTCAAAAGCTTGTGATTTCAAATAAACCTGTTGGACTATCACCTGGTGTTGTGTGACTTCTGACCTTGTCCACCCCAGTCCAAAACCGGCACCTCCACATCATAGTCTGTACAAGTGAGACATGTGCTAACAGAGAACAATCACACCCACAATAATATAAATAACAGACATGAGACAGACAGCAGTCACTCATAGATAAGCAGAAACAATTATAAGATGCAGACTATGAGCAAAGTCAAGTCGAGCCATTTCTCCAACGTGCAGAATTGAAACCTGAGCCACAGCTTCAGGGAAACACAAACAATATCACAGAAGGAGAAATAGTTTTACCGAAACAGTTGCCAACCAGTTATCGCATGGCCAATTCACCTGACCTGCACATCTTTGGACTGTGGGAGGAAACCCACGCAGACACGGGGAGAATGTGCAAACTCCAGACAGAGAGTCGCCTGAGGTGGGAATTGAACCCGGGTCTCTGGCGCTGTGAGGCAGCAGTGCTAACCACTGTGCCACCGTGCCGCCCATTCATGGAGCAAAGATGATTGTTCAATTTTAAACTTTTGTTAAAAAACTCAAAAAAATAAAATTTAAAATGGAATTTTTACAGGAATAACTGAATTCTCCATTGTAACAATTATTTATGACATGAAATACAAAACTGCAACAATTATTTATAAATTAAGTTGATGTACATGGCTTCTTGTCAAGGTCTTGAGGCCTGTCCTATATATACTATTCATTTTGTACATTTCCTTTATGACCACCTCCCCACTTAGCCCCTGGTGTTGTGTGAAACATTAGCCATGAATGTTGAAGGTTATGTCTGTCATTACAGCTCAAAATGCACATCAATGGGAGTGATAAAAGAGAGTAGTCAATGTCAAGACAACAACGTGGATACCTTTAATTCATTCAACTCGAATGATGAAAATAGTGCGTCAACTGTTCAGGAGTGTGGGTATGGCCTGCTGCAAACCGAAATCTCTTGGCCTGTCTCAGACTGAACACAACTTCACATTAGGTAAAAACAATGACCGCAGATGCTGGAAACCAGATTCTGGATTAGTGGTGCTGGAAGAACACAGCTGTTCAGGCAGCATCCGAGGAGCAGTAAAATCGACGTTTCAGGCAAAAGCCCTTCATCAGGAATAAAGGCAGTGAGCTTGAAGGGTGGAGAGATAAGCTAGAGGAGGGTGAGGGTGGGGAGAAAGTAGCATAGAGTACAATGGGTGAGTGGGGGAGGGGTTGAAGGTGATAGGTCAGGGAGGAGGGTGAAGTGGATAGGTGGAAAAGAAGATAGGCAGGTAGGACAAGTCATGGGGACAGTGCTGAGCTGGAAGTTTGGAACTAGGGTGAGGTGGGGGAAGGGGAAATGAGGAAACTGTTGAAGTCCACATTGATGCCCTGGGGTTGAAGTGTTCCGAGGCGGAAGATGAGGCGTTCTTCCTCCAGGCGTCTGGTGGTGAGGGAGCGGCGGTAAAGGAGGCCCAGGACCTCCATGTCCTCGGCAGAGAGGGAGAGGGAGTTGAAATGTTGGGCCACAGGGCGGTGTGGTTGATTGGTGCGGGTGTCCCGGAGATGTTCCCTAAAGCACTCTGCTAGGAGGCATCCAGTCTCCCCAATGTCAACTTCCTGCAGGGCAGTGTTGCACATTTTACCTGCTGTAAACTTAAAGCCATTTAAAACTGTTCCAACTTGCACAAAAGTCTGTTCACTCATCACTGTGCAAATTGGGTGAATTGGCCATGCTAAATTGCCCATAATGTCCAGGGAGGTGTAGGTTAGGTACATTAGCCACAGGAAATTCAGGGTGACAGGGATAGGGTTGTGGGATGGATTTGGGTTGGATGCTCTTCGGACAGTTAGAGTGGACTTGTTGGGCCGAATGGCCTGTTTCCACACTGTAGGGATTCTATGATCACTCTTGGTCTCTCTAATTTACATTAGGCCCCAGTATGAACAATGTCTTGATTTTAAAATGCTCACCCTTGTTTACAAATCACTCCATAGCCTTGCATTCCCTACTGCTATAATATTCTTTAACCCCACAATCCACTAAAACAATTGTGCATCTCCTATCCTTTTTAAAATATCATTATTTTTAATAACTGTAGCTATATGCCACCTTTCACCACTTCATCTCATCTAAAACATTTTCTGATAACTAAATTATTTCAAAATGTAATCAGTTGAGTATGCCACAATGTATTAACGCATTGCAAGGTCCTACAAATAGTCATGGCATAAAGGACCTTTTTTAAATGCCATGGATTTGGTCCCTGCCCAAATTATGTGTACATCAGGGTGTACATGCAAAGGAAACTGAAAGTCTCTGCTTCTCTAGGACTGAAAGATAAAGTCAAGATCTCTATAAACACAAGGGTTCTGTTTAGAAACTGAAGAACAGCAGATCACAGTCATGCTTTGCACATTTTGTTTCCATAAATAGTAATAGATCTATCATGGAGAAAACTACTAAGTTCCTAAATTGAGTGAAGGGCTTACAAATAATAGTGAAGTTGAGCAGAAGATTAAAGTTGGCAGCTGTGATTGAGAATCAAGCTCCTTACATCAGAAATAGGAAAGGTGCAGTCACCTTGTTGGGTGTTTATTATAGGCCCCCCAATAGCAGCAGAGATGTGGAGAAACAGATTGGGAAACAGATTTTGGAAAGGTGCAGAAGCCACAGGGTCGTAGTCATGGGCGACTTCAACTTCCCAAATATTGATTGGAAGCTCTTTAGATCAAGTAGATTGGATGGGGCGGTGTTTGTGCAGTGTGTCCAGGAAGCTTTTCTAACGCAGTATGTAGATTGTCCAACCAGAGGGGAGGCCATATTGGATTTGGTACTCGGTAACGAACCGGGACAAGTGGTGGGCTTGTTAGTGGGTGAACATTTTGGTGATGGCGACCACAATTCTGTGACTTTCACCTTGGTTATGGAGAGAGATAGGTGCGCACAACAAGGAAGTTTCTACAATTGGGGGAAGGGAAATTACGATGCTGTAAGACAGGATTTGAGGAGCATACGTTGGGAGCATAGGCTGTCAGGGAAGGATGTGGTGGAAATGTGGGACTTTTTCAAGGAGCAGATACGACGTGTCCTTGATATGTATGTACCGATCAGGCAGGAAAGAAATGGTCGTGTGAGGGAGCCTTGGTTGACGAGGGAGGTTGAATGTCTGGTAAAAAGGAAGAAGGAGGCTTACATAAGGTTGAGGAAACAAGGTTCAGACAGAGCAGTGGAGGGATACAGGATAGCCAGAAGGGACCTGAAGAAAGGGATTAGGAGAGCTAAGAGAGGGCATGAAAAATCCCTGGCGGATAGGATCAAGGATAACCCCAAGGCATTCTATGCGTATGTGAGAAACCTGAGAATGACGAGAACGAGGGTAGGTCCGATCAAGGACAGTGGTGGGAGACTGTGTATTGAGTCGGAAGAGATAGGAGAGGTCTTGAACAAGTACTTCTCTTCAGTATTTACGAACGAGAGGGACTGTATTGTTGAAGAGGAGAGTGTGAAACGGACTGATAAGCTAGAAGAGATATCTGTTAGGAAGGAAGATGTGTTGGACATTTTGAACAACTTGAGGATAGACAAGTCCCCCGGGCCTGACGGGATATATCCTAGGATTATGTGGGAAGCAAGAGAGGAAATTGCAGTACCGTTGGCAATGATCTTCTCGTCTTCACTGGCAACGGGGGTGGTACCAGGGGACTGGAGAGTAGCGAATGTTGTGCCCCTGTTCAAAAAAGGGAATAGGGATAACCCCGGGAATTACAGGCCAGTTAGTCTTACTTCTGTGGTAGGCAAAGTAATGGAAAGGGTACTGAGGGATAGGATTTACGAGTATCTGGAACGGCACTGCTTGATTAGGGACAGCCAGCACGGATTTGTGAAGGGTAGGTCTTGCCTTACAAGTCTTATTGAATTCTTCGAGGAGGTGACCAAGCATGTGGATGAGGGTAGAGCAGTGGATGTAGTGTACATGGATTTTAGTAAGGCATTTGATAAGGTTCCCCATGGTAGGCTTATGCGGAAAGTCAGGAGGCATGGGATAGAGGGAAATTTGGCCAATTGGATAGAAAACTGGCTAACCGAAGTCAGAGAGTGGTAGTAGATGGTAAATATTCAGCATGGAGTCCAGTTACAAGTGGAGTTCCGCAGGGATCAGTTCTGGGTCCTCTGCTGTTTGTAATTTTTATTAATGACTTAGATGAGGGAGTCGAAGGGTGGGTCAGTAAATTTGCAGATGATACAAAGATAGGTGGAGTTGTGGACAGTGAGGAGGGCTGTTGTCGGCTGCAGAGGGACTTAGATATGATGCAGAGCTGGGCTGAGGAGTGGCAGATGGAGTTCAACCCTGCCAAGTGTGAAGTTGTCCATTTTGGAAGAACAAATAAGAATGCGGAATACAGGGTTAATGGTAGGGTTCTTGGTCAGGTGGAGGAACAGAGGGATCTTGGGGTCTATGTACATAGATCTTTGAAGGTTGCCACTCAGGTGGATAGAGTTTGTAAGAAGGCCTATGGAGTATTATCGTTCATTAGCAGAGGGATTGAATTCAAGAGTCGTGAGGTGATGTTGCAGCTGTACAGGACTTTGGTTAGGCCACATTTGGAGTACTGTGTGCAGTTCTGGTCGCCTCACTTTAGGAAAGATGTGGAAGCTTTGGAGAGGGTGCAGAGAAGATTTACCAGGATGTTGCCTGGAATGGAGAGTAGGTCATACGAGGATAGGTTGAGAGTTCTCGGCCTTTTCTCGTTGGAACGGCGAAGGATGAGGGGTGACTTGATAGAGGTTTATAAGATGATCAGAGGAATAGATAGAGTAGACAGTCAGAAACTTTTTCCCCGGGTACAACAGAGTGTTACAAGGGGACATAAATTTAAGGTGAAGGGTGGAAGGTATAGGGGAGATGTCAGGGGTGGGTTCTTCACCCAGAGAGTGGTGGGGGCATGGAATGCGCTGCCCGTGGGAGTGGTAGAGTCAGATTCATTGGCGACCTTTAAGCGGCATTTGGATAGGTACATGGATGGGTGCTTAATCTAGGATAGAAGTTCGGCACAACATCGTGGGCCGAAGGGCCTGTTCTGTGCTGTATTGTTCTATGTTCTATATGTTCTATCAGTTGCTGCTAAATGAGACGAATAGCTGCAAAGGCATTTTGAGCTGTGGAAATACCAAAATGGAACACAGAATGGAAGCTGCACTTTTTCTTAAAGTGCTCGAGCAACAAAGGCGTTTGCATTTTGCTTTGAATTACACTTGACTAAAAATGAGACTGACCTTTCTCCACTACAGCATAGTATTTACATAATACACCTGAGATCTAACTACACCTAAGAGAGCCAGAAAGAATTTTGGCAATACACAAACTATGTCAGCTATTACAGTACCATGTCAGAGAATGTTGCAATATAAAACAGCAAAAGAGCTGCGATGTCTTCGTGTTTAAGTTCCAAAACTCATGTTGCATACTTAATACAAAGAAGTACAATGCTGTATTACAATGTGATGATGAAAATCTGGAATTCTAAGTATTAGAGGCCTTGAACTATCAGTTCACACATTTTATGTTCTGGCTGATACAGTGCAGCTTAAAGGTGCAGCTGTTAACGACTCAAAATACATTGGGTGAAATACATTGTGGACTGAACCGATAGGATCATTAGAAGGGTGTGCAGCTTGCCACCAAGATTTAAATGAATCTCAAACTTAAGATGTTTCTGATTTCCGTGTGCACGTGCTGGGAGAAGGGCTGATCCTTTCTGCATCCAAAATTGAAAAACACACTGCATGCATTTTTAAGAATGATAAGCAACTCATTTTCTCATGTGGGTCCTGCAGTCTGAGATACTGAAGCTTTCATTATGTTTTAAGTTCTTTAAATTGCTGAGTGAGCAATGGATTGGCACACATTTGGATCAGTGTACAGACTGTGGTTCAACAGTGACATTGAGCATACTTATGTTTAGATGGACATAAATAATATATTTTGAAGTGTGAGAAAGGTTAAAAATACAGTGGCTTACACAGCAAGCTCCTGCAAACATATAACACCTTCCAAACCACATAACACCAACCACAGCAATTTGCTTTCTTACCACAACCTTTTCCTTTTTCCCAACTTCATCCAAGTATTTCTTAAAAACCTTCATTATTATGATTTTCTCCGGTATTTCCTGTGGTTGAAAATCTCCACTTAGATTAATTACCTCCTCATTAATTGTAAAGTCCAGTCTCCTAGTATTATATACCTTTATTATAATTAATCAACTTCATCAATAGAAATACAGCCAACAGAGCAGAGCCAAAATTAAAGTCCAGTGATTTGATACCTTTAATAAAATTACTGGCTTGTGGTCACTTGTAGGGATCCATTACATCCTCTACAAATGGCTACTTGTGTACTTGATGCTAACCTGAAATGTCCATGTTCACTTGCAACTTTGATCTGGTGCCAATAGGTTAGAGTAATAGGACTCAAAAACATACCCCTTGCAATTTTCTGATTATGCTCACAATGGCATTCTAATCACCATGAAGGTGTTAAGGATAAATCCTTTATCCAGTGTTGGAATGTTACACAAATCAAACCGAACAAAGAAGATTGTTAATAAATATATCTGTTGTTCAGAAACTAAATACAGTGGGAAGAATGTAATCCAAGCATTTGGGGGTTCAATGGCCTTCCAGATAAGCAGTGAGGATAATGAGTTGCCTCGATATAAATGTCTGGCATATTAAGTGCCAATCAGTCATGTAAGTGACCAGCAGTAGCCCATTCCTCGAGCAAGTGCCCTGAACTTGGAAACCCTATTCTTGGTAGCAGCTGCTGGCCAATAGAAGCAGGTTTGAAAAGTGTGGCACTGGGAAAGCACAGCAGGTCAGGCAGCATCTGAGGAGCAGGAGAATCAACATTTCGGGCATAAGCCCTTCAGCATTCCTGCTTTTCCAGCACCACACTTTCCATCTCTGATCACCAGCATCTACAGTCCTTACTTTCTCCTGGCCAATAGGCAATGCACCCAGGAAGTGTCAGCAGCTGCCATCAATGCACTAGCCAGAGACCCAGGAGTGGAGAGGAATATGACACAGGAAAGTGAGGGAG
This sequence comes from Chiloscyllium punctatum, assembly GCF_047496795.1. Classification (NCBI taxonomy): domain Eukaryota; kingdom Metazoa; phylum Chordata; class Chondrichthyes; order Orectolobiformes; family Hemiscylliidae; genus Chiloscyllium; species Chiloscyllium punctatum. Next base: position 27,562,372 of record NC_092742.1, read on the forward strand.
AGGCTGCAGACAAGGAGATTGGGCACTAAGGCACTGTCATCAGGTTTCTCCTGAAGCTCAGTCCTTCAAGAAGGATTCAGCACATAATATCAAGGGTCACCACCTTCTTAAAGATTCACGAACAGTAAACGCATGGGAGCACCATCACTTGCAAGTTCTCCTCCAGCCACTCAGCATCCTGAACTGGAAATATATTGACCACAGAATGCATTCTATCCAGATGCATCATAGCTTGGTACGGCAACTGTTCTGGCCAGGACCACAAGAAACTGCAGAGTTGTGACCACAGCCCAATCCATCATGCAAACCAAGCTTCCATCTACTGACTCCACCTATAATTCCCGATGTCTCAGGAAGGCAGCCAACATCATCAAAGAGCCCTCTCACCCCAGTCATAATCTCTTCTGACCTCTTCCACTGGCAGAAGATACAAAAGCTGAAACACATGAACCAACAAATTCAAGAACAGCTTCTTCCCCGCTGTTAATAGAGTTCTGAATGGACCTCTCAGATTTCAAATTTAATGTTGATCTTGTTCTTTATGTATCTTCTCTGCAGCCGTAACATTATATTCTTCACTCTCTTCTATTACAATAAAGCACTTTGTATGGTGTGATCTGCCTGTGCTGCACAAAAACAAAACTTTTCACTGTACCTAGGTACAATAAAAAATCCAATCAAATAAAAAATTCCTTCAGTGTCACTAAGTAAAAATCCTGGCATTCCCTCCTTAGTGGTAATTGTGGGCGTACCTGCACTAAATGGACTATACATCTTCAAGAAGACAGCACACCACCACCTTATAAGTGGAAAATAGGGACAGACAGTACATTTCCAACCCAACCAGCAATGCCCACATTCTGAGAGTGAATTAAAAAAAAGTAACATCAATTGCTTTTACAGCTTCAGTTGGTATTAATGAAAAGGTGTCCATGATCTTTCCCTTTCCCAACATAATTGGGGCAGAGGCTTAAAGGCAATCATGTCTCCACCCCACATCCTCTAACTTCTTCAGGTCCTACCTCTTCATCTAGGGTGGGCCTGTCCTTAAAATCCCCCCAATAAATTTAAACACCTTCGAATGCAGTTGGCAGGATGCCATCCAGTACGAGAGCTCCATGATTGACGCAACACATTTAAATTCAAACGAAATAAGAAGGATTTTGACATCTCACCTTCTTTTTGAGAACTTGCAAAGAATGGAGCAGAATGAAAAAAAATCTGTGGAGATCTGAAAAATGAGAAACAATGGAAGATAAGAGTGGGAAAAGATTAGCAAGCAGCATAAAAGAGAAACAATAACATATCTTACAAAGATATAGAAGGAAGAGATAGTGAAAGGAAGAATGGGGTTGATTAGGGAGCAAAAATTGTATCTTCCAGCAAAGGTTCACCAGACTGATTCTCCTGTTGGCAGGATTGACATATGAAGAAAGACTGGATCAACTGGGCTTGGACTCATTGCAATTTTGAAAAATGAAGTGGGAATCGCATATAAAATCCTGATGGGAATGGACAGGCTATGTTTGGGAAGAGTGTTCCCAATGTTGGGAAAGTTCTGAACTAGGGGTCATAGGAGACGAATAAGCAGTAAGGCAGTCAGGACTGAGATAAGGAAGAATTTCTTCACACAGAGAGTTGTGAACCTGTGAAACTCTTTCCCACAGAAAGCTGATGGGGTCAGTTCATCAGATGTACTCAAGAGACAGGTGGATGGGGCCTTTGCCATTAAAGGGGTCAAGGGGTATGGAGAGAAAGCGTGAATGGGTTACTGAAATTGCTTGATCAGCCATGACCATATTAAATGATGGTGCAGGCTCAAAGAGCTGAATGGCCTACTCCTGGACCTACTTTTCATCTGGAGGCAGGGATATTATTATGCTGTGAAACAATTATTTTGTATCAGTCTTCGTGAAAGGACATGATGTCAGTGTGGAGTAAGAGTGGCGGAGAAATAATTGAAGATAACTTGCTTATGAGGTGGTCCTAAAAGGATCTGCAGTACTTGATATGGAAACAGCACCTGTTTCAAAAGGGAATCAAATTAATGAGGAAAGTAAGTAGAGGTCATGGCTTTACATTTTCAATTCTCTTTAAACCAGGGTTTATCAGAGGAGCAGTGAGCTAAAAACATTGCACCTTTCTTCATAAATGGACACCAGGATAATCCTGGCATCTATGGATCTGCCAACTCAGAACAGGCAAATGTTCATAATCCATAACCTGGAACAAAATTAATTTCACTTGGAAAAATATCAATTCATAAATAAATGCCAGCATACATTTTGCAAGACAAATCAAGACTGATGTATTTGGTTGCGTTATTTGATTAAGTAGCAGAGAGTCATAGAATCATAGACTCATACAGCACAGAAACAGATCCTTTGGTCCCATTCATTCCTATGAAACTGACATCTCAATCTGATCTGATCGTTTTTGCCAACTTTTGGCCAATTTCTCTTTAAACCTTTCCTCTTCATATACCCATTCAGATGCTTTTTGCATGTTGTAATTGAACCCACCTCCACCACCTCCCCTGGCAGCTCTGTGTGTAAAAGTTACCCTCAGGTCCGTTTTAAATCTTTCCCTTCTCACCTTAAACTCATGCCCTCTAGTTTTAGACTCCCTTACCCTCGGAAAAAAGGCATTGGCTATTTACCTTACTCATGCCCCTTGTGATTTTATAAACTTCCATAAGGTCACCCCTCAGCCTCCAATGCGCCAGGGAAAAAAGCCCTCACCTATTTAACCTCTCCCTTTAACACAAGCCCTCCACTCCCGGCATGATTTTTGTAAATCTTTTCTGAACCTTCTCAAGTTTAACAAGAGGGTTGAGAAATTAAAAAAAAAAGAGTTTGAAAAGTAAGTTCATAGGTTAAAGGGGCAGTAACAGCACAGATAGAAGTCTAGCTCAGAGACCAAAAGTTGAGAAAATCAATGGATAGTTGTTTACAAACTGTAAGGCAGTATACACTGGTGTTATTCAGGGAAATATGTTTGCAACCTGAAGCTGGGTGCAAAAGAATACATTTAGAAGTTTATGAAAATTGCAGCACTCTCATATGCCATTAACATTAAGAAAGACAGCAAACAGTTGGACAACAGGGAAATGTGCAAACATGTTAGATGGAATATAATTGAGAAATAAAGCAAAGTGATACATTTTGGAAGAATAATTAAAGGCTAGATCAATGAAGTGGTGTAATGTAAAAGGTTGAACCTGAGGGTTTATGTATCATTTTTTTCTGAAGGTGGAAAGCACGTGGGATCCCGTATTTGACAAATAGAGGCATGGAGCACAAAAGCAAGAAAGTTGTACAAATCATATGCAGATCACTGGGTAGGTGTCAAGTCTGAGTATTGCATCTCAGGAAAAATACGACAGCTTAAAGAGTGAAAAAAAAACTCAAATCACTAAACAATTACATGGTTCTGATGATAGAACAGAAAGTGAGATTAATTGGATAACTCAATGAGCTAGCATGAGCATGGGTGACTGAATGGCTTCCTCTTCTGATTTTGAGTTCTTGCCCTGTATAAAATTTAAACAACTGGAAGAAGAGATTCTCCTGGTCAGATATGAATATGAAAGAAATATTCTCTAAAGATAACCAATGGTGTAATAATGGTGTAAATCTATGTTGTAGTAATGATGGATTAAATTATTTTCAGCAATGTCTAATTGGGCACTTCTGTCAAATAGCTGACACAGGCATGATGGGCTAAATGACCTACTTGTGAATTGTTAGATTTTACAATTCTACGATTCTGATCCTCCAGGGTATAAGAAATAACAAATCACTGCTGTACAGTCAAGAATGTTAGCAAGTAAACTTAGTGCTATATTTGTTCCCCTCAATTTGTGTTTGCACTAGAGTTGTGCTCATTAAGGTGAAGGATGACAGTGCTATGGGAATGAAATGTTATTAGAATTAATCCGCAACGCTGTCATTCCTCATTTTGATCTGCATAAACACTCCACAAGAAAACAACAAAATGATTTGTCTTAGGCAAAAAAAAAGTTGCTGAAACTCTGAAAAAAAGTTATGTCTTCAGGCTGTAAACAGTCTTATGCAGGATAAGTTCAGGCCATCTCAAACGCGGTTCTAATTGCCTTGGGCGGACAGCATAAAATGTGACCCAACACTAATTAGTAGTGACTTCACTCTCAGTTGGAATGCTTCTTTAGGGAAATACAAAGATGTCAATTCTGTAATCTAGCTGAAGATGTTCGAACCCAGGTTAGAGAGAAACAAAGCACATTGTTGGGCAGAGTCAAAGCAGCCACAATTTGCACCAATCCAGACCCCTCAGAATACTCAGTGCAATGGTGGCAACGTCAAGAAGAGAAGTGTTCCATCCATAAGCATGAGCTGGTAGAGAGAAACAAATGTATTTTTCTTTTCAATTACTTTTCCCTCCTATAAAATGATGCCTTCTGGCTCCAGGCATAATGTCCAAGGTGGTAATCAGGCTTCCTAGTTGATTATGAGACATCACTTCCTTTGGAAACGAGACAAGATTGCTGAGAGGCATAGTGAATGAAATTGTTGAAGGCTCAATCAGCGAGCTGAATGAAAATACCTGATTGGTATCTGCAGCTTACTGCTTTCATGCAGATGAGGCCTAATTTTGAATGGGCCTCATGCTGACATCTGAGAGATTACTTTGTGATTCTGATTTTGCTTTCATAACGACTGTGAATTGAAATCGCACCCCCCTTTGCTCCATTACATTTCACTGTCAAAGGTTACAGCTTTCAAAGCTTTTTTGTTAAATTATTATTGTGTTGGATTTCCATTGTATTCAGATAAAACAATAAAGCAACACAATTTGGCACCAAGATGCATGTCAACATCTTTTTATAATGTGGCAACAATAATTTATTGTTCACTATTATAATAAATGATTTGGCTCAGCTGTTGTACTGTCAATCTCCACTGAAATTCAGTTGCAATCCAAAGGGTTTGCCGCATTGATGTCGACGCCGCAAGGGGATTTCTTGACTGGTAGGTTATTTTTCAGGGGTTGGGACAATTTCCAGGTTCCAATCCCACACGGGTTTGCACTATACTTTTTAAAGAGGCTTTCTAATCAAATGCCTCTGTGCATCAAGCAGTGTGTGAAGGTAACAGTGCAGTTAAGACGATGTGCAATTGATCATATCCAAAAATCGAAGTTGATTCTCCATTCATACTGAGGCAGTGCTACCCTGTCAGCAATCACATCTCTCAAATGGGCATATCTTGAAGAGGAGCGGTGAGTTACCTCCAGCGTCCTGGCCAGTAATTGTTCTTTAATTAAAAACCTCAAAGCAGATTATCTTAACATTACTCCATTTGTGGGTGCTTACTGAGGTCAACTAGTCTGCCATGCCTTTTAGATCGCGACAGTGACTCACACCATAAATGTACCTCAGTGTTCAGAAAGTGCTTTCAGACATTCAATAGAAAACAACCTGTTTGTTTTTTTTTGTGTGATATTAGTTTTATCCTTTTTGTATGATCTCTTTTCAACAAGTCCTGGCAGACATAATGGGTAGAATATTCACATTTTTATTTGAAACGTTTTACAGAGTGAGAATCATGACACCTGGATTGTCATAGTTCAGAATGCCTTCCTTCATATGACCTACCACTCTTCACTTCATTATGTAACTGAGACAGTGGGCACTTTTCTTAAGAGGTTGTGCAGTTGGTGAGGTATAAGTGTTCGCCAGAGACAGGGCATTCCAGCTTTTATGTCTGTGGTTCACAAGCTTCAAGCCATGAACTCCCTCCCCACGCTGACCTGCTAGAACCTTAGCATTTGACTAATGCCCTGAAAGAAAGGAAAGCTTGATCGTTGCTTTGTAAACAGAAACCTGGAGATATTTATTGGACAGAGTGGGGAAAAGAAAAGTTGTCCCTTTTTTAGCCAACTGGCATGGGAGGCCACCAAATCAAACCAGTTTAGACAGAAGGTACTGCACTGGTCAGTGCTGAGTCCTGAGTCCACAGGTCAGCAATTAGGTCAATGATCTTCTGAGCTCCACAAGGCTACTATTTTGTGTCTCACTGGGCCACCACTCATGCTTACCTCTGCATATGTATCTCATTAAATAGCAAGATTTCTCAATATCGCCCCATAGTGTTAGGTGCATTAGTCAGGGGTAAATATAGGGTAGGGGAATGGGTTGTGTTGCGTTACTCCTAGGAGGGTGGGTGTGGACTTGTTGGGCAAAAGAGCCTGTTTCCATACTGTAGGGAATCTCATCTAATCTAATCGCATGTATCATGTCCATTCAATAGCTCTCACTCACCTCAGTGTCAGAAGTTACGAACCCTTCCTGCGCTCTGTGCTTCTCATTCACTTGCTAGGGCCACCTCATCATCTCTCCTGCTTCTGCATCACCACTGTTGGTACTTCCACCTAATTCCATCATTCTCCATCCCTCCCTTTGCCTCATTGCCGGCAAATTTGGTTCATAGCAGGACCGAGAAGTTCAAGACAAGAGTAAGGCAGGGGAAGAGGATTGCAAATATCCATCTGCTCTTGCCTTGTGAGGGCATGATTCTAGATTTGGCCAGAGCAGAGCATGACCACTTATATAGGGAAGGAGGGAATGAAGTGCACATCCAACCCAGTAAGATTCGTTGTGTTTTTTTCTGTGCTGCTATCCCAATTTGAACACATTCTGAAACTGCGAAAGCTTTTATGCATCATTAGCAACGAATGCTCTCTCTGCTCGTTTGCAGTTGCAAGCAGCATTCAGTGAACCTCCACACAGAGGTCAGCATCAGATGCCTTTATCTTAAAAGAAGAAGCCTCTGGACCATCAGAGAATGTACAGATAAGGCTTTCACCTGTACCCTTCACCAGTGCAGAAATCTTCACCTTGGTTTGTCCTCAATCTTTTTAGACTCTGGGGCACAATCTGTAGAGCACATCACTGATATATCTCCACAGCTAGTTGTAAAGAAAATGCCCCAGGTCTCTAGCACTCAGTAGACTGCCGGAGATCAGGCACCTGCTCAGCCCCAGGTAATACATGAGTCCCTGATCTCAGCCATCAATGATTCAGTCAAATTGCACAGATAGGCACAGAAGCAGCATGCAGGTTTAACACAACAGTAAGCTGGATCCTACAATAGAAGAGTCCACCAACATTTGCAGTATCACACTGACTCTGGCGTGCATGCATTTAGCTTTCTCCATGGGCACATTAGCACCATCATAGAGACCCATTTAGCAGTAATGGCGAAGTGAGGGGGAGTCAAGATATCTCAACCTTACTTAAGGTGACCTACCCTTGCCGGGAGAGAAGGTGGTGTCAGAAGGGACCAAAATGGAGGACGGGTTAAGACATCTTGAATCTTCTTCTCAAGACACACCAGTGTTGCTAGATCCCGCTATCTCCTTTCTGCTTGCAGACCTGGTTCAAATCCTGCTATGGCAGATAGTGGAATTTGAACCCCAAGTAGAATCTAGAATTAAAAGTCTAATAATGACCATGAAACCATTGTCAATTGTCATAAAACCCAGCTGGTTCGTCAATGTCCTTTTGGGAAGGAAACTGCCATCCTTAGCTGATCACAGCAATGTGGTTGATTCTTCTGGGCAATTAAGAATGTGCAAGAATTGCTGGCCTAGCTAGAGATGCCTTTATCCCCTGAAGGAATAAAAAAAGATATCCCCAAGCCTTCAGCAGCTCAAGCCAAAGAGGGTGAGCTTCATCTAGGCAGAAGACCACAATCAGGCCTGGGTCCCAAAGCCCAAAGGTATCAAGGAAAATCTTCTCAAGTCTTTCAGTCCAACTGGGTTAACCATACAGCAGGCTCCCTCCAGTCCAGCTTTCAATTCATTTGGAAATCAGTACTTCTGGTTAAACTGTTAGATAGACTGGTCTCTAAACAGTGACAGTGTGACGGCTAGTTGACTGACATATAATCAGCCTTTCTTTCATTGAAATCAGGGACCTAAGAGACCAAAGAAATTTCAGACTGAGTGTAACTTTTGCTGTTTTTACCTATATCTTACAACTTCTTAAAAAATTGATGATATGAATCGTGATGGCTTGGAGGGGAACTTGCAGATGGTGGTGTTCCCATGTGTATATGGCCATTGTAATGGGCTTGAAAGGTGCTGTCTAAGGACCTTTGATGAATTTCTGCAGTACATCTTGTGGATAGTGCACACTGCTGCTACTGAGTATCAGTGATGAAGGAAATGGATGTGGTGCCAATCAAGAAGGCTACTTTGTCCTGGATGGTGCCAAGCTTCTTGAGTGTGGTGGAGTGGCACACATCCAGGCAAGTATTCCGCCACACTCCTGAGTTGTGCCCTATAGATCCAGACAGGCTTGATAGAGTCAGGAGGTGAATTACTTGCTCCAGGGCTCCTCGAATCTGACCTTATCTGGCTGCCACAAAACTTATATGGCTCTCCTAGTGCATTTACTGGCCAATGGTAACCCCCAAGAAAGTTGATAATAGACCAGTCTGTAATGGAAATGCCATTGACTGTCAAGGACAATGGTTAGATCCTCTCTTGTTAGAGATGGTCATTGCCTTGCATTTGCGAGGTACAAATGTCACTTGTCACTTCTCAGCCTAAGTCTGGATCTTGTTGCATTAAAATACTTGTTTCTTCAGTGTCTGAAAAGTAACTATCAGCAAACATTTCTAGTTCTGACCTTATAATGGAGGGAAGGTCATTGATGAAGCAGTTGAGGAGAATGTTTGGCACTTTTAAATAAAAGGTCCTAAACTTTGAGTGTGTGTGTCTTTGAATGCAAGTACAGATTAGAGTTGATTTTTTTTTATACTGAACATCCATTCTTAATAAATACTATTTTGCTTTATTTAAAAACAAATGTAAAAGAAAGTCTGGCTATGAGCATTTTTGAGAGTTTCAGTACTTAAACAACTATTATTCACTGAATTCGGAAGCAAATTCTTCTAAAAATATCTGTTCTCAAAACTCTAGTTGTGGAGTGAATAGATAGGGGAGTCATTCCACTGCACCCCATCTGATCACAACTGACAGAACATGAGTTTCGCAGCTATTTACATTGATCATGCGTGTCTCTCATTATTACAATTAATTAATGTTCTGTAAAGCATTCAATTTAAATGAGGATTACAAAGTTAATAAATTAGTGTTGTTCCAATCAATAGGTCCACGTATGAATTAAAAAATGATTTACCTTTCTGCTCCATTCCTATTTTTGAGCAAGAATTTTCATAACTGACCTTTACCTGTTCCATAATAATGCATATATTCTTGTTCCCATTAATTTCTGTAAATATATTTTAGCATGACTCCCAGGAATTCAATGGAAGGAATCTCATTACCAATTTAAACTCGATCTTGACCAATTTGTACATATCTACTTCTCATGAAAGTTAAAGGTGCAAAATAAGGCCCTCAGTATTTTAACTGATCCTTAATTAATCATTTTATTGAGATTATATTGCAACCTTTAACTGTGTTGTTTTATGCATGTGAAATTAAGTTCCTGATAATGAGAAGTAATATAATTTAAATTTTAATTAATCTGAGTGCTCTCTGCAAATTTTTTTTTTATAAATATGTAACCAGTTTCTAAATAAATGATGCTTGGCAAGTGATTAACAAAAATGCTTATAAAAGTATCCATCAAACTCAGGGTCATTGATTCGCATTATTGTCTCATGTTATATCTGCAAAATTTGTAAATTTTCAACATGCCATAGATGTATATTTCCCTTCCTGTCAACGTCAATAGTCCATCTACTTTGGATTGTATGACCCTAATTCATTTTAGATGGTTTCACTTTCACCAATATTATATGGACTGGCAAATTGAGGGCAGCAAATATTGGGGTGGCAGGGTGGCTCAGTAGCTAGCATCGCTGCTTCACTATACTAGGGACCCAGGCTTGATTCCAATGTTGGGCGACTGTGTATAGTTCTGGATTAGTGGTGCTGGAAGAGCACAGCAGTTCAGGCAGTATCCAAGGAGCTTCGAAATCAACGTTTCAGGCAAAAACCCTTCATCAGGAATAAAGGCAGTGAGCATGAAGCATGGAGAGATAAGCTAGAGGAGGGTGGGGGTGGGGAGAAAGTACCATAGAGTACAATGGGTGAGTGGGGGAGGGGATGAAGGTGATAGGTCAGGGAGGAGAGGGTGGAGTGGATAGGTGGAAAAGGAGATAGGCAGGTAGGACAAGTCCGGACAAGTCATGGGGACAGTGCTGAGCTGGAAGTTTGGAACTAGGGTGAGGTGGGGGAAGGGGAAATGAAGAAACTGTTGAAGTTCACACTGATGCCCTGGGGTTGAAGTGTTCCGAGGCTGAAGATGATGTGTTCTTCCTCCAGGCATCTGGTGGTGAGGGAGGGGCGGTGAAGGAGGCCCAGGATCTCCATGACCTCAGCAGAGTGGGAGGGGGAGGTGAAATGTTGGGCCACGGGGCGGTGTGGTTGATTGGTGCAGATGTCCCGGAGATGTTCCCTAAAGCACTCTGCTAGGAGGTGCCCAGTCTCCCCAATGTAGAGGAGACCGCATCGGGAGCAATGGATACAATAAATGATATTAGTGGATGTGCAAGTAAAACTTTGATGGATGTGGAAGGCTCCTTTAGGGCCTTGAATAGAGGTGAGAGAGGAGGTGTGGGCACAGGTTTTACAGTTCCTGCGGTGGCAGGGGAAAGTGCCAGGATGGGAGGGTGGGTTGTAGGGGGCGTGGACCTGACCAGGTAGTTACAGAGGGAACGGTCTTTGCGGAAGGTGGAAAGGGGTGGGGAGGGAAATATATTCCTGGTGGTGGGGTCTGTTTGGAGGCGGCGGAAATGTCGGTGGATGATTTGGTTTATGCGAAGGTTGGTAGGGTAGAAGGTGAGCACCAGGGGCGTTCTGTCCTTGTTACGGTTGGAGGGGTGGGGTCTGAGGGCGGAGGTGCGGGATGTGGACGAGATGCGTTGGAGGGCATCTTTAACCACATGGGAAGGGAAATTGCGGTCTCTAAAGAAGGAGGCCATTAGGTGTGTTCTGTGGTGGAACTGGTCCTCCTGGGAGCAGATACAGGGGAGGCGGAGGAATTGGGAATATGGGATGGCATTTTTACGAGAGGTAGGGTGGGAAGAGGTGTAATCCAAGTAGCTGGGGGAATCGGTGGGTTTGTAAAAAATGTCAGTGTCAAGTCGGTTGTCATTAATAGAGATGAAGAGGTCCAGGAAGGGGAGGGAGGTTTCAGAGATGGTCCAGGTAAACTTAAGGTCAGGGTGGAATGTGTTGGTGAAGTTGATGAATTGCTCAATCTCCTCGCGGGAGCACGAGGTGGCACCAATGCAGTCATCAATGTAGCGGAGGAAGAGGTGGGGAGTGGTGCCGGTGTAATTACGGAAGATCAACTGCTCTGTATGTTTTCTCTGTGTCTGTTTGGATTTCCTGTGGGTGCTCTGGCTTCCTCCCACAGTCCAAAGATGTGCAGGTTTGGATTGATTGGCCATGCTAAATTACCCATATTGTCCAGGGATGTGCAGGCTAGGTGGATTGGCCATGGGAAATGCAGGATTACAGGGATGAGGTGGACTTGATGGGCCAAAAGACCTGCTCCCACACTGTAGGGATTGTATGATTTCAAATGATATCACCCCACAATATGGGCACAGAGATCATGATGAGTCATAAGACCCACTTACTAGTTTTTGTGTGTTGCCAGTGCTTCCAAGTTGCATTTTGGCTCGAGGTATCTGGAGATCAAATGTTATGAGATCCCAGCACTATTTAAAGCTAGCCAGTATATCGCAATACCAGATTGTGCCATGAAGTGGGAAATATGTTCTTGCAATTGTATGATTATTCCAGATATTGAGAAGGGGAAAACTCAGTAACAGATGATCATGGGAGAGATGTAAGAAACAAATTTATCAATATTGTAGGCCTTGTTGAAAGAGATAGAAGGTGAGAAGGTGTCCTATTCCCTCAGGTTTCCTCCAGTCACATGTTTAGAAGTCAAGCAATAGTGTAGATCTCAATGGCAAGTTATTTTTCTTTATTCTTTCATGAGATGTGGCATCATTGGCAATGCTGAGTATTTGTTGTCCATTCCTCATCGCCTCTCGATCTAAGTAATGGCGGCCATTGAAGAAAGCAGTTACGAATCAACCACATTGCAGGAGTCACATGTCTGCCTGATCAGCTAAGGATGTTCTTAGATTCTTGATTGCTGAGGGGATGAAAAATTGTAGGAAATATTAAAGTTTGCACAGTAAAGGTAAAATCAAATCAGCTACCATTCTATTAAATAACAGAGCAGGCCCAAAGGGCCGTGTGGCCTACTCTTGTTCCTTGTTCATGTATAATTTAATATTGAACTGGATGGGTTTTGACATCAATTAATGGTAGTTGCCTTGGACACTTTGACAGAAGCAAGCTTTCATCTCCAGAATAATTAAGTGAACTTAAATTCTACCACTTACTGAGGCAGGGTTTGAACACTTGTTTCCAGGGTATTAGACTGGGCCTCTGGATTACAGGTCCAGTGCTAACACCAGTACACCACCATTTTCACAAAGTCCTTCAGGCCTGCATATCTGCCAGGAGTTGTCCAGCTCAAGAGTGCCATAGCAATAGCTAAACAAGTGCACTGCTAACCTCATTGGCTACTCAGTTAATGGCAATTCTGTGACCACATTATCAATAATCTTGAGATTGTTGACTTGCTTGTTGAGCTGGTACGTTTGCAGACATTTCATCGCCATATCAGGTAACATCGTCAGTCTGCCTCTGGTGAAGCGTTGGTCTTCTGTCCAGCTTGCAATTTATGTGTGCGTCCCAGTTTGCTGAGGTGAGTGATATCACTTCTGGTTTTGTTTCTTAGTGGCTGATATATGGAGTCTAACTCTACATGTTTGTTCATGGAGTTCTGAGTTGAGTGCCAGGCCTCCAGGAATTCTTGTGCATGCCTTTGTTGACTTTGTCCTAGAATGGATGCGCTGTCCCAGTCGAATCACTGTCCTTCTTTGTCCGTGTGTACAGACACAAGTGATTTTTATCAATCAAAATTCATATCTTACATGCATGTGACTTATCTCCCTCACACAATCAGTACTGTGAAGCACTTGCACCCACATTTCACAGCTTACAAATATTAGTAGCTATTCAATCATGACAGCCACATGACCAAAACCTTTACCCAACACGCCTTGAGACAATTCCTTCTTTCATGCAGGAAAACAGCAGGAGACAGCACTATTTAATGAAAAACCTACATGTTCAAATTCCTTTGAAGGAGACAATAGTGGCCATTATGGGAAGAGGCTACTGCAGTATGGAATTGGTGTCCAGAATTCCACAGTGCAGAATGAGTCCATCAGTTCATTGTATCTCCATCAACTCTTTGAAAGAGTCATCCAATATGTCCCATCCCTAAAACAAAGCAAAGAATGGTGGACACTGGAAATCTGAAACAAAAACAGAAAGTGTTGAAGAAACTCAGTAAGGCTGGCAGCATCTGTTTAGAGAAAGTAGTTATTTTTGGGGGGAGATGTTAACTCTATTTTCATTCCATAGACACTGTCAGACCTGCTGAGTTTCTTCAGCAATTTCTGTTTTAGTCCCATTCCTTCCTGTTTGCTCCTCAGCCCTGCAATTTCTTTTCCTTTTTTTATATTTCAGTGTGAGGTGAAGAACGCTGTCAGTCTTCCCTTTTGGGCGCACTTTGTTATGTTGAGAGCAGAAGTTTGAGCCGAGGAAATGATTACACATGTAGGTCATTGTGAACATGCAGTCACAGTTTGCACAGTCCTTGAAGCCTTTAACAGACGTCAGTGCTAATTCACCGACAGATCCATGGAGACACTTTGTTTTCGATGGAACTGATGCACTACATGGGTCAATGCTGAAGAGAGGAGTGTATGTCCACAGCCAGCAGGAAGACATTGTGAACTGAGTGTAGAATTCTGGTTTGGGAATAGCCTCTGGGTTGTCAATGCTTTCATTCATTTCTGTCTGCTTTGTTTGATTTTGTTGAATCTAAGAGCTTTTTATTCATTCATTGTTTGGCTAGCCAATCAAAGAATGAAATTAAGGATGCCATTGGGCCCATCATGCCTGTGCTGGTCCTTTGAATCATACATCAAATCAGTTTCATTAATCTTGCTGTCTGCCCATTACCATGCAAATGTTGTTTTTATTGAAATTCATCATTGAATCTGTATCTGTCCCATTTCTCAGCAGTGCAATGCAGATCTTAACAACTTATTCCATTACATTAAAAAAATCCCATTGTCCTTTTGTCGATTCACTTCAAGCAGTATTGATGGGTCAGTGACCCTTCTGTGAACAGGAACAATTTCTCCTGACCGACATTATCAAAACTCTTCATTAGTTTAATGAAGTGACATCTCTGATAGCCACCCATTAAATCTCTGTTCGCAAGGAGAACAATCAAGTCTTTCCACATAACTGAAGGCCTACAGCCTTACAAGCTCAGCCTAGCATGAGATTTTCCAGAGGTTTGGCAGCTGATCATTGTCGACTGGGAAAGCTGAAAGGTTAGACGCCTGTATTCACTGGAATTCAGAAGAATCAGCGCTGATTTACTTGAAACGTACAAGATCCTGAGGGGCCTGACCAGGTTGATGCGGAAAGGATGTTTCCTCTTGTGAGAGAATCTCGAACCATGGGTCATAGTTTCAAAACAAAGGGGTTTTCATTTAAGGCAGAGATGAGGTAATTTATTTTCTCTCAGGAGGTTTGAATCTCTGGAATTCCCTTCCTCAAAAAGGCAGCAGATACAGAATCTTTAAACATTTTTAAGGCAGAGATAGATGGATTCTTGATTACCAAGAGGATGAAGGATGATCAATGGTGTACAGGAATTTAGAGTTGAGGTTGAAGTTAGATCAGCCGTGATTTAATTAAATAGCAGAACAGGCTTGAAAGGCTAAGTGGACAACTTTTGTTTCTTGTTCCCTTGTAGAAACAAAGATAAATAGAATAATGGAGCAGTAGACCATTTAGTCCTTCAAGCCTACTCCGCCATTCAATATGATCATGGCTGATCATTCAACCCAACACTCTATTTCTGTTTTCTCCCCATAACCTTTGCTCCCTTTACCTGGAAGAACTGTTGTCCATGCTTTAGACACTTTGACCAGTTTGCATACTAAAAACACTTTACCCAAGAGCTCTTGTTGGTCAGACGGATAAAGGGGTACAGAATTTGGTTTGTGCTTCAACTCAATTTTACTAACAAAATATTCCATATTTAAATTCCAAAATGGAAGCATTTCCCAAATACCATATTATTTATTCTCTATCTAGCTCCACCTGTCTGTGAAAGGGTATTAACAGCAATGATCCATGTGTTTGAGCTGAGCCGTGGAATCTCCTTCATAGAGCTGGCTGTCTTCCACAAAGGTGAGTCTTGCAGGTCAGGGCAGATCTTCTCTCTCTCTCTGTCTCTCTAGGTTGAGCCAAGTTAAAAATCACACAACACCAGGTTATAGTCCAACAGGTTTAATTAGAAGCACACTAGCTTTCGGAGCAACGCTTCTTCATCAGGTGAACGAGCGTTGCTCCGAAAGCTAGTGTGCTTCCAATTAAACCTGTTGGACTATAACCTGGTGTTGTGTGATTTTTAACTTTGTACACCCCAGTCCAACACCGGCATCTCCGAATCATAGGTTGAGCCAGGTTGAGTTTTCACTGAGGCTGTGTGTGCTTTTATTCTTTCACCATCACCCCACCCCCCACCCCCTCCCGATTCCCTTGCTCTCACACCAGACCTTCCAGAATGTTCCGTTGCCTTTGTCCAATGGGGTCATACCTAACCTTTCACTGTTGCAAGCTGGGAGATGTACAGTGCACATACTCAGGCAATCAAGAACTTCTGATCAACATTCGCCAATACACAAACACCAGGTTGGTTGCAATTGGTTCCCCTTGACCTTTGTAGCCTTTTTTACCTTGGTTTCCACTGTTCTCTATAGCCGATAGCTACTGGCTACTGTTTCATTTTGTTTGGCCAATTTTCCGTCAGGCCTGATTTCTCCAGCTGTGGGTCAACTTAAAATGTCAAATTTTGGGCACATGAGCTATTTTGTATGATATTGGATAGGGATGGGGAAGGAATTAATATCCCTGAAGAAGAGTCATATTAGACTTGAAATATCAACTGTTTCTCTCTTTACAAATGCTACCACACCAGCTGAGTTTCAGATCGCAATAATTTGTAAGTACTTTGCTTTTCTTTTAGTATTTGCTACCTCACAGACTATGGAACACAGAGTGATCAGGGAATTGAGCGCTTCTTTGATAGAGTGAGAGGAAATGGATTCAAACAGGAATTCGCTGGTAAGTAGCCTTTTGCTGAAATTCAGTTCAACATCTAAAATTTGTCTTAGAACTTTGAAAATCATAAAAAAAACTTTTAGGTTTCTAAGATGTCTGGCTAACTGAAGCTTCTAATCAGTGATGGTTCGCTGTCAGTGAGCAGAAGTGTTTGTCTTAATAGGTGTTAATCACTGCAATGGCAAACTGAATTCACAATTCTCATTTAAGTTTTGGTAATAAGCTCCATGTAAATAATCAGCATTTGCTAACACAGAATGGGTAACATAGAGTGCTGACGTCTGCAATTTGGTACAAAAGGAAATTTAGTGCAAAGAGGAAGGAAAAGCTCCTTTTGTATTTTTTGATCCAATAGCTTGTGAGGGAATATTCCCTTCTTTAGTGTTGCACAAGCAATAGCGAATATGGCGACAAAGCAGGATAAGAATGAACAAATTCAAATGCTTGGTACCAAAAAGATTGTCCAAATTTTCCTCTCAAGCCTTAACTGGTGATTGCAGAACTGTGGATGCTGTAAATCAGAAATAAAAACAAAAGTTGCTGGAAAAGCTCAGCAGGTCTGGCAGCAACTGTGCAGAGAAATCAGAGTTAACGCTTCAGGTCTGGTGACCCTTCCTCAGAACTGATGGTAGCTAGAAAAATGTCGGTTTCCATGCAGAAGACAGAGTGTGGGGGAGGCAGTACGGAGTAAATGACAGTTTGGGATAGACCTCAAAGAGAGAACAGTTAGAAAGACAAAGGGGTGGATAACGATCCAGCTAGGAGGCTGAGTAGCTGAATAGCTGTTAATAGGGAGTGTTAATGGCTAACATTACGTAGTGTGTAATGGTAGAATGTGTGATAACAAGGCCTGGTGTGCGCGGGTGGACACTAATGCCTCTTGACCTTGTGCTTTGCTGGTGCACTATATTAATTGTTTCACCTCAATACCATTTTACTCTGCTCCAGAGCCTTGATATTTCCTTAATTATAAGACCATAAGCCATAAGACATAGGAGTGGAAGTAAGGCCATTCGGCCCATCGAGTCCACTCCGCCATTCAATCATGGCTGATGGGCATTTCAACTCCACTTACCCACATTCTCCCTGTAGCCCTTAATTCGTCGGGACAACAAGAATCTATCAATCTCTGCCTTGAAGACATTTAGCGTCCCGGCCTCCACTGCACTCTGCAGCAATGAATTCCACAGGCCCACCACTCTCTGGCTGAAGAAATGTCTCCGCATTTCTGTTCTGAATTGACCCTCTCTAATTTTAAGGCTGTGTCCACGGGTCCTAGTCTCCTCACCTAACGGAAACAATTTCCTAGCGTCCACCCTTTCCAAGCCATGTATTATCTTGTACGTCTCTATTACGTCTCCCCTTAATCTTCTAAACTCCAATGAATACAATCCCAGGATCCTCAGCCGTTCCTCATATGTAAGACCATATGTTCTTCAATTTACTATTCTCCAAATTCTTCCTCTCATTTCCTTTTTTAGATTAGATTGGATTACTTACAGTGTGGAAACAAGTCCACACTGACCATCCGAAGAGCAACCCACCCAGACCCATTCCCCTACATTTACCCCTTCACCAACACTACGGGCAATTTAGCATGGCCAATTCACCTGACCTGCACCTCTTTGGATTGTGGGAGGAAACCGAGCACCCGGAGGAAACCCACGCAGACACGGGAGAATGTGCAAACTCCACACAGACAGTTGCCTGAGGCAGGAGTTGAACCCAGGTCTCTGGCGCTGTGAGGCTGCAGTGCTAACCGCTGAGCCACCATGCCGCTTTTATTAGGCTCAGTGAGGACCGCAGATGCTGGAAACTAGAGTTTAGATCAGAGTGGTGCTGGAAAAGCACAGCAGGTCAGGCAGCATCACGAAGAGCATTCCTGCTCCTCGGATGCTGCCACTCCTTTTTTATAAGTGCTGTTCTAGTTATTTGATTGACCACAATTTACCAGAAACCCATCGCAGTGGAATAACTTCCTCTTTTCTCAATACTGGTTCTAGTGACCTACAAAGTAATATTCCAGTTACATGTCTGACCTTCTTATTTGTTAGTCCCTTTGCAAATTGACAAATGGTTTAGTTAACAATCCAAAATTATGACCTTTCAGATTTTATATTCTAATTTGGATCATAATTCCTCAAACACCCATCGGAGAATGTCATTCTTAGTTCGATTTATTTCGTAGATTCCTTCATGGACGACAACAATTGGATCCTTCCCCTCTTAGGAGGAGAAAGTGAGGACTGCAGATTGCAGCTCCTTCCCCTCTTACTCTAGTTTCATCCCCACCAGTCATGAGGGCTGGATTGGTAACTCCCAGTCATGGCTGCAGGGATTTCTCCACAGTCCCCTAACTATATTGTCCCCAATCCCTACCACTTAATTTTTCACTCCCTCTGCTCGAATTGGTCTCGACGACAATGGTCAACTTGTTGAGCCACCCTGAAAACTTTTAGATCTCTACTGAATCGAACAGGTGTGATTGCCTCTTGGAACAATGTGGTAAAAACAATGACTGCAAACGCTGGAAACCAGATTCTGGATAAGTGGTGCTGGAAGAGTACAGCAGTTCAGGCAGCATCCGAGGAGCTTCGAAATCGACGTTTCGGGCAATTCCTGATATAGGGCTTTTGCCCAAATCGTCGATTTCGAAGCTCCTTGGATGCTGCCTGAACTGCTGTGCTCTTCCAGCACCACTAATCCAGAAACTTGGAACAATGTGCTCAGGTTACACTTGCTACTTAGTACCCCACCATTTCTGATTCTCAGACCCAAGCTCAGCAGCTCTTGGCAGAACTTTACAGGCCCCTACCAGCACATTTCCAGTTGTGGATGTCCATAAAATGATACAAATGTTCTTCAAACTACGCTCTTGCCTGCTCCTCACCAATTCTCAGTTTTACAGGGGTAGACGAGGCCACGATGGCCTGGACTACCTTTTCACTCAGTCTCAATTTTGAGAACAGACAGAGGAGGTTAGAAATGGCTTGGTGGAAGGAGATGGAAGAGATGTTGCTTGGTAGGTCAACTCATGCTCAGCTGGCAAACCCAGGGAATTCATGCCTTTGGTCTCTTTTGCCAATCCGTTCTCTACCAAAACCGGGCCCTCACAAAACAACCCCAAGATCTGCCTCCCCTTGGTCCGCCATCGTTCCAGTCATCTCTCTCCCTCCTCACCTCTCCTCCCATATCCCTGACAATTACCTCCACTCTGGCCTGAGACTTCACCTTGTGGGATTATCTGTAGTTCTAACAATGGCCACTCCTCCCAGTGGCACTGTTATAATTTCAGGTCTGGCAGATATTAGAGTCATTGAGTCATAGAGATGTACAGCACTGAAAAAGGCCCTTCAGTCCAACACGTCCATGGCAACCAGATATCGTAACCTAATCTAGTTCCATTTGCCAGCACGTGGCCCATATCCCTCCAAACTCTTCCTACTGTTATATCAATCCAGATGCCTTTTTAATGTTGTAATTCTAGCACCACTTCCTCTGGCTGCTCATTCCAAATACACACCACCCTCTGTATGAAAAAGCTGCCTCTTAGGCCCCATTTAAATTTTTCCCCTTTCACCCTGAACCTATGCCCTATAGATCTGGACTCCCCCACCCCAGGGAAAAGACCTTGTCCGTTTATTCAGTCTGATCTTCAGTCAGATCTGTCTCAATGCCTTGTCTTACTTTCGTTCCATAGCTCTTGATGCCTTTTATAGGAGCTGAGTTTGCCCCTGGTAGAACCCAAACTAGGCTTCTCTGAGAAGGTTAATGCTGAGCAGCTGCTGCTTGATAGCATTGTTGATGACACCTTTCATCACTTTACTGATAAATTGAGGGTAGACTGATGGCCTGGTAATTGGCTGGGTTGGATTTGTCCTGCCTTTTATGTATAGGGCATATCTGGGCAATTTTCCACACAGTCAGGTAGATTTCAGTGTTGTAACTGTATTGGAACAGCTTGGCTAGGGCTCCAGCAAGTTTAGGAGCACATATCTTCAGTACTATTGCCAGAATGTTGTCAGGGCCCATAGCTTTTACAATACCCAGTGTCTCCAACTGTTTCTTAATATCACATGGAGTGAACCAGTATGGCTGAAGACTGGTATCTGTGATGCTGGGGACTGTTGGAGGAGCTGAGATGGATCACCTACTTGACACTTTGGCTGAGGATTATTGTGAATGCTTCAGCCTTATCTATTGCACTGATGCACAGGGCTCTTGCATCATTGAGGATGGGGATACTTATGGAACCTCATTTTCCATTGAGTTGTTTAATTGTTCACCATCATTTATGATGAGATGTGGTTGAACTGTAAAGGTTAGATCTGATCTGTTGGTTGTGGGATTGTTTAGCTCTGTCTGTCACTTTATGTTTATGCTATTTGGCATGCAAGTTGTTCTGTTTGGTAGCTTCACCAGGTTAGCACCTCATTTTTAGGCATGCCTGGTGCTGTTCCTGATATGCCCTCCTACACTCTCCATTACACCAATTTGATCCCCGACTTGATTATAATGGTTGAGTGAGGGATAGGTCATGAAGCAGCAGATTGATCTGAAATACAATTCTGCTGACATTGGTGGCCCACAGTGCCTCATGGCTGCCAGTTTTAAGTTGGTAGATACTTTTGAAGTCTGTCTTATTTAGCAGGGTGAGTGCCACATAATATAATGGATGATTCTCTCAATGTGAAGGTGAAACTTCATCTCCACAGGGACTGTGTAGTGGTCACTCTTACCAAAACTGTCAGGGACAGATACATCTGCTGCCAGCAGATAGGTGAAGATGCGGGTCACTTATGTCTTTCCTTCTTGTTGGTTCCTGAACCACTTGTCACACACTCAGTCTAGAAGCTATGCCCTTTTGGACCCAACCAGCTCGATCAGTAGTGCTGTTGCTGAACGACTGGCAGTGGACATTGAAATTCCAACCTAGAGTATGTTGTACACCCACGCCACCCCCAGTACTTCTTCTCAGTGTGGTTCAACATGGAGAAGTACAGATTCATCAGCCTGGGGAGGATGGTATATGGTAATCAGCAGGAGATTTCCTTACTCACTTCAGAGGGGTAGTCCAAGATGGAGGATGGGAGAAAAATTGTAGCTGTAAGAGCTTCTTCTTTTTTGAGGTATTTTAGGTGTTGGAGTTGATTTCCTCCAATTCCAGGAGCAACATTTACCATTTTAAAAGCTGTTGAATTATTTTGGAACTTTGAGAGAAAAAGATCAAAACAATGGCACTCTAAAAAGGAGGAAGATAGACAAAGGCAGAGACCACATGGTCAAAGAAACTGACGTTGCTGTCTGACCCAGTAATGTATCTGCTGCAAAAGCACAGCAGATCAGGCAGCATCCAAGGAGCAGGAGAATCAACATTTCGGGTAAGAGCCCTTCATCAGGAATGAGGCCTGTGATCCGAAGGGGTAGAGAGATAAATGGGAGGGGGAGATGGGACTGGGGGGAAGATAGCTGGGAGTGCGATAGGTAGATGAAGGTGGGGGTAAAGGTGATAGGTCAGAGAGGAGGTTGATGCGGATAGGTGGGAAGGAAGATGGACAGGTAGGACATGGCATGAGGATGGTGCCGAGTTGGAAGGTTGGATCTGGGATAAGGACAGGGGCAGGGAAATGAGGAAGCTAGTGAAATCCACATTGATATCCTGTGGTTGGACGGTCCCATGGTGGAAGATGAGGTATTCTTCCTCTAGGCATCGGGTGGTTAGGGTATGGCGGTGGACTGTCATTTCTCCTGTTCCTTGGAGGCTGCCTGACCTGCTATGCTTTTCCAGCACCACACTCCCATCTGAAACAAGTGTGCTGTTTTAGAAAATATATGGGGTGATGAACTCTCAGGGGAATGTAGCACAAACAGCCAAATTTCTGCTACTAAGAATGGTTCTAATGTAATGAGGGGTATGTCAAGTTCAAAGCAATCGATTGTGATAGGGGACTCTCTAGTTAGTGGTAGAGACAGATAGTGGCTGGCAGTGAGAAATCAGAATGATGTGTTGCCACCCTGGTATCAGGACCAAGGATATCTCAGAAAGGGTGCAGAATGTTATCAAACAGGAGAAGGACCAGCAGGAGATTCTTGGACACATTGGCACTAATGATATAGGAAGAGAAAAGGATCAGATTCAGAAGGGCGAATATAGAAAGTTAGGCAGGAATTTAAAAAGGAGATCCTCAAGGGTAGTAATAGCTGGATTACTCCTGGTGCTACGAGCTAGTGAGGGTAGGAATAGGAGGATAGAGCAGATGGATGTGTGGCTGAGGAGGTGCTGCAGGGGAGAAGGGATAACATTTTTTGGATCATTGGAATTTTGTCTGGGATAGAAGTGACCTGTACAAGAAGGGCAGATTGCACCTGAACTGGAAGGGGACAAATAACTAGAGGGACAGGGAGATTTGCTATTGCTGCTCGGGAGGATTTAGAATGGGTTGGGACCCAGGGAGATAGTGAGGAACGAGATCAATCTGAGACTGGTATAGTTGGGAAAAGGAGCTAGTCAAACAGTCAGGGCAGGCAGGAACAAAGCAGAGAACAAGGTGGGTCTAATAAATTAAACTGCATTTATTTCAATGCAAGGGGCCTAACAGGGAAGGCAGATGAACTCAGGGTATGATTAGGAACATGGGACTGGGATATCATAGCAATTACAGAAATGTGGCTCTGGGATGGATAGCACTGGCAGCTTAATATTCCAGATACAAATGCTACAGGAAGGATAGAAAGGGAAGAAAGAGAGGAGGGGGAATGGCTTTTTGATAAGGGATAGCATTACAGCTGTACTGGGGGAGGATATTCCTGGAAATACATCCAGGGAAGTTATGTGGGTGGAACTGAGAAATAAGAAAGGGATGAACACCTTATTGGGATTGTACTGTAGTCAGTGGGAAATTGAGAAACAAATTTGTCAGGAGATCTCAGATATCTGTAAGAATAATTGGGTGGTTATGGTAGGGGATTCTAACTTTCCAAACAGAGACTGGGACAGTCATAGCGTCAAGGGTTTAGATTGAGAGAAATTTGTTCAATGTGTACAAGAAAAATTTCTGATTCAGTATGTTGATGTACCTACTAGAGAAGGTGCAAAACTTGACCAACTCTTGGGAAATAAGGCAGGGCAGGTGACTGATGTGTCAGTGGGGGAGCACTTTGGGGCCAACGCCCATAATTCTATTAGCTTTAAAATAGTGATGGAAAAGGATAGATCAGATCTAAAAGTTGAAGTTCTAAATTAGAGGAAGACTAATTTTGACGGTATGAGGCAAGAACCTTCGAAAGCTGATTGGGGGCAGATGTTCACAGGTAAAGGGATGGCTGGAAAATGGGAAGCCTTCAGGAATGAGATAACGAGAATCCAGAGAAAGTATATTACTGTTAGGGTGAAAGGAAAGGTTGGTAGGTATAGGGAATGCTGGATGACTAATGAAATTGAGTGTTTGGCTAAGAAAAAAAAGGAAGCATATGTCACGTATAGACAGGAGAGATCGAGTGAAGCCTGACAAGAGAATAAAGGCAGTAAGAGTATACTTAAGAGGGAAATCAGAAGGGCAAAAAGGGGACATGAGATAGTCATGGCAATTTGGGTTAAGGAAAATCCAAAAGGTTTTTACAAATATATTAAGGACAGAGGGGAACTAGGAAGTGAATAAGGCCCCTCTAAGATCAGCAAGTTGGCCAATGTGTGGAGCCTCAGGAGATGGGGGAGATATTAAATGAGTATTTTTCATCAGTGTTTACGTAGAAAAGTACATGGAAGATATAGAATGTACGGAAATAGATGGTGGCACCTTGAATAATGTCCATATTATAGAGGAGGAAGTGCTGGATGTCTTAAAACACACAAAAGTGGATAAATCCCCAGGATCTGATCAGATGTACCCTCAAACACTGTGGGAAGCTAGGGAGGCGATGCTGGGCCCCTTGCTGAGATATTTGTATCACTGACGTCCATAGGTGAGCTGCCGCAAGACTGGAGGTTGGCTAATGTGGTACTACAATTTAAGAAAGGTGGTAATGAAAGGCCAAGGAATTACAGACCTGTGAGCCTGATATCGAGGTGGTGGGGAAGTTGTTGGAGGGAATCCTGAGGGACAGCATTTACATGCATTTGGAAAGGCAAGAACTCTATGCTACTTTCACCCCACCCCCACCCCCTCTCATTTATCTCTCCACTCTGCAGGCACCCTGCCTCTATTCCTGATGAAGGGTTTTTGGCCAAAACCTCGATTTTCCTGCTCCTCGGATGCTGCCTGACTGCTGTGCTTTTCCAGCACCACTCTAATCTAGACCCTGGTTTCCAGCATCTGCAGTCCTTGTTTTTGCCTAAGGACTGATTAGGGATAATCAACATGGCTTTGTATGTGGGAAATTATGTCTCACTAACATGATTGAGTTTTTTGAAGAAGTAACAAGAGGATTAATGAGGGCAGAATAGTGCATGTGAGGCTTTCGACAGGTTCTTCAGGGTTAGCAAGGTTAGATCACATGGAATCCAGGGAGAACAAGCCATTGTACAGAACTGGCTGGAGGTAGAAGATAGAGGGTGGTGGTGGAGAGTTGCTTTTCAGACCAGAGGCCTGTGACCAGTGGTGTGCCACAAGGATCAGTGCTGGGTCCACTGCTTTTTGTAATTTATATACATGATTTGAATGTGAACGTAGGAAGAAGAGTTATTAATTTTGCAAATGACACCAAAATTGAAGGTGTAATGAATAGCGAAGAAACATCCTCAGAGTACAAGGTGATCTTGATTGGATGGGCCAATGGGTTGAGGAGTGGCAGATGAAGTCTGATTTAGATGAATGTGAGGTGCTGCATTTTGGAAAGGCAGGTCAATGCAGGACTTCTACCCTGAAGGGTAAAGTCATGGGGAGTGTTTCTGACCAAAGAGACCTTGGAGTGTAGGTTCGTAGTTCCTTGGAAGTAGAGTTGCAGGTAGATATAATAGTGAAGAAGGCATTTGGTATGCTTTCATTTATTAGTCAGAGCATTAAGTATAGGAGTTGGGAGGTCATGTTGCGACTGTACAAAACATTGTCAAGAGTGTGGTGCTGGAAAAGCACTGCAGGTCAGGCAGCATCCGAGGAGCAGAAGCATCAGCACCACACTCTCGACTCTGATTTCCAGCATCTGCAATCTTCACTTTCTCCCTGTACAAGACATTGGTTAGGCAACATTTGGATTACTGTGTGCAATTCTTGTCTCTCTCCTCTCGGAAGGAGGTTGTGAAACTTGAAAGACTTCAGAAACGATTTACAAGGATGTTGCCAAGGTTGGAGGATTTGAGCTGTAAGGCAAGACTGAATAGGCTGGGGTTGTTTTCCTTTGAGCATCGGAGGCTGAGTGTGACCTTAGAGGGGTTTATAAAATCATGAGGCGCATGGAGAACGTAAATAGACAAGATCTTTTCCCTGGGGTCGGACAGTCCAGAACTAGAGGGCATAGGTTCAGGGTGAAAGGGGAAAAATTTAAATGGGACCTAAGGGGCAACATTTTCACAGGGGAGTGGTGTGTATATGGAACTAACTGCTGGAGGAAGTCGTGGAAGCTGGTATAATTACAACATTTAAAAGGCATCTAGATGGGTATTTGAATAGGAAGGGTTTAGAGGGATAAAGGCCAAATGCTGGCAAATGAGACAAGATTAAGTTGGGATATCTGGTTGACATGGACAAGTTGGACCAAAGGCCCTGTTTCCATGCTGTACATCTCTGTGACTCTATGACTCTCAGATCTGCCAGACCTGGAATTATCACAGTGCCACTGGGAGGAGTGGCCATTGTTAGAACTACAGATAGTCCAATGAGGTGAAGTCTCAGGCCAGAGTGGAGGTAATTGTCAGGGGTATGGGAGGAGAGGTGAGTAGGGGGAGAGATGACTGGACCGCTGGAGCACCAAGGGGAAGCAGATCTTGGGATTGTTTTGTGAGGGCCCGGTTTTGATAGAAAACGAATTGGGAAAAAGATCAAAGGCATGAATTCCCTAGGTTTCCCAGCTGAGCATGAGTTGACCTACCAAGCAACATCTCTTCCATCTCCTTGCACCAAGCCATTCCTGACCTCCTCTGTCTAATCTCAAAATTCAGACTGAGTGAAAAGGCACTCCAGGCCATCCTAGACTTACACTGGGCCAAGTCTTCCCCTTTTAAAATGAGAATCGGTGAGGAGCAGGCAAGAGGGCAGTGAGAAGAACATTTGAGTCATTTTAGGGACACCCACAACTAGAATTATGCTGGTAGGGGCCTGTAAAGTTCTGCCAAGAGCTGCTGAGCTTGGGTCTGAGAATCAGAAATGGTGGGACACGAAGTGGCAAGTGTAACCTGAGGACATTGTTCCAAGAGGCAATCACACCTGTTAGATTCAGTTGAGGTTCAAAAAATTGCAGGGTGGTAAACAAATTAACTGTGCTCACTGAGATCAATTCGAGCAGAGGAAGTGAAAAATTAAGTGGTAGGGATGGGGAGAATATTGGAGAAAATGAGGACTGCAGATGTTGGAGATCAGAATCTAAAAGTGTGGCGCTGCAAAAGCACAGCAGTTCAGGCAGCAGCTGTGGAGCAGGAGAGTCGATGTTTCCAACATAAGCCCTTCATCAGGAAAGTGGATGGGGTGGAATCAGGGGGGCTGAGAGGAGAGGGGAGGGGCTGGGCAAAAGATAGCCAGGAATGCGATACGTAGATGAACATGGTGGGTGATGGTGATAGGTCAAAGCGGAGGGTGGAGTGGATAGGTGGGAAGGAAGATGGACAGGTAGGATAGTTCAAGAGGGCAGTGCTGAGTTGGAGGGTTGGATCTGGGATAAGGTGGGGGGAGGCGGGGTTGAGGAAGCTGCTGAAATCGACACTGATGCCGTGTGGTCGGAGAGTCCCAATGTGAGGTGTTCTTCCTCCAGGTGTTGGTTGGCTAGGATTTGTCCCGTGTGGTTGAAGGGGACAGCATAGTTAGGGGAATGTAGAGAAATCCCTGCAGCCATGTCTGCAAGTTACCAACCAAGCCCTCATGACTGGTGGAGATGAATCATGAGCAAGAGGGGAAGGATCCAATTGTTGTTGTCCATGAAGGAATCTATGAAATAAATCGAACTAGGAATAACATTTTGCAATGGGTGTTTGAAGAATTACAATCCAAATTTGAATGTAAAATCTGAAAGGTCATAATTTTGAATTGTTAACTAAACAATTTATCAATTTGCAAAAGGACTAACAAATTGGAAGGTGAGACATGTAACTGCACTATTACTTAGTAGGTCACTAGAACCAGTATTGAGAAAAGAGGAAGCTATTCCGCTGAGATGGGCTCCTGGTAAATTGTGGTCAATTGAATAACTAGAACAGCACTTATAAAAAAAGAAATGAGTGGAGGAATTTGGAGAATAGTAAATTGAAGAGCAATCGAGGAAATACCTCTGGAGCAGAGTAAAATGGTGTTTGGGGGATAAAAAAATCGTAAAACACCAGGACCAGGAAAGCACAAGGTCAAAGTGATACCAGGCAGAGTGAGAACAAGAAAGTCAAAGCCAAAGGCACTATTTCTGAAAGCAGAAAATATTTGGAACCGATTACATGAACTAATAGCTCAGACGGAAACTTAAATTAATAGCTTCAATTTAACCGGCATGGTAGAAATGGTGCTGCATTGCCATTATTGTTCGGCCCTGCCTCAACCAATGGGCACTATAGGCACAGGGGTACAAAATCACCCCACAAAATGATATTTTGATCAAGTTTCCTTTCTGGTTTGATTTTTGTTACAATGCCCCCTTAAGTGGCTAATCATTTCTAATATATTTCAATTTGGTTTACTTTTATCAAGTCTGCTATTCATTTAAAATAGTAGAATTGAGGATGCAAAGTGAGTGAGGTTGAGAACATAAATCTTCCAGGATGCTTCCAAGTAGGTGGCACTGTGGCTCAGTGGTTAGTACTGCTATCTCACAGCACTAGGGATCCGGGTTTGATCCCAGCCTTGGGAATTGGTGGAATTTGCACATCCCCCCTGTGTCTGTGTGGTTTTCCTCTACAATCCGAAAGATGTCCAGGTTAGGTGAATTGGCCAAGCTAAATTTTCTCGTGTTCAAGGATGTGTTGGTTAGGTGAATTCGTCGGGGGTACATTTAGAGTAATGGGGAATGGGTTGGGTGGGATACTCTTCGGAGGGTCTGTGTGGACTTGTTGGGCCGAATGGCCTGTTTCCACAGTGTATGAATTCTAATACTTAGCATTTTGAAGGAATGGGAAAAATGGTACAGGAAGTGGGGTAGTTTGCTAATAAAAGATGGGAGACAGACAGCAGAGAGAAGAGGATTTTGGATCAAAACATCAGGAAGTAGAAACACATTAGGTTAAGCGAAGAAGCAGCAGAAACATTAAACTTTTAGAGAGATGCTTACAGGTCCCTTAACAGTAGTTGTAGTGCCAAGATGAGTGTAAATCAGGAATTTACAGGTGTACATAATGATGACAAAATGTAATTATGGAGTCTTTAACCTTCAAGTCAACTGGAAATATCAAATTTACAATAAGAGAATGGAAGTTGGGTTCAGAGAGTATACACAAGTTCTTCCTTTCTCAGCATTTCAAGAAACTAACTTTAGAAAATGATTTCAAGTGATGCAATGAGAAAGGGTTGATTAAAAGCCTTGTGCTAAAAAGGCATTTAGGAAAAAGTGACCAAAATATAAACCTCTACTTTTGTCCTCCTGTCTCACCATGGACCACTCCGGCCCTGATAAAACCCAGCCAGACAGGTTTGTGAACAGCCTTCTGCCCAGATGCCATTTGTGACTGTTACATGACAAATTAATGCCCACCTATGGGCCTCATCCTGCCACTGTTGCCATAAATCAAATGGCAGGCATGAGACTTGCCAGGTGTCGGGGGCGGGGGGGGGCGGTGTGGTGGGGGGGATGTTGAGGGTGAAATGACAAGCTCAAAATACCTTTTTTAAGTTTCCTTGTGGCTTTGTGGTCCACTAGAGTTTGGTCCCTCATTCACAGGCACTCGTATCTGGTCACAGGACTGTCATTTACAAAGGGATATCTTGCTGAAAGCCAATCACTTTCTTTCCCTTTGAAATCCTCTCTGTCCAATCTCACCTGCAATTCCCATTTCACCTTCACTGACCTTTCTCTAGGGATCTAGCGATGGCTCCTGGTGAATTACTGGAATCAGCTATCAATATTAATTTGCAATACCAGCTTTTTAAAATTTTATTCACATAAATTAATCATCGCTGCTCGGTTAGAACATCTTTTCCCATCCCTCAATAGATCATCTTTCATTCTTTGAAACTCCAGGAAATTTGGGTCTAGACTATTCAATCTCTCCTCACGGAACAGTCACCTCATTCCCAGAAGCAGTCTAGTGAACCTTCATTGCCCTCCTTGGATATGAAGATGTGGCTGTATGCAGGTGTGGCCTCAGGAATGTCCTTTGTAATCGTAATAAGATTTCTCCACTTGTATACTCTAATCCATTTGTCGTAGAAATATTGCACTGTTTTCCCACCTAGTTGCTCACTGTGTCTGCATATTAACTTCCTTTGATTCATGTAAAAGCATAGCTAGGCCCCTCAAAGTGTAACATTTTCTACATACTGATGTTAGGTTGACTAGCCAAAGGTTCTCTATTTTCGCTTTCCCTCCTTTTTATGTCCTGAGGGTATGTTTGCTATTCTCCAATCCCTGGAAACTGCTGTAAAATTTAAGAAATATTCTGGGAGATCAAAATCAATGGACTTCAGTGGCTTCCATTTTTAAACCCACAATGACATAAAATCAGCTCCAGCTGTTTACTGCTGCTTAGTCGCGTTCATTTCTGTGGATAATATTTCTTACACTAACTTCTTTAAGATCATGACGTGGAGGTGCCAGTGTTGGACTGAGCTGGACAAAGTTAAAAATCACACAACACCAGGTGATAGTCCAACGGGTTTATTTGGAAGCACTAGCTTTCCGAGAGGTGCTCCTTCCTCAGGTAACGAGTGGATCATAAGACACAGAATTTATAGCAACAGATCAAAGTGTCGTGCAATTAAAATGATGTACTGAACAAACCTAGATTGTCGTAAGGTCTTTCATCTTTTAAAATGGGTTGCAGGTGTCGGTTCATTAATATATAAATTCCAGAACATCTTTTAAGCCACCTTCTCGAGGTAACTTAAGGTTTTATAAAAAAAAGGTGACACCTTAACTCAATGTATTAAAGGTGTGAGGTTAGAGTGTCTGTATCCCAGTCTTGAGTCAGACTGGTTCTATTTCCAAAATAGGAATTTAAAAAAAAATGTTACATGGCTTGACTGCCTGCAGGTTGTGTGCTATTTGAGCAAAAATAGGATGAATCTGCAAATACAATCCTGCAAATGCAAATTCACCCAATAGACTTATCTGTGTGTGTGTGCATGTGAGGGAAAGCGAGAGAGTGAGCGTGTGTGTGCAATCTAGATTTGTTCAATATATCATTTGAATTGCATGACACTGAGATCTTTTTCTACAAATTCTGCAAAAGATCTCAGTGTCATGCTCCACTAGTTACCTGATGAAGGAGCAACACTCTGAAAGCTAGTACTTCCAAATAAACCTTTTGGACTATAATCTGGTGTTGCGATTTTTAAACTTTTTTAAAGATCCTCAGTCCCCTAACACTTGGATTTGCACAATTTACAATTTTATTTTCTGTGTTCCTGTGTGAAGATCACAACAAAGGGTTGAATTTAAGAGGATATTGGTCAATGTCATTGTCCACACTGATCAATGTTTGGGAACCATGAGGAAATGAATTCTCTAAATGGCTGAGGAAGCTCCAGGCTGTATACTTAATCGTTGCACTTTCAGTAGAAGGTCAAAGATAGCAGGTGAAATTTCTCCAGTCAGCCACACACTATCCTAACTTGGAAATCTACTGCTTTGCTTTCACTGTATCTGGCTCAAACTTCTCAAACTCTCTCCCTAATAGCAAAGTGACTATGCCTATATCAATAAACAGCAGAGGTTTAAAGCTTGTCACCATCTTCTCAAGGCAACATAGTGTGGGTAATAAATACTGGTCCAGCCAGTGACACCCACATCCCATGAATGAACAATAAAAGAAAGTCATCTCAGGCTTGATAAATGTATGGTTATGAAGGAAATTATGTGATACTGTGATAGTACAGGAATATCAGCAATGAGCAGGCTCTGAGAACCCAATTAGCCTATTGCAGTTCTCATTTCTTAACATAATATGTGGAGTTAGCATGTCATCTCAAGCCAATTCAGGGTATACAAAATTTCTAAGCAGGAGTGTAACAAACTTATCACCAATGGTTTACCTCATTTATTTGTAACCATTACTCTGGTTTACTTTGACCTGTGGACCATTCATTGTAGAGAAAGAGACCAGTTAGCTGAATAGGTTCATGCTATTGTTTATATTCCACATATGCTTCTTCTTACTTCAATTCATTTCACCCAATCAGAATACCGGTTGCTCTTCTCTAACCTGCATTTTATTAGCAGGAATTGGCTATAACGCAACTGAAGAATTGTGGACATTGCTTGCATAATGCAAGCTTTCTGCTAAATGGGCATCGCGTCTTTTCCATAGCGCAATCTTCCACCGCACAATTTCTGCAGTGGATTGCCATCGCGGGATTTTCTCTAACACAAGATTGCAGAAGAACACAACTCTCACATTATTGCAGAATGACCTGTAATGTTTTCTTTCTCTCTCCTTCCTTTACATTATTTAGTTTCCTCTCAAATACATCTACAACTTTCTTAGTTTTATTTTAACTGCAGCCGAGAGACCTTCTGATTCTCATTCTTGGAGCAGATAGCCTTGCTTTACACAGCTTCTGCTTATTCTCCCAGTCATGCACAATAATACAGGAAGACTTAGTAGTCCACTCAAGTCCTTTAAGAAAATAGAAAGCACTTCAGTACTATTCAGCATTGTTTGTGCTGATATTACAATCTATGGTGAAGCACCGGAGTTATTCTGTATCTCATAAAAGCTCTGTCACGTAGTTTCCCCTTGCCCCTTTCCGAAAGACAGTTTTGAACTGGATGCAAGCTCTGAGCAGTGGAATGGGTGCCTGCAAAAAGGTAAACACCCAATCATAGAGTCATAGAGATGTAGAGCACGGAAACAGACCCTTCAGTCCAACTTGTCCATGCCGACCAGATATCGGAAATTAACCTAGTCCCATCATGTAAACCATTCCTATTCATGTATCAATCCAGATGCTTTTTAAATGTCATCATTGTACAAGCTTCTATCATTTCCTCTGGCAGCTCATTCCATACATGCACCATCTTCTGCATGAAAAATTTATCCCTTCGGTTCTTTTTAAATCTTATCCCTCTAGTTCTGGACTCCTCCAGACCTGGGAAAAGATCTTGTCTATTTACCCTATCCATGTCCCTCATGATGTTATAAACCTTTATAAAATAATCCCTCAGCCTCCGATGCTCCAGGGAAAACAGCCCCAATCTATTCAACCTCTCCCGATAGCTCAAATCCTCCAACCTTGGCAACATCCTTGTAAATTTGTCAGAACCCTTTCAAGCTTCACAACATCCTTCTGATAAGAGGGAGACCAGAACTGCACACTAACTTCAAAAGTGGCTAAACCAATGTCCTGTACAGTCGCAACATGACCACCCAACTCCTATACTCAATGCTTTGACCAATAAAAGAAAGCATACCAAATTCCTTTTTCACTATCCTATCTACCTGCGACTTCACTTTCAAGGAGCAATGAACCTGCACTCCAAAGTCTCTTTGTTCAGCAACACTCCCCAGGTCCTTACTATTTCCAAAATGCAGCACCTCATATTTATCTAAATGTAACTCCATTTACCAATCCTCAACCCATTGACCCATCTGATCAAGATCCCGTTGCACTCTGAGGTAACCTTCCACTACACCTCAAATTTTGGTGTCATCTACAAACTTATTAATTATACCCTCTATGTTCACATCCAAATCATTTATATAAATAATGAAAAGTAGTGGACCCAGTACCGATCCTTGTGGCACACCACTGGTTATAGGCCTCCAGTTTGAAAGGCAACCCACCCCCACCACCCCCTGTCTATCTTCCAGAAACATCTGTATCCAAATGGTTTGTTCTCCCTGTATTCCATGAGATCTAACCATGCTAACCAGTCTACCATGAGGAACCTTGTCGAACGCCTGACTGAAATCCATATAGATCACGTCCACCACTCTGTCCTCATCAATCCTCTTCGTTACTTCTTCAAAAAACTCGATCAAGTTAGTGAGACATGATTTCTCATGCACAAAGCCATGTTGACTAAACTTAATAAGTCTTTGCCTTTCCAAATACATGGAAATCTTGTACCTCAGGATTCCCTCCAACAACTTGCCCATGATTGATGTCAGGCTCAATGGTCTATAGTTCCCTGGCTTTTCCTTCCCACCTTTCTTAAACAGTGGCACCACATCAACCAACCGACAGTCTTCCAGCACCTCACCTGTGGCTACCGATGATACCAATAGCTCAGCAATCACTTCCCACAGGTCTTGATCAGGTCCTGCGGATTTCTTTTTCATTATTCATTCAGAGGATGAGGGTGTCACTGGCTAGGCAGCGTTTATTGCCAATCCCTAATTGCTCAGAGGGCAGTTAAGTGTCAACCACATTGCTGTGGATCTGAATGGAAGCTTCCTTTCCTGAAGGGCATTAATGATCCTGATGATGTTTTTCCAACAATCAATAATGGAATCACAGTCAACATCAGACTCTTAATTCCAGATGTTTTATTGAATTCAAATTCCACTGCTTGCCATGGTGGGATTTGACAATAGACAATAGGTGCAGGAGTAGGCCATTCTGCCCTTCGAGCCAGCACCACCATTCATTATGATCATGGCTGATCATCCTCAATCAGTATCCTGTTCCTGCCTTATCCCCATAACCCTTGATTCCACTATCCTAAAGAGCTCTATCCAACTCTTTCTTGACAGTATCCAGAGACTTGGCCTCCATAGCCTTCTGGGGCTGAGCATTCCACACACTCACCACTCTCTGGGTGAAGAAGTTTCTCCTCAACTCTGTTCTAAATGGCCTACCCCTTATTTTTAAACTGTGCTCTCTGATTTGGGACTCACCCATCAGCGGAAACATGTTTCCTGCCTCCAAAGTGTCCAATCCTTTAATAATCTTATATGTCTCAATCAGATCCCCTCTCAGCCTTCTAAACTCAAGGGTATACAAGCCCAGTCACTCCAATCATTCAACGTAAGGTAGTCCCGCCATTCCGGGAATTGACCTCGTGAACCTACACTACACTCCCTCAATAGCCAGAATGTCTTTCCTCAAATTTGGAGACCAAAACTGCACACAATATTCCAGGTGAAGTCTCAGCAGGTCCCTGTACAGCTGCAGAAGAACCTCTTTGTTTCTATATTCAATCCCTCTTGTTATGAAGGTCAGCATGCTATTAGCTTTCTTCACTGCCTGCTGTACCTGCATGCTTGCTTTCATTGACTGATGTACAAGAACACCTGGATCTCATTGTACTGCCCCTTTACCTAACTTGACTCCATTTAGGTAGTAATCTGCCTTCCTGTTCTTGCCACCAAAGTGGATAACCACGCATTTATCTACATTAAACTGCATCTGCCAGGCATCCGTCCACTCACCGAGCCTGTCCAGGCCACCCTGTAATCTCCTAACATCCTCCTCACATTTCACCCTGCCACCCAGCTTTGTATCATCAGCAAACTTGCTAATATTACTTTTAATACCATCATCTATATCATTAATGTATATTGTAAAAAGCTGCAGTCCCAGCACCGATCCCTGCAGCACACCACTGGTCACCGCCTGCCATTCCAAAAGGGAGCTGTTTGTCACTACTCTTTGTTTCCTGTCAGCCAAACAATTTTCAATCCAAGTCAGTATTTTGCTCCCAGTACCATGCGCCCTAATTTTGATCACAAACCTCCTATGTGGGACTTTATCAAAAGCTTTCTGAAAGTTCAGGTACACTACATCCACTGGATCTACCTTGTCCATCTTCAGAGTTACATCCTCAAAAAATTCCAGAAGATTAGTCAAGCATGATTTCCCCTTCATAAATCCATTCCGACTCTGACCTATCCTGTTACTGCTATTCAGATGTGTCATAATTTCATCCTTTATAATTGACTCCAGCATCTTTCCCACCACTGAGGTCAGACTAACTGGTCTATAATTCCCTGCTTTCTCTCTCCCTCCTTTCTTAAAAAGTGGGACAACATTAGCCACCTTCCAGTCCATAGAAACTGATCCTAAATCGATAGAACATTGGAAAATGATCACCTCCTTCAGTACCCTGGGATATAGACCATCAGGTCCTGGGGACTTATCAGCCTTCAGACCTAACAGTCTCTCCAACACCATTTCCTGGCAAATATAAATTCCCATCAGTTCAGGTCCTTCAGCCACTGTTACCTCAGGGAGATTGCTTGTGTCTTCCCCAGTGAACACAGATCTGAAGTACCAATTCAACTCTTCTCCCATATCTTTGTTCCCCGTAATATATTCACCCGTTTCTGTCTTCAAGGGCCCAATTTTAGTCTTAACTATTTTTTTTCGTTTCACATACCTAAAAAAGCTTTTACGATCCTCCTTTATATTTTTGGCCAGTTTACCTTCGTACCTCATTTTTTCTCTGCGTATTTCCTTCTTAGTAATCCTCTGTTGTTCTTGAAAAGCTTCCCAGTCCTCCGTTTTCCCACTTATCTTTGCTATGTTATACTTTTTCTCTTTTAACTTTATATGTTTCTTAACTTCCCTCGTCCGTCATGGCCACCCCTGCCTCCTCTTAGGATTTTTCTTCCTTTTTGGAATGAACTGATCCTGCATCTTTTGCATTATATCCAGAAGTACCTGCCATTTGAACTCAGGTCCCCAGAACATTATCTAGGTCTCTGGATTAATAGGCCAGCTATAATACCACTAAACCATCGCCTCTCTTTTATCCACCTTTTTGTGTTTTA
Organism: Chiloscyllium punctatum; assembly: GCF_047496795.1. NCBI lineage: Eukaryota > Metazoa > Chordata > Chondrichthyes > Orectolobiformes > Hemiscylliidae > Chiloscyllium > Chiloscyllium punctatum. The sequence continues at coordinate 27,598,688 of NC_092742.1, forward strand.
AGGCATCCAGCATCTCCTCTTCCATAATATTATTGAAGCATAGACATATTGAAAAGCAGTAAGTTAAAATACTTCATGGCCTACATGTTCTTGATAAATATTTATTATGGTGAAATAATTGTTATTATGATTGGATAGAATAGAAACTTCCTTTATCATTATGTTGAAGTTTAGCATTTCACAATATAGAACCAGGTTCACTTAGAATTTCTTTTATTCTTCCATCGGACTTTGGTGTTGCAGGCAAGACCAACCTTTGCTGCTGATATATCATGCTTCTGAACTTATTGACTCGATGGCCATTTAAAAGTCAACATATTGGAAATGCATCCAGACTAGTCTCAGGATGATACTATTTCCTTCCCAAAGGGCATTAGATGTTGAAGTGCAATTAAAGAAGGTAGGGCAGTGCTAAAAATCAAATGCTCCTCATTTAACAAGATGTCGCTTTTCTTAAAAAATTAAGTATAAATGCGGAAGGAATTTCTTGTCAATTCAGTAGATTAACTCGTGATTGTCATCTGTTGTGCCTCAACAGTGCTCCCTTTGGAAAAGTGTGGAATTGTTGCAATTTGTGGATTTTCATGGTGTTCCACATTGGTGCAAACTCCAGTCTCTTTCCTTGACATAAATGAAGACAAACACCAACAGTTTTACTGTCATTGCCACGAGCAAAATCTGAACCAATCAATTTGACAAAAGAATGAAATTTGTTTTGAACAGAGATATTTTGAAATGCTGCTTTTATTAACAACTACAGACAACTTAAACTGTTGAAATAAATCCATATTTGTGTAATCTTTCACTTTGTCTAGTTGCCCACCTTTAGGAGAAACAAATTTCTCTCATTAATGCTTGAAGATTGAATACGTTATGGTGGCGTGATATAAAATCAAAGTAGCAGCATCTTAACACAAGTCGGTGTAAATGGGAACTGCAAAGGGTCAGAGCATTGTCTTTGAACGTGTAGGATTTAAGTCTCACCTCAGTCCAGAAAGAAAACTGCAAGAAGATGAGAGTCTAAGAAATTGGAGCTAGAATTGATTGTTGAGCCCTTCAAGTCCACTACCTCATTCAGCAACATTAGGGTAAATCTTCAACTTTCTCTCTTTTTCTATCATCCCCATATTGCTTAACTCATTTTGTACCCAAATGTCTATCAATCATGTAAAAACCCTGGTCCCAAAACGCAAACTCTGATTTCTCTTCACAGATGCTGCCGGACCTGCTGAGCTGTTCCAGAAACTTCTGTTCTTATATCTATCAACCATTGTCTTGAATGTAATTAGGAGCTTAACACTACTGAATGAAACATTAATTTTCTGCTCCTTTTCCTGCTCCTGCTCCTGCTCCTCAGATGCTGCCTGACCTACTGTGCTTTTTCAGAATCACTCTAATCGAGACTCTGGTTTCCAGCTTCTGCAGTCCTCACTTTTGCCTACATTATTTTTTCCACCCATCAAGACTATTTTACAAACAATTTAGCTGAACACTGAGTTTATCATATTCTCTCCACTGCCATCCATTGACACAAGATACATTTTATTGCAATCATCAAAACATATTCCAGCTAAAACAATGGAAAGAAACAGTGGAATTAATGCATAGAATGGAGTAGTAAACTGTAGGGGATGGGGACAATCGAAATATGGAGCTGGTTTAAGGAACAGATATTGCATATTCTTGATAGATATGTCCCTGTCAGGCAAAGAGGAAGTGATAAGATAAGGGAACAATGGTTTATTACAGAAATTGCATCTCTTGTTAAGTGGAAGAAGGAGACTTATGTAATGATGCAACGAGATGGTTCAGATGAAGCGATGGAGAGTTACAGATTAGCTAGGAAGGGTTTAAAGAGAGAGCTAAGAAAAGCAAAGAGAGGACATGAGCAATCTTTAGCAGGGAGAATAAAGGAGAACCCTAAAATTTTCTATATAGGGACATGAAGAATAAAAGGATGGTGAGAGTAGGAATAGGGCCAGTCAAAGACAGAAGTGGGAAGTTGTGTGTGGACCCTGTGGAGACCGGAGAGGTGCTAAATGAATATTTCTTATCAGTTTTCACTCAGGAAAAGGAGAATATTGTAGAGGAGAACAATGAGATATGAGATATTAGACCAGAAAGGATCGAGGTTAGTAGGGAAGCAGTGTTCTTAATCCTAGGAGTGAAAGTAGACAAGTCCCCTGGGCTGAATGGGATTTATCCGAGGATTCTCTGGGAAGCTAGGGAGGAGGTGTTGGAGCCTTTGGCTTTGATCTTTGAGTCATTATTGTCTACAGGTTTAGTACCAGAGGACTGGAGGATTGCAAATGTTGCGCCCTTGTTCAAGAAGGACAGTGGAGATGACCCAGGTAATTATAGACCTGTGAGCCGTACGTCTGTTATAAGAAAAATGTGGAAAGAATTATGAGAGATAGGATTTATAATCATCCAGCAAAGCAATAATTTGATTTCAGATAGTCAATATGGTTTTGTCAAGGGCAGGTCATATCTCACAAACCTCATTGAGTTTTTTGAGAAGGTTACCAAGCAGGTGGATGAGTTTAGGGCAGTTGATGTGGTTTGCATGGACTTCAGTAAGGCCTTTGATAAGGTTGCACATGGTAGGCTATTGGAGAAAATGCAGACGGATGGGATTGAGGGTGATTTAGCAGTTTGGATTAGAAACTGGCTTTCTGTAAGAAGGCAACGAGTGGTGGTTAATGGAAAATATTCAGCCTGGAGTCCAGTTACTAGTGGTGTGTCATAAGGATCTGTTTTGGGACCACTGCTGTTTGTCATTTTTATAAGTTACTTTAATGCAGGCATAAGTGATGGGTTAGTAAGTTTGCAGATGACATTAAAGTCTGTGACGTAGTGGATAGTGTGGAAGAATGCTGCGGGGGACTTGGATAATCTGCAGAATTGGGCTGAGAGGTGGCAAATGGAGTTCAATGCAGATAAATGTGAGATGATTCTCTTTGGGAAGAATAACAGGAAGGCAGAATACTGGGTCAATGGGAAGATTCTTGCTAATGTGGATGTGTAGAGGGATCTTGGAGTCTATGTACATCGATCCCTGAATGTTTCCACCTAGGTTGATAGTGCTGTTAAGAAGGCCTACAGTGTGTTAGGTCTTATTGGTAGAGGAATTGAGTTCCGGAACCATAATGTCATGCTGCAACTATACAAAATGCCAGTGCAGCCGCACTTGGAATATTGTATACATTTCTGGTCACCCCATTATGGGAAGGATGTGGAAGCGTTGGAAAAGGTGCAGAGGAGATTTACCAGAATGTTGCCTTGTCTGGAGTGAAGGTCTTATGAGGAAAGGCTGAGACTTGGGTCTGTTCTCATTGGAAAGAAGAAGGCTAACAGTAGATTTGATAGAGACATACAAGATGATCAGAGGATTGGATAGGTAGACAGTGAAAGTCCTTTTCCTAGGATGATGATGTCAGCTCGAATGAGGGGGCATAGCTACAAACTGAGGGGTGATAGATTTAAGACAGATGTCAGAGACAGGATCCTTTCTCAGAGAGTGGTAAAGGTGTGGAATGCTCTGCCTGCCAATGTAGTTAACTTTGCAATATTAGTGAGATTTAAACAATTCTTGCACAAGCACATGGATGATGATTGGACAGTGTAGGGGGATGAGCTTAGATTGATTCACAGGTAGGAGGCCGAAGGGCCTGTTCTGCATTGTATTGTTCTAATATCTGTTCTAGTATTCTAATATCTGAGCTGGACTCAATTTTATTTATTACAGGTCATTGAAACTTATGGCAAACTTAACTTGTGACTCAAAGTGGAACAGTCTATACTGGTAATACTCAGCATGTCAAGTAGCAGCTGGAGACCAACAAGAATTGGTGTTTTAGGTCAATGGCCTTTTGTCAGAACTGGAAAGCATCCTAAAGAAAAGGAATGTTGGATTTGGAAAGTTAAATCTATTTCTCTGCACAGATGTTTCCAAACTTCAGAGTATCTCCACAGCTTTGAGTTTTTTTTAAAATTTCAGATTTATGACACCTGCAGTATTTTGCTTTTATGACATAAGTTCTATTGCTAACAAATTGATCTTTTTCCTTTAACTCTCATTTGAATTTTTCTACAATATCTGGAAACCTGCCAAGCTGCTCATCTCTGTGTACCTTTCGGAGACGTCCATCCAGCTGCTTCGTTATTTATATTAAGAATTTTTCTTTTGTGTTTCAGATCCTCATTTAGCTCTGTCATTCAACCGAATTAAATGTAAAATTTTCACTAAACTGTCATTAGCACCAGTCTTTCAAAGCTAATGAAGCATCATTAACATTGCAGTTTATCAGCCCTGGTGCTCAATTTCTATACCGTTTCAAATGGCATTTTGTTTTAAATCGTATGAATTCAGTGTTAACTGTTTACCTCGCATTATTAAATTTATTTGTCAATCATATCGCAGCAAAGAGTCCGGGGAGGCAGTGATGACATTTTGTGACCTATTCCCATTTACTCAGGGGAAGGGTAGTGTTATAAAATAATGAATCTCACAGCTCTTCATGACCCGCTGCTCACAATATAAATTCAAGGAGGTAGTAGAGGAGGTGGGGGCAGGGGGCGAGAATGTGAGTCCCTGCCTCAGGAAGGTGATTTCTATGTAAATCAGGTACAGTACAGCTGGAGAAGTGCAACATTTTAATTTACAGTTCACCCTTGTATGTAAACTATACGCTACCCCTTTGTGATGAATCTTCATTTGCGTGCAAAAATATTTTAAAATAATTAATTTCATTTCTTGCAAAAACTTTAGCTATTGAAAACATCAATGTGGGGTTTGGAAAAATACCGCATAGATGCAAGGAATAACCAGAAAATCCTATGCTGCTTGCAATGAGGTATGGAGTGATGTTGTGTAATAAATTAGGGCCCATTAAACACCACCAGTAATATCCTTCATGATTCCAGACCCTCAGAGATACCCGCTCTCAATGAAATAGTAGGCCAAATTTTATGGTCCCCAAAACACAGCCCAGCACCTATACGTTAAATACGGGCACATGTCGCGGCGTTGACAATATGTTGTTACCGGTCAGTCTCAGACGTTACGGAGGGCCAGGGTTCATCGGATGTTAGGCCTACCATTTCAGGGTTCACAAGGATGATCCCTGGAATGGTAGGCCTAACATACGATGAACAGTTGAAGATCCTGAGATTGTATTCGTTAGAGTTCAGAAGGCTGAGGGGAGATCTAATAGAAACTTACAAGATCATGCATGGCTTAGAAAGGGTGGAAATTGGGAAATTATTTTCATATGGTGGGGATACTAGGGCTCATGGGCAGAGCCTTAGAATTAGAAGGGCCACTTTAAAACGGAAATGAAGAGACATTTCTTCAGCCAGAATGGTGGACCTGTAGAATATACTACCATGCAGCTCAGTGGAGGCCGGGATGTTAAACATCTTTAAGGCAGAGATTGATAAATTCTTATTCTTGCAAGGAATTAAGTGATATGGGGAGAGTGTGGGTAAGTGGCGTTAAAATGCCAATCAGTCATGATCGAATGGAGGAGTGGACTCAATGGGCCAAATGGCCTTACTTCCATTCCTATTTCTTATGCTCTCATGTTCTTAAGGGTAGGACCTGTACAATTAATGGTAGGGCCATGAGTAGTGTTGTAAAACAGAGGGAGCAAAGGGTTCAGGTACATAATTCTTTCAAATTTGCATGACATATAGACAGGATGGTTTGTGGGCAGCACGGTGGCACAGTGGTTAGCACTGCTGCCTCACAGCGCCAGAGACCCGGGTTCAATTCCTGCCTCAGGCGACTATGTGGAGTTTGCACGTTCTCCCCATGTCTGCGTGGGTTTCCTCCCACAGTCCAAAGATGTGCAGGTCAGGTGAATTGGATTAGTGGTGCTGGAAGAGCACAGCAGTTCAGGCAGCATCCAAGTAGCTTCGAAATCGATGTTTCGGGCAAAAGCCCTTCATCAGGAATAAAGGCAGTGAGCCTGAAGCATGGAGAGATAAGCTAGAGGAGGGTGGGGGTGGGGAGAAAGTAGCATAGAGAACAATGGGTGAGTGGGGGAGGGGATGAAGGTGATAGGTCAAGGAGGAGAGGGTGGAGTGGATAGGCGGAAAAGGAGATAGGCAGGTAGAACAAGTCCGGACAAGTCATGGGGACAGTTACTGAGCTGGAAGTTCGGAACTAGGGTGAGATGGAGAAAGGGGAAATGAGGAAACTGTTGAAGTCCACATTGATGCCCTGGGGTTGAAGTGTTCCGAGGCGGAAGATGAGGCGTCCTTCCTCCAGGCGTCTGGTGGTGAGGGAGCGGCGGTGAAGGAGGCCCAGGACCTCCATGTCGTCGGCAGAGTGGGAGGGGGAGTTGAAATGTTGGGCCAGGGGGCGGTGTGGTTGATTGGTGCGGGTGTCCCGGAGATGTTCCCTAAAGCGCTCTGCTAGGAGGCGCCCAGTCTCCCCAATGTAGAGGAGACCGCATCGGGAGCAACGGATACAATAAATGATATTAGTGGATGTGCAAGTAAAACTTTGATGGATGTGGAAGGCTCCTTTAGGGCCTTGGATAGAGGTGAGGGAGGAGGTGTGGGCGCAGGTTTTACGGTTCCTGCGGTGGCAGGGGAAAGTGCCAGGATTGGAGGGTGGGTTGTTTGGGGGCGTGGACCTGACCAGGTAGTCACGGAGGGAACGGTCTTTGCGGAAGGCGGAAAGGGGTGGGGAGAGAAATATATCCATGGTAGTGGGGTCAGTTTGGAGGTGGCGGAAATGTCGGCGGATGATTTGTTTATGCGAATGTTGGTAGGGTGGAAGTTGGTAGGGCGTTCTGTCCTTGTTACAGTTGGAGGGGTGGGGTCTGAGGGCGGAGGTGCGGGATGTAGACGAGATGTGTTGGAGGGCATCTTTAACCACGTGGGAAGGGAAATTACAGTCTCTAAAGAAGGAGGCCATCTGGTGTGTTCTGTGGTGGAACAGGTCCTCCTGGGAGCAGATCCAGTGGAGTGGAGGAATTGGGAATACGGGATGGCACTTTTGTAAGAGGTAGGGTGGGAAGAGGTGTAATCCAGGTAGCTGTGGGAGTCGGTGGGTTTGTAAAAAATGTCAGTGTCAAGTCGGTCGTCATTAATGAAGATGGAGAGGTCCAGGAAGGGAAGGGAAGTGTCAGAGATGGTCCAGGTAAATTTAAGATCAGGGTGGAATGTGTTGGTGAAGTTGATGAATTGCTCAACCTCCTCGCGGGAGCACGAGGTGGCGCCAATGCAGTCATCAATGTAGCGGAGGAAGAGGTGGGGAGTGGTGCCGGTGTAATTACGGAAGATCAATTGCTCTGTATGTTTTCTCTGTGTCTGTTTGGATTTCCTGTGGGTGCTCTGACATTTTTTACAAACCCACCCATTCCTACAGCTACCTGGATTACACCTCTTCCCACCCTACCTCTTGCAAAAATGCCATTCCATATTCCCAATTCCTCTGCCTCCGCTGTATCTGCTCCCAGGAGGACCAGTTCCAGCACAGAACACACCAGATGGCCTCCTTCTTTCGAGACCGCAATTTCCCTTCCCACGTGGTTAAAGATGCCCTCCAACGCATCTCGTCTGCATCCCGCACCTCCGCCCTCAGACCCCACCCCTCCAACCGTAACAAGGACAGAACGCCCCGGTGCTCACTTTCCACCCTACCAACCTTTGCATAAACCAAATCATCCGCCGACATTTCCGCCACCTCCAAAAAGACCCCACCACCAGGGATATATTTCCCTCCCCACCCCTTTCCACCTTCCGCAAAGACCATTCCCTCCATGACTACCTGGTCAGGTCCACGCCCCCCCTACAACCCACCCTCCCATCCTGGTACCTTCCCCTGCCACCGCAGGAACTGTAAAACCTGCGCCCACAACTCCTCCCTCACCTCTATCCAAGGCCCTAAAGGAGCCTTCCACATCCATCAAAGTTTTACCTGCACATCCACTAATATCATTTATTGTATCCGTTGCTCCCGATGCAGTCTCCTCTACATTGGGGAGACTGGACACCTCCTAGCAGAGCGCTTTAGGAAACATCTCTGGGACACCCGCACCAATCAACCACACCGCCCCATGACCCAACATTTCAACTCCCCCTCCCACTCTGCCGAGGACATGGAGGTCCTAGGCCTCCTTCACCGCCGCTCCCTCACCACAAGATGCCTGGAGGAAGAACGCCTCATCTTCCGCCTTGGAACACTTCAACCCTGGGGCATCAATGTGGACTTCAACAGTTTCCTCATTTCCCCTTCCCCTACCTCATTCTAGTTCCAAACATCCAGCTCAGCACTGTCCCCATGACTTGTCCTACCTGCCTATGTTCTTTTCCACCTATCCACTCTACCCTCCTCCCTGATCTATCACCTTCATCCCCTCCACCACTCAACCATTGTACTCCATGCTACTTTCTCCCCATCCCCAGCCCCCTCTAGCTTATCTCTCCATGCTTCAGGCTCTCTGCCTTTATTCCTGATGAAGGGCTTTTGCCCGAAACGTCAATTTTATTGCTCCTCAGATGCTGCCTGAACTGCTGTGCTCTTCCAGCTCCACTAATCCAGAATGAGGTGCAATTTGTTTTAAACAGAGAGTGGTTCCATATGGCATGAACGTCCTGAGGAAGTGGGTACAGTTACAAAGTTTAAAAAGATATTTGGATAGATACGTGAATAGGAAACGTTTGGAGGGGTATGGGCCAGGCATAGGCAGGTGGCACTGGTTTAGTTTGTGATTATACATGGCATGGACTGGTTGGACAGAATGATCTGTTTCCATGGTGAATGACTCTATAACTCTTTGTATGCGAGTAGCATTCATACAAAAAAGTTGACAAATTGTGTGTTCATATTGAAGTAAATAAATATGAACTGCTGGTCTTGATAGATATGTGGTTGCATGAGGATTGGGTCTTGTATATTGAGAGGCCTATGATATTCTCGAGGAATGGAGACGAGGTAAAGTGGGATGGAAGATGTTGTTAACAATTGTCTGAGATGATCTTGGTTTAGGAGATTAAAGTATAGAATCAGTTTAATAAAAATGAGGGATAACAGGGGAAATAAGTCACTCATAGGATTTGCCTACAAGTCCCCTAACAGTAACCACAATCTAGGACAAAGTATGCAAAAATAAAGATTGGGGGAATTGTGATAAGAAACGGTAATAGTGGCTTTTAACACGAGCTGGAAAAATCAAATTGGTAATTGTGATCTGGTTCAGAAGTACACAGAATGCTTTCAAGATAGTTTCATGGAACATAACACTCTGAAACTAAGCAGACAGCAGGAAAAAATGATTTGTATTGTGTAATAGAACATAGAACACAGACCAGTACAGCATTGTGCAGGCCCGTTGGCCCTCGATGTTGTGCCAACCTTTTATCCTACTTGAAGATCAAACTAACCTACATACCCTTCATTTTACTATTATCTATGCGCCTATCCAAGAGTCACTTAAATGCATCAAATGTATCTGACTATTGCACTGCTGGTAGTGCACTTCACACACCCGCCACTCTCTGTGTAAAGAACCGACATCTGACATCTCCGCTAAACCTTCCTCTAATCACTTTAGAATGATGCCCCCTTGTGATAGCCATTTCTGCCACAGGAAAAAATCTCTGACTATGCCTCTCATCATCTTGTACATCTCTGTCAAGTCACCTCTCATTCTTCTTTGCATCAGTGACAAAAGCCCTAGCTCCCTCAACCTTTCTTTATAAGACATGATGTCCAGTCCAGGCAGCATCTTAGTAAACCTCCTCTGCATCTCTAAAGCTTCCACATATTTCCTATAATGAGATGACCAGAACTGAATATATATTCTAAGTGTGGTCTAACCAGGACCCGAGAGAGATGCAGCATAACCTCGCGGCTCTTAAACTCAATATCCCTGCTAATGAAATCCAACACACCATACACCTTCTTAACAAGCTTATCAACTTGGGTGGCAACTTTGAGGGATCCATGGACATGGACCCCGAGATCCCTCTGTTACTCCGCACTGCCAAGAATCCTGCCTTTAACCTTGTAATCTATTTTCAAATTTGACTTTCTAAAGTGAATCACATCACGCTTTTCTAGGTTGAACTCCATCTGCCACTTCTCAGCCCAGTTTTGCATTCTGTTAATGTCCTGTTGCAACCTTCTACAGCCTTCCACACGACCCACAACTCTACCAAACTTCGTGTTAGCAGCAAACTTACTAACTCACCCTTCCACTTCATTTAGAAAACTCACAAAGAGCAAAAGTCCCAGAACAGATCCCTGTGGAACACTACTGTTCCAAGCTCCAGGCTGAATACTTTCCATCTACTATCAGCTTCTGTTTTCTATGGGCCAGCCAATTCTGTATCCAGACAGCCAAATTTGCCCATATCCCAAACCTCCTGAATTTCTGAATGAGCCTACCATGGAGAACCTTATCAAACACATTGCTAAAATTCATGCACATCACATCCACTGTTCTGCCTTCATCGATGTGTTTTGTCATATCGTCAAAGAATTCAGGGTTGTGAGACATGACCTGCCCCTCACAAAGTCATGCTAACTATTGCTAATCAAACTATGGTTTTCCAAGTAATCATAAATCCCATCTCTCAAAATACTCTTCAATAATTTGCACACCACAAACGTAAGACTGACTGGTCTGTAATCCCCAGGATTATTGCTATTTCCGTTCTGAACAAGAGAATAACATTTGCCATCCTCCAATAATCTGGAACTACTTCAGTGGAAGTGAGGATGCGAAGATCATTGTCAAATGCTCAGCAATCTCTTCCTTCACTTCCTGCAGTAAACTTGGGTATATCCCATCTGGCCCAGGGGATTTATCTATTCTTATGTTTTTCAAAATTTTCAGCACATCCTCCTTCTTAACTTCAACCTGTTCGAGCATATCAGCCTGTTTCATGTTATTCTCACAAACGACAACGCCCCTCTCAGTTGTGAATACTGAAGCAAAGTATTCATTAAGAACCTCCCCTCTCTCCTCCAACTCCAGGTGCAAGTTCCCTCCACTATCCCTGATTGGTTCTACCCTCATTCTGGCCATCCTCTTAGAACGCCTTAGGGTTTTCCTTAATCCTACTATCTAAAGCTTTTTCATGTCTCTTTCAAGCCCTCCGAATTCCATTCTTCAGTTCCTTCCTGGCTATATTGTAACCCTGTAGAGCCCTGTCTGATCCTTGTCTCCTCAACCTTATGTAATCTTCCTTCATCCTCTTGACTAGATGTTCCACATCCCTTGTCACCCAAGGCTCTTTCAACCTACCATCCCTTCCTTGCCTCAGTGGGACAAACCTGTTCACCACAATCAGCAAGGGCTTCCTAAACAACCTGCATTTATCGTGCATTTCACTGAGGACATCTGTTCCCTATTTAGGCACCCTAGTTCCTGCCTAATAGCATTGCAATTCCCCCTATCCCGATTAAATACTTTACCATATTGTTTGCTCCTATCCCTCTCCATGACTATAGTAAAAGTCAAGAGTTATGATCACTATCATCCAAAATACTCTCCCATCAAGAGATCTGACACTTGGCCTGGTTCGTTGCCAAGCACCATATCCAATATGGGCCCCTTCTAGTCGGCCTATCTACATATTGAGTCAGGTATCATTCCTTGACAGACCTGACAGAAACTGCTCCATTCAAACTATTTGAACTAAGGAAGTTCCAATCAATAGGGAAGTTAAAGTCACTCATGACAACAACCCTGTTACTTCTGCATCTTTCTATAAGTCTGCCTCCCAATCTGCTCCTCTGTGTCTCTATGGCTACTGGGGGTTCTGTCAAAAACTCCCAATAAAGTGATTGCTTCTTTCCTGTGATCTAACATGATTAATTAACAAGCTCAAAGTAACAGTACATTGAGATAGCAGTAACTCCAGCATGATTGGAGTTTGAAACAGAGAGTGGAAACTATGATTGCATGAAAAGCTGAGTTATCTCAACTGATCTGGGATACTAAGCTAGAGAAATCAATCAACAGAGCAACAATGGTAAATATTCCAGAATATTCAGAAGAAGTAAACTCCTATTGTAAAGGAAAATGCTCAGGGGAGTATGTTCCATCTGTGTGGTACCAAGGAACCCTGGTAAAGTTCACAGATTATAATGATATAGAAAAAGGCCTATTGTCCATGTCTGGACTGAATCTCCCAAATTAACATTATACCTTAATGCTGTTCTGCTGCTTTTTCCAAATAGCTTTACACATTCCATCTGTTCAAACTGAAATACTTCAATTGAACCTGCCTTCATCACAATTCCAGGCAGTGTGTTCTAGACATGGATCCCTTGTTGTGAGGTTTTTACTCCTTGCACTAAATTTGCAAATCACTTTAAATCTGTACTCTTAATGAACAGGAATTGTTTCTTCCTATCAATTTTATCTAGACAGCTCCTGATATTGAAAGCTTATATCAGATCTCCTTCTAATCTTCTCCTCTTCAAGGAGAACATTCTACATCTCTCCAATCTATTCTCATAACTGAAGTTTCTCATTATTGAGCACATTCTTGAAAAAACCCTCTATATTCTCTTTAATGTGTTCAAATGTTTCCTGAAGTGTGGTGCTGAGGACTGTACACAAGACTAGAGCTGTTATGTCACTATGTCTTGTGTAAATTCAGCATAACTGCCTTGCTTTCCTAATCTATCCTCTGCTAATAAAGCCCAATAATACAAAATGCTTTATTAACTGATCACCATCTGTCCTACCACCTTCTATGAGCTATGCACCTAGGTCCCTCTCTTTCTATATTCCCTTAAGAATTAATAACTGTATTTCATATTTATTTCTGTTCTTCTGAGTACAATGTATCACCTCACACTTCTCTGCATTGAATCTCATCTGCCAACTTTCTCTCAACTACAGTGTGTTAGTTTTTCTGTCACACAACTGGTGAACTAAACAACGGGAAATAAGTTAAAATTCGGAATACAGAGGAATCTCGACTATCCGAGTTCCAATTATCCGAAAATCGGATTATCCAAAGGAGACCTCGAGGTCCCGATAGATATATTACATCAAAGACGTGTTTCCAGCAGTGATCACATGTTTTGTTTACAGTGATTAAACAGGCACTGTCTTCAAATGACTGACCTCCCGCCCTCTCTCTCTCCCCATACTTTCCCTGGAGTTCTACATAGGGGTGTACCCTAAACCTGCGCCCGCACCTCCTCCCTCACCTCCATCCAAGGCCCCAAAGGAGCCTTCCACATCCATCAAAGTTTTACCTGCACATCCACTAATATCATTTATTGTATCCATTGCTCCCGATGTGGTCTCCTCTACATTGGGGAGACTGGGCGCCTCCTAGCAGAGCGCTTTAGGGAACATCTCTGGGATACCCGCACCAATCAACCACACCGCCCCGTGGCCCAACGTTTCAACTCCCCCTCCCACTCTGCCGAGGACATGGAGGTCCTGGGCCTCCTTCATCGCTGTTCCCTCACCACCAGACGCCTGAAGGAAGAACGCCTCATCTTCCGCCTTGGAACACTTCAACCCCAGGGTATCAATGTGGACCTCACCAGTTTCCTCATTTCCTCTTCCCCCACCTCACCCCAGCTCCAAACTTCCAGCTCAGCACTATCCCCATGACTTGTCCTACCTGCCTATGTTCTTTTCCATCTATCCACTCCCCCCTCCTCCCTGACCTATCATCTTCATCCCCTCCCCCACTCACCTATTGTACCCTATGCTACTTTCTCCCCACCCCCACCCTCCTCTCATTTATCTCTCCACCCTTCAGGCACTCTGCCTGTATTCCTGATGAAGGGCTTTTGCCCAAAACGTCGATTTTCCTGCTCCTCGGGTGCTGCCTGAACTGCTGTGCTTTTCCAGCACCACCCTAATCTAAACTCTGGCTTGCAGCATCTACAGTCATTGTTTTTACCTAGTTGAGTGTACCCTAACACCACCACCCTTCCCCAGATAATCTCTCCAACATTGTGCTGTACACAGTAAAAAAGTGTGTGTGTGTGTGTGTTAGTTTTTCTGTCACACAACTGGTGGACTAAACTATAGGAAATAAGTTAAAGTCCTGAATACAGTATAATGTTTATTCAGTATAAGGGGTAAGCCATTAAGGACTGAGACGTGGAAGAAATTCTTCACTCAGAGAGTTGCAAACCTGTGGAATTACATACATTCAAGAGGGAGCTGGACATGGCCCTTGTGGCTAAAGGGATCAAGGGATATGGAGAGAAAGTGGGAATGGGAATCTGAAATTGCATGATCAAGCATGGTCATATTGAATGGCAGTGCAGTCTCAAAGGGCCGAATGGCCTACTCCTGCACATATTTTCTATGTTTCTATGTTATTTAACAAGTACCAAATCTCTCCAATTTTATTCTTTCCTGATGCCATAACATTGTTGTTCTGTCAGGGAAATGTTCTTCCTTTGTAAGTTTGGCTAATGAGAATCAGCAGGTGATTTGACTGCAGGACATCAGAGCTAAGCTTGATGGGGTGCTACTGCAGTGCCCATACACAGCAAACAAACTCATATTATTAGGTACTATAATGCCTCAGTATGAAATAGGATGCAAATATATTTTGTATGTGTGTGTGTGTGTGTCTGTGTGTGTTTATGCGTGTTTGTTTGTGTGTGATGGTTAGTTGGATAATATATACATAATTATTTCACATGCAACCATCCTTCTCAGACTGTGAAGGAATTGACAAATGGGCATGATAAAATTAGATGGATAATGAAGCACATGAAGTTTTACAGCTTGTGAGACTTCAGAACTGGGACAATTATCATCAGAAGAGAACTGTCAGATGGTGTGAAGAGAACAGTCTGTGAATCTGCCAGTGAGAAAGACACAGTGGGAAAAGGCCAGTCAAAGGAAGAATTTATAGCAAGAGTAGCATCTACTCATCACTCTTTATCAGAAGCCGTAGGAAAAGATTAATCAGATAACGACTGGGTAGCCGAAGGAAACTTCATCACTGCACACCTCTTAACCCCCTCAGCAGATAAGAGGAATCTTTATATAAAAGTTGTCGCAGCTGAGAAAAAAACTTGAGAATTTAAGTAAAATCAAATTACCTTAAGGCATTTAATTAATAGTTTGAAGCCAGGATTAATTCAGACAGATGAAGCCAATATATCAACCTTACAGCATTGGCTCATTCTCTAACTTAATGAGATGGTCACATGTCCCATGTCAAGAGCATTTTCAATCAAAGTTTGACAACAAATGTATCAATAAATTTTAGGCCAAGGAGAGTTTGTCTTCCTTCCTCTCTTTTACTGGGGAAAACATCTATTAGATTCCACCCTGACCAAATACTGAAAACACATCTTTCTCTTATCTTGCCTCATGCCTGTTCTATGCTCATTAGGACCAGTTTCTTCCCTCTCAATCATACTCCCACAGGCTAACCACTCAACTTTCTTTTCTGGCTTCAATATAAACTGTATTTTTTTTCCACTTTCACTGTACCTTTCTCCTTCAAAATTGGCCTTTTTATCTTTTTCTTCAAACATCTAAACCTTCGCCTCCATTACCCATTCTAACCTCCTTTTCTCCCCAAAACCCATGAATCTACTATTGCCTCCCAAACCAAGGTTTATCTTCCTTAGAATTCATAGAATCATTTGGCCATTTGGCCCATCAAGTTTGCACTGACACTCTGAAGTGCATTCCACCCAGACTTCTACTTTATTAACCATGGCTAATCCACCCAGCCTGCACATCCCCGCGTGCTACCAGGCAATTTGCTATTCACCTAATTTGCCCACATTCAGACTGTGGGAGGAAACCAGAGCACCTGGCAGAAACCTATATGAACACAGCCACGATGTGCAAACTCCACACAGGCAGTCACCCAAGTCTAGGATCAAACTTGGGTCTCTGGCGCTGTGAGGCAGCAGTGTTAACTACAGAGCCACCAATCCATGTTGGGTTTTTTTCAAAAAGGATACTGTTATGAGAAAAGTAAACTATAACTCGTTTTCAACCTATCTGATAATTATACTATCTTCTCCCCAGTGTCTGTCCACTGTCTATTATAAGGCAACACTGACACACTTTTGTTCTGATCTAACCAAAGAGGCATCTGCAAATGTTTGATTTCCTGTACCGGCACAGTTATCTCTTGTGTTTCCTTGAGGATGTATCCTGTTCCACTTCTACATGCTGCCCCCTTGACGACATGAACCAAAAGCATAACATCTGTTCCTAAATATAAACCAGCTCTATTTTCCACTACTCTCTCTACTTTTCTATTCTGTCCTTATTGCCATGCATCTCCATAAAATGGTTTGTGAACTGTGAATTAATATTACTTGTTTAGCCCTCTTCTGGTTTTCTTCAGTGTTTTTTTAAATTTAAAGTAACCAATAGCAAAGCTTTTGAGTCAGAGAGCCATACAGCATGGGAACAGACCCTGTGGTCCAACTAGTCCATGCTGAGCATATTCTCAAACTAAAGTAGTCCTATATGTCTGCAGTTGATCCATGTCCCTCTAAACCTTCCCTATTCATGTACCTGTCCAAATGTCTTTTAAACATTTCAACTGTACTTTTACCTCTTCTGACAGTTCTTTCGACATGCTAACCATTGTGTAAAAAAGTTGTTCCTTGTGTCCTTATTAAATCTTTCTCCTCTCGCCTTAAAAATACACTTCCTAGTTTTGCAACCCCCCCTCCCCATAGTAGGGAAAAGATCTTTGCTATTCACCTTTTCTATGCCTCTCATGATTTTATAAACTTTTACAAGGTCACCCTCAGTCTTCTACACTCCAGTAAAAAATGACACAGCCTATCCAATTTATTTTAATAACTCAAATACTCCATTCCCAGTAGCATCCTCGTAAAGCTTATGTGAATCCTCTCCAGTTTAATAGCATTTTTCCAATTACAAGGCGACCAGAACTGCACACAGTATTCCAGAAGTGGCCTCACCAATGTCCAACCTCAACATAACATTCCCAACTCTTATTCTCAAAGTTTTAAGCAATAGACGCAAGTGTGCTAAATGCCTTCTTAACCACCCTGGTAAAAACAATGACTGCAGATGCTGAAAACCAAATACTGGATTAGTGGTGCTGGAAGAGCACAGCAGTTCAGGCAGCATCCAACGAGCAGCGAAATCGACGTTTCGGGCAAAAGCCCTTCATCAGGAATAAAGGCAGTGAGCCTGAAGCATGGAGAGATAAGCTAGAGGAGGGTGGGGGTGGGGAGAGAGTAGCATAGAGTACAATGTGTGAGTGGGGGAGGAGATGAAGGTGATAGGTCAAGGAGGAGAGGGTGGAGTGGATAGGTGGAAAAGAAGATAGGCAGGTTGGACAAGTCAAGGAGACAGTAACTGAGCTGCAAGTTTGAAACTAGGATGAGGTGGGGGAAGGGGAAATGAGGAAGCTGTTGAAGTCCACATTGATGCCCTGGGGTTGAAGTGTTCCGAGGCGGAAGATGAGGCATTCTTCCTCCAGGCGTCTGGTGGTGAGGGAGCGGCGGTGAAGGAGGCCCAGGACCTCCATGTCCTCGGCAGAGTGGGAGGGACCCCTCCCACTCTGCCGAGGACATGGAGGTCCTGACCCCTCCCACTCTGCCGAGGACATGGAGGTCCTGACCCCTCCCACTCTGCCGAGGACATGGAGGTCCTGGGCCTCCTTCACCGCCGCTCCCTCACCACCAGACGCCTGGAGGAAGAACGCCTCATCTTCCGCCTCGGAACACTTCAACCCCAGCGCATCAATGTGGACTTCAACAGCTTCCTCATTTCCCCTTCCTCCACCTCATCCTAGTTTCAAACTTCCAGCTCAGTTACTGTCTCCTTGACTTGTCCGACCTGCCTATCTTCTTTTCCACCTATCCACTCCACCCTCTCCTCCTTGACCTATCACCTTCATCTCCTCCCCCACTCACCCATTGTACTCTATGCTACTCTCTCCCCACCCCCACCCTCCTCTAGCTTATCTCTCCATGCTTCAGGCTCACTGCCTTTATTCCTGATGAAGGGCTTTTGCCCGAAACGTCGATTTCGCTGCTCGTTGGATGCTGCCTGAACTGCTGTGCTCTTCCAGCACCACTAATCCAGTATTCTTAACTACCCTGTCTATTTGTGATACAAATTTCAAAGAATTATGTTGATTTTATTTATTATTGTCACATATGCCTAGGTACAGGCAGATCATACTATACAAAGAGCATAACAGTAATAGAACAGAGCAAGAAATACAATATAATGGCTGCAGAGAAGATACCTGAACTCCTAGGTCTCTCTGTGCTGCAACACTAAGGCCCGATCATTAATTGCTTAAGCCCTACCCTTGTTTGTTTTACCAAAATGCAACGCCTCGCAACTATCCAAGTTAAACTCCATCTGCCACTCCTCAGCCCACTGACTCAATAAATCAAGACCTCTTTGTAATTTTAGGTAGTTTTAAGCAAGATCAAAGAAAAATTTATTTCATAACTATTGCAGAAAGTTACCACCTAAAACAACTGGCGGAATCTTTCCAGTCACTGCCTGCTCTGGGTTTAGTTAGAAATTTGGTAACATTGCATGAAATAGACAGCAAGGACTTTTGTTAGATTACCTACAGTATGGAAACAGGCCCAACAAGTCCATACTGACCCTCCGGAGACTAACCCATCCAGACTTATTTCCCTACATTCACCCCTGACTAACACACCTAATATGCCTGCCTCTTCGTAGGATATGTGGAACGGTCCATTTTCCGCAGCTACACTGGCCCCACCCCCCACCTTTTCCTCCGCTACATCGATTACTGTATCGGCGCTGTCTCATGCTCCCACGAGGAGGTTGAACAGTTCATCCACTTTACCAACACTTTCCACCCCGATCTCAAATTCACCTGGACCGTCTCAGACTCCTCCCTCCCCTTCCTAGACCTTTCCATTTTTATCTCGGGTGACCGAATCGACACGGACATTTACTATAAACCGACCGACTCCCACAGCTACCTAGACTACACCTCCTCCCACCCTGCCCCCTGTAAAAACGCCATCCCATATTCCCAATTCCTTCGTCTCCACCGCATCTGCTCCCAGGATGACCAGTTCCAATACCGTACAACTCAGATGGCCTCCTTCTTCAAGGACCGCAATTTCCCCCCAGATGTGGTCGACGATGCCCTCCACCGCATCTCTTCCTCTTCCCGCTCCTCCGCCCTTGAGCCCCGCCCCTCCAACCGCCACCAGGACAGAACCCCACTGGTCCTCACCTACCACCCCACCAACCTCCATGTCCAGCGTATCATCCGCCGTCATTTCCGCCACCTCCAAACAGGGACATATTTCCCTCCCCTCCCCTATCAGCGTTCCGAAAAGACCACTCCCTCCGTGACTCCCTTGTCAGGTCCACACCCCCCACCAACCCAACCTCCACTTCCGGCACCTTCCCCTGCAACCGCAAGAAATGCAAAACTTGTGCCCACACCTCCCCCCTTACTTCCCTCCAAGGCCCCAAGGGACACTTCCATATCCACCACAAATTCACCTGCACCTCCACACACATCATCTGTTGCATCTGCTGCACCCATTGTGGCCTCCTCTATATTGGGGAGACAGGCCGCCTACTTGCGGAACGTTTCAGAGAACACCTCTGGGACACCGAGATCAACCCCCAACCCAACCACCCCGTAGCCCAACACTTCAACTCCCCCTCCAACTCCTCCAAACACATGCAGGTCCTTGGACTCCTCCATCGCTAGACCATGGCAACACGATGGTTGGAGGAAGAGCGCCTCATCTTCCGCCTGGGAACCCTCCAACCACAAGGGATGAACTCAGATTTCTCCAGTTTCCTCATTTCCCCTCCCCCCACCTTGTCTCAGTCAAATCCCTCAAACTCAGCACACCTTCCTAACCTGCAATCTTCTTCCTGACCCATCCGCCCCCACCCCACTCCGGCCTATCACCCTCACCTTGACCTCCCTCCACCTATCGCATTCCTAACGCCCCTCCCCCAAGTCCCTCCTCCCTACCTTTTATCTTAGCCTGCTGGACACACTTTCCTCATTCCCGAAGAAGGGTTTATGCCCGAAACGTCGATTCTCCTGTTCCTTGGATGCTGCCTGACCTGCTGAGCTTTTCCAGCAACACATTTTCAGCTCTAACACACCTAATTGTATAGGCAATTTAACTTGGCTAATTCACCTCTCCTGCACATCTTTGGGAGGAAAACCATGTAGACATGGGGAGAATGTTCAAACTCCACACAGACAGTCACTCAACACTGGAATCAAGCCTAGGTCCCTGGTGGTTTGAGGCAGCAGTGCTAACCACTGAGCCACCGTGCCGCCTTGCTCCACCGCGAGAGCAAAATGCTCCTTTTTACACTCGAGTGCAAGATATTGAAATAGGAGTCTCATGTGTAAGTGGTGAGAATTCTGTTAGCACGCATTTAATTTTATTAACAACTCAGTTTCAGTTAATCCTGCCTCATTGATATTCAGTTTTCCATTCTCCCACTAACCAGATAGAAACTCAGCAGCGACAATTCCCAACATAAAAGTCAGAAAGGTTATATGCTGGATCCCAGCTTGCTACTGGTTCCTCCAGGCCTCCATCATGGACACCAGTCACCAGTCTCTTCGAGTATACTCCATGGGCAGCAGCAGCATGCACCCTACCATCTGTAGCTGCTGGCAATGGACATAAAGCAGCCTCACCAGACCCTCATGTTTCATCTCCAATCCATTTACATCATTCACAAGCATCTAATGCACAGAATCGATCAGGGTTTATCTCCCGGCTCATCATTTGCTCTCTTACTGCTCAGTCACTTTGCACCTACTCACAGCATCTCTGCCTTGTCTTGACATTTTGTGCTTTATACCTTAGCCAGAGTTTAAAGGCTTACAGTACATCTGTCATGCCTTGCTGTTTCGTGCAGACACAAAGTTGGCACTGGAAATGGAAAATGGCGGTGACTGCACCCAGAGTGGGTGGAATAAGTGCTCTTTCTCTGAGCACGTTGGGCTTTACTTGTGAATGATATGGAGCTCTTCAAGGCAATAATCAGGACTTTCACAGTGAAATCATCTGGAATAGCGTTCTGTGAAATGCATGCATCGTTCAATTGTGTGGGGTGCAACTCCTGATCGAAAGCAATTTTGACCATCTCATTCATTATTGCAACTATACAATTACCATCTCTGTGCAGCAGAAATAATCAGAGGCAATCTTAAAAGTGTCACCCTATGTGGCCACAAAGATAATGCAAGATTTCATAGACTGCACAGGGGCAAGAAACTGACTTCCTCTCACCTTGAGCTGTAAGTATTTGTCAGCATGTTTTCATATGCAATGCTGCCTTTTTGAGTGACATATGTTTGTGGGTACAGCCATGACCAAAAGGATTGTTGGTACAGGATCAACAAGCTGTGTTATCTACTTCTGCTTCTCCTATTACATTAACATAAGGTTCCACAAGCGATATCACTTACAAAAACACTAACTAGAAGTAAGCCATGTCCACAGAACTTTTTCACCCCCTTGGGTGAATTAATTACCACCAGAAATGTTTGTTAACTACACTCATTCGAGGCTTCTGAAAGTGCTGCAAAGATTAAGCTTGGGTTTTAGGTGTAAGTGCTTTGAAAGGTTCTGATTGCCTTTCTTTAAAAAAAAGCAGACATGAGGCATATTATGATCCAGCTGACATTGCTGCTGTTTAAATCAGACCCTAGAATGAAACCTGGTTTAATAAGTTGGAATGTCATTCTTTAATTTCATCTGGTTGTCTTTCATTGAAATAATAGCACACAATGTGGCAGATTTTGTCTTAACAAAAAAAAAGAAGTTTATTACACAAAAGAAATTCAAATAAAATAAATGCAAACAAACTAATTTTTGAAAGATTTGAGTTTGAATGATTTCAGACAGCACAGCTAATCAAAACCCCACCTTCTCCTCAACACCATCTCTTTAAGGTTATCATAAATTCTCGAAAAATTCCTTCCCCATCTGTAGTCATTGGAACCAGGTGGATGTTGTCGACTACCTGAGCTAATCAGATTCTGGATTAGTGGTGCTGGAAGAGCACAGCAGTTCAGGCAGCATCCGAGGAGCAGTAAAATCGACGTTTCGGGCAGCCCAGGCTGACCAATATATGTAGGAGATTAGATGATTTTAAAAAATATAATCGGAGATATAGAATATTTTCAGTTCAGGGGATTGATTGCAAGCTGGTTTGGCATTGCTAGTGTACTGTGCATAAGTAAATAACGGGTGACTTTGTGATGGGATACTGCCCTCTATGCAGTTATTTAAGAGTTTATAGGAGGAAGCAGTAACTCCCTAAAGAACTTTCACCCACAACAGTCATCTTAGAGTTGTGGTAAGTATTTCTGGCATCATGCCTTTATTTGCAAAGCTTGACTCATTTGATCCAGCTGTTGAAGACTGGGCTAGTATTGGGAAAGAATGAAATTTTCTTTTCCAGGCAAGTGACATTGGAGCAGATGAAAAGCAATGGGTAATCCATCTGACTGCTTGCGGACCTGCAACATTTTCAGTATAAGGAGCTTACTGTTCCTGGAGACGCCAGACATTGAAATCTTCCAAGAATTAGGGTAGAATTAGTTGATAAAGATTCACTAAATTGGTTCAACATTTTTCAATTAGAAAATGGCAGCCTCAGTGAAGTCCTAGTGACACACCCAGGACTTTTCAGGAAGGGCTTGGGACTATCAAACAGGCCAAAGCCACTTGACATGTTGATCCCAGGAAGCAATTCCACAATTTTGCGAAGCCTGCGCAGTGCCAGTTATCTTACAGGTAAAAGTAGGGGCAGAAATCAGGATGTTGGAGAGCAAAGGAATCATTGAACAAGTGCAGTTTGCAGAACGGGCAGCACTAGTCATACTGATTGTGAAGCTTGATGGCTCAGCACACCCTTGTGAGGATTTTAAGCAAGACGTAAAGTGTTTCTTGCAGTTGGATAATACCCAATCCCTCGTAAACAAGACCTGTACGCAAAGTTGGCCAGTGGGTGGCTGTCCTTTATGAAACCGGATATGAGCCACACCTAACTGTGATTGCAGGGTTTATACCAATGCAAAAGGCTGTCATTTGGGGTATGATCTGCCTGCACTCTTTTTCAATAGACCATGGTGAACATTTTATAAGGGCTACCCCAGGTTGCCATTTGTCTGGATTGAATTGAATTGAATGAATTTATTGCCACATATACTGAGGCACAGTGAAAAGCTTTTGTCTTGCAAGTAATACAGGCAGATCACAAAGTTAAGTAACATAGATAAGGAAATAATAGGTAAACAGCGGCAAAAACAAAAATACAGGTAAAGGCGAATGTTAAGAGTTTTTGAGTCAATTCAGTATTCTAACAACAGTAGGGTAGAAACTGTTTCGAAACCAGTTAGTGTATGTGTTCAGGCTTCTGCACCTTCTCCCCGATGGTAGAGGTTGTGGAAAAACATTGCCGGGGGAAGACCACTGACGAGCACTCGGAGAACTTGAACATAGTGTTTAAACATTTCTCCCAGGCCGGTATACACCTTAGACAGGAAAAATGTGTGTTCCAGGCACCCCAAATGACATACTTGGATTAGAGAGTCAACAAAACAGAGTTATACCCATTGAATGATAGTGCGAATGTGATCAAGGGAGTCCCGATTCCCATGTCTGTATTGGAGGTTAGGTCCTTCCTTGAGTTAAGGAATTATTGCGGAAAATTCATATATAAATTGGCCTCCATCTTAGCATCCTTACACCTGCTATTGAAAAATGGTCAACCTCAGAAATGGTAGCGTAGCCAAGAAGTAGCCTTTAAGGAAGTCTAAAAGCAGCTATCGTCATCTAAGGTGTTGGCCCACTACGATCTGAAGCGAGAGGTGGTGCCAATATGTGATGCCTCATTTTTTGAGTATCAGGGTAGCGCTGGTGGCCCAACAGAGAGGAACACCTACTTCCTGGACTTTGCCTGATGTCGAACGCAAATATGCCCAGATAGAGAGGGGAGGTTTGATAGTTGTCATTGGTGTGAGGAGGTTCCACCAGTACCTTAATGGATGGGAATTTGTCACAGTGACAGATCACAAACTTCTGCTAGGGCTACTGAAGGAAGACAAAGCAGTGTCTCCCATAGCTTCTGGTAGAATTCAGCAATGGGCCCTTATTCTCAGTGCATACAAGTTAGAACACTATCCAGGAAGCCAAGTGGTTAATGTGGATGCCTTCAACCACGTCCTACTGGCAGGTACACAACTGGTAGTGTCTCCCCGGAAGAGTCTGTTCTGCTTTTAAACTTCCAGAACACCCTTCCGGTCACCGCTGTCAGTATCTGACTGTGGACACAAAAGATTCTGTCCTAGCAAAACTAAAACAGCGTGTGGTATCAGGGAGACAGAAGAGCCATTGCAGCCAGGATTGAAACCTTTCTGGACCCGGTAAGACCAGATCACCATAGAGGATGACATATTGCTATGGGGAGCAAGAGTGATTGTCCCAAGTAAAGGTCGCTGCCAGATACTGGTTAAATTCCACCAGGGGCATCCAGAGGTTTCCAAGACAAAGATGCCAGCAAGACGCTATGTCTAGTGGTCAGCTTTGGATACCCAAATAGCTGCATTGGTGGGGCTGTGCCCAGAGTACTAACAAGGACAAAAATTGCCATGGGAATGGCTGGATAAACCCTGGATTTGGTTAAGTGTCAACAGTGCCAGTCTTTTCATATGTTTAATATTCCCGATCATTGTGGATGTCCATTTAAAGTGGTTGAATGTGCATACAGTCTGTTCAGCAAACTTAGGGGTGACAGTTGAGAAGCTGTAAGCGTCCTTCACAATATACAGACTCCCAGATGTATTGGACACAGAAAATGGGACACCATTTACCAACAGGGATTTTGAATATTTCCTGAAGTCAAATGGTGTTTGACATGTAAGGACAGCTCCATACCATCCATTGTTCAATGGTCTAGCAGAAAGAGCATCCAAACATTGGAGGCAGGCTTGAAAAAGCAACCTACAGCATCACTTGATACCAAACTGTCGCACTTCTTGTTTAATAATAGGACCACCCCTCACAGAAAAACAGAGTTGCTGATGGGGTGAAGATGCCGCACCAGATGTAGGGAGGGGTAGAGAATGGCAGCAGGAACACCAATGCCAGCCACCTGCCTCCTCTAAGTGAGAGAGACAACTTAATTTAGCGGACAAATTTTGGTGCCGAAACCATAGAAATCGCCCTGTATGTGGTTGATGCAAGGCTGAGTCCAGTAACTTACAAAGTTCAGGTAGATAATACAGTCCTGAATGAACATTTGGACCACCCGAAAGCTGTTGCCTTGCAGATGGGGCAGGAACAAAATACACCTGACCCCTCTGAATAACAAGAAGGCCTGACAGAAACTGTAGATTCTCCCTGTCCATCCAGTGTTGAGGAAACTTTGGAGACCAAGATGGAGGCAAGTTCGATACCATTACTGCTGGAAGAAGAGGAGCAAACTCTCCCAAGACACTCTGGATGCAAGGTCGCCTGTGTCAGAGTCTGAATCAGACGGACTGGACTTGGGCCAAAAAAGTTGCAGAGAAAGCTACAAGAGAAAGACCAGACTGGCATCCCTGGATCCAGGGTAGGGAGGGATATACTGACTGGAACCAGATAGATTCAATTGACAATGAGATCTTTGATTGGAGTTGTTAACCTGGATCAATCAGGGAGCCCTGGCTGACCAATACTAAAAAGGATTTAGAATCTTCTCAGTTCAGGGGACCGACTTTAGGCTTGTTAGCCACAGACAGTGTACTGTATCCAAATGCACAAATAAATGAAGGGTGACTTGGTGATGGGATACTGGCCCCCTGTGAAGCTACTTCACTATCTCTTCTGTAGATTTGAATTGACTGCTTCATTTCAGTTCTGGTTTGATGTGCTCTGAGGCCTGTCCCTTTGACTACTCAGATAACTAGATCATAGACTGTTTTAGCTCTGAATAATCAATATGGGTTTTTAACTGAACACTGTCAGGGAATTCCACAAACAAAACTTTCACTGAAGCAACTGAAAAATCTCTAGGTTTGTGGAAGAAATCATATTTACATCTATCTACTTTCAGTCACGCTGCATGGTTTTTCAAGCTAAAAATCAATCCTTGATTATTCTAACCCCATAAGGAACCAAATATCTTTCATGTTTTCCCTCTCCCATCATACAATATAACTATGATATAAATAAACATCTTTTAACACTCCAGGTGGCATTTACTTGTTTCAAGTTGGCAAGGTGTCTCAGTGGTAAGCACTGCTGCCTCACAGCACCAGGACCTGGATTCGATTCCAACCTCAGACGACTGTGTGGAGTTTGCATATTCTCCTTGTCTGCATGGGTTTGCTCCAGGTGGTCTGGTTTCCACCCACAATTCAAAGCTGTGCAGGTTAGGTTGATTGGTCATGCTAAATTGCCCATAGTACGCAGGGTGTGTGGATTAGCCATGAGGAATGCAAGGTTAGAGGGATTGGGTCAGATGCTCTTGGAGGGTTCGTGTGGACTCAATGGGCTGAATGGCCTGCTCCCCCACTGCAGGGATTCTATTCTATGATCAAAGTAATGCAACATGCACCTTCTACATACAGATAAGTAGACAACTAGGACCTTGTTTCAATATTTCATCTGAAAGACAGTATTTTCAACACTGCAGCTCTCTCTCTAGAGTGCAATGGAGTGCCAGTGTCGAAAAGTGTGGCTCTGGAAAAGCACAGCAGGTAAGGCAGCATCTGAGGAGCAGGAGATTCGATATTTCAGGCATAAGCCCTTCATCAGGAATGTCAGGTGTAGATTGTTGTATTGAAGCCCCACAAAGGGACTTGGGCCCAGAACTTTGCAACTCAGTTGTAAGAGTGCTACTGACTGTGCCATGGTTGACACTGTTGTCCACTCAGGGACTTCTCAGTTTTACTGAAATATTTCTATATTTTAAAAATCTCACTTTTGTACAGCATGAAACAATTAGAAATCATTTACTTTTTAAAAATGGCAGTGAACTGTTATTGACATTCCTTGGTTTACTTCAATTGTATGACTGTCATAGGAAATTTCTGAGGTGTAGTTGGGAAGTGAGATTTATTTAGAAGTAACAATGAGTATCAGCTAACCAAAAGGTTTCAAAATGATTCTTAAATGAGTATTGGACAGCTAATAAGCCTTTGAGCCTTTAGAAATACAAACATGCCAATAAACTATTATAAATATGAATGAACAACGTAATCAACATAAACACTAAAACATTCTATAAACTGTCTTTGGATAATTTGGAGTTTAAAATTAGTAGGAAATCCCTTATGTCAATTTTCTATTTTGCATGGTCAGTGAAAGTCAGCCACTTCCTTCTTGTTCCGTGTTGTATGTAACATGCAAGGATACATCGAAAGTACTGTCACAGTAAAAATACAGAAACATTATTTTCAGTCAGAGATTTGTTTGGTGCCAATAATGAGGAACTATTTTGAGTTATGGTAACTGTACTTTTAAACTATTAACCAAATCTTGGGGACACACATTCTATTAACATAATGCAAGAAAGTTCATTAAATTCTTAAATAACATGCTTAAAAGCACAATCACCAGGAAGCAGGCAAAAAGCACAAACATACGAAAACCACAAGGGTTTTGAGACCTTCATGTAAAAACAACACAACCAAAATTGTACACTTGAGAGTTTGAGTGACGATAAATAGCAAGCAAAAGAATTCACGAAGAAAACCAATCGTGGAGAAATTTTGATGCAACCTCTTTTTGTGTCTTACTAGCTTAACACCGTGAATGTAGCTCCTCGACAAATGATGGCATTTCTTACCAAAAATGCATTAAACTGACAGAAGGGGCACATTTCTCATAAGGCACATTTGTCATAAGTTTGATTCATGTTTCATTTCACATTTCAGCTCATTTTTTTTGGAAGAAATAATTGTGACACTTTTTAAAGCATAGTTGCTAAGACACTTAGAGTCAGAGTGAAACAATAATTCTGATTGGTTGCAAAGCATGAGAAGGAGGATATCTAGTTCAGGAATAGGTAGGACTGAAAAGTGGAGAGATAATTGTAATTGTACAGAATCACCATTTACAGTCTTCTTTACAGTCCTGATTTCCATATTACGAGAAAGTTCTAGAGATAATGGTGAAGATGAACAAACAAGTATTGAAAAAGGGATGGCTCAGAAGTGATCAGTTAGATGTTTGAGGTTATTAAAAAGTTGGTCAGTGATGCATAGAGAAATTGTGTTACTCATGGAAGTGACGAGAATTTGGTCTCATCAATACAAAAACAAAACTAAGGGTTTTCTATGAGGAACAAGTCAAGAATGTGATGAAACATTCTACACTTAACTGGATTGAAGTCCTTACAACAATATTCAGAAAAGTTATCAGATTCCAAGATAAAATAGCCTGTTTTATTGGCACAAATTAACCTCCTCAATGCATAGGTGCTACAAAGTACAGCATCCACATGATGGAGGTGACAACTCACCAGGTTTTTACCAACAGCACCTTTTAAACCTGCAGACTGCACCGTCTAGAAGGGTCAGAGAAACTGAAACATGGAAACAATAATCTTCAAGATTCCCTCCAGATCAGACATGATCCTGACTTGGAATTGTACCACCACGCCTTCAATATCACAGGATCTAAATACTGGAATTCCCACCCTAAACCCACTGTGGGTGTATCTATCACACAGACTGCAGTGGCTAGAGAAGAAGGCTCACCACATCTTCTCAAGGGCAATTAGAAGACAGCAATAAACACTGGCCTTGCCAACAATGCTTTGATTTTATGATTGAAAGGAAGAAGTCACTAATAAACCAAATAGGGAACTGGGAGAAACGTCTTTGACCAGTGAGTGATAATAATGCAGAACTCACTGCTACAAACAGCAGCTGAGGTAAAGATGTTTAAGCAGTAAATGAACTAAACTTAAGGAATAAAACAATAGACACTTATTCTAATAGATTAAATCAAGTAGGATTAAAAATTGAAATACTTACCTGTGTTTATGCAACATGTTCTGTACAATTCTGCGAATGGAATTTAATGGTAAAAATGTTGCCGTCCCTCCATCACTCAGTAAGCCAGAGACAAACCCAACCTGGTCATTTCACGATGGCACCGGCATGGTAAATAGGGTCCGGCTCATTGGAGCTCGTTTGTTCCAAGCCAGCAGCTTCTTTATCCTGATGTACTTTTAATCTTTTTTTCTTTTCTTCCTTTCTTCTTAAGTCTGCAGCAGGGTTGGGCTGGGCAATGACTGCAGCATCAATGGTATGGTGGGTGTCCAGAGCCTGGACTGTTGGTGGTAGAGTCATAGAATCATGGAGTCATACAGCACAGAAACAGACCCTTCACTCCAACTAGTCCATGCCAACCATAATCCCAAGCTAAACTAGTCTCACCTGCCTGCACTTGGCCCATATTCCTCCAAACATTTCTTATTCATGCACTTATCTAAATGTAAGTTAAACATTGTAACTGTACCCACATTCACCACTTCCTCTGGAAGTTCATTCTACACACAAACTCGTCTCTGTGTTAAAACGTTATCCCTCGTGCTCTTTTAAGAGCTCATTCCTCTCACATTAAAAATGTGCTCCTCGTCTTGAAATCCCCCATCCTAGGGAAAAGACACCTGCCATTCCCCTCATCTTTACTCCTCATGATTTTATAAACCTCTTAATGGTCACCCGTCAACCTCCAACGCTCCAGTGAAAACGTCCCAGCCTATCCAGCTTATAACTCAAACCCTCCATTCACAGCGACATCCTGGTAAATCTCTTCTGAACCTTCTCTAGCTTAATAATATCCTTCCAGGTTGACCAGAACTATAAAATTTCAACATAACATGCCATCTCCTATACTCAAAGTTCTGAGCAATGGAGGCAAGCATGCAAAATGCCTTCTTAACCACCTAGTCTACCTATGGTAGGACTTCAAAGAATTATGTACCTGTACCCTCTGTTGTACAACACTATTTGGGTCCAACCATTAATTAGGAGCAAGTGAGGACTGCAGATGCAGAGTCGAGATTGATGAAGGACTAATGCCAGAAACGTTGATTCTCCTGCTCCTCAGATGCTCCCTAACCTGCTGTTCTTTCCCAACACCACAATCATAACTCGTACCATTAATTATATAAATCATTCCCTTGTTTGCTTTACCAAAATGAAATACTTCATTATCCAAATTCAACTCCATCTAGCATTCTTCAGCCTGTTGACCTAATTGATCAAGATCTCCTTGTAACACTAGATAACCTTCTTCACTATCCACTATACCAACAATTTTGGTGTCACCTGCAAACTTATTAACCACCCCATCTATATTTTCATCTAAACCATTTATATAAATGACAAACAAAAGCAGACACAGCACCGGTCTAAGTGGAACAATGCTGGCCATTGGCCTCCAGTCCGAAAAACAACCACCCACCACCACCCACTGTCGCATATTACCAAGCTAACTTTGTGTCCAGTTGGCAAGCTCACCGTGAATCCCAGGTGATCTAACTTTATTAATTAGTCTACTATGCTGAACCTTTTCAAAGGCTTTATTAAAGTCCAAATAAACAATGTCTACTGCTCTGTTTCCACGATCTCCTTAGTTACTTCCTCAAAAAACTCAATCAGTATGTGAGGCATGATTTCCGTTGCACAAAACCTTAATCATTCCTTACCTCTTTAAATGCATGTAAGTCCTATCTTTCAGAATCACTTCCAACAACCTACCTAACATGAAAGTCATACTCAAAGTCTGTAGTTCCCAGGCTTCTCCTTACATCCCTTCTTATATAGAGGCACAAAATTAGCCACCCTCCAGCACCTCACCCGAGTTTATAGATGATACAAATATTTCTACAAGAGGTAGGCCTGGCCCCTGGTGTCCCGTCAGTGGTAGGCCCCAAGCCTGAAATTGTGTTGACACCTGGAGTGGGGATTCTTGGCAGCATTAAGTCCAGACTCTTAGAGTCAGCAGTACCTGGAGCAGGACTCCAGGCAGCGTTAGGCCCCAAGCCTGGAATTGTGGCAGTTCCCAGAGCGTGGACTTCTGGCGACATTAGGCCGGGAGTCTGGACTCTTTGCAGTGTTGACGAGGCAATGGGAACAGAGCCCAGGACTCCTGGGGCATCAGCGTCATCATTGCTGTTCCCAGAGTGGGGTCTCCTGAGGACCGGAACACCTTGCAGCGACCTTGCAGAAACCCTAAAGTCATACTTAAGACCCCAGTTTGAACAGAAGGTTTAGTTGTTTTTAAGTAATTTATTTTTAAGTCCT
Source organism: Chiloscyllium punctatum (assembly GCF_047496795.1). Classification (NCBI taxonomy): domain Eukaryota; kingdom Metazoa; phylum Chordata; class Chondrichthyes; order Orectolobiformes; family Hemiscylliidae; genus Chiloscyllium; species Chiloscyllium punctatum. The sequence goes on from NC_092742.1 coordinate 27,629,963, forward strand.
TATTATACCTGAAAATGGCATTGAATTATGGTGACAAAACACTTTTCATTTTATCTTCAAGATATATGTGACAATAAATAAACCGGTCATTCATTTATTCATTCATTCAGGAGACCCATCAGGATGAAATCCTAGTCGGGCAGGTCTACTGGCTGCTGTCTGCATTCTTGCTCCTCAAAAGGGAATTTCCCACAGTAATTATTCCTTCAGAATGGATGTCCCACCTCTGATACAGATCCATCAATAGTCAGATGCTGACACCTTTCTAAAGCCAGCAGCACCCTGGGAGAGGTATCCACTGACTGTAATATAGTAGGATCACAGCCCATGATCATCGCTGGAACTCTGGGACATTGATGATTTCTGCAAGTCTCACACTTATTGCCCGAGTATCCTTGAGGGCAGAACATATCTGGGAAAAAGGAACTTCTTACCAATCTGAGTATGCCCACCATATTCACCTGTAGTTTCCCCACATGGTGTTCCCCCCTCCACTCACATCCATGGCTGATAGAACACTAACAGTAACTGGATAAGGCCTTTAGGTGACAAATTCAGGGCTTCCATACTCCTCTGTGAAGGAAGGCCTTTCTCAATTCCACAATTCAAACTTAATTGGGACTGAGTTGAGAGGTTTCAGGTTGTCCACCCTGAGATTACCTTCTCCTTTATATTGTATCCATCATTGTTCACCTCTCCCTCTGCTACTGCTCCCATGTGCATCATTAACTTCCATCCCAAGTTTAAGGACAACTCAATTAAAATGTGAAAACATAGTGTTTTTGACATGCCTCATTTCTAACACAATTATTTCCATCATTGCTTGGAGAGGTAATCATGTCTCCTTGTACAGTGCAGTTCTGCCAGTGAAGCAGTTTATGTAGATTGCTCATCAAACCTCAGATCACCTTGTCACCCCACCTCTCTTCCTGACTTAAATAAAAACACTGCTTAAAAGATAACTCTTTGTCCAAACATTTGGTCAACTATCCTAATGCCTCCTTCAATATCAATTTATTTTAGTTGATTAAATTCCTTTGGAGAGCTTTGAGGTGTCCTACTACTTTAAAGATGCTATAGAAAAGAAGGTTCTAGTATTAGTTTATTACCCAATTTAATATTCCACTCTGCACTAAGAACTGCTATAACTTTCTTATGATGAGTGGGAAAACCCACCCTGTGATTCTCCTCAGACAAATTTAGTGCCATTAGCAGGAATAGAAACCAACATTAGGCTGGTGATGTGATTGGCCAGCTTGCTTCAGGTTCTACCTCGTCCACATGTGGAGGAAGTTGGGTTTGAACACATCTAGACAAGTTGATTTAAAAAATGCAAGAAAAGTCACCATCAAGATCAATATCTAAACCAAAGACAAGGGTTTCTAATCTGATGTCAGTGTTTATTTATAATATATTATTTGAATATTTTCACTTATTTAAATTGAGTTACATCCATAAATGGTCAAAACCCAATTTCTGTTAGCTCTGATAACTTTTAATAGAATTGGATAGTGCCAGATTAAATCTGCTTAATGAAAATATAACGTAAATCAATGATAAACTGCATTAATGGTCAATTCTAAGAAATCGGAATCAGAGTTCCCTAGATGAAGGTGGCTAACAATTAAACAAAGCAGTAACTTATGAAATAATAAACAACAGGAATAATTACAGTAATTAAGAATTCCTCCTTTAAAACTCAAGTCCTTTGATGTAAGATTTCTCATTTACTCTTTTGTAAAACTCAAGTATCAATAAATTAATTTGACATTGAGATATTTTCTTCAGATGTTGAGGTCCTTTGCTGTAAAAATCACCACAAAAATATTTGTCACACGTTAACCATGAATCAATATATTTATTTTACTGATGAGAAAAATAGATTTAATTAAAATATACATTTATGTGTTTATTTTAAGAAAGGATATTAAAGAATTGGAGTAAGAGGAAGGAGGTAGATCTGAGGAATAACCTAGTCATGACCTAATGTAAGGTCAAAACTGGCTTGAGGGGCTAAATGGCCTATCATGTCACTACGAATGAAAAAAAAATGACATTTGTCCCTATAACTTCAGAAGTAACTTAATAGCTTTCCATAGAATCATAAATAGTTATTAATGTTATGTAGTTCCATTCTTCTTCCTTTTCTTTATTATCTCCTGAAATCTCCACAATCTACATTTCAGAAGAAAGCTATAGTGTTCAACACTCGTAGTGATGAACACAAATTAAAATATTGGTGACTCCAAAACAAAATATCTACAAATTCCTTTCATAAATTAAGGGAGCAAAGCTAAAACCCATAACGTGTCATGCAGGAAAGCAATAAAGTTCACAAAAGAATCAAAGAGATGATTAGAGTCAGGCCTTGAAAATACTGGTTGGGGAACATAATCACTACCATTATTACAGCCATTAAAAATTTAATTGTCATAAAAATTGTCATTTAAGAACTTTGAAACATTTCTGATAGACATGATAAAACTGACAGATAAATTCAAGTCTCATCAACTAATAATGTTGAATTCAATCTCCTGGGAAATGTCAGTAATGTCGTATCGGCAGACCAATCCTGCACAATTGACTTCACTATATTTAAATATATCGCAGGATCAAATGATATTGAATCAACTGATTTACTGATAATTATACATCTGGAAACTATTAGGAGATTTTATGGATCTTAAATGTCACAATGTTTGCAGTAGCCTTCTTGTAATGATTGCTCTAATACTCTTGTAAATCTGCAGTTCTGTTCACAATGCGAAGTTACATTTGGATTGGAATTAGGTAAACTGAAACTGAATCTTTACGACCATTTATGTTTTATGTAGGAGTACATCAGCATCCTTTGAAATTAGGGGCTAGATTAGTTGCCAAGCCAGCAAATGCAGATCCTTGAGATTGGCACTTTCTAACAGGAGACTGGTACTATAGTATACACATTGTATAGTCTTCAGTTCTTCTATAGCAATGTTGAAATCACCACCCACAGTAACTATTTTTTGAACTGAACAGATCAACTGAGATTCATCTTTATCTGTAGCAAGCATTTTTGTAAAAGATCCAGATGATATACAGGAAACTTTCACCTTCTCAGAAGTTATCAGGTCCAGCTTATGTACAAATCCTCTGTTGGGAAAAATAATATTCATCCAGTATTATTATAACTAAGATGAACAACCATACAATTATATCTTTAAACAACCATTTTAAAATTATCCAAAGCTCAATGTTGAGGGCTTCTAATTAATAGCAGGACCTCTTCTTCCAGGATCTCTTACATGCGTACTGTGAAAAATTGCTTTGATAATCATTTCCATTACATGTTGGTGATAATGTTAAACAAACCCAGGGGAGGTTTTTCAATAGAAGTGATTGTCTGTTTCCCTTCTTTATAGAAGATGGCTATTTTTCCTCTGTTGTGCATTTAAGCATGACACAACTTACCACAGAGTAGGTAAGGATTAGATGTATAATTCTTCAGTTCTGAAGAAGAATCATACCAGACTTGAAATGTTAACTCTGTTTCTCTCTTTGCAGATTTTACTAGGCCTGTTAAGTTTCTTCAGCATTCCCTGTGTTTGTTTCAGGTTTCCAGAATCTGCAGTTCCCTTTTATGAGATGCATAAGGTGAGATTGTCTGACCTTTCTACATTACCTGTTGCCCTTCGTTGCCTGTATTATTGCTGTTTAAAAGAAACCAAGCCAATACTTGAGTCCCCAAGTTGCTCTGTCAGAATGAATTAAGCTGAATCCCCATGGTTGTAAGTAGAAGTTTGAAAGTTCTATAGAATTCCCTTTTCTCCAACTCAACATATAGGTCAATTGTCATACTTCCTGGATTCAGACAACAGCTACTTATACTCATAGTTACTTAAACCCAGTCGTTCAAACATGTTATGACACACACATAGGACTTGAACCTTTTTCTCCTGGCTCAGAGGTAAAGACACTCCTACTGTCCCACAAAATCTTTATTTGCATTAATGCAGTGATTGTAACTTAAACAAAAATTACCCAATATACTTTGCATGCACTTCACAAAAATAGGTTTGGTGGACTCTGCAACCAAAATCTTTGCTAAAGTGATGAGACTTAAGTAACAGTTTAAATGAGATAATCAGGTAAAGGGACAGAGAGATTTAGGGAGGGATTTCTAAAGAAAAGACAAAATAAAGTCACCATATTCTTACCAGACCATTGGGCTGCTCTTTCATTAGAGAGAGATTGGTGTTGGCTTAACCTGAGGATTACCACACCTCAAACAGAGGGAAAGATTGATAAGGAGCATCCATCATGATAACATCAGCCAATGTGTGAAACGAATGCGTGCATTATTCTGCATTGCAGACCAGCTGTCTATTTAACTTGGCTAACTGACCCTCTGAGGGAATTTTACAATGGTTGCCATAGTGAAGGAAATAGGAGACATCTATGACACCAGACTTCGAAGATTGCAGAATCTTCAGAAGGATTATGGGGCTGGGAAAGGTTGCAGATATGATGGCAGTGAAGACCTTGAATAATTTTTAAATGTTGGCAGACGTGAAGTCAACTTAGGTTAGTTAACTCAGAAGTGATGGGTGAAAAGACTAAATAAAGGATAGGATAACAAATTACAAACAAACATTTTCCTTTATGAAAGGAAATTGAAGACAATGTGAAAATTTGGATCAATGGTTGCTTTGACTCACAGTTATTAAGTTGATCTTAATACATCAATTGTTTCATTGAACAGGCAGCTTTTGTGGAATAATAACCATTTAACATTTGCTGGCAAAGACTTGTAGACACTCCATACTTGCTGGAATGATGCTGTTTTGTTTGTACTCATGTAGAGTGTTTTTAAATGACTTTTGATGTCAAAAAAACCCATTATATTACAAACTGGAAGTCAGATTGCAAATTGACTCCTGAGGATGTTAAAGCCAGAAGGCATGCAATCCCTCAAAGATAATATAACATCACTTGTGCTTTGTCCAGGACATAGAATATATCTAGTGCTGCACAATGCCTTGTTCAAAAAAATAATGTGGCTTGTTTCACCACTTGTGAATATAATAAGCTCACAGTAAGAAATCCCGGGCTACAGTGAGACAATACTCTGTTACTGATAACCTAAAAATCAGCTTGTGGCTAAATGTACAGGTGCAGAGTTCTCTTGTCACTGAGCTCAATATAACCGAAGGGGAGGTGACACAACAACAGACTGAAAAGATATCAGTAAAAAATCGGACCTATAAAACAATGGCACACAAACAATATGTGGTTACATTTGCCTTTACCCATCAAAATGTGTGCAAACCATAATTTGATTATCTGTAATATGTAAAATTTTGCTGTTAAAGATTCAATCTGTTACTGCAACATAATGGGAAGGTTTTTTTTAGCTGCATGGAAGTGGTGGGAAAGGCAGTGGAAAGGACAATTATTTGACACAAGGGACATATCTCTCTGCGGTGTAAAAACAATGACTGCAGATGCTGGAAACCAGATTCTGGATTAGTGGTGCTGGAAGAGCACATCAGTTCAGGCAGCATCCAAGTAGCTTCAAAATCGACGTTTCGGGCAAAAGCCCTTCATCAGGAATCGGCTTTTGCCCGAAACATCGATTTCGAAGCTACTTGGATGCTGCCTGAACTGCATATCTCTCTGCTGTGTAACCTCAGAAATTAAGTCCAAGCTGAGAAGGCTCATGGCTTACCTTTGCAATTCACCACCAATTAAGGCTCAATTAACAACAACTTAATGTCCTCTTCTGAACTGGGCTGCAAGTACTTCAGCTCTTGACAGGATGAGAAAGGTCTTACGGAGCTGCCTGGGATCTGCCGGTGGACTGTCAGTTAGGATGGACAGTGAGGTCATCCTTTTGATCTCAGTACATTTTGCACGATTGATGGACCCAGCCTCAGGCAAGAAGGTGGTCTCTGGGAGCCAGATCTTGCCCTCACCTGTGAATCACTTAGCACCTCACCTCTCCCAAAGTCCCACCAGAGAAACCCTCCCTAAACAACAAACCTGCCTTACTGCTCTTCCTCCAGTAGTCGTGGCACTAGCCATGGCCTTTGTTGTGACAGCACCATGTTCAGGAGGTGCCAGCCTCTGACTGCCCAACAGTTCCAGGCAGGCAGAAACTCCCGATCGGGATTTGTAATTCCAATTGCCCACTCTCCATAGCCAGTCAGCTGGCTGACAGACCTTTGATTTATTGGGTTCTCTCACAAAGGCAGCCTACGGTTAATTGCAACAGGCGCTTTGAATCATGGGTCAGGATTGTTGTGTTTTGGACTAAGTCCAAAAGCAGGAAAGTTAAATGGGGAGACAATAGACAATAGGTGCAGGAGTAGGCCATTCTGCCCTTCGAGCCTGCTCCACCATTCATTATGATCATGGCTGATCATCCTCAATCAGTATCCTGTTCCTGCCTTATCTCCATAACCCTTGATTCCATTATCCTTGAGAGCTCTATCTAACTCTTTCTTAAACGAATCCAGAGACTGGGCCTCCTTTAAGATGATTAAAGGATTGGACACTCTGGAGGCAGGAAACATGTTTCCGCTAATGGATGAGTCCCGAACCAGAGGACACAGCTTAAAAGTAAGAGGTAGGCCATTTAGGACAGAGATGAGGAGAAAATTCTTCACCCAGAGAGTGGTGGGTGTGTGGAATGCTCTGCCCCAGAAGGCAGTAGAGGCCCAGTCTCTGGATTCGTTTAAGAAAGAGTTGGATAGAGCTCTCAAGGATAGTGGAATCAAGGGTTATGGAGATAAGGCAGGAACAGGATACTGATTGAGGACGATCAGCCATGATCATAATGAATGGTGGAGCAGGCTCGAAGGGCAGAATGGCCTACTCCTGCACCTATTGTCTATTGTCTCCTCAATTACCTTTCCTGCTTTTGGATTAGTGGTGCTGGAAGAGCACAGCATTTCAGACAGCATCCAAGGAGCTTCGAAATCAACGTTTCAGGCAAAAGCCCTTTCTGATGAAGGGCTTTTGCCCGAAACGTCGATTTGGAAGCTCCTTGGATGCTGACTGAACTGTTGAGCTCTTCCAGCACCACTAATCCAGAATCTGGTTTCCAGCATCTGCAGTCATTTTTTTTTCCTGCTTTTGGACTTAGTCCAAAACATAACAATTCTGACCCATGATTCAAAACGCCTTTTGCAATTAAATGCATTGTTGTGTTTTCATTGAGTTAAGACATATTCTGACATGCATCAGTTTAGCATCTTCAGCAGACTGCTCTTATGAACTCCATTTTGTAATCTTTTAAACTCACGTTAGATTGTCAATATGGTGCTTCATTTTGATTAAGCTACAGAGATTCTTTTTCTAAAATATACTGGTCTCCCAACTTCTAACTCTGGACCAAACTGCGAACTCAATTGTGATTCATCATGAAAATAACCGCCAAACCTTTGTTAAAGGCAAAATATTGTGCAGGAGATTTCAATTTCATTCGTAACGTTTCCTCCCGTTTGTGGCCTGCAATTGTGAGTCTGTCTCATGCCAATTATGCTGTATATGGCAAAACAGCCAATGGCCTGACTAATTCAATTATGAATGAAAACTAAATTGATCAGTAGGTAGTTCATGCAGTATGTAGGATAAAGAAGATTAGCATCAGTTGAACTGGCAGTACCCTATCATCTTAGCTATTTTTGCGTCAATGTCCTTACAGTTGATATTACTCTGTGGAGTTGCTCTTGATGGACTTTAAACCCACATTATTCAGATCCTCCATACTTTGAAAATTGGTTGTTCAGTTTAGCGATAAATGCTGTTCATTCAGGAAGGCCTTTGTACCAATTTGCAACTTGGTATTATCAGTGGACAGTTAATCCAGAGACCCAGATAAAGTTCTGGGGACCCCAGTTCAAATCTCACCACAGCAGATGGTGGAACTTGAATTCAACAAATATCTGGAATTAGAAATCTAACGGTGACCACAAATTCATTGCCAATTGTTGGGAAAAACTGATCTGGTTCTCGAATGCCTTTCAGGGAAGGAGACCCACAGCAATGTGGTTGATTCTTAACTACACTCTGGGCAAATAAGGATGGGCAATAAATGCTGCCTCGTCAGTGATGCCCTCATCCCATGAATGAATAAAGAAAATCTCCTTCTTGCTATGAAGTATTGAACAATGAGCAGAAGGAAACTTTGGGCGAAATCTTCAGGCGAAGTGTTAGCTTCTGTCAGGTTTTCTGGAGGGTTTCTCTCCACTAGGCCTAATGAGCATTCTCACAGTATTTTAAAAACCTCACCTCATGAACCGCCCACATTACTGCTCTTGACCAAATCTAGCCTCATTCTGCTGTACCTGGAACAGTATAAGTAGATCAATGTGAGGTAATCCTGTTTGGTAGCTAAAACAGGAAGATGAATATTACCTGAATGACAAAAGAGGGAGGTTCAATGAGACCTGGGTGTCCTTGGATACCAGTCAGTGAAAGTAAGCGTGTTGATACAACAAGCAGCGAAGTAGGCAGGCTGACCATCGTAGTGAGAGGATTCCAGTACAGGAGCAAGGATGTCTTGCTGCGATTCTACAGGGCCTTTGAGAGACCATATCTGGAGTATTATAAGCACTTTTGATCACCTTATTTGATTAAACATGTCCTGGCTATGGAGGGAGTGCAACAACGTTTTATCAGACTGATTCCTCAGATGGCAGGTCTGAAATATGAAGAGAGACTGGATCTGTTAGGACGTATATTCACTGGAGTTACGAAGCATGAGGGGGATCGCACAGAAACCTATAAAATTCTAAGAGGACTAGACAGAATTAACAAAAGAAGGTAACAAAAGAAGGTCACAGGTTGGGAAGTTGCTGTCTGAGGTGAATTGGTAACTTTCTGCAGTGCATCTTGCATATGGTACATACTGCTGTTACTGAGATTCAGTGGTGGAGGGAGTGGATGGTGGTGGATGTGGTGCCAATGGTGACTTGATGGTGGACAGGCTTTGAGGAATCAGAAGGTGAGTTACATACGGAAGTATTCCTAGCCTCTGACAATGACCGGGGAGTTCAGCCAACGGGGACATGGCCAAAGAATAGAGAGTAATCCATTTATAACTGAGTTGAGAAGAGATTTTCTCAACCAAATTATGATGAGCCTGTGGATTTCACTACTACAGAAAGTAGTTGAGGCCAAAGTAATGAATATTTTCAAAAAGGAATTAATTACAGCTGTTAAATTTCAAGGCTTCAAAGAGTATGGGGAGAAAGAGGGAACTTGTGTACTGATTTGGACGAACAGCAATGATCATTTTGAATGGTGGAGCAGACTTGAAGGGCTGAATGATCTACAGTTTTTCCATTCACTTGTGGGTCAGGATGAATTGCTTGACCCCAGTTGCCCTTGAGAAGGTGGTGCCTTGAACTGCCTTCTTGTCCACGGCTGTCTATTTGCTGTGGGTAGAGTCACAATGCTGTCAGGGAGGGAGTTTGAGACTGTGACCCCGTGACAGTAAACAAATGGCAATAGATTTCCAATGTAGGATGCTGAGTGGTTTGGAGGGGAACTTGCAGCCCATGCTGCTCCTACACATCTGTTGTCTCTGTGCTTCAAAATGATAGTGGTCACAGGTTGGGAAGTTGCTGTCTGAGGTGAATTGGTAACTTTCTGCAGTGCATCTTTCATATGGTACACACTGCTGTTACTGAGATTCAGTGGTGGAGGGAGTGGATAGTGGTGGATATGGTGCCAATGGTGACTTGATGGTGGACAGGCTTTGAGGAATCAGAAGGTGAGTTACATACGGAAGTATTCCTAGCCTCTGACAAGCTCTTGTTGCCATGATATTTACAAGGCTAGTCCAGTTCAGTTTCTTGTCAATGGTAATTCCAAGAGAATTGCTGGTTGAGAATTCAGTGACGGTAACATAATTGTTTGTCAAGTTGCAGTGATTAGATTGTCTCCTTTTAGAGATGGTCATTGCCTGACATTTGTGTGGCCTGAATGTTACTTGTGTCTTTTCAGCTCAAGCCTAGATATTATTCAGGTCTTGCTACCTTTGGTCATGCAGCAAACACCTGCTCCTTTGGATATCCCAGAATAGAATGGCATTCCTAGTGCTTGTGTCATCTTCAAAGGCGATATGCTCCCTGAGAAGACGTGCCAGCCCAGTGCTGACCTTCTCAATCCCTGATACTTGTCCTGGACATAGCAGACAAAGAAGAGTTGGAACCCCACATTGTGAGCGAGGACTTGGAGGTCCTGCTGAATGAAGTGGTCCGGATACAGAATCTTCACCCAGGGCCAGCTGTGGACATCACGGCTCAAGACCATGCCAACCTCATCTGACATTGCCGCTCAGATCAGTGCAGTCTCAACAGTCTGAAAAAATGCACAGTAATGTAGGAAGAATGTCCATCTCTGCTCTGCCAGTGTAAGTTCAACTATTTTGACTCTGATGTGTCACACTCCCTATTTCACTGCCACTGCACCAAGGCTCATACTTTACCCCTTTCACTGTTGCCTGCGACAACTTCTTGCAATCACTGTCACTGAGTCCAATCTCAATACTATCTGCCTTCTGCACAGCCTACTCACCCACTCAGGACATCCTCCCACCTGCATCAAAAGCAACAGCCATGCTTTCCACTTTCAAGTCTTTTCATGCTCCCTCGTTCCAGAGGAAAAGTGCCCATAATGGATGGAAATAACCAAAATAGGTGGTGAGCTGCCTGACATTCAACTCTTCACCCGAAATAAGGGTGGATCCTGTCTCCAACTGCCTCAAGAGGAGTGTCAAATTGCCTAGACTTTTATTGGAAGCTGCCTTTGACTTATTCTGCTGGAACGCCTTGAACAAAGGCCAATTCCCTTGACTTAACTGGGGACGGCTGACAACCATGATGCACTTTCTGACTTGCTATATGCACTAAAGTGGGCAGCAGTATAAAACTACTGTCATTCCAGAATAGAGTGGTGCTGGAAAAACACAGCAGTTAAGGCAGCATCAGGCAGGAAAATCGATGTTTTGGGCAAAAGCCCTTCATCAGGAATACAGGCAGAGAGCCAGAAGAGTGGAGAGATAAATGAGAGGAGGGTGGGGGTTGGGAGAAAGTAGCATAGAGTACAATAGGTAAGTGGGGGTGGGGATGAGGGTGATAGGTCAGGGAGGAGGGTGGGGGAAGGTAGCAAAGAGTACAATGGATGAATGGGAGTGGAATGAAGGTGATAGGTCAGAGAGGAGGGTGGAGGGGATAGGTGGAAAGTAAGATAGGCAGGTAGGACAAGTCATGGGGACAGTGCTGAGCTGGAAGTTTGGAACTGGGGTGAGGTGGGGGAAGGGGAAATTAGGAAACTGTTGAAGTCTATATTGATGCCCTGGGGCTGAAGTCTTCCAAGGCGGAAGATGATGCGTTCTTCCTCCAGGCGTCAGGCACCTCCGAGTGGCGGTGAAGGAGGCCCAGGACTTGCATGTCCTCGGCTCAGTGGGAGGGGGAGTTGAAATGTTGGGCCACGGGGCGGTGTTGTTGATTGGTGCGGGTGTCCCAGAGATGTTCCCTAAAGCGCTTTGCTAGGAGGCGCCCAGTCTCCCCAATGTAGAGGAGACCACATCAGGAGCAACAGATACAATAAATGATATTGGTGGATGTACAGGTAAAACTTTGATGGATGTGGAAGGCTCCTTTGGAGCCTTGGATGGAGGTGAGGGAGGAGGTGTGGGCCTAGGTTTTGCAATTCCTGCAGTGGCAGGGGAAGGTGCCAGGATGGGAGGATGGGTTGTAGGGGGGGCGTGGATCTGACCAGGTAGTCACGGAGGGAATGGTCTTTGCGGAAGGCGGAAAGGGGTGGGGAGGGAAATATATCCCTGGTGGTGGGGTCCATTTGGAGGTGGTGAAAATGTCGTCGGATGACTTGGATTATGCAAAGGTTGGTAGGGTGGAAGGTGAGCACCAGGGGGATTCTGTCCTTGTTCCCGTTGGAGGGGTGGGGTCTGAGGGCGGAGGTGCGTGATGCGGATGAGATGCGTTGGAGGGCATCTTTAATCACGTAGGAAGGGAAATTGCGGTCTCTAAAGAAGGAGGCCATCTGGTGTGTTCTATGGTGGAACTGGTCCTCCTGGGGGCAGATACGGCAGAGGCGGAGGAATTGGGAGTACGGGATGGCATTTTTGCAGGAGGCAGGGTGGGAAGAGGTAGCTGTGGGAGTCAGTGGGTTTGTAAAAAATGTCGGTGTCAAGTCGGTCGTCATTAATGGCGATGGAGAGGTCCAGGAAGGGGAGGGAGGTGTCAGAGATGGTCCAGGTAAATTTAAGGTCAGGGTGGAATGTGTTGGTGAAGTTGATGAATTGATCAACCTCCTCGTGGGAGCATAAGGTGGCACCAATGCAGTCATCACTGTAGCAGCCTGGTATTTCTGGCTGAGGGTCATGGTGTAATCAGGCAAGGCAAGGATGTTGTGAGTGTCCAGGTAAGTTCAATCAGCCTGGAGATGCAGCTTGGTCATGCCTGTGAGCTGGGTTTGTGTTCCAAAGCATTAAGCATCAACATCATAATGATAATTGCTGGCACGTCCTGAGGTCTAGCATTGAAATGCAGAATAAAAACTGAGAGAACTGCGAATGCTGAAATCAGAAACAAAAACAGAAGTTGCTGGAAAGGTTCAGCAGGTCTGGCAGTATCTGTGAAGAGAAATCAGAGTTAATGTTGTGGGTTCCGGTGACCCTGGCTCAGAACTTGTTCCTCAGCTCTGAGGAAAGATCACCAGAATCCGAAACATTAACTCTGATTTCACTTCTCAGGTGCTGCCAGACCTGCTGAGCATTCCCAGCAACCTCTGTTGTTGTTTTTGATTGAAATGCAGAGGCTCACTGTCAGTGAATGAGATGTGCACTGAGGGTTCATAGAGGTTGGTACATGTCAGATGCCAATGGTCGCAGACATGAGGTGCATGTGGCCAGTGCTCGGGGAGCACGTGCTGAGATGTCAGTGCAGTAGTTCCCACATAAAGGTCGATCGAAGCAAGTGGGGGTTGAATCTGCCAAGTGCTCATGCTGGATTCCTTGTCAGATTTCCTAATATCTCATCTGACTGGGAAGGTGAGAGACTGAATCGTGTCATTAACAAGCGATAATCAAAGTCAATTATCAACCTGCTGCTGCCTAGGCAGAATCTCATTATGCATCTTGTGAACAGCGTTAAGATGGATCGAGATGATCTTGATGCCAAGATGGGCTTCACTGTAGTTGTTGCCTGACTCTGCAATACACCTCAGCATAGACCCCTGTCAGATTCCATCCCAACAGCTTTATAAGTGATTTAGATTTTATAAATAAAGGGCACCATTCCCACCTTGCTTTGTCTTTTTGCACCATGATAACGGAAAATATCAAACATAATTAGCTTACCGATGGATCTTGTGGAAAAAAACATCAGACCAGATTTTGTGCGGACTAATGATCCAGTTCCTGTGCTGTCATATTCTATGGCTTTTATTTTCCAGCTCATTTAAAGTGCCAGCTCATCTCAATCACATACAGACATGTTGTCAAACATAGTCTTGCTTATCATTTCTTTCTGTCCTTGAGTTAGAAGTAAATATTGTGTCATATACATCTCAATTTTTACTTTGGAGTATTCTCCACATCATTTAATTCATTAATTTCCACAATCCACCTCCCATAGGTCATTTACACCATATTTAGTCGATTTAACAAGTTCTGATCTATTCTGTACGCATCGTGCATGGCTACAGGACTAAGGAACATTTACAGAACAAGATATTACCATTCTAGCTATGTTCTTCACCAGTCCTTCTTTGTTAGAACCATTTACAATACATTTAATATTTCTATATTTTTCTGCATGGATTATATTTTACACAACATTAAATACTAAACAAGTTACCCCTAAAGGATGCAAGGGACTCTCTCAAATAATTCCAGTGTAAAAGCGTCCCATGCTTCAACAACCGTATATGAAGTCTAGGTTAGAGTGGTGCTGGAAAATCACAGCAGCTCAGGCAGCATCCGAGGAGCAGGAAAATCGATATATTGGGCAAAAGTCTTTCATCAGCAACAGTATATGAAGGACATCTCTTTCTCTGTCTCCTTGTTGGCAGTGTTCTCAAATTGATGACCCCTCACCAACTGTCTCTGCAACCACAGCGAATAATATTTCCCATGAATTGCCATAGTTTTAAAACACTGGATTAATTTTTTTTCTTAGTGCTCACTGGTCAGTGAAAATAATTATAGCACCTTAAACATCTTCTTGTTTTTTCACCTCTGACTAACTGAATTCACCTTTTAGGTTTCCAATGAGTATTATGTTCTTTCTAAAATGACGTATGGAAAATTGCACACAGTACATTAATTTTGTGCTCCATGTTCCTGCTAGTTGACATTCAAAGAAATGCCAAGTAGAACAAGTGACAATGGCGAAGCACTTGCATCTTACCAAGAGTTAGTCAGTAGTTTCCTACTGTTCTAACTCTGTTGCTTCTCTTTCGGCAATCTCGGCCAGACCTTGAATGATGATTTTTCATTCTGTTCAGACTAATAAATAAATACTGAAATAAGCTTTCGGCAATCCTTTTATTGTAATGATGATAGCTTTTGCAGAACAGTGAGGAATTCAACCCCAATAGACCCCTTAAATCAGATGCAATCTTCTATTTGTTCCAAAGGACAAGTGGATGTTATTGTGCTGTCCTCCTCTAAACAAAGAAAGATTCTTGGTTTTTCTGCATTGTACAATTATTTGTTATGTCAATTGTAATTTATAGTATGAATACACCCAAGATAGTTCTCCAAGATGGATATGTTAAAAATGTAATGGATTTGAGGAGTCTGAATAATGTGGTTTATACTACGAAATGTGACTGGATCATGCAGGAAGCTCTGAGGCCAATCAGTGAGGATTATGACTTGTTAACAGTCTTGATAACTGTGGGTTTTACCTCATTAAATATACACCATTCTATCATACTGCTCAGTTGTGAGCAGACTGGATGTCCACAATTCTCGATGTGGAGTTCAAAGTAGGTACTTGGTGATGTTCGCTTGCTGCTTGGTCAGAAGGACCTCAAAGTTAGATACCAGCCACCAACATTTCAGGGAACACCCCATTAATGGGTGAATGCAGTATCAGAGACAGAATGAATGCAAAGTATCAGAAAGGAGATGGTAGCACTTATTCTGTCAAAGTTGAGAAGGACATTGATCTTCTTCCTACTTTAGTGTACCATCGATGGTGAGGAAATTGTTAGCGATTATAATCAAGGATAGTGTAACTGTGACCTCGAAAATTTTCAGTTAATCAGGTGAGTTACTATGGATTCATGAAGAGTAAGTCATGCCCGAAAAAACACAAATTTTTTGAAGAGATAACAAAAGTGGTGGATAGAGGTAACTTGATGGATGTTGTTTACATGGAGTACCATGAGGCTTTTTATAGAGTCCCTCCCAACAGACAGCTAGCTAAAGTGGAAGCCCATGGAATTGAGGGCAAATAACTGACATGAATGGGAAATTGGTTGAATAGGAGGAAACAGAGTTGTAAATTATCCTTGTAAACCTGCATTGAAATCCCAGCAAGGCCAAGACATTCTTCCCAAGGTGTGGTGCTCACATCTGCTCGAAATGGGATCTAACCAGGATTTTATATAACTGCAGCATTACATTTGCAGCCCTTGAGATATAAAGGCCAATTTATAAAGGCCAAAGATAAATGGGTACATATTTAAATTGGTATGACATAAATAGTGGTGTCCCATGGGGATCTGTGTTGGGGCACAGTTATTCATGATATTTATCAACAACTTGGGGATAATGGCATAAAAAGGTCAAACATCCAAATTTGCTGATGACACAAAATTGGGCAGCACTATAGACAGTATAGATGGCAGCATAAAATTACGACAGGATATTTATAGGTTAGTTGAATGGGCCAAGCTGTGGCAGATGGATTTTAATATAAGTAAGTGTGAGGGTACCCATTGCAGACAGAAAAAAAAGGGATAACTCAGGGTATTTTTTAGAAGGCACAAAGATAAATACAGTGGAGGTCCAACAAAATTGGAGGGTTCAGGTGCTAAACTCTGAGAAATAATACGATCAAATGCAGAACATAATCAAAAAAGCTCATAGAAAATTGGCCTTTATATCTCAAGGGCTGCAAATGTAATGCTGCAGTTATATAAAATCCTGGTTAGATCCCATTTCGAGCAGATGTGAGCACCACACCTTTGGGAAGAATGTCTCGGCCTTGCTGGGATTTCAATGCAGGTTTACAAGGATAATACCTGCACTTCAGGGGTTCAGTTATAAGGAGAGATTAGACAAATTCGGCCTGTTTTCTTTAGAATTGACAAAGCCAAGGGGTGATCTAATCAAGGTCATCATGATATTGACAGGGAGAAACAGGGTAAACAAAGGTAAAATAATTCCATTGGTTGAAGATTCTAGAGCTAGGGGTCTAGTCTAAGAATTAGTGCAGACCACTTAGGGGAGATGTTAGAAAACACTTCTACATCGAATGACAGTTGATAATAAATCAATTGTTAAATTTAAATCTGAGATAGTTAATTTTTATTAAGTAAGGATATCAAGTGAAATAAGCCCAAGATAGGTATATGGAGTTAGGTTATAGATCAGCCATGATGTTATTGAATGATGGAGTAGGCTTGAGGTGCTGAATGGCCCTCTCCTGTTCCTGTGTTCCTATTGATGTGCTTTCCTGCAGACGACTGAGACTGCTTCAACCCCCGAGTGATAATCTTGGCTCAGATTGGCATGGTCTGGTAGTGGCCTCTCTACTGGTCCTGAGGGAAGAGGAGTTCCCACCGGTGTACCACCCCATCCAGCAGATCCAACTGGGCTCTGCCCTCATAATGGCAGACCGATTTCTCCCTGTCAGCCACGACCAGGGTGAACGTCAGGGACCATACAGGGCAGACTCAGACCATAAAAGTGCTGGTCTGGGTCTGCCAACAAATTCTGGGGTAACTGTTGAGTGGTGAGTTGTTCTGAGAATGGCAGGTAGTAAGATGGGTGGAAATCAGATGGGAGAGATGGCATTGGACAGGGTGGGTTATTAATGAGGCACGTTTGGTAAGATACGGAGTGAAAGCCCACCGTGCTTCGCGGTAAGAAACCATCCAAAAAAATTCAACACAATTCAGACTTAAGACATTCAGCACTGGGATACTGCTTCAAGAACTGCTTGTATTGATGTATTTCACCTTCTGTAGGAAGATTTGTGAGGAGAGATTTAAATTCTATCACTAGCTGTTTTGATGATGAGCTAAATTAAGACCATAAGCTGTACAAGTCGGCCAGTCAGCCCATTGGGTCTGCTCTGCCTTTCAATGGGCGGCACGGTGGCACAGTGGTTAGCACTGCTGCCTCACAGCGCCAGAGACCCGGGTTCAATTCCCGCCTCAGGCGGGTGACTGTGTGGAGTTTGCACATTCTCCCCGTGTCTGCGTGGATTTCCTCCGGGTGCTCCGGTTTCCTCCCACAGTCCAAAGATGTGCAGGTCAGGTGAATTGGCCATGCTAAATTGCCCCTAATGTTAGGTAAGGGGTAGATGTAGAGGTATGGGTGGGTTGCGCTTCGGCGGGTCGGTGTGGACTTGTTGGGCTGAAGGGCCTGTTTCCACACTGTAAGTAATCTACTCTAATCTAATCAATGAGATCATTGCTGATTTGATAGTTCTTCTTGTCTTTCCCTCATAATCCTTGATTCCCTTATGGAATAAAAATCTATCAAATTCATTTCCGCTTCAGGGTTTCTCAATTTACACCTAGTGATGACTAGGAAACAAATTGAACTACTCGGCTGGGGGCGGGGTGGGGTGGGGGTGTTGCAACTATAGTCACTGTTATAACAAACAGAATGGACGGCTAGGCCAGTGCTTCTCACCTATTCCCAAGTTCTCTCCATAAGAACAACTCACCAGTCGAAGGCAGTAAAGGCCTAATTGAGCTATCACCATCATAACTGTGTAGGAGGAAGATGGAGAAAAGAGGTCAGTCTGCTTTTATTTGATGTGAAAAGGCAGGATGGAACGGTTACCTTCTTCAGAGGGGTAGAGGGGTGGTGTTGCACAATGCACAGTATGGGCTACCCTTCCAAGTTGTTACCTTACTGTTGTGGCCCTCTAACATCTGACACCCCCATGCCTCACATCCCCACATCCAACCCTACCAGTCTCACTAATCTCTCCCACCCAAAATCCTGATCTAACCTGAGAACAGGATCTAAGATGGTTCTTCCCTGGAAGTAGTCAATACTTATTTCGGGTGCTGCTAAACTTCAGTTGTCAGATAATTGGTGTGGCTTGCAGCTCTCAGGTTTTCCAGTCACTGACAGGCAGATGCCCCAATCTCACCAAGTTAAGGCTATCTCAAACATATATTACTGATTCTTCTAAGTGGGAGAACATTGCAACACATCACCATTTTAAAGTCCATTATTTTTCATGCTTGCTTGAATTCTTTCGGTGATGAATTGAAATTCATTTCTCCTACTAAATACAGCCTTGTCAACAATTATAACTGATCTATCAATATTTAACTCATCATAATTCTTCATAACCTTGCAAAGTTCTATCCATTCACCCTGGACTTCAGTGAAAGAAGATCCAAATTTGCAAATCTTTGTTTAGAACGTCTTCCTCTGTCACTTCCCAATGCATTTCTGTTGAATTTAGATGTTATCTTTGGTGCATTGCTCAAAGCTGCACAAAGAAATATGACTGTAGTTGACCAATGACCTTTCAGAATTAACACCTTGCTTTTCATCGCATGGTTACGGGTAAATACCGAAGTATCCATTTGCACCTTTTATGACATTACAGTTTTGAACTGTGTCTTCAGATCTTTAGTAGTTCTGTTAATCATGTAAAATGATGAAAAAGTAGACGATCCGGATCATGATAATACTAATATATTTCCCATGTTGGTTGGTGCAGAAATATATGACATATCTTGGAGTCATTTCAACCTTATTTGTTTCTCTCACCACATGTATAAGATGGGTTGAAGGGCGAACATTGCTGATGATATTTGACAGCTACATGGCCTTGAATGAGTCCTGTGAACATTCCCATATGCATCGCAGATTGCACAATCAAAACTTGGCCTCTGTAGTAGCAGGCAGTTTATTTTCTGTATCTGCATTTCTGTCCTGTCTGCTGTTACACTCTATAAGAGATAGAGAGAGTTTTGTTCTGAGAGTTGGGCTTTTCGGACCGGGATCACGAATGGCACCAGGAACGAACCTAAGCCTCCAGACCAGTGATTGATCGAGGAGTCCCCGAAGGGCAGACAGGTGTGAGACTTGTTTTTTTCTCCTTTCTTTTCCATTTATCACTCTTATTATTATCATTATTATTACCTAATAAACATCAACATTTAAGCAAATTGATGTTGTCGAATCTTCTCTGAACTACATTTAACCGAATCCAAAAGAACTGTTTGGATAAATGCTGTGATCCAAGACACCATATAAGGATCCCACACACAACTTATATAATTTAGGGTTGGACAACGCATGCTTGTTGGGTTATAATTCTGATACTTTTGTTGCAATGCGAAGGATTAGATTAGATTAGATTAGATTACTTACAGTGTGGAAACAGGCCCTTCGGCCCAACAAGTCCACACCGCCCCGCCGAAGCGTAACCCACCCATACCCCTACATCTACATCTACCCCTTACCTAACACTACGGGAAATTTAGCATGGCCAATTCACCTGACCTGCACATCTTTGGACTGTGGGAGGAAACCGGAGCACCCGGAGGAAACCCACGCAGACACGGGGAGAATGTGCAAACTCCACACAGTCAGTCGCCTGAGGCGGGAAGTGAACCCGGGTCTCCGGCACTGTGAGGCAGCAGTGCTAACCACTGTGCCACCGTGCCGCCCATAAATCTGATTCCTCCCCATAAATCTGAGAACGCTGTTTTTTAAAATATTATCTGAAGTGGAAGGCTCATTGAAGAATGTTCTGAAGATTAACTTCAGGCATGTATACCTTCAGGTTGTATACCTTCCTCTTGGAGAATTTGATTACAAAATCTAAAAATTGAAAACGATCCAATGATGGATCCTTCTTTGTCGGTCATTCACAGAACCTGTTTTATTTTGACATTGAATGTCACCTTCCATTGGTCCTGCCATTTCTGCAATACCAGAAGTTAAATGATATGGTCTGCCTTTTCCTTGATGTTTCAATCCTACATTTAACTCAGGAATCTTTATGACCACAAAGGACCACAATCAGAGGAGACTTTACTACTGGGACTGGATGTGGGAAAGCTTCTCAAAACAGAGGCAATTACGGGCATAGTCACTGAAAGTTACCACTGAGAAAACATGACCTCATAAGAAGTTAGATGCAGCTTTGGATTGTTTGGAAGAAAGATTGTGGAGAATATGTTTGAAGAACATAAAAGTGAAATGTTCATTTCTCAAGTTTAAAGTATACACGGCTTCCAAAATTTGTTTAGCCAGTTGTCATAGAATCCCAATAGTGTGGAAGCAGGTCATTCAGCCCATCAGGTCCACACCAACTCTCTGAAGAGCATCCCACCCACCCCATCCCTGCACTTCCCATAGCTAATCCACCTATCCTGCACATCTTTGGACTGTGGGAAGGAACCCATGCAGAGACAGGGAAAAGGTACAAACACTACATAGACACTAGCTTGAGGCTGGAATTGAACCCAGATCCCTGGAGCTATAAGGCAGCATTGCTAACCACTAAGACACTGTGCCACCCCAGTTTGTGTTTTTAATCACTTGTTACAATCACAACCTTAATCAACAAAATCTTGTCATGATATCCTTTGTGCCTATTTGAATGCTCAAATTGCTCCTTAAATATTATTGGTATCTATGGGGATTGTAGAAATGGCTTTACCATTCTGTTCTGCCATCTATTAGTGTCTTATGTACCTAAGAAAATATGATCAGAAGAAGTAAACCATACAGACCCTTGAGCCTGCTCTGTCATTCAACAAGATTTGATATGACTGTTAATTGCATATTCATTGTGTTTGATTATATGCAGGGAGTGGGTATTAACTGGGGATTGACTTGACCTTTTATAAACAGGCAGCTTAAATTTTGTTTTGGTTTTGAGGAAGGATCACTGGACCCAAAAAATTAACTCTGATTTCTCTTCACAGATGCTGCACTTTTCCAGCAATTTTTGATTTTGTGGGCTGAAATTTTATTCTTTGGTTTGGATGTGCATATTTGTCAACTCTGTAAATATCAATTAATCTACATAAATATTGGTTCCAGTTTGATCCTTCTGGCTTTCTGGAACAGGACAATGAAAAATCAAAATTTCCATCTTCATGTAACTATCCAATGTGGCAAGATAAAAGATTTTCCCAAGAATCAGTTGTACAGTGGACAGAAGTTTTAAATTTCACGTACCATTTTACATCTGATTAATGTTCCTGCAAAAAAACAATTTGTTTTAAATTTAATCCTGATCACAACCCTGGAGTTGCTACCCACATGTCAGAATTTACAATAGTAAAAATGCTGAATGACTTACAATTAAAGCACAGAATTTTACCACCTCATTAATTTGCAATTTGTAGTAGACCAATCTGTACCAATTGCACATAGATGTTTTGACCTTATTTCTATCATAACTTCATTTTGCAACTAAAAGAAAATAAATTACATAATAATGACATTGCTAACATTTTGACTGTAAAATATACATGTCGTGAGGGGAAACAGTTAATTTTGTATTCCGGTGTAAGTCAAAGCTTTAGTGTTAACAAGCATCTAGTAGAATCATCAAGAGGATCTTAGGGATTAATATGACATCAGAAAGGAACAGATACCAGGTATTTGATCATGAACTTCTTTTCCTCATGCATAATCGCACCAAGAAGAATAAAGACCCAATCAAAATTCTAGGAAAGGCAGATGGAGAGATTATCTGATAATAAAACATAGAAATGTTTAACCCCAGGTTCAAAGTGTACATTGAAATAAAATAAAACCTTCAACAGTTTTTTTGATTTTTCTGATCCCTTGCTATTTGACATTGTAAACGATTCCAGCTCAATAATTGCTGCTCCCTTTTAAAACCACTGTCATTACCCATCTCCTGAAGAAATAACATCCATGTGTTCTCAGACTTTACGAACTCCTGCACCTCTCACAAACCTCTCCTCCTCCTCAAGTAATTGCATGTATCATCACCTCCCAATTCTGAGCTATCTTTCCAGTAAGTCTGTACAGATCTCCAGTCCAGTCTCAGTGCTGAATTTGTCCAGTTCAATCATGAATTAGATTCTCTGTGCCTGTGACCATGATAAATGTGCTCACCTCATTCTCCGATTGCAGACATTGTTTTTGTGGTGACCAGGCTCCATATGCGCCCTGACCTGACAACCCCCAGCCCATCCATCTGACACCTGTATAACATGAACGCCAAATAATCTGACCCCATCCAATTCAACAACTCCCCTCCCGCCTCCACTGACACCCTTTCCATGCTCCCTGACTCTTGAGCCTCCCAAAACCCATGCATCATTGCCCCAAAACCAACCCCTACCAACAGCCTCCAAATGTTCTCTAATTGTGCTTGGCCTATGCCACCATCAGCCCATGCCACTTTACTCCCTTACCCACTCAGTAGTCTAACCATTCATCCACATGACATGCTAGCCCCTTACCCACCCACCTGCCACCCTAACCCTTCCCTCACATACAACCCAACCTTCCTACCCACCTGACATCCAGAACATCACAAACCCACTTGGCACCTTACTCCTTTACCCAACCAGTTTCCAAGGTATCCTTTCACTACTTGCCACCAACCTCCTCAGCCATTATATTATCTTCTCTCCGTGCCTTATCAAAGTGCATTCAACACCTCTAATGACAAAAAACAGCAGCTAGTGTTGAAAACGTGATCTAATGATGATCCCTGCACTTTGCTGGAAGACCCCCAGAATGGGTAAGCCCCACATTTCTCAAGTTGCCCAGTTGGGAAGGCTGGCGAAGAAATGCAGAACCCTTGGGCAAGGCAAGAGAGAAAGAGTGGAGTGCCAATGGACGATGAATGCCATTGTTTAGGAGACTCAACTCTGTACATTATAACTGATGAGGCACATATTGTGTTTAAATCTGATAGCACACTGGGATGCTCCTTATACAATAATGATTCAGGTTAGGAACATCTGTTTGTTTAACTCTCGAATAAAGGAATCAAGGAACAATCCACCTTTATGAATTTGAAAACTGTGCAGAGGCACAATTGTTATGGTGTGGATGGATTTAACTCCTGAACTCTGAAGAAATGAAATGAAATGAAATTCTGAAATTAGATTTAGATTACTGCATTAACATACAAAGCTGATATCAAAAAGTAGATTATCACAGATTAACAGCAGCTTGTGGCTTGGTATTGGGGATTGATGAGTACCAGATTTGGATTTATCTGGCAAAATAGACCTTTTCTAGTTTTTGTAGCCCAAATATTTGCACATTTTCAACAATATTCCAATGTTGGCAGAGTATTTTTCTATTGATGCACTTTTGTTTCTTTTTTTCACCACACCATACAATAGAACCTCGATTATACAAACGAGATGGGCAGGCAGTATCTTGTTTGGACAATTGATCGTTTGGATAATTGATCTTATCGTAAACAAGTGTTAACTTATGAGTGCCGTTTATCCGAACATTTTTCGGTTATCTGGCAATGCACGCCATAATGCCTCTTAACTGGTAATTGAATGCTGAGTTGCCTAATACCGTTTGTGCAGGACTTTGAGATCTTGTTCGGATAATCTGAAATTTGGATAATTGATGTTCAGATAATCAAGGTTGTACTGTACTTGAACAATATTGTGTGATCACAGCCATTAGGTTACAAACTAACTGGAATTTTTCATTGTGGAAAAGTACTGCCACACTCAAATAATCATATTTCTAAAAAGAAAGAATACCTGAACATTTTAATCTTCCAAAAGCAGTACTATATTTATACATAGCTCTCAAGGAACAAACTTAAAAAAATATATTGGAAAACAGATCCAATAATGATTGAGTTGGGGATGACAGCGAGTGGACCTTCCTGGATTAGTGAAAGATTCTTTGAAAACAGGTCAAAGTTTTTTTACACAAAGGATCTTAATTGTTTTTGTTTTTATCTACCAGATTAATCTGTATTTTACTCGGTAAATCATAAGGCCCTGCAGATTGTGCTCCAAAGATTTACACATCCGGGAAATTTCAGCCTAATCCTACGACTGCTTCCTGACAATATAACCAGAATGACCTTGAAGAGGAAATTTGAAAGAGATGCCTTCAAAATCCAAGCCAGATGCAAACGAAGTTGTGTTCTTAGTCTATATACTATTGACAATCTCCCTGACAATGGCTATTTGTCTTATCAAAGATCAACACTTCTCTGGAGTAATTTCAAATACAATTAAATGGAAAATTCTTTGACCACAGTTGCCACCAATTCAAAATTATAGAATGACATGACTTACAGACTACAGAGGGCTGCAGTATTGTTGCCCACCAGAAACATCTCCAACTCCTGACCTCTGCACACAATCACAGCTTGTGGGCCATGTCCCGAAGTACAGGTGACTGCTGTCAAAGGTAATGAGCTAGAGGAACAAGCTGTCAGATACTGTGGGCGACAGAGACTGGAAGCACTCAAACGACATAAAAATGGAAAGATGTGGGATGTAACAGCATCAGGGGGATCCACATGATATGCAAATATACTCAAAATTTGCTCTGCTAAATACAATGATCTGTTACAATCATTAGAATAGACTTCTTTTTTAATTCATTCACAGGATGAGGGCATCACTGGCCAAACCAGCATTTATAGTCCATTCCTAATTGCCAGAGGGCTGTTAAGAATCAACCACATTGATGTGTATCTGGAGTCACATATAGGCCAGACTGGATAAGGATGGCAGATTCCTTCCTTAGAGGAGATTAATGAACTATTTGAGCTTTTCCAACGATTGATTCACGGTCATCATTTGACTCTTACTTCCAGATTTCACAACGTTCAAATTACACCTTTTGCCATGGCAGGATTCAAACCCGGGTCCACAGAACATTACCTGGGTCTCTGGATTAACAGACGAGAGAGAATACCACCATGCCATTGCCTCCTCTACCAAGGAATAGACGCAGATTCAGCATAATATCAGAACAGCCCGACAGCAACGTGAATTTGATTCATACCATTCCTTCACTGAAGTGATGGCAGTTGGTCAGGAGAAATTCTAGGATAAACCTAGCTTATGGTGTTAAATCATCTCAGTGTTGAACTGGCGAACGACTGGAGCTTTTATGAAAATATGCCAACTCCTGAATATGATACCATTGTGTAACATGTTGCAGATGGTAAATCAGACTGCCTATAATGTACACTACGCTGATATGCCATTATACTTTCAACATAATTTCCTGACTATTGTATATTTGAATATTAGTCAAATGTTAACCATCAACAATGGATTCAGCATGTATATCTTTATACAGTAATGTTTAGTTTGCAAGGAAATGTTCTTTTTTGAACACATTTGAGATTGCAGCTAAGGATAATTATAATAATCAGTCAACCCAAAAATCTTGTGCAATTAGCACATGACCTCTCTAATGAGATTTACACCAGCTTTTAACTGTTTACAATTGGTTTTCCCATTATACAAAACATAGCCCCAAACCGATTGTTATAGGCCTATGAAATTCAACCCATTGAGCGTGCTCCACCATTCGGTCAGTCCACAGCTGATCACCTCCCTCAGTGCTATTGTCTCACATTACATCTATATCCCTTAATGCTATCAGTCTCCAGAAATCTATCAATTGTTGTCTTGAACGTATTCTGAAGGAGACAATTCCAAAGAGTCACACCCTCTGTGTGAAGAAATTCCTCCTCAACTCATTCTCAAATGGCCTAGTTATTATTCTGATATTATTTATCACAGTTTTACATTCACAGGGGGAAAATCTTACTTTCATCCACCCTATCATATCCTGTAAGAATTGGTAACTTTCAATAAAGAATCATGATGCTTTCTTCATCGAACTAAAGACTAATGGCCAGAACTTCTCAAACTACAAACCTGCCATGCTTGGGATTCATCTGGTGAACATCCATTGCACTCCATCTCTGACAAGTCTCTCCTTTCTGAAATAAGAGGACCAAAACTATATATAACGCTCCAGGTATGGTCTTGCCAGGGCTTTATACAACTTTATACAACAAGACGTCTTTATAGTGCCACTCAAATCCTTTTACAATGAAGACCAACACACAAATTGTCTTTCAAATTGCTTGTTACAACTGCACGCTAACTGTATGTGAATTATGAACAAAGACACCCACGTCACTTTGGATGGACATGCTTCCCAATCTTCCACCATTTTACAGATATTATGTCTTTCCATGCTTTTCCATTAAAGTGCATACTTGATATGTGTGTCCACTATATTCTACAGCCATGTTCTAACCTATTTACTTAGAATTCTCCAAGTCCTCTTTGAAATTTCTTCCCGCAAACTACATTCCCATACTTTTTGATGTTATCATCAAATTTGACATATCACAGATTGTCCCCACATCCAATGATTGAGAATAGTGTGGTCCTTGCAGTACCCTAATAGTAACAATCTGCCATCCTGAGAACAATCTGTTTACTCCTACTGTCTGTTTTCTGTATATTAACCAAGTCACAATCCATACTGGTATATTTCCTCAAATCCCACTTCCTCCAAATGTATTCATGCACATCCTGCATGGGAGCTTATCAAAGAACTTCTAGAAATCTAGAGGCACCACATCCACTGGTTGTCATTTATCAATGCTTCAAGTTATCTCATAAAGAGGCTCCAATAAGCTTTTCAAACATGATTTCTTTTTCATGAAACCTTTTTGATCTTGGTCATTTCTTCTGTTCTTTTCTAAATGTTCAGTTATCATAATCTGCACAGTAGATTCTAACATTTGGAGGGTGGCACTATGGCTCAGTGGTTAGCACTGTTGCCTCACAGCACCAGGGACCCAGGTTTGATTCCAGTCTCGGACGATTGTCTGTGTGGAGCTTGCACATTCACCCAATGTCTCCGTGGGTTTCCTCGAGGTGCTCCAGTTTCTTCCCACAGTCCAAAGATGTGCAGTTCAGGTGAATTGGTCATGCTAAATTGCCCATAGTGTTAGGTGCATTAGTCAGAGGTAAATGGGTCTGGGTGGATTACTCTTCAGAGGGTCAGTTGGGCTGAAGGGCTTGATTCCACACTGTAGGGGAATCTAATTGAATTTGTGTTACTACTTACGTCAAATTAGCAGGTTTGTGGTTCTCTATTCTTCCTCTTCCTACCTTTTTAAACAATGGGGTTACATTTACCAGGTTGCAGGGATATTTACAGAATCTATAGAATACTGAAAGACAAATGCTAATACATCCATTATCTTGCTAGCCACCACAGCTGACCTGACTTTCACACTTTCATAGCTTTCTTTCTTCAGATTTGACAACAGTAGCCTACCAGAACTTCAAGAGAGTTAGGGGGGCAGAGTGAGTGTAGTGGTTATCATTAAGGAGAAGGTACTGGGGAAACTGAAAGATCTGAAGGTAGATAAATCACCCAAATAGACTACATCCCAGACTTCTGAAGGAGATAACTGAGGAGATTGTAGAGGTACTGGTCGTGACATTTCAGGATTCACTGAAGTCGGGGAGAGTCCCAAAGGGCTGGAAAATAACCAGTATAACACCCCTGTTTAAGAAGGGACAGAGAGAGAAGATGGGAATTTACAGGCCCATTAGCTTGACTTTGGTTTTTGGTAAAATTTCAGACTCCATTATTAAGAACGAGATTGCAGAGCACTTGGAAGAGCATGGTAAAATAGGGCTGAATCAGTATGGCTTTGTAAAGGGGAGGTTACGCATGAGAAATTTGTTAGAATTCTAAATAAAAACTGAAAGAACTGCGGATGCTGGAAATCAGAAAAAAAACCCAGAAATTACTGGAAAATCTCAGCAGGTCTGGCAGCATCTGTGAAGATTAATCATAGTGAACAGGTCGTGGTCTGGTAATCCTTCCTCAGACTGTGTTCTGAGGAAAGGACACTGAACCCTGAAACACTAACTCTGATTTATTTGATCTTTTTCAGCAATTTCTGTTTTTATTAGGATTCTACTTGTATCAGTAACGAGCAAGTTAGACAAATCATAGAATCTATATAGTGTGGAAGCATGCCATTGAATCCGCAATGACCCTCCAAAGAGCAACCCACCCAATATTACCCTATACCTCCATTTCCAATGGTTAATCCACCAAACTTGCACATCCCTGGACACTACAGGCAATTTACCATGGCCAGTCCATTTAACCTGCACATCTTTGGATTGTGGGAGGAAACCCGAGCACCTGGAAGAAATCCACGCAGACACAGGGAGAATGTGCAGACTCCTCACTGACACTCTCCTGAGGGTGGAATCAAACCTGGATCCCTGGTGCTAACCACAGAGCCAACATGCCATCTGATGGCAGCCAGGATTTCCTGAAGACCTTTGCCACACAGGAGGCTGCTAAATAAAATAAGAGGCCATGTTGTTGAGGGTAAGATACTGGCATGGATAGGAGTTGGCCAACTGGCAGAAGGCAGAGAGTACAGATAAAGAGGTCATTTTCAGGATGGCAGTTGGTAGTAGTAGTGTTTCACGGGAGTCAGTGTAGGGACCACAACTATTCAGGTTATCTATCAAGGATCTGGATAAAGGAACTGTGGGCATCGTTGCTAAGATGATGCAAAGATATTTGGAGGAGCAGGTCGTGATGAGGAAGCATGGAGCCTGCAGAAGGATTTGGACAGGCTAGGAGAGTGGGCAAAGATGTGGCAGGTAGAATACAATATGTGAAACTATGAGGTCATGCACTTTGGTAGGAAGAATAGAGGCACAGACTATTTTCTAAATGGAGAAAGGTTTCAGAAATCTGAATCACAAAGGGACTTGGGAGCCCTAGTTCAGGATTCTCATAAGGTTAACTTGAAGGTTCAATTCACAGTTATGAAGGCAAATGCGATGTTAGCATTCATTTTGAGAGCACTACAATATAATAACATGGATGTACTGCTGAGGTTCTGATAAGGCTCTGTTCAGACCACAAATGATCCTGGGAATGAAGCGCTTGTCATGTTGAACAGCTCTGGGTCTGTACTCGATGGAGTTTAGAAGGATGACGGGGAGTCTGATAAATGTTACAGAATACTTTGAGGCCTGGTTAGAGTGAATGTGGAGAAGGTGTTCGCACTTGTGGAACAGACTTGGACACAAGGGCACAGCATCTGAGTAAACAGACAACCCTTCGGAACTGAGATGAAGAGGAATTTCATGAATCGAACTCATTGTTGTAGAAGGCTGTGGAGGACAAGTCATTGAGTGTATTTAAGACACAGATAGATAGGTTCTTTATTAGTCAGGGGATCAAGGGTTACGAGCAGAAGGCGGGAGAATTGGGTTGAGAAACATGGTGGAGCAGTTTTAGTGGGTCAAAAAGCCTAATTCTGCTCCATATGTTATGATCTTAAGACCCTAGTCTCAGAATGAAGTGGATTGCATTCAAACTTTAAGCCAGATTCATTCATATTATTGTCATTATTGCCCAAAGTCTTACTTACAGGAAAGGTATTACTTAATTGCTTTTCAATACACAATCTGATCCCTATGTTACCTCATTGTACTGCTCCAGACACCCAACTCATTCCCACCCCAGGAATTTGTGCCGAACAGCATTTGTGCTGATTTGGTAAACCGAGTAAATGTAATTCCCTCATTATTGCTGTGTTATGTCATGTTACAAGAATCTCTAACTCTTGGTTGTTTTTGCTTAAATGTTATAAGGTCTTGAGATGGCCAATGTGGGAAATTGAGCTGAAGTAATAGCTTTGCTCCATATTTAATGTAAACTATTATCTCAGTAAAGGTATGAAGATTGGACAAGGAACAACCAGTTAAATTTTCATTTGGAAAGCAGATTCCCACTTAAAACGCACCTGAGCATTCGTACAAGAAGCTTCAAGGCATTTTGGAGTCTTACCTTTAACCTAATTTCCTCTTTTCACTTTGACCACCTAATTGGGATCAAACAAATTGTTGCAAACAATTTCAAGTGCTTTTTAAATTGCTTCTTATTGTTCACTTACAATTTGAGGACATGTTTTGAAACATTTCTGAAGAATCTCTGGAGGATTTTATCAAGCCTACATAAACAATCCTGTCTGTGTTAGTCAGGTATTTGTTTCAGAAATTCTGAGGAGTTCAACTAAAATGGATAACAGCTTTCTTTGCAGGACACATCTTTGGTTGCACAGAAGAATGGAAGTGATTGATCATTAGAATCTTGATAGCGTTTCCCTTTGGTTGTAAGAGGAGCACATGAAGCAAAGCAGAACAGCAATGGAGCATGGTGAAGGTGAGGTAATGGTACATCATATTCCTCCTCTAAGCTTCCTAAACCTCCAGCGCCTCATTCAATCATCTATGTATTTCGCACTTGGTCTCTAACCCATCCTGAGACATGTTAGAATATGTTAACTCAACACATAACAGGTTCAGTGAAAGCAGTTGAATAGGGCCCACATATGACAAGCTCTTGTTCAAATGCCACTATGATGGAATTGGAGGACATCATCACAATAGATCCAGCACTTAGGAGTCATACAGTCATAGAGATGTACAGCATGGAAACAGACCCTTCGGTCGAACCCGTCCACGCCAACCAGATATCCCAACCCAATCTAGTCCCACCTGCCAGCACCCGGCCCATATCCCTCCAAACCCTTCCTATTCATATACCCATCCAAATGCCTCTTAAATGTTGCAATTGTACCAGCCTCCACCACATCCTCTGGCAGCTCATTCCATACACATACCACCCTCTACGTGAAAAAGTTGCCCCTTAGGTCTCTTTTATATCTTTCCCCCTCACCCTAAACCTATGCCCTCTAGTTCTGGAATCCCTGACCCCAGGGAAAAGACTTTGAATATTTATCCTATCCATGCCCCTCATAATTTTGTAAACCTCTATAAGGTCACCCCTCAGCATCCGACGCTCCAGGGAAAACAACCCCAGCCTGTTCAGCCTCTCCCTATAGCTCAAATCCTCCAACCCTGGCAACATCCTTGTAAATCTTTTCTGAACCCTTTCAAGTTTCACAACATTTTTCCGATAGGAAGGAGACCAGAATTGCACACAATATTCCAACATGGCCTAACCAATGTCCTGTACAGCTGCAACATGACCTCCCAACTCCTGTACTCAATACTCTGACCAATAAAGGAAAGCATACCAAACGCCGCCTTCACTATCCTATCTATGTGCAACTCCACTTTCAAGGAGCTATGAACCTGCCCTCCAAGGTCTCTTTGTTCAGCAACACTCCCTAGGACCTTACCATTAAGTAAGACCAGAAGACATAGGAGTGGAAGTAAGGCCATTCGGCCCATCGAGTCCACTCCGCCATTCAATCATGGCTGATGGGCATTTCAACTCCACTTACCTGCATTCTACCTATAGCCCTTAATTCCTTATGACATCAAGAATTTATCAATCTCTGCCTTGAAGACATTTAGCATCCCGGCCTCCACTGCACTATGCGGCAATGAATTCCACCGGCCCACCACTCTCTGGCTGAAGAAATGTCTCTGCCTTTCTGTTCTGAATTTACCCCCTCTAATTCTAAGGCTGTGTCCACGGGTCCTAGTCTCGCCGAACGGAAACAATTTCCTAGCGTCCACCCTATCCAAGCCATGTATTATCTTGTAAGTTTCTAATAGATCTCGCCTTAATCTTCTAAACTCCAATGAATACAATCCCAGGATCCTCAGTCATTCCTCGTATGTTAGACCTACCATTCCAGGGATCATCTGTGTGAATCTCCGCTGGACATGTTCCAGTGCCAGTATGTCCTTCCTGAGGTGTGGGGACCAAAACTGGACACAGTACTCCAAATGGGGCCTAACCAGAGCTTTATAAAGTCTCAGTAGCACAATGGTGCTTTTATATTCCAACCCTCTTGAGATAAATTACAACATTGCATTCGCTTTCTTAATCACGGACTCAACCTGCATGTTTACCTTCAGAGAATCCTTGACTAGCACTCCCAGATCCCTTTGTACTTAGGTTTTATGAATTTTCTCACCGTTTAGAAAGTAGTCCATGCTTCTATTCTTTTTTCCAAAGTGCAAGACCTTGCATTTGCTCACATTGAATTACATCAGCCATTTCCTGGACCACTCTCCCAAATTGTCTAGATCCTTCTGCAGCCTCCCCACTTCCTCGGTACTACCTGCCTGTCCACCTAACTTCGTATCATCGGCAAACTTCACTAGAATGCCCCCAGTCCCTTCATCCAGAGCATTAATAAATAACATGAACAGCTGCGGCCCCAACACTGAACCCTGTGGGACACCGCTTGTCACCAGCTGCCATTCTGAAAAAGAACCTTTTATCCCAACTCTCTGCCTTCTGTCAGACAGCCAATCCTCAATCCATACCAGTAGCTCACCTCGAACACCATGGGCCCTCACCTTGCTCAGTAGCCTCCCGTGTGGCACCTTATCAAAGGCCCTTTGGAAGTCTAGATAGACCATATCCACTGGGTTTCCCTGGTCTAACCTACTTGTCACCTCTTCAAAGAACTCCAACAGGTTTTTCAGGCACGACCTCCCCTTACTAAATCCATGTTGACTTGTTCTAATCCAACCCTGCTCTTCCAAGAATTTAGAAACCTCATTCTTAATGATGGATTCTAGAATTTTACCAACAACCGAGGTTAGGCTAATTGGCTTATAATTTTCCATCTTTTCTCTTGATCCTTTCTTGAACAAGGGGGTTACAACAGTGATCTTCCAATCATCCGGGAATTTCCCTGACTGCAGTGACTTTTGAAAGATCTCAACCAACGCCTCCGTTATTTCCTCAGCCACGTCCCTCAGAATTCTAGGATGTAGCCCATCAGGGCCAGGAGAATTATAAATTTTAAGATCTTTTAGCTTTTCTAGCACTTTCTCTTTTGTAACAGCAACCATATTCAACTCAGCCCCCTGACTCTCTTTAATTGTTGGGATATTACTCATGTCTTCCACTGTGAAGACTGACACAAAGTACTTATTAAGCTCTCTAGCTATTTCCTTATCTCCTATCACTAGGCTTCCAGCATCAGTTTGAAGTGGCCTAATGTCGACTTTTGCCTGTCGTTTGTTTCTTATGTATTGAAAGAAATTTTTACTATCATTTCTAATATTACTGGCTAGCCTACCTTCATATTTGATCCTCTCCTTCCTTATTTCTCTCTTTGCTATCCTCTGTTTGTTTTTGTAGCCTTCAAATCTTCTGATTTCCCAGTGCTCTTGGCCACCTTATAGGATCTCTCTTTTTCTTTAATACATTTCCTGACTTCCTTTGTCAGCCATGGCTGTCTAATCCCTCCCTGGATAATCTTTCTTTTCTTGGGGATGAACCTCTGTACAGTATCCTCAATTATACCCACAAACTCCTGCCATTTTTGCTCTACTGTCTTCCCTGCTAGGCTCTGCTTCCAGTCTATTTTCGTCAGTTCCTCTCTCATGCCCTCATAATTACCTTTATTTAACTGTCACACCATTATATCCGATTTTGCCTTCTCTCTTTCAAACTGCAGACTGAACTCTACCATATTATGATCACTGCTTCCTAAGGGTTCCCTTACTTTAAGATCTTTTATAAAATCTGGTTCATTACATAGCACTCGGTCCAGAATAGCCTGCTCCCTTGTGGGCTCCATGACAAGCTGTTCCAAAAAGCCATCCTGTAAGCATTCCAAGAATTCCCTTTCTTTGGATCCACTGGCTACATTATTTACCCAGTCCACCTGCATATTGAATCTCCCATGATCACTGTGACCTTGCCTTTCTGACATGCCTTCTCTATTTCCCGGTACATGTTGCGTCCCTGGTCCTGACCACTGTTAGGAGGTCTGTACATAACTCCCATTATGGCTTTTTTGCATTTGTGGTTCCTCAATTCCATCCACACAGACTCCACATCATCCGACACTATGTCATTCAGTGCCATAGATTTAATTTTGTTCTTAACTAACAAGGCCATCCCGCCCCCTCTGCCCGCCTCCCTGCCTTTTCGATAAGTTGAAAATCCTTGCATGTTTAACTGCCAGTCCTGACCCCCCTGTAACCAAGTCTCTGTGATGCCTACCTCATCATAATCATTCACTATGATCTGTGCCATTAGTTCATCTGCTTTGTTATGAATGCTACGAGCATTCAGGTAAAGTGCCTTAATGCTAACTTTCTTATCATTAGGAATATTGGAAGTCATAAGATGTCCTAAGTTATCCTTCCTTTTTGCTGCATTCCCAGTCTGCCTCAAGTTTAAATCCGCCTGCACACATGCTATCCTACTGTTTATCTTTCCATTTAACTCCATACTCCCTGTCGCTTTCACTTTCCCTTCCCCCCAACTCAGAAATTTAAAGTCTGACTGACCACCCTATTTATCCTCTTCGCTAGAACATTGGTACCTGATCGGTTCAGGTGGAGACCGTCCCAACAGTACAGATCCCCCCGTTTCCAAAACTGATGCCAATGCCCCATGAAGTGGAATCCCTCTTTCCCACATCAATCCCTTAGCCACATGTTTACTTCCCTAATTTTCTTATCCCTATGCCAATTGGCATGTGGCTCGGGCAGTAATCCAGAGATTATGACCCTTGAGGACCTGTGCTTCAATTTCCTGCCTAGTGCTTTGTAATGCTCAAACAGGTCCTCCACCCTAGTCTTGCCTATGTTGTTGGTACCAACGTGGACCACAACAACTGGATCCTCCCCCTCCCGCTCCAATATCCTTTCAAGCCGGTCAGAGATGTCTCGCACCCTGGCACCGGGCAGGCAACACACCATGCGAGACTCCCGATCCGGCTTACAAAGGATACTATCTGTCCCCCTAATTATAGAATCCCCTGTAACAACTACTTGTCTTTTTGCTCCCCCCTCTTGAATGGCCTTCTGCACCATGGTGCCTTGGTCAGTTGGCTCATCCTGTCCAGAGCCCTTTTCCTCATCCGAACAGGGAGCAAGAATCTCATGCATGTTGGACAAGGTCAAGGGCTGAGGCTCCTGCACTCCTGAATTCAGGTTCCCCCTACCTGCCTCAATTACAGTCACACTCTGATGCCCCTGATCACTAAATGAATGTGAATTACTTAATCTCCCAGGTGTGACTGCCTCCTGAAACAAAGTGTCCAGGTAACTCTCCCCCTGTCGGATGTGCCGCAGTGTTTGAAGCTCAGATTCCAGATCATCAACTCTGAGCCGGAGTTCTTCCAGCAATCAACACTTGCTGCAGATGTGGCCACTGCCATTCACAATGGAATCAGTCAGCTCCCACATCATACAGATACAGCACATCACCTGCCCAGCCATCTCTGCTTAGTTAATTACTTTATTACTTTGTATAAATTTGAGTTAAAATACTTTCTAATACCTCTCTGCTATAGTCTTTCTAAAAACCAATTAATAGATAAACCAAA
Source organism: Chiloscyllium punctatum (assembly GCF_047496795.1). Lineage (NCBI taxonomy): Eukaryota > Metazoa > Chordata > Chondrichthyes > Orectolobiformes > Hemiscylliidae > Chiloscyllium > Chiloscyllium punctatum. Next base: position 27,665,542 of record NC_092742.1, read on the forward strand.
ACAGAAAATTTTTAACCAGTCACTGATAAAGAAATAGAAATAGAAAATACTTAACTTAACAAACCAGAGTCCTTATTAACTAGGTTAGAGCAAGAGGTCGGGTGGGAGACACTACAGTTGTAGAATCTCGGATTTAGCCGCCTTCCTGATTTATATACTCACTGCTTTCCTTCCCGGCTACCCCTCTGGTCATTGTCACTTCCCCCTGCTGCTTCCCACTCCTTCTGTGATGGAGAAAAAAAAACACCACTGCCTGCTACCGGTAAGTAATTTTAAAACAAACTGTCTTACCTTAGCTGCAGTCTTCGGGGTTCATTTAACCTCAGCTGCTGCTCGCACTCAAAAGTGTATAAGTCCTGCTAAGATTTGCTTTCCCAAAATGCAGCACCTCGCATTTATCTGAATTTAACTCCATCTGCCACTTCTCAGCCCATTGGCCCATCTGGTCCAGATCCTGTTGTAATCTGAGGTAACCCTCTTCGCTGTCCACTACACCTCTAATTTTGGTGTCATCTGCAAACTTACTAACTGTACCTCTTATGCTCGCATCCAAATCATTTATGTAAATGACAGAAAGTAGAGGGCCCAGCACTGATCCTTGTGGCACTCCACTGGTCACAGGCCTCCAGTCTGAAAAACAACCCTCCATCACCACCCTCTGCCTTCTACCTTTGAGCCAGTTCTGTATCCAAATGGCTAGTTCTCCCTGTATTCCATGAGATCTAACCTTGCTAATCAGTCTCCCATGGGGAACCTTGTCGAACGCCTTACTGAAGTCCATATAGATTACATCTACTGCTCTGCCCTCATCAACCTTCTTTGTTACTTCTTCAAAAAACTCAATCAAGTTTGTGAGACATGATTTCCCACGCACAAAGCCATGTTGACTATCCCGAATTAGTCCTTGCCTTTCCAAATACATGTACATCCTGTCCCTCAGGATTCCCTCCAACAACTTGCCCACCACTGAGGTCAGGCTCACTGGTCTATAGTGCCCTGGCTTGTCTTTACTGCCATTCATAAACAGTGGCACCACGTTTGCCAACCTCCAGTCTTCCGGCACCTCACCTGTGACTATCGAAGATACAAATATCTCAGCAAAGAGGCCCAGCAATCACTTCTCTAGCTTCCCACAGAGTTCTCGGGTACACCCGATCAGGTCCTGGGGATTTATCCACTTTTAACCATTTCAAGACATCCAGCACTTCCTCCCCTGTAATCTGGACATTTTGCGAGATGTCACCATCTATTTCCCTGCAGTCTATATCTTCCATATCCTTTTCCACAGTAAATACTGATGCAAAATATTCATTTAATATCTCCCCCATTTTCTGTGGCTTCACACAAAGGCTGCCTTGCTGATCTTTGAGGGGCCTATTCTCTCCGTAGTTACCCTTTTGTCCTTAATATATTTGTGAAAACCCTTTGGATTCTCCTTAATTCTATTTGCCAAAGCTATCTCATGTCCCTGTTTTGCCCTCCTGATTTCCCTCTTAAGTATACTCCTACTTTCTTTGTACTCTTTCAAGGATTCACTCGATCTATCCTGTCTATACCTGACATATGCATCCTTCTTTTTCTTAACCAAACCCTCAATTTCTTTAGTCATCCAGCATTCCCTATACCTACCAGCCTTCCCTTTCACCCTGACAGGAATATACTTTCTCTGGGTTCTTGTTAACTCATTTCTGAAGGCTTCCCATTTTCCAGCCGTTCCTTTACCTGCGAACATCTGCCTCCAATCAGCTTTCGAAAGTTCTTGCCTAATACCATCCTAACCAATAGAGCACAGAGAGGGGCCTGGGGATATACTCTAGGCAGTGCCCCAAGGAACTGTGTTGGAACTTTTCCTCCTCTTGATGGACATAATTACCTTCCTGAAGAAGGGCTTATGCCCGAAACGTCGATTCTCCTGCTCCTTGGATGCTGCCTGACCTGCTGCGCTTTTCCAGCAACACATTTTTCAGCTCTGATCTCCAACATCTGCAGTCCTCACTTTCTCATAATTACTTTCCCTTCAAAGACAAAAACCAGCTGTAGCTATTTGAACTTGATTGTTTAAGCAACAGGAAGAACTCAGGACCTTTTTGGAATTGCAAAATTGCCTGGAGTAATCGAATGTAGCATTCAATGTCAAAAAACAGTCTAGATTGTTCTGTTATGACGCATGTTTCATCGTCACAATTGATGAACTGGAGGTGTTGTTTCTACAGCGTGAACTTTTAAAACACGTGTAACGCGATTACATCACCAACACCTTAAGTGCTGTTTCTAAAGCATGCTTCTTCTGTCGCACATAGTTGCACAAGAATGGAACCATCGCATTTCAGAAGAACTACCTTTATCTCACTTCTTACAAACAAACTAATAGATACAAAATCAGAATTGCTGAAAAAGCTCAGCAGAACTAGCAGTATCTATGCAGAAAAATCAAAGTTAATATTTTGGTTTGAGTAACCCCCTCCTCAGAACTGATGGTAGCTAGGAAAATGTCAGTTTATATGCAGAAGAGGGGATGGAGGGCAGGGGGTAAGGAGTAAATGATGGGTGGGGAGTGAGACCAAAGAGAGAACAGTTGGACATTCAAAGGAGTGCATAACATTCTGGCTAGCAGGGTGAATAACTATTCATGGGGACTTTTAGAGGGCCAACAATAGGTTGCATGTAGTAGAAAACTATGTGGTAACAAGGCCTGGTATGTGGTGGTTGGGGTAAGGACATGGGAGAGCTCAAGCCCCATTAGTCGGGATGGAATCTTATCAGGACCAGAATGCTATAGTGTGAAATGTGGCAAAATCACATGAGAAGTCAAGCAAGGCTTTCCATGTCGCTGGGCCCAAATTGTTGCATTTCCAACAGAGTCTAAGCATCGAGATGTGATTCTCCCCGGGGAATCGTGAGATGCTGACTAATGGGATTATTGTTTATTACCAGTCTCAATAACATCGAATCTTGCTTCATTAATATGCATTCCACCTTATGCTGTGAGGAACTGGACATTACCAATTACTGACATGGAAGTCAGTACCTGGCAGTATTAGCTTGCTGTGTGGTCCTCCAGATTGTTGTTGTGGACACCAGGCAGCAATGTCTCAAGGTTCAATTCAGAGCACCAGCTTTATATGCCACATGTCCATGGACATCGATATCTGACAATTGCCTGTCTCTCTCAGAACTCTTGTGGCACTTGTTCCACTTACAGAGCTCTTCTTCCTTTTAAAACTACACTTGTGGCACACCAGCAATTACCATGGATATGCTGCTGTAAGGATCCTTTGCCCGGAGGGACATACAACAGCTTGTGTGTCATAACAGGCTGCAGCTCAATGTTGCTCGCTTACTCTCCTAGTGGACCCTCACTTAGCACCTACCTCAATGGTCATAGTGTCTCTATTTTGCCTTGCCTTTCTGTGTCAGCAGTCCTCAGTGAAGGGACCGGACAGTTGCTGTATGATACATTGCTGCAGCAGTCTCTCACCTGCAACTACAAACAGAATGCATGTATTGTAAGCAAACAGCCAAGGCTCAAAGTCTGGTTTTCCGTGCAATCTAAGGAGTCCGAGACTCAGTGAATCAATGGCAGTCTCTGAGGCCAGTGCGTGGCTTGGTCATGATCAGGCATCCAGTCGGGTGCTATCAACCCAGGGTCCATTGTTCTGCAGTCTGGGGAGTGGGTCATGGTCAGGCATTCACCTGCATCTCCACACACATCATTTACTGCATCCGCTGCGGCCTCCTATACATTGGGGAGACAGGCCGCCTACTTGCAGAACGTTTCAGAGAACACCTCTGGGACACCCGCACAAACCAACCCAACTGCCCCGTGGCGGAACACTTTAACTCCCCCTCCCACTCCGCCAATGACATGCAGGTCCTTGGCCTTCTCCATCGCCAGACCATGGCAACACGATGCCTGGAGGAAGAGTGCCTCATATTCCGTCTAGGAACCCTCCAACCACAAGGGATGAATGCAGATTTCTCCAGCTTTCTCATTTCCCTTCCCCCCACTTTTTCTCAGTCCCAACCCTCAGACTCAGCACCACCTTCTTGACCTGCAATCTTCTTCCCGACCTCTCCGCCCCCACCCCCTCTCCAGCCTATCACCCTCACCTTAACCTCCTTCCACCTATCGTATTCCCAACGCCCCTCCCCCAAGTCCCTCCTCCCTACCTTTTATCTTAGCCTACTTGGCACACCCTCCTCATTCCTGAAGAAGGGCTTATGCCTGAAACGTCGATTCTCCTGTTCCTTTGATGCTGCCTGACCTGCTGTGCTTTTCCAGCAACACATTTTTAAGCTCCTTAATAAACAGTCTAGGGGTCTGGGCATTTTTTCCAGCTATAGTGAGGCTTTAGAATTTGACAAGTGTAATGTCAAATGGGCATGTTAAGTAATTGAGGAGGATGTTTGGGACAATACAGCAAGAAATCTCCCTCAGCCTCATGGAGATAAATGCTTCATGAAACTCAATAAAATGTACACAACCAAATTATTATAATATTCAACCCATAACTGTTAGCCCATCGTGAAATTCTCCAATTAGTAGATTCATAGATTTCTGAACAATGATCTCTATTATGTCAATAAGAAATATCAGATTTGTAGTTGACCAAATATTTGCGGGTGACATGGTTTCTCAGTGGTTAGCACTGCTGTCTCACAGTTCCAAATACCTTGGTTCAATTCCAACTTGTGTGACTGTTTATGTGGAGTTTTCACATTCTCCTTGTGCCTCCTGGGTTTTCTCTGGGTGCTCTAGTTTCCTCCCACAACCCAAAGATGCGTAGGTTAGATGAACTGGCAATACTAAGTTGTCCTGTGGGTCCAAGTGTGTGTCAGTTAGGTGGATTAGCATTGGGAAATGCAGGGTGACAGAGATAGGGTGGGACTGGGTAGAATGCCCTTCAGAGGGTCAGTGTAGACTTGAAGTACTGAATAGCTGCCTTCTACAATATAGGGATTTGAAGATTTGTTCTTCCAACCCTGACATATGCAAGTTATATGTAGGATCCTTCTACATCAAGAATTGAAGTGATTCAGAGATACCATAATTCTAATGAATTATTTTGGAAGACACACATCCTGGACCAATGTTTCAGAATAGGAATTACAGCAGCAAAGCATTGAGTGAAGTGGACCAACCATGGTTTGTACAACATGGAAGTGACCAAAATAAAAGTGCTTGTACCATCGGGCAAGGACAAAACATGAGACCTTCACCTGTACATGGCAAGGGCCATTTGCCTCCAGGGCTGTATATTTATCTTTTTTGTTTCTCAAAGAAAGTCCCAAAGTGGAACAAATTGCTTTTGTAGAACCGTATTTTATATGAAAACTTGTTTTTTGAACTTGTTAACTAGAAGCATCTATTTGGTATTTTTGTTGTTTGTTTTTAAATGCCTAAACTCACATTCAAGTGACTTTGGGTAATTGTCATAGATGACTATGAACTTGCAATATTATATCTTCTGCAGTCAAATACTATTGAAATGAACCTGCCTGTAAAGCCTCACTAAGGAACAATTGGTTGAAGATAAACCATTGGAAATAATCACTTGGACCATAGGACCCTGGAGGAGAGAGGCATCGAAATCATGAACTTTTCTACAACCTCTACAATCGGGGAGAAGGAACAGAAGCATGGATACACGCACCAGCCAGTTTCAAAACATTTTCTAGCCTACTGTTGTTAGAATACTGAATGGACTCACAAACTCTTAATATTTGCCTGTACCTGTCTTTTAGTTTTTGCTTCTGTTTACCTATTACTTACTTAATTATGCCACTTAACTCTGTGATCTGCCTGTATTGCTTGCAAGACAAAGCTTTTCACTGTGTCTCGGTGAATAAATTCAATTCAGTTCAATTTACAGTTGAAATATACTAGCATTGCCCATATTTGTGTTAATGGATAGCTGGAATACAAATTCCAAATGACAAGGCAAGCCTTTATTTGAGGCACCTTTGTTTTTCTCTGCAGAAGAGGACAAATAACTGAGACATGAAGAAAGCACCCTGCGTAGATTCTTTCCCACTTTCTTTCTTTACCTTCAGCTAACTTTCAACTTCTGAACCCTACCTGCTGATTTTCACTTGCAGTTGCTGCAGTCAGAGATTTTTAAATAGCACTCTGCCCAGTGCTACTGTCTCCAGGAGAACTGTTGAAATCATCCATCTGCAACATTAAATTGCCTTGATGCTGAAGGTGACAAGAGAAAGGTATCTGTCCTGAAAACATCCAAAGCCACATCTCAAATTAATTTTAACTGGGCTCCTTGGTTAGCATTGCTGCCTCACCATGCCAGCGACCTGGGTTCAATTGGGTGACTCTCTGTGTCGAGTTTACACATTTTCTTCCGGTATAGGTTTCCACTTGGCTCTGGTTTCCTCCCACAGTCCAGATGTGTAGGTTAGGTGGATTAGCCATAGTAAAATTTGGAGTCATGGGGTGGGCAGGGGTGGTCTGGGTGAGCAGCTCTTCAGAGGGTCAGTGCAGACCCTATGGACCAAATGGCCTCTTTCCACACTGTAGGGATTCTATTTCCATTTTTCCGTTTTTCAATTAATAGGATGACCATATTGGCATGTCCTATCTGATTTAGCTAGAACTAACAATATTAACACTGAGAGACCACAGGTGTTTGTAATGCCAACACAACCATAACAGAAGCAGAAACATGCAGCTCCAGGAAAATTGTGCAAAATCCATTTTATCTAATTATATTAATGGAATGGTCACGTGGACAATTCAGATAGTGGTCTATTGCACTGATTTTCCCCAGAGAATGGATATTGTTCCTGATGGCATTGCTTTTCAAGCAAATTACTCCATCCCTACTCCAGGAGCTCAAAGCAAAGTCTCAGCTGATGTAATGAGGCAACACCAAAGGTGCCCTTTTTTATGAGATCCCTGTCTGACTGCGGTAACAAGAGAAAAAATACACCATGGGACTGGCATAAGTTAAATAATTCTCTCAGTGCTTTTGTCAACCATCCTCTCTCACCTGACACCATCAAAATGTAAATTAATTGGTGAATTAGCCATTTGCTACATGTGGACCATGTGAAAATTGACATGCATACAAATTTATTAATTAGGAAATGTAGGTTATTCTGGCCTTTGAATTGTTCGGTAATTCAATAAAATCTTGGCTGATTGGCTTATATTTCAAATCTCTCATTCCCATCTACACTGATAACTTTGATTCACTTGCCAAAAAAAAATGCATCGACTATCACCTTCAAAATATTCAATGTCCCTGCCTTCCTGGGGCAGAGAGTTCCAAAGTCATACAACCCTCTGAGAAAAAAAACCTTCTCATCTCTATCCTGAAAAGGTGCCTCCCAATTTATAATCCCAGTTCTGTACTTACACAAGAAGATACATCACTTCCATGAGTCATCTTGCCAAGACAGTTCAGAATCTTATATATTTCAATGAACTAGCCATCAGTTTTATAAACAGCATTGAATACCAGCCTACTCCATCCAACCTTTCCTCAAAACATAACCCGACTCACTTCCAGTATCAATCTAGCAAACTTCCTCTGAACAATCTTCAACACATTGACATCCTTCATTGAATAAGGAAAGCAAATCTACATGAAATATTCAAGATGTGGTCTCAACAAACCCTACAAAACTGAAGCATAATGTCCATAAGTTAAATTTCAAACCTAAGTTAAATTTTTCTCGTATTAAAAAATAGTATTCCATTAACGTATTGATTAGATACTGTGCCTCAATGCTAATTTATCTGTATATTTAGATACCATTCCTTTGCTCACCTCATCTAAGTCACTCATATCAATTATAAAAAGTTTGAGGCCCCAGCACAGCCAATTGCAAGACCTACTTGTCAGATCCCACTAATCACAGCAGGATCCATTTGTGCATTCTGTCTTTTTTCTGATGGCCAGTCAAACTTCTATCCATATTAATATGTTCCCTCCTTGCTTATGTACTTCAATCTTGTGCAATAACATTTTATGTGGCAGCTTGATTTCTGGAAATTCAAGTACAGTCTGACAATAGGGTCCCCCTGTCCACGGTGCATGTTGATTTTTCAAAGAACACCAAAAAATTGGTTAAAGGTTATTTACCTTTCGTAAAACATGCTCACTCTTCCCAATTACCATGAATGTTTCTACCTTGTCTATCTATAACCTTCTTAATGTTCCATTCCTTGTTTCTTACATCCTTCCATTATTAAATGTACAGTCATGTTTACAAATTTTAGTCTGGTCTTTTCCAGAATCTAGCATACTTTGGAAAATTTATATCTACACCTCTACTATCTCATTAGCCACCTCTTTTAAGACTCGAGAATGAAGTCTGTCAGGATTGAACGTCTTGCATCCAGCAGCTCCATCTGTTTGCTCAGTATTGTTTCATTAATGATTGTAATTTCACCAAGTTCCTCTAGTCCTTCCACATTTTGATTTAAAGCTTTTATTCCGAGTTTGTCTCCTCTATCACAGAGACAAGAGCTTAGTATTTGCTAATTTCTTCCATTATTTCCTTCTTATTAATTCATTATTTCCTAACTGTTAACTCTCATTTCTCACCTACTAAAGGACAAAAATTAAAGTTAATTGCTCTATTTTTAAATGCCTGTAGAAACATTTGATGTCCACTTTGACATTTTGAGTTAGCTTCCTCTCATTAATTAACTTTTTCTGCCTTGTGTTTTCATAGAAACGTTTGAAGGGAATCGTTTGCTGTAAATGATATTGGGGTATCCTGACAACATGGCGGGGGGTGAAGGCCTCATGGTATTATTGCTGGACCGTTAACCCAGAGTCCAAGATAATGTGGAATTTGAATCCAATAAAAATCCGGAATTAAGACGGCAATGAATTGATTGTCAGGAAAATATCCATCTATTTCACAAATGTCCTTTAGCAAGTCAAATCTCCATCATTACCTGATCTGGCCTATGTGTGACTGTCGACCCACATTCTGGATTAGTGGTGCTGGAAGAGCACAGCAGTTCAGGCGGCATCCAAGTAGCTTCGAAATCGATATTTCGGGCAAAAGCCCTTCATCAGGAATAAAGGCAGTGAGCCTGAAGCATGGAGAGATAAGCTAGAGGAGGGTGGGAGTGGGGAAATCTGAGTAGTCTGGCAGTCATTTCCGAGTTGCCTTTGATGTAAGGGAGAGTTTGGGTTTGGGTTTAGTTTGCAGCAAAATCAGCAGACTATGCATCGGGTACCTGTCCTTTTTGGATACACTGTATAGGTGATTTTCCTCTGCTCCTCGTAGTTCCTCTGCTGCATTGTGTGGTGGCTCATTGAAATAATGTTGCAATGCAGTTTCAATTGTGGATGTTGGGATGACAGCAACCAACCCCAACAAGCAGATAAAACATGTCCAGAAACCCTAGCCACTCTCTCCTGCATCAAGGACATCTCGGAAATGACTACCAGAGTACTCAGACCTCTTGGCATCATGGTAGCTCACAAACCCACCAACACACTAAAACAGCAGCTAATGAACTTGAAAGACCCTACACAGACAACAAGCAGAACTAATGTAATTTACAAAATACCTTGCAAGAACTGTAACAAACACTCCATTAGATAATCAGGCAGAAAACTAGCCACCAGGATGCATGAACATCAGCTAGCCACAAAAAGACATGACCCATTCTCATGAATATCCTTACATACAGATGAGGAAGGACACCAACTTGACTGGGACAACACATCCATCCTAGGACAAGCCAAACAGAGACACGCACAAGAATTCCTAGAAGCATGGCATTCCAACCAGAACTCTATCAACAAACACATTGCCACATCCCATTTACCACCCCCTGAGAAAAAGCACAGGAAATTATATCATCACAGGAAATAGACAATAGACAATAGACAATAGGTGCAGGAGTAGGCCATTCTGCCCTTCGAGCCTGCACTGCCATTCAATATGATCATGGCTGATCATCCATAATCAGTATCCTGTTCCTGCTATATCTCCGTAACCCTTGATTCCACTATCCTTGAGAGCTCTATCCAACTCTTTCTTAAATGAATCCAGAGACTGGGCCTCCACTGCCCTCTGGGGCAGAGCATTCCTCACAGCCACCACTCTCTGGGTGAAGAAGTTTCTCCTCATCTCTGTCCTAAATGGTCTACCCTGTATTTTTAAGCTGTGTCCTCTGGTTCGGGACTCACCCATCAGCAGAAACATGTTTCCTGCCTCCAGAGTGTCCAATCCTTTAATAATCTTTTATGTCTCAATCAGATGCCCTCTCAATCTTCTAAACTCAAGGGTATTCAAGCCCAGTCGCCCCAGTCTTTCAGCATAACGTAGTCCTGCCATTCCAGGAATTGACCTCGTGAACCTACGCTGCACTCCCTCAATAGCCAGAATGTCTTTCCTCAAATTTAGAGACCAGAACTGCACACAGTACTCCAGGTATGGTCTCACCAGGGCTCTGTACAGCTGCAGAAGAACCTCTTTGCTTCTATACTCAATCCCTCTTGTTATGAAAGCCAGCATGCTATTAGCCTTCTTCACTACCTGCTGTACCTGCATGCTTACCTTCATTGACTGGTGTACAAGAACACCCAGATCTCTTTGTTCTGCACTTTTACCTAAATTGATTCCATTTAGGTAGTAATCTGCCTTCCTGTTCTTGCTATCAAAGTGGATAACTATACATTTATCCACATTAAAGTGCATCTGCCATGCATTTGACCACTCACCTAACCTGTCCAAGTCACCCTGTAATCTCCTAACATTCTCCTCACATTTCACCCTGCCACCCAGCTTAGTATCATCAGCAAATTTGCTAATGTTATTACTAATACCATCTTCTGAATCATTAACATATATTGTAAAAAGCTGCGGTCCCAGCACTGATCCCTGCGGTACCCCACTGGTCACTGCATGCCATTCCAAAATGGAGCCGTTTATCACTACTCTTTGTTTCCTGTCAGCCAACCAACTTTGAATCCAAGTTAGTACTTTGCCTCCAATACCGTGTGCCCTAATTTTGCTCACTAACCTCTTATGTGGGACTTGACCAAAATCTTTCTGAAAGTCCAGGTACACTACATCTACTGGATCTCCCTCATCCATCTTCAGAGTTACATCCTCAAAAAATTCCAGAAGATTAGTCAAGCATGATTTCCCCTTCATAAATCCATGCTGACTCTGACCTATCCTGTTACTACAATCCAGATGTCGTAATTTCATCCTTTATAATAGACTCCAGCATCTTTCCCACCACTGAGGTCAGACAAACTGGTCTATAATTTCCTGCTTTCTCTCTCTCACCTTTCTTAAAAAGTGGTACAACATTAGTCACCCTCCAATCCGCAGAACTGATCCCGAATCTATCGAACTCTGGAAAATAATCACCAACGCATCCACGATTTCTCAAGCCACCTCCTTCAGTACCCTGGGATGTAGACCATCAGGCCCTGGGGACTTATCAACCTTCAGACCTAACAGTCTCTCCAACACCAATTCCTGGCAAATATAAATTCCCTTAAGTTCAGGTCCTTCAGCCACTGTTACCTCAGGGAGATTGCTTGTGTCTTCCCCAGTGAACACAGATCTGAAGTACCAATTCAATTCTTCTGCCATTTCTTTGTTCCCCATAATATATTCCCCTGTTTCTGTCTTCAAGGGCCCAATTTTAGTCTTAACCATTTTTTTTCCTTTCACATACCTAAAAAAGCTTTTACTATCCTCCTTTATATTTTTGGCCAGCTTACCTTCATACCTCATTTTTTCTCTGCATATTTCCTTCTTAGTAATCCTCTGTTGTTCTTTAAAAGCATCCCAGTCCTCCGTTTTCCCACTTATCTTTGCTATGTTATACTTTTTCTCTTTTAACTTTATATGCTTCTTAACTTCCCTCGTCACCACAGGAATGACAATCATTTCTGATGAAGGGCTTATGCCCAAAACATTGATTCTCCTGCTCCTCAGTTGCTGCCTGACCTGCTGTGCTTTTCCAGCACCACACTCTAATTTGTTCAATTAGTCCTGACTAATATTGATCTTTTGAGAGCTTATGGCATAGAAATTTCAAGCCTAAAAGTTTAACATACTTGTCAGTTTTTTACTCAGAATTCCTTGAAAGCATGCTGCTTTTCATTCATGTGATGTGGGCATCTTTGGATAGGTCAGCCCATTGCATGGCCCATCTTAATTTCTCTTGAGAAGCTGGAGATGAGCTTCATATTGAAGGAATGGTGACATAGTTCCACGTTCATGATGGTGAGTGGCTTGGCTGGGAACATGCAGTGGTGCTGTTCCCATGTTTGCAAACCTGTCCTTCTAGCTGGAAGATGCGACAAGTTTGGTGGATGCTGTTGAAGGATTTTTGGTGAGTTGATGCAGCACAAATTGGCGATGCTACACACAGCTGCCAATATGTGTCAGCTATCGAGGAAGTGGATTTTGACAGTAGTGGACACAACACCAAACAAGCAGATGGCTTTGTTCTTGGTAATGGTGAGCTTCTTGAGTGATTTTGGAGCACCCATCCAGGAGAGTGGAGAGTATTTCACCGTGTACCTACCTTGTACCTTGTAAATTGTAGTTAGTCATTGACGGGACAGGTGATGAATTAAGCACTGCAGAATTCCTAACCCCAGATCAATGCTTGTAGATCTTGAATTTCTATGGCTTGTTTAGTTCAGTTTCTGGTCAATGGTAACCCCCTGCAGGATGTTGACAATGGGAGGTTTGGCAATGATGATATAATTTAGTGTTAACTGAATATTGTTGTATTCAAACTTGTTTAAGAGGGTCATTGCCTGGCACTTGTGGAATTTCCAACTTATCAGCTAAAACCTAAATGGTTTCCAGGACTTGCTGCACACAGACAAAGGTTGATTCAGTATCTGAGGGTGATGAAAATAGTACTTAACATTGCATTATGTGAACACTTGTGAATATATCCACTTATCCACTTCTGTCGATATGATAGCGGGTGGATGTTGAATGAGAATTCTGCTCTGGTTTTACTCTGCATAGTCTAGGCATCTGAAACCAATAGCTTCAACCAGCTTGAGTCAAGATCAACCAATATAGCTTTGGCATTGACCTGTCAAATAAACAGCCTGGCTACTAGAGAAGCCTAGTGTTTAGGTGTTCTGTCTTATGGACCTTACCTCTGGAAACTCCAAAACATGTCTCTAAATGCACAAGTTGAAATGTAATGGAAAACTCTCTTTTTTTGTCAGATGGTATGGCTGCATCTACGTCCAAGGGCCTTACATCATCCAGAACAAAGCCATTTTCTTGCTCAACAGTTCATCCACCAAATTAAACTTGCAAATCTTCTATTGCTGGAACACACTGGGTGAACAATAGCAAATTGTTTATGCTTTTGCAACAGCCCTATCCAAATATGTGGCTTTCATCTAGAATGGCTAGGGCAGCAAACACATGGGAAGATCTTCACACTGACTAAGAAGCATAGATTGATTCCTTCATCATCATTAGGCAGTACTGCTGAAATGCCATAACCACCTGGACTGCAACAGTATAAGAAGCACTCTTCAACATTTTTAAGATACAATTAAGAATGTACAAGGTTTGGCCTTGCTTGTGACACCATATCCCAAGAAGTCATTCAAGAAAATAGAAATTAGACCTACTTGGTCAAAATGGCTCTACACGAAATCTATTTTTAATTCTTCCTTTGAAGATTCCTGTGATCCACAATAAATTCCTAATTCAATACTTGTGTTCCCATTCCATCTGTTTCCATTCACTTTGTATCTCGGTCTTGCATTCATCATATCATTAATCATAAACCTTTTGATGCAGATGATACAAAAGATTAAAATGTAGGTCAACATTCTTAAGAAGAATCATCTTCTCACTACTTTATCAGGTCAAGCCAGGTTGCAACTGCAAGCTTGTTATGGTCTTTATCTTCTTTCATGTTATTACTCATTAACTTGTAAATTATCATCTGAAAATGTCATGATAAAATATGAAAGTGTTTTAAATACCTCTATCAAATAAGTAAATTAATTTAACAACAAACCTAAATATTTGACACAGATCTTATCCAAACACATTGAGGAAAATGGGTGATAGAAGCATTAGTTATTCTTGGCCCAGGAATGAAACACAATTTGTAATCTAAGTATATCATCAATTCTAAACAAGCAATATGAATTTTAATGCAAAACTGGTGCAAAAGAATTGTATTGCCATTTAATGGATTGGGTTTAACTGACTGCCTCCAAACCTTCTTAACTTTGGCCATGGGGGGTAGGGGAGGAATCAAAGGGTTCAATAGTAGTACTGTTGGCTCTTGCGCAAGATTGGGCAATATGTTGCAAATAACGATCTGATCTGGATACCCACTGTACAGGAAGATAGCTCTGACGTGCTTTATCTTCTGCATCAGGCTTGCATCATGCACAAATGTCAAGAGCATCATTTACCAGATGTCTGATTAAACCAATCTTATATAGCGCGGAATTATACAAATCCTAACGTTTGTGTTCTACCTCAAATTATACAGGAAAGTCAAAAATACATTTCTCAAAAAACTGAATTGTATCACACTGATACTATACATAGGCTGCATAAATGGTATGTTCCACTAACAGGATGTTGTGGGATGTTTGAAGAATACATTCTTTCTGCCACACAGTTGAGCAGAATTGTCTATGAATTTCAGTGCTACTGTGATGCCTGATGCAGAGATTGGGTTTCCCAATGATAATACTGGATTAGTGGTGCTGGAAGAGCACAACAGTTCAGGCAGCATCCAACGAGCAGCGAAATCGACTTTTCAGGCAAAAGCCCTTCCTTTCCCAATGATAAGCTGACTGAAACAAACAACCAGTTCCTTTGGTTGTTTATACCAGATGGATTAGAGATGGTACTTAACGATCTCATGCTTACAAAGCCCAAAATACCTATCATTAGATCCAATACCACAATGATGCTGCACTTTGCAAGCAATCCTGAGTAGATACACAAATAACCAATTTAACAACCAAGCTCAAAACATGGCCGTTTGTCCCTCCTAGAGATGCCGTTTACTACATATACAATGGTCACTCATTGTAAATAAAAGAAGTATGTTCAAGCTTTTCCAACAATTCATATACAGGGACTAATTCAGTGCAAATAAAATAAAAATGTTCAATACTTTCCCTTTTTTGCAATGATCTAGGAGTGTTGGGAAGCCTCATTACTTTCTCCATGGAAGTGTCTCAGCCAATCAACTCGCCACGAGTGCAAGATACTTCAGCAACACGTTGCT
This sequence comes from Chiloscyllium punctatum, assembly GCF_047496795.1. NCBI lineage: Eukaryota > Metazoa > Chordata > Chondrichthyes > Orectolobiformes > Hemiscylliidae > Chiloscyllium > Chiloscyllium punctatum. Next base: position 27,680,795 of record NC_092742.1, read on the forward strand.
GTGCACTCAGCAATGTCTTTATTTTACTGGCGAGGAGGGGAGTTACTTCAGCTATTGACCATATGGTCAGCGTTATGAGGTTTGAATATAGAGCTCGCTTCAGTATTGAATTCCAAAATTGATTGCTGGCATCCAGATCAATGTTTCATGCAGGCTCATAGTACATATTACCCAAATATTCTGATCGACACTTTCTGTGCTCTTGCTAATGCCCAAAGGAGGACCCATCACGGCCTCTATCAGAAAGGCATGTGCATAGCATACTTGCCAGCTCGATAAATGAACAGCACATTACTATCAAAGAAAATCAGATAATACATAACTAAATTTTGCAGCAAAGGTCTGAAACAGCATTCTCTAGGCATTTGCAAAACGGGTTGATTATTTGAATGTGCAAATCACGGCAAATGGGTATGATTTGATTGAAATTATACAGCTGTTGCTACAGGTTGACCAAGACTTGGAACTGAAAATCTAAGGAAATTCAGCATCCAGGAAGATAGGCAAAATAGTGAAGAATGTTGAGTAGCACTCTAATAAGAAATTAGATCAGTATGAGAGGCATTGGGATCAAAGGTTCAAAACGTAGAATTGGTTTGGGTGAAGCTAAGAAACAGCAAGCAGAAGTAAACTTGAGATAAGTTGCTAGTAGGCCACGAAAATATGGTGGTGATATCTAGCATGATATAAACCAAGAAAATAGATGTGCATGTACTGTGGGTAAAATAGAAAGAATGTGTGACTTCGATATCCATGTAGACTGGATAGACCAAATCAGCACAAATGCTGTTGAGTGTGAAATCCTGGAGTGTATATAACATGGATTTTTGGAGAAGCATGTTGAGAAACCAACATAGGGGATTGGGCTATATCGGATTTAATGTTGTGTCATAAGAAAGGGCTAATCAATTAACTTATGGAAAGAATACTTTGGGAAATAGATAAGATATGGCAGAAGGCATTGGGTATGCTTTCCTTTATTGTTCAGAGTATTGAGTACAGGAATTGGGAGATCATGTTACGGCTGTACAGGACATTGGTTAGGCCACTTTTGGAATATTGTGTGCAATTCTGGTCTCCTTCCTATTGGAAGAATGTTGTGTAACTTGAAAGGGTTCAGAAAGTTTTACAGGGGTATTATCACGGTTGGATCATTTGAACAATAGGGAGGGTTTGTATAGGCTGGGGCTGTTTTCCCTGGAGCATCAGAGACTGAGGGATGACCTTATAGAAGTTTATAAAACCATGAGGGGCAGGATGGGATAAATAGACAAGGTATTTTCCCAGAACTAGAGGGCACAGGTTTAAGGTGAGAGGGGAAAGATATAAAAGAGACCTAAGGTGCAACTTTTTCATGCAGACCTGGCACATGTATGGAACGAGATGCCAGACGAAGTGGTGGAGACTGGTACAATTGCAGCATTAAAAGACATCTGGATGGGTATATGAATAGGAAAGGTTTGGAGAGAAATGGGCCAGGTGCTGCCAGGTGGGACTAGATTGGGTTGGGATATCTGGTCGGCATGGATGGGTTGGACCAAAGGGTCTATTTCCATGCTGTACATCTCTATGACTCTAAATACTGACCATAATATGATAGAATTTCACAATAAGTTTGAACGTGACAAAAGTAATTCTGAAACTAAGGTCTTAAACATGACGATAGGAAATTATGAAGGGATAGTTTGATAATTGTGGATTAGGGAATGCATTTTAAGATTGATAGTTGACTGACAATGGCTAGTATTCCTTTGTAAGAAATGCTATATGATCTGCGACAGATATTAAATTCTCAAAGGTTCAAATATTCAGAGGGAAAGGGAAATCAACTGATGTCAATGAAAGAAATTACCAATTTCTTTACATCAAGAGAATTCCCTCATAAGAATGCAAGAAAAAGTGGTAATCCTGAGGACTGGAAGCATTTTAAAACCCAACAAAGGAGATCCAAGCAAGTGATTAACAAAAGGAAAAGAGAATATGAATGTAAACCTGAGAGGAACATAAAGACAGACTGGTAAAGCTTCTTTAGGTATATAAAACGGGAAAATAAAGGTTTAGGGCAAATGTGGGACTATTGCAAATTTGAAATTTGCAAATTTGCAAATTTGAACAGGGGAATTTTTAGTAAAGAAGTCTGAAAAGGTGAAAAAATTAAATAGTTACATCAGTCTGTCTTTATGGAAAATGGTAAAAGTAAAAACCAAGAATCATGAGACAAATAAGTGACTTGCAAAACTGATGAACAAATCAAAATTGGTCTCAGCAATGAGGAAGTACTCGTAAAGTTAACTGGATTGAGAGTTGATAAATCCTTTGCATTCGATGAACTTCATCCCAGAATGTTCAAGCACATAGCTCGAGAGATAATGGATGCATTGGTGACTGTCTTTGAAAATTCTATTGATTCTGGAAAGGTTTGTGCAGACTGAAAAGTAGCAAATGTTGACCCCACTGTTTAAAAAGGGAAGGAAAGGAAGAATGGAGAACTGCAAACCTACAACAATTGACTGCGGCAGTTCAAGAAAGCAGCACACCATCACCTCCTCAAAAACAATTAGGGATGGACAAGAAATGGCTCACCTAGCTAGTGATGACTACATTCTATAAATGAATAAGAATGGGCTGTAACCTGACCACTCAAAAGTCTTAATTGGTGGCAAGTCAAAAATGTCACCCATTGACCTTCTTGCCCAGCACTTAATTGCTGATGTCTTGTATATCACAATGATTCTTTGCCCTTCTCACCACTTCCAGGGAGGGAAAAACAGTGTCCAAAAAGGCCATGGTGGGGCTTTTGCTGGTTATTGATACAGACAAATCTCATCTGGCAATATGTAACCATGAAATGACTGTAGTAAATCACTATAGCTTTCACTCCCTAAATATGCTATTCAGGCACAATTTATTTCAATGGCAACTCACAATGTACAGTAGTATGCATATTAACTTTGTCAGTCCAGGCCTACTTTAATATCAGCCACCAAACAAAAGCTAACTGCTTGGTGGTAAGACATAATCAATACTCCACCAACTCATTACTTTTTTTTTGTGGAACCCCTAGTTCTGCAGAGGATTGTTGCACTGAAGGACTTGAAATAGATGTGAAAAAGAAAGGCACTACCTGCTGTAATGTGCAAGAGTAGATTTGGAATAATCTGAGGGTGTTTTAAAAAGCACAGCCAATGCGATCACTTGGATCTTGGTATTGTAGCATCTGCTGTACAACTTTGCATTCAAGAAAGAACTAATGATCAAAGTTCCATGTAATGCCAAAGGTTCAATGGAAAGTCAAAATGTTTTTATAAATTTAGTCAACATACAACCCCAAATTGTTGCGCCATGATAAGTTGAAAATGATACCGTCTACGACCCTGCTATATGATGTGGATGCACTTTGGTTTCAGCAGGAGTACTGGGAACGGGATTCTTAGGACCAGACATTGCAGGAACAGACCTGGAAAAATCAAATCATGGAACACTTGAGAGAGTCCATAAATCTTTTGGATATAATGGCCATTAGAAGGGCTATATTGTAATGGAGTTGAAATAGGGAGTGCACCATTAACACAGACCATTGAGATATGTGATACAATGTCAAGCAGCACAATATGTATAACTTAAATATCAAATAAGCAGAAACTGTCCTGCCCTATTTATTATACTCAATAGAGTGGTGTTATCTTCCAAACCTCCTGTTCATTAAGTTCCTTAACTCTGGGCCTGACATGGTTCACTCTTCAATTTAACTGTGCAACTTCAGAATTTTGCTTAAGTTCATTATGAAATCATTTTCAAATTAAAAATCAAACTATCTTCCCCAGACTTCAGTAGCCACTTCAACGCCACTTAGGAAGAGGATGAAAATCGATCAGAACTAAATGCAGATTGATACTGTTGATACTTGTAATCAATTTAACCCACAGCTAAAGGAAGGTGCTCAAAACTGATCAACACTAAACGCAGATAAATCATTTATTTGCTCTTGTAATTAATTGTAACCCACAGCTATTATTACTATAAAAACAATACCAAAATCTTTTCGTTAACAATTTGAATTTTCTGTTAAAAATGAGAAAGAATTATTTAGGGAATATGAAGATGAAACAACTGTGATTAACAGAACAATGAATAAGAACAATGGACCATCCTCTTACTTATGAACAGAATCTTACACTGAAGAAATCTCTTATCATAGATACATAAGTGAACACTGGTGTCTTGTGAACCTTTTAAAGTCCATGATAAAAATGAATGTTTCCAGGTGAAATATCGAGGTAATGTATCAAAATAACCTCTGCTCTGATGCAGGTAATTAACCATAATATAATGCAAATATAATTGGAGGGGTACCACCCCATATCAATCAGGATGGCTTTCCTGAACACCATAGGATATTGGGAATGGACCTAGGTCATTGGTCTCATTCCACACATACTGGCCACAGATGTCAGAGTAGGGGCCTGGTGCGGGGCACCATCTTCTTTGACGAACATGTATTGACTTATGTTTAAAAAATCTTTTTGATGTATTTAATTCAGTGACTGTTCACTCAATGGGAACCTCAAATAAAGTGGGCTTATTCACCGTTTCAACCAACTTAAAGCGAGTTGTGAGAGTGGAAAATGAATACATGAAGCATGATGATTATAATTCTTGCTGAAACTAGTTTTCTCACTCAATGCAAACAATTATTTTCTTCAGAAAGAACACCAGTGATAACAACATAATTTAAAGAGGAAAATAATTTAAATGAATGATCGTCATTTGATTTTGGAAAGAGAATTAGGAATTGGCTTCACAAAGTTGCACTGGTTTCAATACTAGGCTTTTTCTTGTTCTTTTGCACTGTCGATTTGATATCTGAATCAAAATTCCATCCCACTCTGATCATCTCATCAAATGGTGCTAATCTGTCCACAGGATTTGATTGACAACTTTGATCAATTGACGAGTATCAAAAATTTGTTGCAGCCAATTCCTGAGCTGCATGGCAACAGCTTATAGACAATTGATAGCATCATTTGAAAAGCCCAAAAGGGGTTCATTGATTTCTACTGGCCATACATAAAACATTTTACTTTCCCTGTGAGCTGAAACATACAGCAGTCTGGACACAATCAAGCAATTCAGTTGGATTGAATGACAGCATAAATGATGAACATATTTGTTATATGATAACCTTGAATAGCTGTAATTTTATCTCTGCATTTTTTAATCTTGTAGGATGCCACCACCAATGCAATAGAGCTCAGAAAGCAATAACGACTTGTATTTATATCATACCTTTTACAATAGTAAATGGTGTCAAGGCATCATGGTATCTGCAGCTGTACTTGCTGATGTTAGGGTAACTCCACAAAAATGTGAGGGAGCAAGAAAGAAACATTTGTATTTATTTACTTCCTTTCATGAACAAAGGACATTTTGCGACAAAGCCCTTCCCAGTTGATGTATTTCAGAATGTTTATTATTGTGGAATCGAGAAATACGGCACCTACATTGTGAACAGCAAGGTCTCCCAAACAGCAGTAAGATATTTGACCAAATAATCAATATTCAAGAACTAATACAGAGAATACTGGAAAATCTCAGCATGTCTGAAAGCATCTATGGAAAGAGAAACAGTATTAAAGTTTTGAATTTGGTATGGATCTTCTCTAGATTTCTTCAAAACATTTCTCAACATATTGGACTCAAAATATTAACTCTGCTTTCTCTCCACAGTTTCTGCAGCAATTGAGAACTACTGAGACCCACTGAGTTTCTCCAGTTTTCTCCATTTTTTTTCAGATTTCCAGCATCTGTATTATTTTGCTTTCACTCAGAGATTCTGGTCAAGAGACATTGCTGACAAAGCCATTGATAGGCTGTTCCTGCTCTACTTTAAAAACGCCTTGACTTCTTTCATGTTGAGTTTAGAGGGCAAATGGCTGATCAATGCCAGAATCATTTCACTTGCAGCTACAGAAAACAGGATGAAACTGTGTCATATTAAACAGGAGTGAATCACCTCAAGTGTGGTTTGAGCTGAAAGCACTTTCCAGCTTTCAACATGAAAACTATCTCAAGGTGGGTTTGTTACTTCAACCTGTTTATAGAATTGCCTGATACTGTAGAAACTGGGAAGAAAATTACCTCAACTATTCACAAAGTTGTTCTTTACACTGACAAGTAAAGTAATTCTCATTCCATAATAACATTCAGAAAGATAATCATGTGTTTTCTATCATTATTTATGAAGTATTTTACATGAAAACTCGCAATAACTAGATGTTAGACAAAAAGTAGTCATGATTTGGAGATGCCGGTGTTGGACTGGGGTGGGCAAAGTTAAAAATCTCACAATACCAGGTTATAGTCTAACAGGTTTAATTGGAAGCACACTAGCTTTCGGAGCGTCGCTCCTTCATCAGGTGGTAGTGGAGGGCTCGATCGTAACAGAGAATTTATAGCAAAAATTTACAGTGTGATGTAACTGAAATTATACATTGAAAAATTGATTGTCTGTTAAGGCTTTCATCTGTTAGAATATCATGATAGTTTCACTTCTTTCATGTGTAAATCACAAAACCTTTTTTTAAAAAGTTGCATTCTCAGGTTAGCTGGTAACAATAGTGATAGCTAGACAATATGTTGAAGGTGTTGGCCCCCTGTGTTCTCTGTCTATGCCATGATGTTTAGATTGATTCTAATTTAAAAAGTGAGATAACAGAGTTTTACATAAATTCATGCAGGTTTTGAGCTCAGAGTTGTACATGTAGAACTCATTCATGTAGAACTCTGAGCTCAAAAACTGCATGAATTTCTGAAAAGCTCCGTTATCTCACTTTTTAGATTAGAATCAATCTAAACCTCATGGCATAGACAGAGAACACAGGGGGCCAACACCTTCAACATATTGTCTAGCTATCACCATTGTTAACAGCTAACCCGAGAATGCAACTTTTAAAAAAAGGTTTTGTGATTTACACATGAAAGAAGTGAAACTATCACTGTATTCTAACAGATGAAAGGCTTAACAGACAATCAATTTTTCAATGTATAATTTCAGTTACATCACACTGTAAATGTTTGCTATAAATTCTGTGTGTTAGGATTGAGCCCTCCACTACCACCTGATGAAGGAGCGTCGCTCCGAAAGCTAGCCTTGTTTGTTTGTGTGTTGCATAGAGCCATTTGCCGAATCCATCAGGAAGGATGCGAGCCTGAGAGGGGTGACTATTCCTGGCAGCGGGGGCCTGCAGGTTAAGGCCTCCCTGTACATGGATGACGTCGCTGTTTTCTGCTCGGATCCGCTGTCCGTGCACAGACTCGTGTGCATCTGCGACCAGTTCGAACGGGCCTCGGGGGCCAAGGTAAACCGAGGCAAGAGCGAGGCCATGCTCTTCGGGAACTGGGCCGACCAATCCTCTATCCCCTTCACCGTCAGGACTGACCACCTGAAGGTGCTGGGTATTTGGTTCGGGGGGGCTGGGGCGTGCGCCAAGACCTGGGAGGAGCGGATCAGGAAGATGAGACAGAAACTAGGCAGATGGGGGCAACGGTCGCTCTCCATCGCGGGAAAAAACCTGGTCATCAGGTGTGAGGTACTCTCAGTATTGCTATATGTGGCACAGGTCTGGCCTATCCCCAGGACCTGTGCCGCCGCAGTCACCCGGGCCATCTTCCAATTCATTTGGAGATCAAAGATGGACCGGGTCCGAAGAGACTCTATGTACAAAGACCGGTGCAATGGGGGAAAAAACACGCCCAATGCCACCCTCACCCTGATGGCCACCTTTGTGTGTGGCTGCATCAAGCTGTGCGTGGATCCCCGGTACGCAAACACCAAGTGTCACTACGTACTGAGGTTCTACCTGTCCCCGGTGTTGCGAAGGATGGGCCTGGCCTCGCTGCCGCGGAACGCTCCGAGTAGTTGGACCGTTCCGTATCACCTGTCCTTCGTGGAGAAATTTATGAGGAAAAACACCTTTGACCACAAGTCCATCAGGAAGTGGTCAGCACGTAGCGTCCTTGAGACCCTTCGGGAAAAGGAGAGGGCGGATCCTGTCGAGCGGTTCCCTGAGCAGACTGTCAAAGCCATTTGGCAGAATGCCTCATCGCCAGAACTTTCCAACAAGCACCAAGACGTGGCTTGGCTGGTGGTGAGAAGGGCTCTGCCCGTGAGATCCTTTATGCACGCCCGGACTCTCTGCCGCACCGCACGCTGCCCTCGAAGTGGCTGCGGGGGGGACGAGACTGTCACACACCTCCTTGTGGAATGTGCCTATGCAGAGGAAGTCTGGAGAGGAATGCAGTGGTGCTTGTCGAGGTTCGTCCCGAGCAGCGCCGTGACGCGGGACTCCGTGCTCTATGGCCTGTTCCCCGGGACTCACACCGAGACGAACATTAACTGCGCCTGGAGGATCATCAACTCGGTGAAGGACGCTCTCTGGGCGGTCCGAAACCTGTTGATCTTCCAGCTGAAGGAGTTGACCCCGACCGAGTGTTGCAGACTGGCACATTCCAAGGTCCAAGACTACGTGTTGAGGGACGCGCTGAAGCTTGGGGCAGCTGCCGCCAAGGCGCGGTGGGGAAAGACCACCGTGTAAGATCGGCCTGCCTAAAGAAGAACAGGGGGCCCATGCGGACGTTTTTTTGGGCTCTGCTGATGCCTCAGCCAAATATATGTATATATATAAGATTGAAAAATGCACAGGATTGTAAATGCGAATGACAAGGATAAAGTCGAATCTGTGTTTGTAAATATGGACATATGTATGGCATGATCAAATGTACAGACCATAAAATCATTCTATGAATAAAGTATATTTTTGAAATAAAAAAAAAGTGTGCTTCCAATTAAACCTGTTGGACTATAATCTGGTGTTGTGTGACAAAAAGTAGTTATTGTGACAATATAATCCAACACTCATGATTCTGGAATACAGAATTGATGATTAGATTAGATAAATTACAGTGTGGAAACAGGTCCTTTGGCCAACAAGTCCACACCGACCCTCTGAAGAGCAACCCACCCAGACCCATTCCCCTACATTTACCCCTTCACCTAACACTACAGACAATTTAGCATGGCCAATTCACCCAACCTGCACATTTTTGGACTGTGGAAGGAAACCGGAGCACCCGGAGAAAACCTGCGCAGACATGGGAGAATGGGCAAACTCCACATAGACAGTTGCCTGAGGTAGGAAATGAACGCGGGTCTCTGGCGCTGTGAGGCAGCAGTGCTAACCACTGTGCCACCGATTTATGACTATCTACTTCATTGCTTTGAAAATGGTGATAATACAATTTTAATATCTGAAGGCATGAGAGAGGTTTGCAACTCTCCCCTGTGGAGTAATGAGTTAACAGCATCAGTCAAAAGATCATGATACAAGGATGATATAAGTTCAAACAGCTAAAACAAAGTCTGTAGTGGGCTCTCATAGAATAAACTCTCTGAGGCACTTCTGATGCAACAGCAGTGTACCAGGCTCTGTACTAGGAGGTCTGTGTTCAAGTCCCACCTCCTCCAGAGGTGTGTCTGATTAAAAAGAACACTTATAGTGTGTATAGAAATATAGTGTGCAGAAAGTCTGTAAAAAGGTTATTTTAAAATGATTTTTGATGACAGCTTGAAACACAACCAGGTCCCTGACCTTGAGATAATAGCCATGGAGTTTAAGACTGAGAGAAGGAGGAATTTGCTTTACTCAGAGGGAGGGGAATTTTAAGAATTCTCTTCCCTAGTGAGTTGTGAAAACTCAATCATCAAGCACTTCAAGAGAAAAAAGATCAACTTGTGGAGGCGAATGGCCTCAAGGGATTGAAGATAATGTGGGAAAGTGGCACTGAGGTAAATGATCAGCCATGATCTAACTGAGAGTCTGAGCAAGCTTGTCATGCTGACTGTCTTACTGCTATTCCTATGTGCCTATCACCCTAATTACAAGACAAAACATAGTGGCAGCTGGAAAAAAATACTCAATACCAGTAATCTTTGAAGAAAAGGCTACAAAGGTAGCAAAACACACAACCAAGTGAAAAAGAAATGATTTAAACTCACCAGGGAAAAGTCAAGGCCAGCTAGGAAGCTAAACATGTATCAAAACAGAAAAGAACAATAGCTTCCAGTAGGCACCTTTCCAGGTTTCCAAGACTTGGAATCAACACGAGTGCTTTATCAGCTATTGAAAAGCCTCAAGGTTAAACAGGAAGGAATCAGGGACTGCTCTGTTCTATGCAATCAGAACCATCACAGAAGATGTGTTGACCAGGTAAGGTGTAACTGAGACTTTTCTTTTTATAAGGAGGCCCTGCAAGCCTTGCATGCATATTTTAGTAGCTATAAAATGTTGATCACCAAACAGGTTAAATTGAACGAATGGATTCAGAGACCAGGGAAGTCCACTTATTCATTTGTAGAATAATAGAATATTTAGTAAACGAAATAAGCCATTCAGCCCATCATGTCTGGACCAACTGGAAAATAAGCCTAATTTGATTTTCCATAACTTCATCATGCACCTGTAGGTTTCAACATTTGAGGTGCATATCCAGACACAATCTAAATGTATAGATTTGGAGATGCTGGTGTTGAAGTGTACCATTTCCCCAATGTACCATGCCTCAGGGCATCCTTGCCTGCAACGTATAAGATAGACAACATTGGCTGACTCACATGAGTACCTGCCACGTACATGGTGGTAAGTGTCCCCACTTGTAATGATGGTATCCTTGTCCACACTCTGACACATCTTGCAGTGCCTACCATGACAGGGTTGCATGGAGTTGTCCTGAAAGCCAGGCAGAGTTGAAAAATGTGGTGCTGGAAAAACACAGCAGGCCAGGCAGCATCCGAGGAGCAGGAGAATCGACGTTTCAGGCATATGCCCTTCTTCAGGAATGAGGCTGGTGTGCCAAGCGGGCTGAAATAAAAGGTAGGGGTGAGGGAATTTGGGGGAGGGGTGTTGGGAATATGATAGATGGAAGGAGGTGAGGGTGAAGGTGAGAGTCTGGAGAGGGGGTGGGGGCGGAGAGGTCGGGAAGAAGATTGCAGGGCAAGAGGGTGGTGCTGAATCCGAGGGTTGGGACTGAGATAAGGTGGGGGGAGGGGAAATGAGGAAGCTGGAGAAATCTATATTCATCCCGTGTGGTTGGAGGGTTCCTAGGCAGAAGATGAGGCGCTTTTCCTTCAGGTGTCGTGTGGCCAGGGTCTGGTGATGGAGGAGGCCAAGGACCTGCATGTCATTGGCGGAGTGGGAGGGGGAGCTAAAGTGTTCAGCCACGGGGCAGTTGGGTTGGTTGGTGCAGGTGTCCCAGAGGTGTTCTCTGAAACGTTCTGCAAGTAGGCAGCCTGTCAGCTGGGCAGCTTGCTATCAAAAAAATGATTTTTTTGAGGTTTGGCAGTTGTTTAAAGGCAAGCAATGGAAGTGTGGGGAAGGTCTTGGCGAGGTGCTCATCCTCATTGATAATGTGTTGACATTGATAATATGCCAACATCTTTATGCACAGGTTCGAACAAGACTTCTTCTCTATGCAGGATCTCCAACCAACATTATATACCAAGTACATTGATGACATTTTCTTCCTCTGGACCCATGGTGAGGTGTCACTAATAAAACTACACAGTGACATCGACAAGTTTCATCCCACCATCAAACTCACCATGGACTACTCTTGACTATCTGTCTTATTCTTGGACACATGCATCTCCATCAAGGATGGACACCTTAGCACCACACTCTACCGCAAACCCACAGACAATCTCACAATGCTACACTTCTCCAGCTTCCACCCAAAACATATTAAAACAGCCATTCCATATGGACAAGCCCCACGCATACACCTGATCTGCTCAGATGAGGAGGAACATGACGGGCACCTGGAAGTACTCAGGGATGCCCTCACAAGAACAGGGTGTGTTACTCAACTCATCGACTGCCAGTTCCGATGTGCCCCAGCAAGGAACCGTAATGACCTCCTCAAGAGACAGACACGTGCTGCAACCGACAGGATATGCTTCGTTGTTCAGTATTTCCCAGGAGCTGAAAAACTACGCCATGTTCTTCGTGACCTGCAACACATTATCGATGAGGATGAGCATCTCTCCAAGACCTTGCCCACACCTCCACTGCTTGCCTTTAAGCAACCGTCAAACCTCAAACAGATCACTGTTTGTAGCAAGCTGCCTGGCTTTCAGGACAACTCCATACAACCCTGTCATGGTAGGCGCTGCAAGACGTGTCAGAGTGTAGACATAGATACCACCATTACGCATGGGGACACCTCCCACCATGTACATGGCAGGTACTCATGTGACTCAGCCAACGTTGTCTACCTTATACGTTGCAGGCAAGGATGCCCTGAGGTATGGTACATTGGGGAAACTGAGCAAAGGCTATGGCAACGGATGAATGGGCACCGCACACCAATCAACAGACAGGAATATTCCCTCCCATCTGGGGAACAATTCAGTGGTCCAGGACATTCAACCTTGGACCTTCGGGTGACCATCCTCCAAGGCGGACTTCAGGACAGGCAGCAGTGAAAAGTTGCCGAGCAGAGGCTGATAGCTAACTTCCATACCCATAGGGAGGGCCTCAACTGGGACCTTGGGTTCATGTCACACTACAGGTGACCACCATTGCACTATACACACACACAGACACCCCTATAGACACACATGCACACGGACACACATATACACAGACATGCACACAAACACTCACACATACACCCTTACAGACACACACACTCCCACGCTCACACAGGCATCCTCTCAGAGACTTAGATTACTCTACACTCATGCATATGCATATACACTCTCTCTCACTGATACTCACAAACCCCCACCCCAGACACACACACTCCCACACTCACACATTCACCCCCCTCACAGACTTAAGGCACTCAACACTCACTACACACACATATATACTCTCTCTCACACACTCACAACCCCCAACCCAGACAGACACACACAGACAGACACAAAGACCCACATGCACACATATATTTTGTGGGGTGAACTTGTACTTGCAGAGTTACATTGTACTTTGCTCAAAAACTGCATGAATTCATGTAAAACTCTGTTATCTCATTTTTTAGATTAGAATCAAGCTAAACATCATGGCATAGACAGAGAACACAGGGGGCTAACACCTTCAACATATTGTCTAGCTAACACCAATTGTTACAGCTAACCTGAGAATGCAATCTTTTTTTTAAAAACGGTTTTGTGATTTACACATGAAAGATGTGAAACTATCATGGTATTCGAACAGATGAAAAACTCAACAGACAATCAAGGTATTTTTCAATGTATAATTTCAGTTACATCACACTGTAAATTTTTGTTATAAATTCTGTGCCTTACAATTGTGGCCTCCACAATCACCTGATGAAGGAGCGTCACTCCGAAAGCTAGTGCTTCCAATTAAACCTGTTGGACTATCACCTGGTGTTGTGTGATTTTTAACTTAAATGAATAGAGGTTTCAGCTTCTATTACCAACTTAGACAGTGAGTTCCAGAACCCTACCACTCATAATACCCTAATTATCCTCATCTCCATTCTAATTTTCCTACTAATCTCTTTAACTCTGTGATCCCTGGACACTGGCCTCTTTGCTAAAATAGACCCTTCCCATTCACTCTGTCCAGCTCAGTCACAATGTTGTACTTCTCAATGTAGTCGCTTCTCAAGCCTCCTCTGCTCCTGGAAGAGTAACACCAACTATCCAATCAGAGCTGCAATTTTCCAGTCTTAGCAACTACTCATAAATCTTCCTGTACTCTCCCCAATGGAATTATAATCTTTCTGCATTGAAGTGACTAGGATTGTACATAGGTTTCAAGTTCTGGCTTATCTAATGATTTATAGAGTTCCAGTGTATCCCCTTTCGTTGCTATATTCAATATCACAGTTAATGAAGGAAAGGTTCCATATGCCTTCTTAGCCACATTATTGACCTATCCTGCTAACCCCAGAGACATCCAAGGATCCTCATCTCCTCCACACCTCTCAACATTCTCCCAGTTATTGTCGTCTTGTGAGAAGTACTCAAGTGGAACATCTCACACTTCCACAGGTTGAATCCAGTTTAAATTTTTTCTCAGAGATCAAGTTTCTTGATATCTTGTTGTGGCCTACAGCTATCTGGTCAACCATGTGGTCAATTTTTGTGACGTCAGAAGCTTCTTGATCATGCCCCCTACATTTACTTCCAAGTTGTTAACATATACCACAAATAGGACAGGATTGCTATCGAGCCTATCGGAAGGATGTTGTGAAACATGAAAAGGTTCAGAAAAGGATTACAAGGATGTTGCCAGGGTTGGAGGATTTGAGCCATAGGGAGAGGCTGAACAGGCTGGGGCTTTTTTCCCTGGAGCGTCGGAGACTGAGGGATGACCTTATAGAGGTTTATAAAATCATGAGGGGCACGGATAGGGTAAATAGACAAAGTCTTTTCCCTGGGGGAGTCCAGAACAAGAGAGCACAGGTTTAAGAAGGTGTGAGGGGAAAGATATAAAAGAGACCTAAGGAACAACGTTTTCACGCAGAGGGTGGTACGTGTATGGAATGAGCTGCCAGAGGAAGTGGTGGAGGCTCGTGCAACATTTAAAAGGGATCTGGATGGTATATGAATGGGAAGGGTTTGGAGGGATATGGGTCGGGCACTAGATTGGGTTGGAATATCTGGTCGGCATGGGTCGGGTTGGATTGAAGGGTCTGTTTCGGTGCCATACGTCTCTATGACTCTATGAGCCTGACTGAATTCCACGTATAACAACCTTCCAGTTGCAAAAATACCTATCAACTGACACATAGAAATGAAACAATAATGAGTGATGCTGGTGATCTGAAACAATCGGATAGAGAAACTCAGCAGATCTGGCAGCATCGTGGAGAGAAAACCGAGTGAACTGATTTGATTTATTGAAGTCATGTGTACCTAAGTACAGTGAAAAGTTTTGTTTTTCAAGCAGTAAAGGCAGATCATAGCAAACAAAGACCTAGGGACCAAAGGGTGCTTAGACAGATCGAGACATACAGGTGACACTGCACAGGAGGTGCACAAAGCAAAATCAGCATTAACAATATCAACATGATTTGAAGTTGGAGAGGTCCATTCAGCAGTCTAATAATGGCAGGGGAGAAGCTGTTCTTCAACCTGTTGGTGCTGTGTTCAGGCTACTGTATCTTCTGCCTGATGGAAGCGGTTGTGGGAGAGCATTAGCGGGGTGCAATGGGTCTTTGATGATGTTGATAGTCTTTCTACAGCAATGACATTTGTAAATAGAGCCCTTGGATGGGAGGTTGGCTTCCGTGATGGTTTGGCTGTGAACACACCCTTCTGTAGTTTCTTATGGTCCTGGGCACAGCAGTTGCCATGCCAGGCTGTTATGCACCTGGATGGAATGCTTTATATGGGTGCATCTGTAAACGTTGACCAGAGTCCTTATGAACATGCCAAATTTCCTAAAACTCCTGAAGATGAAGAGGCATTGTGCCTTCTTGACCATTGCATCTATATGGGAGGTCCAGGACAGATTTCGGTTATCGTCTTGAGGAACTTCCAACCTTCTCCACCTCAGCTCCATTGATGTAGATGAGGCCTTGTCTTTCTCCTTTCTTCTAAAATCAACAATCGGTTCTTTTGCTTTGCCAACATTGAGAGAGAGATTGTTATCATTGCACCACAAAACCAATCCCTCTATCGCCTTCCTGTATTTTGACTTATCGGTGTTTGATATCCATCCTACCACACTGGTGTGATCCGCGAACATATAGATGGCATCCAAAGTTAACATTTCAAGTCCAGTGACCCTTCTTCAGATCTCAAAGCAGTTTGAAAATGGAATTAGGCAGTGGGGGAGAGGAAGGAGTAGGTGGATATATAGAGACAAATTACATCAAACCTAACCCTCTGTGTCTTGCCATTGAGCTAATTTTTGATCCAGTTTTACAACAGTCCTTTGATTTCATTTTAAAACCAGTATTCCATGTGGAAACGTTATGGACATGTCGGCAATTTGCCATGTGTTGATCGAAGGAATGAACTACACAGAAAGCGCACTGAAGCAAAAACTATCAAAAATGGCAAAAGCTGGCCAACTACCAAATGCCTCAGAGGCAACAAGAAGAAGCCCCATAAATGTGATTAATGTCCAACAGGTGGAGCTGAATGCTACATCTACACTCAAAAAATGTTCTCATTCCAAAACAGCATTCAGTAGCAGTAACAGCCAACACATTCGTAAAATGCAATTAGATCCAGAAAAATGGGAGAATCACAGTCACAGAAGGTGGACCTGTTCTGTCCTGAAGAAAAGTCATACCAGACTTGAAATGTTAATTTGGTTTCTTTCTCCCCAGATCTGTTGAGTGTTTCCAATAGTCTGTGTTTGTTGGGAATAGTCAGATCTGTGTGGATCTGACCCAACTCACAAAGCAGTACTACTGAAATCCATCCAAAGTCATTAGTGATGATATCCTAGCTAATTGACAGAGTACATTGTTCCCAAAATTAGATGATAATAAAGAATTTTGGCAAGCAGCTTTGGATCAGGGATCAAGGTTGCTAACTATTTTTATAATACCTTATGGTTGTTATTTCCTCAACAGACTACCCTTTGGCATAGCATCTGTGCCTGAAATATTCCAGAGGACTTTGCTCAACATATTGCGAGAGAAGGATGGAATAATATGCCATATGGATGATATCTAATGCATGGTTCCACAAAGGAGAAGCATAATTGTAGATTATGGGAAGTTATGAGAGCATTCCAAGATGCTGGGCTAACGTAAATGACTAATGTGATTTTGCAAAACATATGATCAAATTCTAAAGTTACAAAGTATGGTCTAGAGTAATAACAGATGATCCTCAGAGAGCAAAGCTATTAGGAAATTTCTGCAAACCAGGAACTTAAGAGAGTGAAAAAAAATGCGAAGGATAACAAACCTAGTTAGTTAATTCATACGTAAATTGTAAGCAGTTAGCAAACCATATGAACATACAAACTCAGAGCAAGGTTAGATCATTTGGTCTTTGAACCTGTTCTCTTATTCAACAAGAACATGGTTGATCTGATTTTCCAATTTTTTATCTCTCTGTGATAATCCTTCACCGCCTTTGCTTATTAAGGATCTATCTACTTCAGCCTTCTGAAGATTCAAAGACTCTGCTTCCATCTTTTGAGGAAGAGTGTTCTAAACACTCACAGCCCACTGTGAGAGAAAAGACATTCTGTCTCCACTTTGTTTGTACTATAGACAAACCATCGAGGACACCGTTGAGATAAGGCCAGAGTGCCACTCGAATTACAATCAGAGAAAGTATTAGGAATTTGTTAACTTCAATTCCAACATTATTTATACATTATAACCCACTATTATTAACTGTAATCGCTATGAGTGTAGCATTCACAGGTTGTTTACATGTGATAAATGCAGGAAGATAGAAAACAAAGGGTTGTTAATCATGCTGCGATGTCCTTATCAAAAACAGAGAAAAGTTACTTTACAATCACAAATGAAGCACTGGTCACAATGTGCAAGAACTTCTCTGACCTGGGTGATAATGCAAGACTGAAATAAATCACAAACTATTGATTACTTTTCTCAACGTGCAGGAAATTGCAAAGATGCTGCCTCACATTCAGTGATCCCAATTATGCTGGATGATACATAATTCAATCACGAGAACGACAAGGGAACTGTCAATCAACAGCAAATAATTAGGGTGGCATTGTTGCTTAGTAGTTAGCACTGTTGCTTCACAGGTACCCTCGTTCAATTCCACCTCAAGTGACTGTCTATTTGGAGTTTGCACATTCCCGCCATGTCTAACCGTTTTTCCTCTAGGTGCTCTGGTCTCCTCAAGGTGCTCTAATTAAGTAGGTTAGCCATGCTAAATTGCCCATAGTGTCCAGGGATTTATAATTAGGTGGACTAGCTTTGGGAAATACAGGTTAAGAAAGGGGGTTGGGTTTGGGGCAAATGGTCTTCAGAGGATCGCTGTGGACCCGACGGGCCAATTCTATGAACGTATTAAGTCTACCACTAGAAGAAGTTGAAAACAAGATTTGGAGTTAATTAGGATTGTTACTTGAAGCGCATTCAGAAATGTTCACAACATCAGGTCCAAAAACCTTATGAGCATTAGATTTTTTAAAAATTGGAAGAGGTTTGAGGACCTCATAATAGTGATGAAAAATGTGTCAATGTTAAAGGATATTACCAGGATGGATAGCCAGCATTCTCCACAGGTTCACCATAATAAGACCATCTCTATTGAATAATGAAAGCATCTGATGATTCCAGATGACTTATTAGTCATTGATATAAGTTGGTGATGGCTCAAAGTGCTCCAAAAATACATGAAGGTCATCTCAGAATATTAACATCCTGTACAAGCACCCAACAATCAATTTCAGGGACTACCCATTTGATTGAGAAATTATATTCAATTGTTAAATTGGTGCTATCAACAACAGGAGCAGAGAAAAACAAACTTGCACTACTGCTATCAAGGACCTTGGTATAGACTAGGAATAGGCTTGTTTGAGTGTAATAGAAAAATATTTGTCAGCATTATCAAATATTACTCAAAGGAGAATTATTGAATTAATGGTACAGTATCACAGTGGACACAGTGATAAAATCATCAAAACACAGCTATTCACCTCATGTACTGCTGACCTGGTTGCATCCAACAACAGACCACAATTCACAAAGGAACAATGTAGAGACTATGACAAAGAATCTGGCATGTGGTCAGTTCTCCTTGTTACCCACAAGCAAATAGTGAAGCACAAAGAAAAGTCAAAACTACAAAAGAAATCCTAATGAAAATAAAGAAAGATATTAATTCTGCCCTGTTTAGTCAATGCCATTGTAAAGTGGTTATATCCAGCAGAAATTTTAAGAGGTGAAGACTGCAAACATAGCTTCCATCATCATCGGGAAAGTTAAAACCCCATATTATCATGCAGATATGATAGAGTGAGAAAATGTGAGGGAATTTAAAAAGCCAAACAAACTAAGAACTTCATTTCCTGCCATTTGTTGTGATTGTAATGAGGTTAGCCAAATGGACCTCATAGAATATGAGTTCCTTGATTGGGGCTGTTAATCTGGTCCAGTCAGGGAAGCCCCGGCTATCATAGATAACCAGGAGTGTCAGTCATTCTGATACTCTGAGAGCTGTCTCTGAGGAAGGTGGACTAATGTCAAGGACTTTCCACATGTAAATGAAGGGCCACTTGGTGACAGGATACCGGCCTCTGTTGAGTTATCTCACTATTGAGTGACAGAGATGCCAATTATTTAGCTGAAGAAAGAATATAGATCAAAAACTAATAAAAAGGAGCAACTCCAGAAAAAAAAGAACAACAAAGATCTTATTTGGTGGCCTATTATTATCAATAGAAGTCAGAGAAGCTAAGTATCCTTGAAAAGAAAACCAATATAAATATCAATATACTCTTGAAGAGAGGAGACTGACTAAAAACTCTTGTGATGTTGGTTTGTACTATGTTGTCATGATTTGGAAACTTGCATTTTAAAATGGAGAAGCACAAAGAAGAGTCAGAACTATAAAAGAAATCCCCCTCATTTTGCACCCCACTGATTTTGCTGTGAGCCCCCCCAAAATTGTGCACCCTATCCAAAGTTTTGCACTCAGTTGCCTTTTGCAGACTCTGCCCCTCAATATTTCAGTTCTGTGAAGATAATGTATTTCTTTATAAATAAATGTCTGAATCACACAAAAATAACAAGCATCCAAGTTCAACATGTGATAGGGGAGACAAGTGAAATACTAGATTGTGCTTCAAATGGATTGGAGTACAAAAGTGGGGAGTTTTTGCAAAAGCTCTTGCAAAGCATCCCCATTTTTATACTGCATCCTTTTGAAGCAAGGTCCAGTATTACATTTGTCTTCCTTATTAGGCACAGGTCAGACCATAGTGGAATACCATGAACAGTCTTGGCTCTGTTATCTATGACATGCTAGCTTTGGAGACAGTCCAGTGGAGGTTCCAGAGAAGCTTATACCAAATTTGGAGGGCTGTCTTATAAGAAGAATTTAGAAGAATGACAGACATTTTTGAAACATATAATATTCTTAGTACAATTGACAAGGAATATGCAGAATAGTTGTTTAAGCTTGTGGGAGAGTCTTGGAATAGAGGGCACAATCTCAGAATAAGGGGTCATAAATATGAGACAGAAACGATAGTGAATCTGCGCTATTCTTCACGGTAGAAGGCTGTTGTTGGGTCACTAAGTACATTCAAGACTGAGATTAACATAGAAATAGATTTTTTGTTAGAGCTTTCATCAGTAAAGGAATCAAAGTTTGTAGGGAAAAGGCAGATAATGGAGTTGAGCATTACCAGGCCTGTCATGAACTTATTGAATGGCAAAGCAGACTTAATGAGCAGAATTACTTACTTCTGCCTCATGTATTTATGGTCTTACAGTTTTATCATCTTAAAGTAATTTTCAAGCACCAAACTAAAGACAGCTATTCCAAGAAAGTATGTGACTTGAGTTAAGGGATTGAATTATCTACATGCGTAGTTAATTGCTGAGTCTTTGCAAAGTTGACCTTGTATGATGTACAGAGAAATAGATGGTCAGGTCAACTCATAGGTTGAGTTTCGAAGAACAGAAGTCATTCTAACAGAATGGGGGGAGGTTGAAGTTATGTAAAAAGTTCCAGGTCAGAACTGGAAAGAGGTTTTCAGGCTGTCAGAGTTGCAAAGCAGATTTAAGTCATTTGTAATCC
This sequence comes from Chiloscyllium punctatum, assembly GCF_047496795.1. Lineage (NCBI taxonomy): Eukaryota > Metazoa > Chordata > Chondrichthyes > Orectolobiformes > Hemiscylliidae > Chiloscyllium > Chiloscyllium punctatum. The sequence continues at coordinate 27,701,586 of NC_092742.1, forward strand.
AGGAAGAAAGGCTGGAAAGAGTCATTTTAATAAGCAATCTTCAAGTGAAGGTCGTACTAAAACTTCACTAGGGTTGAGTTGCTAAAAGGATATCGTTGGAAAAGGGTTGAATCTTTCTTTTTGCATTTTATGTTAAGATGATTCAAAATGATCAGATATATTCTTTTTTTAACCTTGTGTGTCACAAACTTTTGGTTTTTAAAAATGGTCATCAGTAGCCTGCAAGCATGTGATTTATGATCTATCCAGTCAGGTTTCAGATTGGGATCTGACTAGTCAGAGCTGATTATCAACTGGGATCATAACACTTTATACATTCCCAAGAAAGGTACATTCAAACCAAGAGAAGGGGGAATGAAACAAACTATGAACTCAAGTCACAAATCCAAAGGAGATCAGGGAAAGTTGTAAAAACCCCAGACACTAACGTTTCAGGTAACACTTGAGGTTCTTGAGGGGAGATGGCAGGAAATGCAACCAATGGACCAATGGAGGTGATGTGGAATAATGGGTTAAAACATGAGTTGCAGGGATCAACCTCAACCCTGAACTCTCAGGGGGTGAGTTTACAAACCCATTTTATGGGTATTAGAAGAAGATGATTCATATACAGAAAACTCTGACAAAGAGAAAGGCTTGTCTCTTCAGAGGTTCTCTCCTGGATGAGAGTGGTGCATGTTGCAAACTTCTTTTACAGGGGAGCCTCTCCAAATCCCTTTCAAAAGCAACAAGTATAATGATGATGTAAAATCACGAGTGGAAAATAAATTAAAGTGGGATTATTTGGAGGAGGTTCTGAGTTGGTGTCAAACTGTCACTGTGTATATATAAATTTGTGTAAATAAAAAGTCATTGTTAAGTTATTTCAGACTGAAGCAGTCATCTGAAAGTCAGTTTTTCCTCATCACCCCATCCACAAGATGAAACATTCTTAGCTGGTGAGAAAGCCACTTGGAAACATTATCTTCCACTTTTCTTGCAGACTCCTCATTTTGCTATATTCCAGCTGAGACTCATCAAATGAATGAAAATTTGGTTTCCACAGCAGAGAAAACGGCCAAGAAACAAGTGTGGTACATAACAACAGTCAGGGGGACTCCATCTCTTGTGTTAAGAAATCCCATACTTTTGCCTCTTAAAGCCCCAACCACATTCGCTCCATTGTCATCTGTGTAGTACCCACTCCTGGATGTTGCTAGGCTCCAGCAGCAAGTGATGGTGGTCTTTGAGCTTCCCATCTGTCCAATATGTTGCTAAAACCTGTGGCAGTCAACAGACTTTCTGCCTGAACCAGTGACTTTCAGATCAAGCAAACTGAAAGAAAAAGATAGCCAGGTGGGATAATTCATTATTCCCTAATAAAAGCAAAATACTAAACCTTCTCCTCTGATTTTCACTGCACTTCAGTCCCATCCTCTTGATCTTTGGGCACCCGGTGCGGAGGGGGGGGGGAAGGTCGGTCAGAGGACCTCCTCGTAGGTGTGCTTCTGGGCCTGGGCCTAGCTGGCCATGAACAGGTCCAGGCAGCGGGTCGTGGTAGGGGTCATTAGGGCCGACTGCCTGCCCCTCTTCTGTGGGTACATTCAAGCCCAGTTGTCTCTGGAGAAGGAGCACGCGGTGTCTACCAACACCCTTGAGCTGTTCAAGGAGAGGTGGGCACCACAGGGAGTGGAGTGTATTATTTCCCCGTTCAACTCTATTTTGATTTAATCCCTGCCATCTCCTTCACTTTTTTGATCACGCAGCATTGCCCTTTGATGAGAAAAGAACTGCTTGTCACAGGCCACTTGGGTGTTTCCTTTCTTCCTGGTGGTGGAAATTGAATAAAGATTTGTACATCTGTTGTCTTTCACTGTGTCTCACACCTGCACATGCACAACATGGGTGCTGGGGAAAATATAAGCACTACTGCTGTTAGGCGGTAGTGTGGGGGAGGGGAATTTAAAAAAAAGAAAAATACTGCAATGTGCAGGCTACATGCAGGGCTACAGCGATAGGGTAGAGGTTAGGTCTGGATGGGATGGTCTTCGGAGGGTCAGTATCAACTCAATGATCCGAATGGCCCGCTTCCACACTGTAGGGATTCTATGATTGTGTGCTGGAGGTCTGAAAGAGAATCAAAAAAGGTTGTAGAAATTCAGCAGAAGTGACAGCATCAGTGGAGAGCAAAACCGAGCCTAATATGACTCTCCTCTGAAGCTTATCATTCTTATTGGCTCCCTCCCAGGAGTGGAACTTGGCACCTATCTGCATCCTCAGACAAAATGGGCTGAATTCTATGAGATAGAGGGAGTCCCCAGGTTGTGAATGAGTGCTGTTCTTGAGTCCGTTTGCAAGTTGTTTTGTACACAAGTTGGAACACAGTGTAGTACAATATAAAATAGCCATTCATGCATTGGATCTTTAAAATTAATATCAATACATCCCAGTAGGGGATTATGTTTGTAAGTACTAAGGAAGGCAATAACCTACTGGTATAGTTGACCAGGATCTGTGATGGAGGCAGGGAGTGATCTGGACGTTTCCTGTTCTTTTGGCTGTTTTTTTAAATTTCTGCTTCTGTTTTTATTCCTGTCTTTTGTATATGTCTTTATGATGGTGCCAGTGAATGGCAACTTCGTACACTTTTCACTGTACTCCTGTATTCCTGTTATCAAGTACATGTGACAATAAAATCTAAATCTCTTCACCTAGAAGCTCAGTAACGTTCTGGGTGCCTAGGTTCAATACCCATAACAGCAAATTGTGGAGTTTGAATTCAATTTTAAAAATATCTGTAAATAAGAATCTGCAGATGACTATGAAACCATGGTTGATAGTCAGAAAAATCTATCTGGCTCATTAAAGTCCTTCAGGGAAGGAAATCTGCCATCTGGTCTGACCTAGATGCGGCTCCAGGCTGACAGCAATGTGGTTGACTCTCAATGCTCTCTAAAATTCATAAACCTGACTGACCCATCATCTCAGCCTGCTCCTGCCCCACTGAACTTATCTCCGCATACCTTGACACTGTCCTGTCCGCACTGGTCCAGGATCTCCCCACATGCATTGGGGACACCACCCACGTCCTCCACCTCCTCCACAACTTTCCGTTCCCCAGCCCCCAATGCCCCATCTTCACCATGGACATCCAGACTCTGTACACATCCACCTGCTATGACAAAGACCTCCAAGCCCTCTGTTTATTCCTGTCATGCCGACCCAACCAGTACCCTTCCACTGACACACTCATTCAATTGGCTGAACTGGTCCTCACCCTCAACAATTTTTCCTTGAAATCCTCCCACTTCATTCAGACCAAAGGGGTAGCCATGGGATTCTACATGGGCCTTAGCTATGCCTGCCTTTTTGTGGCAAACATGGAACAGCCCATCTTCTGTGGTTTCACTGGCACCATTCCCAACCTTTCCTTCCACTACCTCAATGACTGCATCAGTGCCACCTCGTGCTCCCATGAGGAGGTTAAACAGTTCATCAACTTCACAAACACCTTCCACCCTCAAGTTTATCTGGACCACCTCAGACACTCCCTTCCTCTTCTTGGCCCTCTCCATCTCCATTTCCGGTGACTGACTCAACATGGAGATCTAATTCAAACCCACCAACTCCCACAACTACCTAGACTACACCCCTCCCACCTTGCCTCCTGTCTATCCCTTACTCCTAATTCCTCCGCCTCCGCAGCATCTGCCCCAGAGGGACCAATTCCACTCCAGGACATCCCAGATGACCTCCTACTTCAAGGACAGCAATTTCCTCTCTAATGTGGTTGATCATGCCTTCCAGCACATCTCCTTCATTTCCCGCACCTCTGCCCTTGAATTCTGCCCTTCCAAACACTGGTTCTCACCTTCCACCCCATCATCCTCTGCCATTTCTGCTATCTACATTCAAACCCTACTACCTAATCTATATTTCCCTCCCCACCCCTTTCAGCATTCTGCAGAGACAATTCCCTCCACGACTTTCTTGTTAGGTCTATGCTAACCCACCAACCCACCCTCCACTCCCATCACCCTCCCTTGCCACTGCATAAGGTGTAAAATCTGTGCTCACCCCACCCCCCTCACCTCCATCTAAGGCTCTAAAGGATCCTTCCACATCCAGCAGAGATTTTCCTGCACATCCAAACATCTCTTGATGTGTTTCCTCTAAACTGGACGTTAACTTGCAGAATGTTTCAGCAAACACCTCTGAGACATCGGCCCTGTAGCCGATCACTTCAACTCCCCCTGCCATTCCACCAAGGACATGCAATCCTGGGCCTCCTCCACCGCCAAATCCTAGCCACCCGATGACTGGAGGAGGAACACTTAATCTTCCACTTTGGGACCCTCCAATCACATGGAATCAATGTCGATTTCACCAGTTTCCTCATAAGTGAAACTTGAGACTTAAGTGGCCAGTGGCAGGCCTTTATTGGGAGCAAGGACGCTGGTGAAGTACAAGTCCTACCACCAAGAGATGCTGGACAAGCAGAACATTGCAGGTCTTATGAGTGGTACCACTATTGATGAGGCTTTGGATGGTGCAAGGGCCATAGCTACCAGATGCTCAGGAACAAGGAGAGAGCCAGGTTGCAGGTAGGTAATGACAAAAAGTGTTTCATAGGAAGGGGGTTAAGCAGAGGAGGAGTGTAGGCTAAATGGGCAGCAGCAAAGGCAGGAGTGGCTTTCATGTTGAACACCTAATTCCTGATATCATTTCCCTTGAAAAGGCAACAAATTCTTTTGAACAAGGAATCCCACTCACCACCAGCCACAGACAGCACAACTTAGCCACACAGTTTTACCCATCATTCATGCCACATTTCAATAGCACCTAACCCCACCCACCCCCACACCACCACCTCCCCAACCTCTGGGCAGCTGGTCACTAGTTGTTAATTCAAGGACTTTAACTGGCAGTAACACAGGAAGTCTAACCACAAACTAACCTTCCCCCCTCCCCAACTTAATGCTGGCAGAAGCAGGGAATTGACAGGGCTCCTGAATATACACCATTCCTTCTAAGTAAATGCTCTTTCTGCCCCCAAACATACCATGAGATGCCATAAAATTCCACTACCTATGGGAAATATAGTTCTCCCCATCTTCAAATGTACTTTAGTTACAAATGTATGGAGTCTCCTAGCAGAGAATCACTGCAAAAATTCCAATTGCAAATATGAGTTGTTAGTTTGCGTTACAACAGGGAAACATATAACATACATCAACAGACACATGAATAAAGCTTATATTTATCTCCTTTCCAGCCTGTAGTCAAATCTTATCCCATCAATATTTTTCTTGTATGAAGAATAGATCATCTCACTAAAATGATATACTTGGATGGATGCTAACAGTTGGAACTGTGAGCCGAATAGAAAACACAATCTTTGTCCTACTTTCAGCACTGAATATTCCCTTGTTACAACTAAATGCAATATTGGAGTATTAATAGGCCACTTGCCATTTTGCATTTCATTATCGATTGGCCTTTAAAGCTTCCAGAAAGTAATAAGTCCAACTTAAAAACTTTACTTTTGCAATTCTGGTAATAGAATACTGGGAACCAAAATCAATTTGGAAATATTTGAGAGAGAAACAAGTTTTTTTTTAAAGAATTGAAACATTAATTACAGCCTTTAATGTGGTTTGATAATACTTCAACTCAAACCACAAAAGACATATGAAATTCAAATGTGTTGACAGCTTTTCTTTTAAAGTACATCCTTTGTCCTTGAGTGATGTGGGCCTTGGTGAGCCATTAGGGAAGATATGGCAAAATTGACAGAAATTATATCCGCAAAGGTGAAAGCACAAATTCTTATTCTCCAAAAAATGTTTTGTAACAGTGAGATGAGAATTGGTTCAAGGCCTATTTACATCCATTTGCATCCATTTGCATGCAATTATTACCTAATCTCACCTCATTGATATTCAACTTCCTATTCTACCAGCTGCCACAAGGAAACTAGACATTATCAGTTCCCAATGTGAAAGTCAGAGAGGGTCCTGGGTAACTTCAGCTTACTGATTGCCATCTTGGATACCTATCTCCAAGGTCTTCGGGAACACTCATTGGGCAGTGATCATATGTATCCAGCTGCACAAGTGCTGGCATCTGACATGTGCCAGCCTCCCCCCACGTTCACGGCACATTTCCTACTCTATTCCTCTTTCCTTCTGCAGGGCTGCGCTGGATTTCAGAATGCATCAGCAATTGTCAATGTCATATTGTTGAAAGGATAGTTTTATCCAGGGACAAGCACCCAGCTCACAGATTGCAGCAGTCTGTATTTCATGGCTGCTTGCTTATTCTTTTTGTGCTCACTCACTTTAAGCTGATCTGGAAGCTCACTGCCTTGTGACCTTGTCTTGCCTTGTCTTTCTGCACTGTGCTCCTGAGCCAGAGCTGTCAGGGTCACAGTACTTCTGTTTTGCATATTATTTAGACACAAAGCCAGCAAGCTTGCCATGGGTGTTAGCAGTCATCAGTCACATCAAGGCAGGAGGTCCAGCACAGTACGTCCAGGTACTTGGAATCGGTCAGTTTGCTGGTCGGAGTGATCGTTTCCTTGTGAGGGGTGAAGATCTGAATGACACACGGCCCAGATCTCACCTTGACTCTTTCTGCCCTGTTGTGGACAGTGTTCTCATGGAATGAGCAAAAAGGGAAATGTTAAGGGAGATGAAAGTGGGTGGCACAACTGTTAGCGCTTTTGCCGAGGAGAAAGATGGTGAGGTGTTCCAAGGGAGTGATTAGGCAGTACAGCACTCCTGCAGAGTTACCATTCTGTGGGAATTGTTTAGATGAGAGCAAATATGAGAAGATGCTTCATGTCACAGTGAGACAGGTAGAGCATGAGCTTTGATGGGAGGTGGATACAGTATCAGAGATAGAGTGTGTGGAAGTAGACAGAAGATAGAGGCACCTACCCTAATGGAACAGAGAAGGTCATTGATATTCATTCTACATTTAGGCAAATCTCTAAAACCTCTCTGCCCTGGGTAGTAACCTCAGAGCAGGTTGGCATGGTCTGGTGTTTTGGTTTCCTCTCACAATCCTGTGGGAACAGGAGGTCCCTTGTCTGCAGCAGGACACTCAGCAGGACCCCGAATGCCTGTCCACACAGCAGGATGCCACATTCTCTTTATTGACCAGGGGAAACGTCAGGAGTCATATCAGACAGCTCCGGACTGAATGTGATTGTTTGTCTGTTCAAGAGCCTTTTAACGAAAATGCCAGTGAGAAAGGTACCTGTCTATTCCAACACATCCAGGTAGTAGTGGGTTCTTCAGACTTCAGCAAGTGGGAGAATTGGGCTAGCATCCAACAAAGCTTGTGCTGAAAGGTTCCTCTGACGGGTTTGTGTACAGTTGCTCATAGTGCTCACTAGAGAAACCCCTTGCCCAATCTGACCCTGAGCCAATAAAGCAAAGGTGCAACCCCAGTGTGTTTTTGGTGAAATTAGTTAATGAAAAAAAGTTAGCTAGAAAATTGGGACAACTTTATTCTGTATCTTCAAATGTGCCATTATATTTATCAATTGTAACTTTGTGGCCAAATGGATTGTTTCTACTTTATATCTCATTAGAAAGACGATTGGATCAGAGTTTTGCAACGCAACTGGGGGCCAGAATAGAACTGGAGAGTAGAGGATGAGGTACTGGAAATAAATGATGGCAAGGTTTTGCAATTAGTCCTCCTATCTCCATTTCCAGCATCTGCAACCTTCATGACAGTGGCAGGAGTTCAGTCTCCAAACTTGTCTGCACTTTAGTTGTCCAATTGAAGTAACTAAAGCCTTGATAAAAGTGTAAATTCTGTTGCCTGTTCTCTGTGAGACAACACTATATATATATATATATATATATATATAAAAAAGATGAAGATATAGCAGAGACACTTAGAGCTCGACAAAACTTTGTTAATGATATGTGCCTTTAACCATTGCGGATATCTTAGCTACTTTCTTTTACTTTCCTGGATTTTGTAACCAACCTGAAATGTTTTACCTGACAGCTGGCCAGGCTGAAACCCTTCTCACCATTGTCACCATGCCTCCTGACATAGGCTATTCCTTCACAGTTGTTTGTGCCAGAGTTCCTGCTAAAATCATGGGTTTCCTGAGCTCCTTTTTCTGCGGTTCACACCTGCCAAGTTAGTATTCCTATTTCTTTACTTGGGATCAGTTGTAAGGTGCTCTCGTATCCTCCCCAGGAGTCTTAGGCCTTGGTGCAACCTGCTGGAAATGGTACTCCAGAGAGAAAGATGAAGCTTAAGGGTGATTAGGCTCTGGAAGACGGCTCATAGAGGGAAGAGCAGGAGGTGACAGGATGAGGAATTAGAGAGGGAGGAAGATGATGCTAAACAGAAAAAATTCCTCTGCTATGATGATGTGACCTACTCTTACTAACCATGGTGAGGTGGACATACATCTTCTTTCTAATGGGTGCTAGGCATGGATCTCCTTGTCAGCCCACAGCTCAGTATCACTTCCTTGGTGATTGTAATTTTGTGGGTACCTCTACTCCCTCCACTTCCTCATTTACAGCAATTTTTGGATGTTATAGATCTCTTCCATAGTAAAGACAAATGTAAAATGCTTCTTCAATTCATCCGACATCCCCTGATATTCTATTAATAGTTCCCCAACCCACTTTCTCTAGAACCAATCTCACTTTGCTAACTATTTCCTTTTTAAGAGTATATACATAGAAACTCTTCCTGTATATTTTTACATCACTAGCTAGCTTTCTCTCGTAGTCTAGTTTTTCCCTCCTTATTAATCTTTTCATCAAATTTTCATTTCTTTTAATATATGATCCAATCTTCTGATCTGCCACATAACTTTGTACAAACATCTGCTTTTTCTTTAAATTTGATACTGTCTTTAATTGTTCTTTAGTTAACCACAGATGGTGGTTTCTGCCCTTGTTTTTTTTGTTTCTTTTTCATTGGAATGCATTTATTCTGTGCATAATGAAATATTCCCTTAAATGTCAGCTACTGTGTCTCCACTCACTATCCCATTACCTAATTTGCCAATTCACTTCAACTCTGTTTTCCTGGCCTCATAAATGCTCTTATCTAACATACTGGTCATGGACCTACCCCTTTCTCTCTCAAACTGAATATAAAATTCCATCCTATTATGGTTACCACTACTGAGGACAACTTTTCGATGAGGCTATTCATTTAACCTTGCTTGTTGCATAACACCAGGCTTTGTGTAGCCTGCTCTCTGGTCAAAACCAGAGTGTGCTGTTCTAAGAAACTATCCTGAAAACATTCTGTAAATGTCTCACCTTGGCTACCTTTGTCCATTTTTCTTTTGTCTCTATACAGAGCAAATTTCCCCACATTGATTGCTGTGCTGTTCTGACAAACCTCCATTCTTTATTTTTATACTCAATTCGATCCATTGGTTGCCCCTTATCTATTTTAATAGTTACACCCTCTGTTCTCCAGGACCACTGTTCATTTTCTAGGCAGGTGTATAAAACTGATAGGCAAGCTAGAGACAGGGTTCTGTGCAGCTGGTGCTGAACTACAGCTGCTTGCTTCAGGCAGCTGCAGTGTAATCACATGCACTGATTTGCACACAAAATTGGGTAGAAAACAGACTGGAAATGTTTGTGGTATTCTGAAACATTAAAAGTGAACTAAAACATAAGCCTCCAAATCAGATCATTCTCCCAAACAAAATAAAAAGCTTAGCTGACTACAAAATGACTGGCAGCTTTTGTTTCAGATTTGACACAGGTAACGACAACTTATATACATGTCTTGTGGACTGGAGCGGTTGAACTCCAGTCACTTCCATACCTCACTTTGTCCAGCTCCCATAACAATGAGAAAGGAATGGCATTTTCAGCGGATAATAAATAGGTTTACTCTCATGCAGCTCCCATCGAGCTCAAAACTCTTCAAATTTCAGGCAGTCTGATATCTCAGTTGAAGGACATGCAAAGTGAAACCTGAACTTACATTATATTTTCAAGAACCTATCTCTGTTAACAAAAAAAATTGCTTTGCTGGTAGCAGGGTTTTGAACTGAACATGTAAGTGGTTAGGAAAAATAAATGTGAGCAGGAAGCCACTGTTACTGTGCTGTGTAAAAGTACCAAGCCAAAAACTTATTCTGGTTATGTGCAGGATTGAACATCACAAGGATGGATATTTGCAAGTCAAGACTGATGATATTACTTGATTATTTCTTTTTTAGATTAGATTAGATTACTTACAGTGTGGAAACAGGCCCTTCGGCCCAACAAGTCCACACCGCCCCGCCGAAGCGTACCCACCCATATCCCTACATCTACATCAACCCCTTACCTCACACTACGGGCAATTTCGCACGGCCAATTCACCTGACCTGCACATCTTTGGACTGTGGGAGGAAACCGGAGCACCCGGAGGAAACCCACGCAGACACGGGGAGAACGTGCAAACTCCACACAGTCAGTCGCCTGAGGCGGGAATTGAACCCGGGTCTCCAGCGCTGTGAGGCAGCAGTGCTACCCACTGTGCCACCGTGCTGAGGGAATTGCTTTTACAAACCCACCGACTCCCACAGCTACCTGGATTACACCTCTTCCCACCCTAACTCCTGCAAAAATGCCATCCCGCATTCCCAATTCCTCCACCTTTGCTGTATCTGCTCCCAGGAGGACCAGTTCCACGTCAGAACACACCAGATGGCCTCCTTCTTTAGAGACCACAATTTCCCTTCCCACGTCGTTAAATTTACCCTACAACGCATCTCGTCCACATCCCGCACCTCTGCCCTCAGACCCCACCCTTCCAACCTTAACAAGGACAGAACACCCCCGGTGCTCACCTTCCACCCTACCAACCTTCGCATAAACCAAATCATCCACTGACATTTCCGCCACCTCCAAACAGACCCCACCACCAGGGATATATTTCCATCGACACCCCTTTCCACCTTCCGCAAAGACCGTTCCCTCCATGACTACCTGGTCGGGTCCATGCCCCCCTACAACCCACCCTCCCATCCTGGCACCTTCCCCTGCCACCGCAGGAACTGTAAAACCTGTACCTCCTCCCTCACCTCTATCCAAGGCCCCAAAGGAGCCTTCCACATCCATCAAAGTTTTCCCTGCACAACCACCAATATCATTTATTGTATCCATTGCTCCCGATGCGGTCTCCTCTACATTGGGGAGACTGGACGCCTCCTAGCAGAGTGCTTTAGGGAAGATTTCTGGGACACCTGCACCAATCAACAACACCGCCCCGTGGCCCAACATTTCAACTCCCCCTCCCACTCAGCCGAGGACATGGAGGTCCTGGGCCTCCTTCACCGCCGCTCCCTCACCACCAGATGCCTGGAGGAAGAACGCCTCATCTTCCACCTCGGAACAATTCAACCCCAGGGCATCAATGTGGACTTCACCAGTTTCCTCATTTCCCCTTCCCCCATCTCACCCCAGTTCCAAACTTACAGCTCAGCACTGTCCCCATGACTTGTCCTACCTGCCTATCTTCTTTCCCACCTATCCACTCCACCCTTCCCCCCGCTGACCTTTCACCTTCATCCCCTCCCCCACTCACCTATTGTACTCTATGCTAATTTCTTCCAACCCCCACCCTCCTCTCTTTTATCTCTCCACCCTTCAGGCTCTCTGCCTGTATTCCTGATGAAAGGCCTTTGCCCGAAACGTCGATTTTACTGCTTCTCGGATGCCGCCTGAACTGCTGTGCTTTTCCAGCACCACTCTAATCTAGGGTCTGTTTTCCAGCATCTGCAGTCATTGTTTTTACCTAATTGCTTTTGGAGACCAGCCACTAGCTCACTAGTGAATATGAGCAATAAGGAATAATTATCATTCCATTATCAAAGGAGAGGTGGTCCATCATTCTTGATTAGCACAGGCTTTATTTATGTCAGGGCACAAACTGAGCAGAAGAAATGCATTAACCCTTTGGCATGATTTGGATAACTTGCTCTCATTGAATACTCTAGAGTCGAGGCAGTATTTTAATTTGAATATGGTCTACTTAAACAAATAATGACTTTTACGTATTAGATTATATTTATTCAACTGTGAAAGGTTTGAGAAACAGTGTATGCTAATTAGGTAAAACATGCATCTTTATTTAAACACATTGAGCCATTCAACCTTGCTTTGCCTCAGACTATGTGGGTATTGAGTTATTGGCATGACTAAAGTTAGCCAAGAATTAAGGTGACCATTCACGATGCAGGTATGCGTCATTTTGGATCAAGCACCATAGAAAATTCTTCAAAGACAACAGGAGAACTGAGAATCCCAAAGAAGTCACAAACTCCAACTGCCAATCATCTGACTTCCTTCTATTGAGACACAGTCGTATAGATTTTGCGGTTAGAATAACATTAAGGTTTTTAGTTGCTCACTGTTATCAGTGTACAGATCACACTCTGGCAATTGCACTTGAGTAGTTGAATGCAGAATTCAGTGCATTTTTGCCTTGTTCTTCAGTTATTTGCCGTATTAACATCTCATTAAGACATTCAGCATACAGCCACATAGAACTCCATGAAGTTACTGTATTTGACCAGCAGAATGCACTAGTCTGACTTAAAAAACTTTAAACTTATCCACTCCAGTGTAAGTTAAATTTTAACGACATAATCAGTTTTTGCCCAACAACTACTCTGCTGTTAAAAATGACCTTTTATGCATATTATATCTCATTCCTTCTGATTTTATGTATTGCTGGCATTCTTAACATTTTCTTTCTATCCCTTACAGTATTTTCCCTCAATCATCTTTCTTTCCCTCTCTTTGTTTCATTTTCAGTATGTGACTTGATGTCAAAAACACTGTTCTAGCTGATCATTCCCCATTCAGACTGGGTGCCTCAATAAGTAAATTTCAATCTGACTATTTAAAAATATGCACAGTTACCTGCTTGCCTTGTTTAAATGCGACTCAGATCCTCTGGGGAGAATCCTGTTCCAATGTAGATTTCTAATCATTGAACATTGCAGTGGAAAAGATCATAGTGTGTTTGTGAGTAAGTGTAAGTGTCATGAATAACTGGTAGTGACTCCATTAATCACTGACTGCAAAATCCAGTAAAACCTGAATTGAGAAATGTTCATACAATGAACAGAACTATAACCTAGATCTTCTATCAGTAGATAGTGTTGTTTAAGAAGGGTGGTAAGGACAAGCTAGGGAACTATAGACCAGAGAGCCTGACCTCGGTGGTGGGCAAGTTGTTGGAGGGAATCTTGAGGGACAGGATGTCCATGTATTTGGAAAGACAAGGACTGATTAAGGATAGTCAACTTGGCTTTGTGTGTGGGAAATCATATCTCACAAACTTGACTGAGTTTTTTGAACAAGTAACTAAGAGGACTGATGAGGGCAGAGCGGTAGATGTGATCTATATGAACTTCAGTAAGGCGTTCTTGGAACTCATGGAATACAGGGAGAACTAGTCATTTGGATACAGACCTGGCTCAAAGGTAGAAGACAGAGGGTGGTGGTGGAGGGTTGTTTTTCAGACTGGAGGCCTGTGACCAGTGGAGTGTCACAAGGGTCAGTGCTGGGTCCACTACTTTTTGTCATTTACATAAATGATTTGGATGCGAGCATAAGAGGTACAGTTAGTAAGTTTGCAGATGACACCAAAATTGGAGGTGTAGTGGACAGTGAAGAGGGTTACCTCAGTTTACAACAGGATCTGGACCAGATGGGCCAATGGGCTGAAAAGTGGCAGATGGAGTTTAATACAGATATATGTGAGGCGCTGCATTTTGGGAAAGCAAATCTTAGCAGGACTTATACACTTAATGATAAGGTCCTAGGGAGTGTTGCTGAACAAAAAGACCTTGGAGTGCAGGGTCATAGCTCTTTGAAAGTGGAGTCACAGGTAGATAGGATAGTGAAGAAGGCATTCGGTATTCTTTCTTTTATTGGTCACAGTATGGAGTACAGGAGTTGGGAGGTTATGTTGCGGCTGTATAGGACATTGGTTAGGTTACTGTTGGAATATTGCATGCAGTTCTGATCGCCTTCCTTTCAGAATGATGTTGTGGAACTTGAAAGGGTTCAGAAAAGATTTACAAGGATGTTGCCAGGGTTGGAGGATCTGAGCTATAGGGAGAGGCTGAACAGGCTGGTGTCATTTTCCCTGGAGCGTCGGAGGCTGAGGGGTGACCTTATAGAGGTTTACAAAATTATGAGGGGCTTGGATAGGATAAATAGATGAAGTCTTTTCCCTGGGGTGGGGGAGTCCAGAAGTAGAGGGCATTGGTTTAGGGTGAGAAGGGAAGGATATAAAAGAGACCTAAGGGCAACCTTTTCACGCAGAGGGTGGTACGTGTATGGAATGAGCTGCCAGAGGATATGGTGGAGGCTGGTACAATTGCAACATTTGAAAGGTATTTGGATGGGTATATGAATAGCAAGGCTTTGGAGAGATATGGGCTGGGTGCTGGCAGGTGGGAGTAGATTGGGTTGGGATATCTGATTGGCATGGACGGTTTGGACCGAGGGGTCTATTTCCATGTTGTACATCTCTATGACTCTATGACTCTAGAAAGCTACTCTGAAAGATGAACAGTGGGATTCCATGAAATTCAACCTGATGATTGTTTGGAACATTTAAATTTCAAATGGACAACCACTCAGCATTTGGAACCTGAAATGACTGTCTACATGTCTGAAATAAAGGGAAGAATTTAGAGGCTTATGACTTACTTACCAAAATGTCTATCAGGAAAAGTAAGAGGGATTAAACCTTGCTCCAATTCCTGAATAACTATAAATCTGTCCCTCTCTGACTCACCAGTTGACCCTCAACTACCTACCCACCCTGCCCTGACTACTCATTCTCTTGAGCTCCCAATATACCCCCGACCACATCTTGACCTGACTGCCCCACTAACCCCTTGCCCCAACCTGTCCAGACCCGTCCCCACCACCACACCCTTGACAAGACATCTGCTCTGATCCAAAACCTCATCTGAGCCAGCATTGATCTGGCTCACTACCCTTTTATTTGATTTATTTATTGTCACTTACACTTTACAGTAAACAATACAGTACAATACCGCCCACCTCCTCCCTCCACCTTATCTCAGTCCCAACCCCCAGACTCAGCACCGCCCTCTTGACCTGTAATTTTCTTCCCGTCCTCTCCGCCCCCACCCCCCTCCGGCCTATCACCCTCACCCTCACCTCCTTCCACCTATCGTATTCCCAGCGCCCCTCCCCCAAATCCCCTCTCCCCTACCTTTTATCTCAGTCCACCTGGCACACCAGCCTCATTCTCGAAGAAGGATTTATGCCCAAAATGTCGATTCTCCTGCTCTTCGGATGCTGCCTGGCCTGCTGTGTTTTTCCAGCATCACATTTTTCAACTCTGGTCTCCAGCATCTGCAGTCCTCACTTTCTCCTAGTACAATACCGTGATAAACTTCAACAGTGGCCACAATATGACGCCATTTTGAATAGTTTATGAATAGAAATGATAACAGAATTAACTGAAGAAGAGTTCTGTGCACTGAGTTTGCTCATCAATGACATCTGTATCTCTATCCCTCCATCACCGTTTTTGCCACTGCCTACCCTGGACTCACCAATGTAGGAGTCATCACTCTTTAGATGCCATCTCTTTGCCGCTAGGCCCACCCTCTCGATGTGACTGCCAATGCTGAGTCTCATGCTGACCCCACACACTCCTCACAACCAGGAGTCCCCAGCTCCGCTGTTGCCTCAATGACGCCAGAAGACCTGGCCTCCGGCATACCATGCCAACACAACCACAGCCACTGCCTTGCCAATGCCAGACCTCTCCGCTCTGGGTCTACTGCAACCTGGAGTCCCTAGCTCCGCTGACAGGCCAGGCCACCTGCGCCGTCTTGCTCCGGCCACCCTCCTCCAAGATGGTGCAGTGTTGGCGTTGCCATCTCAAAACGTCCACTGCCACCTCCAACTGCTGGAGAAGCGTTGCTGCCACTCCCTCTGCTGCCACCACCAGCCCTAAATGCCGGGAGGCTGCCCTGACCCAAGAATTATATTCCAAACAACGTGATACTCCCCCAGACATAAACTCCCCGATGTTCTTGTCTATACATGAAACTGCAGCTATAAAGCAGGTCCTGATAAATCATACAGGGGGTATTGTAAGTGAGCATAAATCAGCATGGAATACTGCCTACTGATGGACCACAAAGATTGAGAAATGGCGCAAACTGGAAGATGGCTTGGCATTTTAATCCTGACTGAAATGAAGAGACTGAAAGATCTGATCAATCCTCCCAAGAATTTGCACTTTCCTCCAAGTAATTTTCAAGCCTGACTTTAGTGTTTGAGCCTGAGAGCCATTGTCAGCAAAGTCAGAAGAAAATCAAGTTTGGAAATGAACCCATAAATATTATACAATTAAAAAATACTGATGTCAATCAGAAACTAAAGAAAAGTAACCAGGCCTGAGCTACTGTGTTATGCACAGGCTTTCACCGAAAGCAACTGCTCAATAATACCACAGCACGTGCCTTAGGAGTATTTGTTGGCTCCTTCAGAAATAATTACTGCAGTCATGCAAACTGAACGCCAAAGGGGCAGTCAGTAAATTATCTTTTTATAAAGGTCCTCATGCAGATTTGCCTCCTCTTCTTCAAAGCTGAGACTGCAGAAGCAGCCCTGGATTTATGGTCCACTAATTCCCAGGCAGACAGATCAATAAAGCAAGACACAAGACCAGCCTTACCTTGATAACTCTGTAGCTTCAATAAATCACAAGAAGCTGCTGCAGAAAGGTTTCTGTGTCATTCATTTTTCAGCCTGCCCTCTGATATCATTAAGCACTATCCTTATGTGGCAGGTCATTTCAGTCTAATGCAGAACTAACCAGATCTGAATTCTTTGAAGCAGCATAACAGATATGTGCAGAGGAAATTGAATTAAAATTTGCCTCCAAGAAATGTGCATAATGTAAATGTGTGCAATAATCAATCCTATGCTTAATTCTCTACGGTGCTGAGGTCCCATTGCAATATATCAATAGGTGACTTGTGGGGAGGTTATGCAATGTCAGTCCAGGCACAAAGATCAAATATTTGGATAATATCATACATACCTGAAGGAATCACTTGTTTCCACAACATGTCTCATATCCTAGGTGACTAATGTCAAACAAGGGGAGTCATTTGAAGTTGCACTATCCTCTTTGACATTTCATAATATTTAAGCCACAATATTCTGTCATGACTGCTGTATTGTGAAACAGAATTGTGTGGGAGTAAAGCCTGACCCTTATTATGAAATATTGTAGTAACAATGACAATAACTTTATTTTGCTATAAGACTCATAAACTAATATCTATGGTATAGAGACTGTGGTATTAAAAGTCCATAGCTGAAAATGTGTTGCTGGAAAAGTGCAGCAGGTCAGGCAGCATCCAAGGAACAGGATAATCGACGTTTCGGGCATATGCCCTTCTTTAGGCTTATGCCCGAAACGTCGATTCTCCTGCTCCTTGGATGCTGCCTGACTTGCTGCGATTTTCCAGCAACACATTTTCAGCTCTGATCTCCAGCATCTGCAGTCCTCACTTTCTCCTATTAAAAGCCCATAACTACCATTAATAAGTGCCATTTTCACAGCAAACTAGAGACTTTGGCAAATAGACATTGAAGAAGGTTTATTTGTTATCAAATATTGCATTCATATTCAATATTTGTTCTATTCATACATACATTAAATTTCTCTGGATGCTGCCGGAAGTAATTAGTTAAAATATAGAATAAATAATGGCCATTGGAGCATCAGAAACTCACTGATTATTCAAGCAATTATATATAGGATATGAAAGACTGGAGTTTACTCTTTTTTATCATTTATTTTTTGGGGTACACATGAGAGGGAAATCAAGCCAGGATTCCCAAAAGCCAGAAAATTTCTTGCTGGGACTGAATGGAGCTGTTAGTAACACTGCCAAGGGATGAGCAGACTGATTAAAATTATTGGTTAAGAAACACAAGCAAAAAAATTATGCATAACTGGCATCTAACATTAACTTATGGTGACTGGAATGAAAATTGATATGTGGACCACATAGTGAAACAAAGATTAGATTAGATTACTTACAGTGTGGAAACAGGCCCTTCGGCCCAACAAGTCCACACCGACCCGCCGAAGCACACCCACCCAGACCCATTCCCCTACGCCTAACACTATGGGCAATTTAGCATGGCCAATTCATCTGACCTGCACATTTTTGGACTGTGGGAGGAAACCGGAGCACCTGGAGGAAACCCACGCAGACACTGGGAGAACGTGCAAACTCCACACAGACAGTCGCCTGAGGCGGGAATTGAACCCGGGTCTCTGGCGCTGTGAGGCAGATGGTTGGGAGGAATCAGGCAAGGCTAGAAATGTAGCAGCCTCACTGATCTTAACAGCACTACCTCTTTTAATTTGCCTTCTGCAGACTCCCACTGAAGAGACTATCAAATTATCATTTTAAACAGGGTTAATGCATGCACATTGAGGTCAGGTTGATGTGGTTTGTGGTTTTCCAGTTTAGTCTGAATAACATAAAGCATAGAGTCATGTCCTTGTTGAGACAGATGTCTTGCAGTTTATTAACAGTACACTACCTTCTTAGTTATATTATCAGAGACTTAGACATTTATTTTATAGAAAAAGTATACTTTGTTCATAAAAAGTTAACTTTATGTATTTACTTCTGTATAGTCTTTACATTAAAAAAAACACAGGGCGAAAGTGAGTTCTGCAGATGCTGGAGATTAGAGCCAAGAGTGTGGTGCTGGAAAGACACAGTAGGTCAGGCAGTATCTAAGGAGCAGGAAAATCGACATTTCAGGAAGAAGACCTTCATCAGGAAAAACCACAGCCATTGGAATTTGATATTCCCTGTGTTTGCAAACAGAGACATTTTCTACTCATGCACGACACAATTTCCATACAATTTTAGGCTATGAGAGAGTGTGATAACTGAATGGACCCTTATTGTAAATTGGTGGGAAGATCTCAACAGCTGCCAACAGCATCCTTCAGCATGTAGTCCTGGATCTTAGATTGTGCAAATCCACAAGACTCAATTCAGGTCAGTTCCTTACACTGAAGACCAACAGACTTTGGGTAACCAAAGAGCATCTTTCACTGAACTGATGGTCTTCCAGACATAGTCGATATTTGTCTGTGTGTGCATCATTGTGGATTGCTGTGCATCATTTGTCATTAATATAATAGTCATTGTTTGACATATTATCTTCAATTTCTGAGTCTTCATCCTGTGGTTGATAATAGGTAGTTTGGATATGTTGTCTGTTTTTTTTCTCTAGGACTTGACCATTGCTCATTACAATCTTATATGCTGTGTCTGGTCACAAAATGTGGTATCTTTTTATTAACCCAACTCAAATTCATAAACTTTGTCTTGGTTCAAGTTGGAATAACTGTATGTTCATTAAACACGCTCTTGTACCATTTTCTCTTTTCTTTTCAATAATATGTCATACGCATAAGACCATATGATCGAAGAGCAGTGGAAGGACACATGGTTCACCAAGTCTGCTCCACCAGTCAATGCGATCATGTCTGATTCAACAATCCTCAATTCCACTTTCCCACCTTAACCCCATAACTTTCACTGATTAAAAATCTATTTCAATCTTGAATATACTCAAAGACCCAGTCTCGACAGTCTCTGTGGTGAAGGGTTCCACAGATGGTTGTACATGTGACTGTGTGGTAACAGTGAGAGGGGAGAACAGCTCAATCTGTCTCCCAATCATGACAGTTGCTGCTGAGAGTAACCCACTATCTTGCAGAGTAGTTCATAGATTTAGTAAAGCTATCTGAACAGGGAGTTTGGCAAAAGTGTTTCGGTAAGGCTGGAATGGAAAACAGGTAATACATTGAACATCCCATTTCCTGCACATATCTTGGAAGCTACACTAGTGTTGTGTGGATCATTATCAGATACAATTTGCTGAGGTACACTGAACATCCTGAATATGATGGTTAATGTGTTAACAACTATTTCATCTGTGCTACCTTTGCTTAGTTGTATAAAAGGAGATTTGCTGAAAGAGTTGATCACGAGAATGCAATTGTGTCCTTGTACATGAACAGTATCAGTTGGAAACTTACACCATAACTCAGAAGGAGTCTCATGTGGAAGGATAGGCTCTTTTGACTGTTGGGATTATGGAATTGACACGTTTTGCACAATTTGATTTGTTGATTTTATATTCTCAATAATGCTGGTCGATAGTTGGATTCATGCCAATTTCGTTTTACTTTCTGTGCCCATATAACCAGTGTGTACATGGTTGAACAAACTTGATGCTGAGCATGCAGATTTACAACTTGTTTGCCTTTGATTATTGCATTCTTGGAGAGTGCTCAATCATCGCTGAATAACCAGGAAGAGTGTAGCTCACCAATTTGCTTCTTGCCTTCAGCTACTCACCAATGATGAAATTCCTGAGCTTGAACTAATGTAACTTGCTGAATCTGTTCACCTTGGCTATAATCATAATATATTATAGCAACGATGTGATCCATCAGATGTGTCATCTCATGCATTGTTATAGTATGTAAATCTTGACACCAAGAACAGCTACATAAGAATCTTACTCATTGACTAGAGTTCAGCCTTCAACACTATTATCCCCTTGAGACTGATTACTAAACTCAGTGATCTCAGACTAAGCCCCATTCTCTGCAACTGGATCCTCAGTTTCCTGACCCTCAGGCCACAATCAGTGAAGACTGGGGACAATATTTCATCCTTAGTA
Organism: Chiloscyllium punctatum; assembly: GCF_047496795.1. NCBI lineage: Eukaryota > Metazoa > Chordata > Chondrichthyes > Orectolobiformes > Hemiscylliidae > Chiloscyllium > Chiloscyllium punctatum. The sequence goes on from NC_092742.1 coordinate 27,722,369, forward strand.
ACAGTCAACACTGGAGCCCCCCAGGGGTGCGTACTCAGCCCCCTTCTGTACTCACTGTGTCACCAAATACCAGACTAATGCCATTTACAAGTTTGCTGATGACACCACCATAGTTGGTCAAATCTCAGATAGCGATAAAAGAGACCACAGGTGGGAAGTGGAAGACCTGGAAAAATGGTGCACTGGGAACAACCTGGCTCTCAATGCCAGCAAAACCAAGGAACTCATTATTGACTTTCGGCTGGATGTTACTCATGGCCCCCTACACATTAACAGCACAGAGGTGGAACGAGTAGAGAATATCAAGCTCCTGGGAGTCGTCATCCACAACAAGCTTTCTTGGACTCTTCATGTGGATGCACTGGTTACAAAGGCCCAACAATGTCTCTTCTTCCTCAGGCAGCTGAGGAAATTTGACATGATGGCGAATACTCTTGCCAACCTTTATAGGTGAGCATTATGTCTGGATGTACATCTATCTGGTATGGCAACTGTACCATTCAAGATTGGAGACAGTTACAGAGAATGGTGAACTCAGCCCGGACAATCACAAAGGCCAACCTCCTATCTATAGAATCCATCTACCAGGCCCACTGTCAAGGAAAGAGCACCAACATTCTCAAAGACCCATCCCACCCTGGCAATGCTTTTCTACAACCTTCACCATCGGGGAGAAGGTACAGAAGCCTGAACACATGTGCCAGCTGGTTTTGAAACAGTTTCTACCTTGCTGTTGTTAGAATACTGAATGGACTTGCAAACTCTTAACATTCACCTGTACCTTTGTTTTTGTTTTTGCTGCTGTTTACCTACTATTTACTATCTAAGCTACTTAACTCTGTGATCTGCCTGTATTGCTCGCAAGACAAAGCTTTTTACTGTGCCTCAATTCAATTCAATTCAATTCAATTCAAATCCCATGCATGGACTACACTTACACTCACATTGTTACGGAAAGGTTGCCAAGACCCCCACACCTCGGTAATGCTCTCTTACAATCTCTTCTGTCAGGCAGAAAGTACAGAAGCATGAACACACACACCAGAAGGTTCAAGAATAGCTTCTTCCCTGCCGTATTTAGACTGATGAATGGACTCTATAACTTCAAATAGTGTTGATCTTGAGAATGTTGATATTGCCTCATGTATGTCCTGTTTGGTGTAACCTGCATGCCTTCCTCTGATCAAGTTTTTGTTTTCACCCCATGATCTGTATGTCCTTGCTTACTATGACCTACGGGTATTGCTCGTAAACAAAGCTTTTCACTGTACTTAGGTACATGGTGACAATAAATCAAATCAAATCATATTGAATCAAATCAAACCATGCATGCGTATAGAATGATAATAGAGGGACCATTTGTTTCAATGAGATGCACTCTCATTCCTCCAAACTCCAGGGTATATAAACCCAGGCAACTCACCACCATGTTCTTAAGAGCAACTAGAGATTTCCCAGCCAGGAATACCTACATCCCATAAATAAAAACAATTAACATTTGCTCATCATCTCATCGTAGGACAACCTTCTCAATTTAATAAACAAGACAGTGATTGAACTACTCCAAGGCAATTATATGCAAGGAATGGACAGATGTGGACCAAGTTCTGGATTAGTGGTGCTGGAAGAGCACAGCAGTTCAGGCAGCATCCGAGGAGCAGTAAAATCGATATTTCAGGCAAAAGCCCTTCATCAGGATGCAGGGCTTTTTGCCCGAAACGTCGATTTTACTGCTCCTTGGATGCTGCCTGAACTGCTGTGCTCTTCCAGCACCACGAATCCAGAATCTGGTTTCCAGCATCTGCAGTCATTGTTTTTACCTAGATGTGGTCAAAGGGCAGGAAGAAGGATTTAGTTTAATTTGACATCATGGTCAGCACAACACCATAGACTACAGGGCCTATTCCTGTGCTGTACTATGTTCTATGTTCTATAAGCTTCCTCAGGTATTGAGAGAAAAAAAAAACTGCATTCAATGCTCCAGGATAATCCTTACCTATGTAATTTTCATAAACTGGGACAGAAAATGCTGGAAATCAATAATAGAGTGGTTTTCTTGCTGGGGACAGATAAGGGATAAAGTGGATTCCACAGCCTTCAGAAGTGGATTGGAGGTGACCAAAAAGGTAGCCAGATAGCGAGGTGGGTTGTTTCAAAAGTCTGAAACTTCACCCTGCCATTTTCTTATGTTTTATGCCCTCAACCCTTTTTCCCTCACACCCACCACAACCACCTCTTATGTGACCTCCAAGTCATTAGAAAAACTTGATGTGGTGTTTTTCTTTGAAAAGTAGTTTCACAGATACTGTTGCTACTGTCAAAAAGTGTGACGCTGGAAAAGCACAGCAAGTCAGGCAGTATCTGAGGAGCAGGAAAGTCGACGTTTCCAGCATAAGCTCTTAATCAGGAAGGGCTTCATTCTCAAAACGTCAATTCTCCTGCTCCTCGGATACTACCTGACCTGCTTGCTTTTTCAAGAGCCACACTTATCAACTCTGACTCTCCAGTATTTGCAGTCCTCACTTTCCCCTAACCATTGTTACTGTGTCAGGTTTTTGGGTTCCGTATACTGGGTGAATGTGCAGAGCAGGATTATGAATTGGTAAGGAGGAAATGATCAACGATCGGAGATGGGTTGTGAACACGTGTTGGCATGGAATATGAGAGGCATGACAGTTGACCTGACTCCATGAAAATTGCAGTTGCCTGGGGGATGTCAACCTCGCAATGAAGACAGCCAGGTCCGGAGGTGCGTAATGTACCACTGAAAATTAAGAGTGTTACGAATAAGGCCATAAACCTTGGAATTAGGCCTCACCAACCAAGGATCTGTAGCCTGCAACTCCAGAGATGGAATTGCACTGGCGAGGGTGCAGTAAACATTCACCAGGATTTTGCCTGAGCTGAAGAGTTCCAGTTGCAAAAGAGAGCTTGAGCAGACTAGTCTTGTCTTTCTTAGATTAGAGCAGATTGAGAGGGGACATGATTAAGATGTTTAAAATTATGAGAAAGAATCTTTTCCCCTTGGTGGACAGGTCAATGGCCAGGGGACGTAGGTTTAAAGTCATCAGCAGAAGGTTGAGAGTAGATCTGAGGAAAAAAAACTTTCCCAACCAGTGGATGGCAGGAATTTGGAAGTCACTGCCTGCAAGAGTGGGAGAGACAGACACGCTCAGAACATTTAAGAAGCATTTAGATGTAGACTTTTAATGCCAAGATATACAAGGCTGGAAAATGGGAACACAATAGTTAGATGACTGTTTCTGACAGGCAGGAACACAATGGGTCAAAAGGCCTTTTACTGTGCTGTAGGTCTCTGATTCTGTCTCCATGACTCCAAGAAAATCTAATACATTTGAATCATGATGTTATCATGACTGATTTGTTCTGATGAAAGATTATGACCTGACATGTTATCGTTGTTTCTCTCCAGAAGTTCTGAAATGCTAAATATTTTCAGGTTTTTTTTGTGTTTTGATTACATGTTTCCTGCATCTTAACTTTTTTTTTTAATCCTGCGCTCCAAACCTCAGGCCAACATATCAAGTGCCTTCCCAATTGCTTGCTGTGCTTACCTGCTGAGATCTGTGTTCCTTGTTTCCAAGGAAAATCAAATTTGAAAATGCTTTTGAAGCTCATATGATCATCTTTCCACAGATAATAAGTGAATCGCAGTATTTCGGAAGTGTGACTCAGAAAATCTAACCATGAAGACTATGCTTTCCCATATAGATCACAGAACAAATGTCAATATCTATATAATTACATTTCCAAAAATAGTTAATTTTCCTTACGGTATTGTACCATGACTAAGTGGGAGATATTTTCCACTTCAAGGAGATACTAACACCATCACATCAAGCTGAAATGTCAGTAAGCCACACAATAAGCTTAATACTTTGTTCATTTTGTTCTAGGTACATGGGTGACAATGTTGTATTTATTGACCATATCTCATTGCTATTGTGATTGCTTTTAAATTGAACAACTTGCTGAGACACTTCAGAGGACAGTATGGGTCAAATCTGTAAACAGGGACAAAAGGATCAAGCCAGACAGAATTGGACAGCTTGTGTCAAAGGTACATTCCACTTTAAAGGATTTCTTATTATGTTCCTGCAACAATAAACACATATACATGTCCTGACATTAGAGGAGATAAAATGAACAAATGACTATAGTACCGCCAGGAAATCAAGGTAATTATAGCATGTGTAATAATTGCCTGAAACATTCTAATGATTCACTTTAGAAGTCATTGATGGAATTAATGCATTTACAAAGATGTTGAAACTTAAGTCTATGTATTAGAAACATTATAGTTTAAAACTGTGAAACGTTTGGACTTAACTGGTACCTTGTAACGATCAGCCCAATGACTGGCACATGGATATTAAGCAAGAGCAATTATGGGTTTTAGATTTGGTTGGGGATATCCGATACTAAAAGGTTACAAACTTTGAATTTTTATGGATAGTTATTATAGCCATAACTTAAAGACCAACTGGAAGAATAATGTTACTTTCCAGACAAAACATCAATTACATTGGTATAGAACTCATGTCCATTGAAACCAGTTTCCCACATTCTTTGAACAGTACAACTGTCAGACAGGAAACACTGAAAAGTGTGTGGGATAATGTATTTTTATTTCTGTTCAATTAACCTCAGCCCTTCAACAAAAGAAGCTGAAAACACAGGAGTTTAAGGTTTAATGAGGGTCTTAGGGTTAATTGCCAATTACCTCTGGCACTTCACTATTGCAACAAATGAACATGATCAAGCTTTAACTATTGGTTACCATTTTCATTTTAACCCCAGATCATGATTATATATAATTATTCCTTTAACTTGTACTGCAGTCTTCAGTTATGTCATGTTAACACGAGTTAGAAAGTTCGTTACATTTCCTAAATTTTAGAGTCTGGCGTACCTGAAATTACTTTTAGTGATGCTATTTCAGAGAGAAATTAATTGCGGGTATTGTGCCTGTAAAGAGCTTGCAGGATATCTATTTTGCCCTCCTGGCATTCACCTGCAAGAATAGCATACAATGGACACTAGGGCATGGAATGTAGCTGCACATCAGGGCCCAACAACTTGGCTGGGAGCTCTAAGAAAGCCCACTTTCTTAGGTCAGAGGCAGAGCCACTACACTCATGTTGGTGGGGGAGGGGGAGGGGGGGGGGGGGGGGGGAGGGAGAGGGGGGAGGGGGTGAGCTAGCTGTTCTCACGTTGGGCTGGGGTCATTGTGGTCAGGGCAGAGATGGAGTCACTACAAGAGGGTCAGAGTGGGGCTACTTTGGTTGTGTTAGGGATGGAGCTGATGCGTTCAAGTCAGTGGCAAAGTTGGGGGCCCTATGAGGATTTATGCTGACGCTTGTGAATCCTGCCCCTCACTCTGATGGACACCACCAAATAGAAATTCAAGTGGAGTTTCACTCGGGCTGAGGTGATCAGGTTTACGATGGCTTGGAACTTGTGACAGAGTTGAGTTGCCAATTGACCCACACGTAGCCAGAGGAACAAAATCGAAGTAAATTCACTGCAAAACACTATCATCAGAGGATCATTCAAGGCAGAGCAAGCTGAAAAATCAAGGAATTGGATGAACAAAAAAAAATTGTATTCAAGGAAGCACCTGAATATCTATAAAATTTCAGCTCAACCACAAATGCTTGTTTTTGGTTTCATTTGATTACTTACAGTGTGGAAATAGGCCCTTCGGCCCAACAAGTCCACACCGAGCCGCCGAAGCGCAACCCATCCGGACCTATTCCCCTAACACTATGGACAATTTTAGCAATGGCCAATTCACGTAACCTGCACATTTTTTTTTGGATTGTGGGAGGAAACCCAAGCAGACACAGGGAGAATGTGCAAACTCCACGCAGTCAGTCGCCTGAGGTAGGAATTGAACCTGGGTCTCTGGCGCAATGAGGCAGCAGTGCTAACCACTGTGCCAGCATACCGCCCACCTTCTTAGGCTTTTTAGACTTTTTAGTCTTTAATCTTTTTAGATTAATTCTTATAGCACAGAAGGAGGTCATTATGCCAATAGCACACCTCCAATAATTGAATGATTTGAAATTTTTAAACTGTTACAGCCAAAATTTGTAAATTGTAAAAATCAAGGAAAACAACAATATAACTGAGGAATGCACTTGGCACAAGAGGCAACTTAAAGCATTGGCTTTAAGCTTTACTTCATTCTGACAAAATGCTGGAGGAATGCTGGTCAATCAGGCATATTTCAGCTCACAGATCTAACCATTGTGAACAGCAATTGGGAATGCCACAAGTACACTGTGGCTGCAAGCCTCAAGCTCAATCTTCTACCCAGGAGTCAACAGGCATTTGCTAATTGGATCTAGAGATGCTTAGATTCCACCTGTCACAGGTTCCAAACCATTGTAACCCCAATCGCCCCAGCCCGAATGGAATCCCGCTCAGTGCCACAAGTTCTTTGGTTGCCCTATGTTCAGTTTCCACCTGGACAAGTATGTTGGCATTCCTCTTGTTGTCACATACAGCAGGATGTTCTCCTTTAAGTGCCACACTATAACCATATAGAGGGGCATGGGGAAAGAATTAAGAGGCTGTTGCAATTACAGTGTAGGTAAAATGTATGTTTATTGACATAATATTGCATCTGTAAGTATAGTTTTAAAAGATTGTTTACAGGATGCAGGCTCTGTTGGTCCAGTATTTATTGGCCAGAGGGCAATTAAGAGTCAATCACATTGCTGTGGGTTGGGAGTCCAAACAGGATAAGCATGGCAGATTTCCATCCCTATATGTTAACTCTGGTTCTTCTAAATTGTTCAGGACCCTTGCTCCAGAATTTTGTGCACAGATAGATCTAACTGCTGTAAATGAAGCACTAGTGAACCAAAACAAAAATTGCTGGAAAAGTTCAGCAGGTCTGGCAGCATCTGTGGAAAGCTATCAGAGTTAACATTTCAGGTCGTGACCCCTCTTCAGAACAGACTTTCATCTATTTGAAAGATCAGCTACGAGCTGTACGTCAGTTCAGCTCCCAGAACCATCAGTTCAGCCAATCTAGAAGCAAAAGTATTTACTCTATTCCAATTCACATCAGAACCAAACGCCTAGAAATTTAGCCACAAAAAGCCTCACGACGTGCTGTGAATCTTGTATTTTACAAGAACCTAATTTTAATTATTTAGCATTGAAACCATTTTAGAAACCATAGTGAGAATCCGAAGAACTTAAAATCAGGGTCTGAGACCACTTTGCACTGTAAAATGATTCTATTGTTATCTGTATCCAACATATATACATGTGGATGTGATCAAAATATGTGTGACATTATCCTTAATTTGGAATAAGTCTGTGAGAATAAATAATCTTCTGTATTTGAACTCATAAAAGTTTGCTACTGAGTAATTGGAATAGATGCTCCCAGTCAGAAAAGACAGGTTGCTCTATATTCTAGTGTACTGATCACAGTAAGAGAACATTCACATTCTGTGTGCTGTGGTGTTACCACCACAATTGTGTCCAGTACACTCCAACCACTGTGGATGATTCCACTGATAAATCAAAAGTTGAAAATTAAGAAAAATTTGTAAACTGCAAATCTAAGAATGGCAGTAATTTTGCAATTTGGTCTTAAATCTTTAAAGCAACAAAAGATGCAGAGCAGCTTGCAAGGGTATATAAAGAGTGGCAGCAGATTGTTGGGACAAATAAGAGAATATAAACCAGTTTGTCTCAGGCTTCTCAGTCCATTTGTGATATTAGCTGGAGTCAAGAGGTTCTGTCAGATAGTAGCTTTGTCCCATTTCCATTGGTTTCATCAATTGTAGCATTAGCACAGGCGATCTTTAATTCTCTGAGTGTTTTACTTTTTAAATGGGTTTTCAATGACAAAAAAATGTATTTTTAAAATGAAAAAGAAATTTGATTATAATACCCTTATTTGTAATAGTCTCAATTTCATCAGAAGTAGAATAACAAAACGTCAGAACATATTAATTTCAGCAGAACTCAAAATTTTTCTCCAGCTGGTGTAGAATATCTCTTTTTTTTACCCAGAAAAGAAAATAATTGCCCTAAAGAACATCTCTTCATATCAATTCAAATCTAAGTATACATTTTAGTATACTGTGAGCTATTTCAGAGTAGACAGTTATGATAATCAACTGTGAAAAAACTTTAGAATGCTTTTTGTTTAGATTCACTCCAGCCTGCTGGTGGACTGATGTTATTGCTACAAAACTGAAGACACAATGGAGACTGTGAAGGTCACTTGCTCGGTTAAGCTCACTTAATTAGCCTGATCAAGGGTTTGACTTACTATGAAATTCCTTTTCAGTGGTACCACTAGCATGGGGTCAGGTTTAATTTGAACCATATTTCTCATGCATGCAAATCATTTCTTGACTTGCGTCTTAGACTGGCAACAGTGTCTTTCGAGTGTTAAACACATCTGTTAACACACCAAGAGTAATAGACTCAACCTTTGTGTTGGACTGGTATGATTTCCTGATGGGGATAAACCAAATTTTGAAATATCAGAGGTTCTTCACATGTTTCAGAGATTTTCATGATTTCCTTGCAAGTTCAGGGTAGGATGAAACAAATTTTATTGAATGTTGAATATTGAATATAATTCTTTCTTCCCCTTTGACCCTTCCCCCCTTCACTCCTGAGGGGTCAACTGTCCTCTAGGTATCATCAGCTCTTTAATATTTATACATGTAAATATACTTCATGTATAAATGGCAATCATCCACTGGCATCAAGATCATGAAGATCTATCATAAGTTCATAAAATACAGGAGCAGAATTCGGCCCTTCAAGTCCACTCCGCCATTCGATCATGGCTGAGATGCTTCACACCCCCAATTTCCTGCCTTCTGTCTATAACCATTACCAATTAAAAATCTGTCAAACTCCTCCTTAAATTTACTCACTGTCCCAGCTTCCACCGCACTTTGGGGTAGCAAATTCCACAGATTCACAACCCTTTGAGAGAAGTTGCTTCTCTTCAACTCTGTTGTAAATTTGCTACCCCTTATCTTAACTCTGTGACCTCTATCCGTATAAGGAATATGGTAACAATGTGTTAATATTACTGAACTAACCATGCAGATGCCTGGTATGGAGGGAGGTCTTATGATGAAAGGTTCAGGGATTTGAGGCTGTTTTTTATGAGAGAGAAGGAGGTTGAGAGGTGACTTAATTGAGACATACAAGATAATCAGAGGGTTAGCTCAGTTGGACAGTGAGACCCTTTTTCCTAGGATTGTGATGGCGAGCACAAGGGGGCATAGCTTCAAATTGAGGGGTGATAGATATAGGCAGATGTCAAAGATAGTTTCTTTACCCACAGTAGTAGGGGCGTGGAAAGTACTGCTGCAACAGTTGTAGACTCGCCAATTTTATGGGTATTTAAATGGTCATTGGATAGGCAGATGGACGAGATGGAATAGTGTAGGTTAGATCGGTTTCAGATTGGTTTCACAGGGTGGTGCAACATCAAGGGCCAAAGGGCCTGTACTGCATTGTAATGTTCTGTGTTCTATGTAGATGTTTGATCAAAAGACATTCATTCATATTGCATTATGGTTGATCAATAATTTAAATTTAACAAAGTAAATCATAGGAGAAAGTGAGGACTGCAGATGCTGGAGATCAGAGCTGAAAATGTGTTGCTGGAAAAGCGCAGCTGGTCAGGCAGCATCCAAGGAGCAGGAGAATCGATGTTTCAGGCATAAGCCCTTCTTCAAATTAAATCATATCTGGACTTGGACATATCACAGAAGGAGGCCTGCAACAGCTCATTAAATGAACATTCTGACCGAGTGCCAATTTCCCACTTTCCCCAATACCCTTGCACATTATTTTTATCTAAATAATCATCAAATGCTTCCTTTAACACGTCAATCAAACAATATAGAAATATGAACTGGAGAACCATTATACAATGTCATCATGCCAATATGTGACTCCAATTCTGCTGAAATGGCTGAGCAAGCCACTCAGTTGCCCACAAGAAGGTGACTTATCAACACCTCCCCAAAAATAACAAATTTCCTACAGAAAACCTTACATTGTGGAAACAGGCCCTTCAGGTCCACACTGACCCTCTGAAAGGTGCCCCACCCCTCTACATTTATCCCTGACTAATACACCTAATGTACACATCCCTGAACACAATGGGCAATTTAGTATGGCTAATTCACCTAACCTGCAAAGTCTTGGATTGTGGGAGGAAACCGAAGGACCCAGTAGGGACCCACGCAGACACAGGGAGAACGTGCAAATTCCACACAGACAGCTGCCCAAGGCTGGAATTGAACCTGGGTCCCTAGCATCGTGAGGCAGCAGTGCTGGCCATTATGCCACCCCAAATGTTGGGGTTGCCAATAACATCATGAATGAATAAGGAAAAAATTTCTCCAAGTGTCATTATTCTACTGATTAGGTCTGGCTAGCTTTGTTTCCATCTCATTAGCCAAGAACATCGTAGCCAGTTGGCACAATGGTTGAAGTCAGCACAGAGATGAGACGGAATGGTGAGGCCATTCAGTCTGTATGGTTCAATATGGCACATGCCAATGCATAAAGCCTGAATATAAAACAAAAGGGTGGCTCAGTGGTTAGCACCGCTGTTTCACAATATCAGGGACCTGGGTTTGATTCCACCCTTGAGTGATTGCCTGTGTGGAGTTTGCACATTCTCCCTGTGCCTGTGCGAGTTCCCATTGAAAGATATGCAGGTTAGCTGGATTGGCCATGTTAAATTGTTCATGGTCTCCAGGGATGTGCAGGCTAGGTGGGATAGCCATGGGATATGTAGGGTTACAGCATTAGCTAGGTGGGATGCTCTTTGGAGGGCCAATGTGGACTCAGTGGGACTAATTATTTGCTTCCACACTGTATGGATTTTAACCACTGTATTGTGGTCAAAAAAGCAGCAATTAATACATCCACAACTATTTTTGAGAAGACCTAATGGCTTGGATCTTCTGAGTTGCCATATTCCCAACTCATTATGACCGAGTCAGCCTGCCCTCACCATCCCCTTCCCCCTTCTTCCGCAATCTTCCAATCCTGTCCAACCTGCCAGCAATGTTATGCTACAAGCAATCTTAATCATTTCAGAATGGAACTACATTCCTCGCTGAGGACGAAACTTCACCCCCAAAGAGCTGCCAGCCAATATAATTGCTCAGCAGTTCTGCAGTCCCATCAAACTAAAATTGATTGACTGTCATTACTGCACCAGCAGAGGGAAGGAGAATGATGGAGCATGGACTTTAAGGTAATCCTTGGATATCAGTCAGGCTTGATAGTGGGGAGGGCATCAAGGCTAGGTTTTAGAAGCTGGGACAATGATTTAATGAAGGTGCAGTCATGTTCATGATAACAGATAAATAATGAATCACATGTCAAGGATGATTAGCTCTGTAGATTAGTTAAAACAATAAATCACTTCATAAAATATGAAGGGGGCATGATATCCAATCAACTGATAAAGCTTGCAAACCCATAGCGCCAAACTAGCAGGCAGAGTATCAGCAGTATACAGAGTGTATGGGAGTCCTTCAAAGTGAACTGTCTAAAAAGACAAGATACACATACACGAGTACAATATTTGGGAGTGGACAGGGAGGAAGCAGGGGTTTGGATTATTGGAGTTCTTCTGATCCTCCTCCAGCCTCCTCAGAAAATAACACCCCTCTTAGCTTACAGCAGCCTGTGCAATGAAAGCTTCTGGGTTGTCCACCTTGCCCAGCCACACTAAAAACAATGGCGGACTGAGTGGCTGTACATTTCACACCCATTTAGATTAGATTCCCTACAGTGTGGATACAGGCCCTTTGGCCCAACCATCCACACTGACCCTCCGAAGAGTAATCCACCCAGACCCATTTACCTCTGACTGATGCACCTAACACTACAGGCAAGTTAGCATGGCCAATTCACCTAATGTGCACATCTTTGGACTGTGGGAGGTAACTGGAGCATCCAGAAGAAACCCACGTAGACACAGGGAGAATGTGCAAACTCCTCACAGACAGTTGCCTGATGCTGGAATCGAACCTAGGGCCCTGGTGCTGTGAGGCAGCAGTGCTCAGCACTGAGCCATCAGGCCACCCCTAAAATTCATTTGAGGGAGGTAGGAGCTCAAATGAGCCCAGCCACACTAAAAATAGTGGCAGACTGAGTGGCTGTACATAAGGGGCTGTACATTTCACACCCATTTAACATGGGGTAAAATGAGAGGTGGGAGGGTAGGCAGCGAGAAGGCTGCCCATTTTATTTAAGACTGGGGGAGCCGGTATTGGACTGGGATGTACAAAGTTAAAAATCACACAACACCATGCTATAGTCCAACAGGTTTATTGGGAAACACTAGCTTTTGGAACACTGCTCCTTCACCTGGACAAGCTGATGAAGGTTCAGCACTCTGAAAACTAATGCTTCCAAATAAACCTGTTGGACTATGACCTGGTGTTGTGTCATTTTGTTTAATGCCTTCCCTTGTCTTCAAAATGCCAGCAGAAGGGATTGTAAAGTGCAGTCATTTCAGGGGCTGATCACCAATATTTTCAAATCAATCTGTTTAGAGATAATATTATTACTCATCTCTGGAGCAGGTGAGACCTGTTCCAATGGACTGTAAAATGAGCAAATGTAAAATCAGAAGTCACATGACTCCAAGTTATTGCCCAGCAGGTTTATTTAAAATCACAGCTGATGGAGCACTGCTCCTTCATCAGATGACATGAAATATAAAGCAGGTCAGGGTTAAAGAATTTAGGGAGGTTTATAATAGCAGCTGAAAGTGCATTAACCACCCTAATTGCAGCCTGGTTACGGAACCATTTCACTTAACAACCATGCTGTAATAAAGTGTAAATGCAGCAAGAAACTGGAGCCAGGGTTTATTAATAGGAAGCTTCACCCAGCTTTGTGACAGAGCCAGTCGAGACTTTATACCCAATCAGCAATCTACATTTAGTGCAGTTGTTTTGGCGTCACACTAACATTAAATTGCAGAGTGTGGATGCACTGTTAGATTAGAAAACGTTGTTAACTTTACACCCCTAACAAGATGCAGCATTTGAGCTGATGTTACATCATAGAGTGTTGATGCCATGCTTATTCTCAAGTGATGGTTCTAGTTGGGTGCTGTAGAGTTTTATTTCCTCGCTCCAACTGAACTGCAGGAAATGTCAGATAATATGATAGAAAGGAAATTGTTTTAACAATTGGTTAGTTGATACCAAGGCACACATTTCCAACCCCAAGCAGGAGACTATTTGCAATTTGAAAGTCAGTGGGTCAAAATCTTTGATCTTCTTTCTCAGCAGTGCTATGGATTTCCCTACAATGCTGCATCAAGCAAGACAGCGCACTAACATGCTTCAAGGATATATAAAGATGCTGAATAAAAGTTGCATCTGTCAGTGATGTTCATGTCCCCACAATAATTTTTAAATCTCCAGTAATGGGAACTAAAAAAGCAACAAATTTATGTAATTTACATAATTCCCATTCCAGAACAAATTTCATGTATCTACCTTGGTTTGCAAATCACGTCAGTGATGCTGTAAATTTTAAAGTTGGACAGTTGAATAAAAGATAGGTAAGCAATGCATGAGCTGGGGTGCACAATATAGGCAGGAGGGCGGAGTTTCAGGTAGGAAAATTAAACTTTTAAGTTTGTTGAATGCATCTCTTTCTCATTGCCACTTTTCCTGTAGAATTCAGTCTGATTGTCATGTTAGGCATTTTGTTAGAGATACAGTTCTTTAGATCAAGCTGCAGAAGCAGGTAGTTCTGATTCCCAACCTCGGATGGTGCCCAATTCCAGGCCAGGAGAGGTGACCATTAGCATTCCACTCTTCGATCCCATAGCAACATTTAATTCTGGAATGATCTTGGACCCCAAACGGTACAGAACAGGGCATTCACAATTTCTTTAAAATATCTGTGGAATCCATAACTGTTTTTATGACTGTTTGAAAAAAAACATTTCAAGTATTTACATCATTGTAAAGAGGTCACTCATAATTTTCTTCAATTATAAGAAATAGTATTCTGTTTGACATGTTTAACCTGGAAGCAGAAACAAAAGGAAGGAATTTAAATATGAAAACCACATAATAAGGTATAAAGGAATGTTGCGGACACAGTAGAGAGTTGATGTGAAAGGAGATGGGTGGCATGCAGATGTAATTACAAAGAAATAGCAGAGACAAAAGCAAAGAAGAACATTGTGTGCAGAAGTAATTTTCAGTCAGGAGGAGTTCAGTTTTCTGTTGGTCAGGAAAGCAGACAGTAGGTTTTGGAGGTTCTGTGTGAACTGGCTAAAAAGGTCTAAACTCTATATGGTTATGAATAGCTCAGAGGTGGTTAGATGTGGTAAAACCACAAACCGGTGTATTTGTTGTTGGTTAGTTGAAAAGTTACTAAAAACGATACACTATCAGATTGTCATCATCTGAGAGAGAGAGAGAGAGAGAAAGAGACATGGCTTGTAGGAGAGTGTCTTGCCAATGATAATCATATTAGTGACATACAAAGGTGAAAACAGTTGTCATATAGAACTTCTGATTTACTTTGCATGAAAAATAAATTGCGAAACTAAAATAAAACCAAGGCCTTTGCATGCTGGAGACTGAAACTAAATCAGAAAGTTCTGGTGAAACCCAACAAGTCTGACTGCATCTATGTGAGAAAGTAGAGAAAACATTTTGAGTTCAGTGACTCTTCACCAGAATTGCAGAATGATGTAGTTATGCATTTGTGCAGAAAATGATGTGAGTCTTTATGGTTTTATAAACTTGTATCCAATAATTAAAGCGAAATTTACCTTTTTATTAGAAATCTGATTTGCCTGTTAATTCATTGCTAATTTATTTGGATTTTCATTTATGTGAATGTAAAAGCTACAAAAAGACTTATCTTGTGAGCAGTATCTTCATTTGAGGTCACTCAGTACATTTAGTTACTTTGGTTTACCGTGATACCCACTAATGTCAGAACAATTTCTAGATGCAGGGTGATTTGATCCTGATTGAGAGATTCTCTTCATGATCCTTAGGCCTTTCTATGGGAGAAGAGTCCATTGGAGAGGACGTTTCAGGGACCAGTGTGGAGCACTGAAAGCAATTATCTTCTCTATTCGGCTGTCTTTGCCTTTCAAGGTCTGGGAAACACAGCTAACCAGGACTAAATCTGAAAAAAAAAATCTAAGACTGCTAACTTCAATAAGATACTCAAACTGCTTCTGACAGTTGGTTGACTGGCCAGCTCTTATCCCACCTTGGTTAATTCTGTAAGCGGGTGAGTGTGACATGTTACTTCTGAAGAAGAGTCGTCGCTGCACTCAAAACATTAAGTCTGCTTTCTCTCTGCACATGATGCCAGACTTGCTGAGTTTCTTCAGCAATTTCCATTTTTGCTTCAGATTTTCAGCAACTGCAGCTTTTTGTCCTTTTTTTTGCTAATTTGCATGATTTCTCATCAAAAATTAACTCTTGAAGTCCAGATATCATTCTTGCCAACTCCCTCCAGGACCAATATCTCCTTCCTCGGATGTGTTGCCCAAATCTACTCATAAGACTCCAAGTGATGATTAATCAGGATTTTATATAGCTGTGGCATAACATCTGTGTCCTTCTACTCAAGTCCTCTGGATGTAAAGACCAATATTCCATTAGCATTCTTGATTATTTTCTGTACCTGGTTGTGACATTTAAAAGATCAATGCAACTGAAATCCCTTATCTCTTCAGACATCCACTGTACTTAATTTCATACCAGCCAGAAAGCACCCTGCTCTATTCTTTTTCAACACAAAATGGATAACCAGTATGTGTGTAATGAAAAGTAATATCAGTAAACATAGAACAGAGACAATGTGTGTGAGTTTATGATACTTTATGCATGAACAGAAGCCACCTATCTATGGTACACAGTACAGGATGTAAATAGCATCATGATGTATCCATCAATGGTCTGCAGATGAGTAATGCATACTCCCAAGACATGTGCAGGAAATGGGGTGTTCAACATATTAGCTTTCTCGTAATCCTTAGTCAAACAGTTTTCCAGAATGTGCTGTTTGTATTGTAAAAGTCATGATCATGAAATACAAAGTGACTTACCAATATCTTCAGATGGCTATGTTAAATCTATGTCATAACCCTCTTAGCATCAACTTATCATCACCAACAGCTCACATGTTTGGGAGATAGATCCACACAGTTCTTCTATCCCATACTGACACACACCAAACCACATGTTGCACAACACAGTGTGGTGAAGGAGGGAGAATATTGCACAACAGAGTGATCAATGAATATGCCAACAGCTATCCTAACCTGAAACAGAGCAATGCAAATATGTCTGAGATTTTTGCATGAACAGCATGGGTTGATGGAAAGATACTACATCATTGTGTTTGACATAGATCGCATGACATTGCAAATAAGCAATGTTCAAGCCTTCTAAAGAAATAGAGGGTTGGAGGATTTGAGCTATACAGAGAGGTTGTATAGGCTGGGGCTGTTTTCCCTGGAGTGTCAGAGGCTGAGGGGTGACTTTATAGAGGTTTAGAACATAGAACATTACAGCACAGGACGGGCTCTTCAGCCCTCGACGTTGCACCGACCTGTCATACCAATCTGAAGCCCATCTAACCAACACTATTCCATGTACATCCACATGCTTGTCCAATGACAACTGAAATGTATTTAAAGTTGGCGAATCTACTACCGTTGCAGGCAAAGCATTCCATACCCTTACCACTCTCTGAGTAAAGAAACTACCTCAGACATCTGTCCTATATCTATCACCCCTCAATTTGAAGCTATGCCCCTTTGTGCTCACCGTCAGCAGACTTGGAAAAAGGCTCTCCCTTGTCCACCCTATCTAACCCTCTGATTATCTTATATGTCTCTATTATGTCTCCTCTCAACCTTCTTCTCTCTAACAAAAACAGCCTCAAGTCCCTCAGCCTTTCCTTGTAAGACCTTCCCTCCATACCAGGCAACATCCTAGTAAATCTCCTCTGCACCCTTTCCAAAGATTCTACATCCTTCTTATAATGCGGTGACCAGAACTGTACACAATACACCAAGAGTTTTGTGCAGCTGCAGCATAACCTCAAGGCTCTGGAACTCAATCCCTCTATTAATAAAAGCTAAAACACTGTATGCCTTCTTAACAACCCTGTCAACCTTGGTGGCAACTTTCAAGGATCTGTGTACATGGACACTGAGATCTCTCTGCTCATCTGCACTACCAAGGACCTTACCATTACTTTGCATTCCGGTTACTCCAACCAAAGTGAATCACCTCACATTTGTCTGCATTAAATTCCATTTGCCACCTCTCAGCCCAGCTCTGCAGCTTATCTATGTCCCTCTGTAACCTACAACATCCTTTGTCACTATCCACAACTCCACCAACCTTAGTGCCATCTGCAAATTTACTAACCCACCCTTCTGCGCCCTCATCCAGGTCGTTTATAAAAATGACAAACAGCAGTGGACCCAACACCAACCCTTACAGTACACCACTTGTAACTGGACTCCAGGATGAACATTTCCCATCAACCACCACCCTCTGTCCTCTTTCAGCAAGCCAAATACTGATCCAAACTGATATATCTCCCACAATCCCATTCCTCCGCATTTCATACTGTAGGGAACCTTTTCGAACGCCTTGCTGAAATCCATATACACCATATCAATCGGTTTACTCTCATCTACCTGTTTGGTCACCTTCTCAAAGAACTCAATAAGGTTTGTGACACACGGCCTACCTTTCACAAAACCGTGCTGACTATCCCTAATCAAATTATTCTTTACTAGATTATTATAAATCCTATCTCTTATAGCCTTTTCCAACAGTTTACCAACAACTGAAGTAAGGCTCACTGGTCTATAATTACCAGGATTGTCTTGAACAGGGGAACCACATTTGCTATCCTCCAGTCTTCTGGCACTATTCTTGTAGACAATTACAATTTAAAGATCAATACCAAAGGCTCTGCAATCTCCTCCCTGGCTTCCCAGAGGATCTTAGGATAAATCCCATCCGGCCCAGGGGACTTATCTATTTTCACACTCTGCAGGATTTCTAATACCTCTTCCTTGTGAGCCTCAATCCTGTTGGAAACAAAATTCAATAAAATTTAGACGAGACCACCAAAACTGGAAACAAGACAATTTATTATGAACTTGCAAGTAAGGGCTTCAATTGCATAAGCAAATGAGCAAATTAGAACTTAGGTTAGTGTACAGTTATACCTTTTGAGCTGAGTGAGGTCATCTCTCCAGACTCCTAATTACCCAATCTCTCGTACTGTGCCAGACCACTGCCCAGCGGTGCTCCACCCTTATTACTTCTCCCTTCCCCAGGTTGGCAACCTTCCTTTCTGTAAGTGCTGACACATACATTTATTTTGTCAACAGTACATCTAGCTCTGGTTTAACATTTTATATCAATTCTGCTGGTACATTCCATCCTTGGACATTTCATTAACTTGTATCATTTGTATAGCTCAAGCATTTCAGTTATCTCAGCTTTTTGCTGAAAGCATAATTTTACAAAAATAACTTTTTGTTATAGTAATTACACACCAAAGTTAGCATTTAGTTAACCACAATTATACACTGAAAAGTCCCTAAATACCTGCAGGGTTAATAGTTCTCTTGCTGTACCACTTTTCTGTATGCTTTTTCTATATCTGCAAAAACAACACTATACCCCATTTCTAACAATCCTACCTAGTCTAGTAGCCTGTATCTCAGTATTCTCCTTGATAACATTGTTGTTTTCTAGAGTGAATACTGTCGA
Organism: Chiloscyllium punctatum; assembly: GCF_047496795.1. Taxonomy (NCBI): domain Eukaryota; kingdom Metazoa; phylum Chordata; class Chondrichthyes; order Orectolobiformes; family Hemiscylliidae; genus Chiloscyllium; species Chiloscyllium punctatum. The sequence goes on from NC_092742.1 coordinate 27,741,220, forward strand.
AAAATATTCATTTAATGCTTCCCCTATCTCCTCTGACTCCACACACAACCTCCCAGTACTAGCCTTGATGGGCCCTAATTTTACTCATGTCATTCTTTTATTCCTTAAATACCTATAGAAAGCCTTAGGGTTTACCCTGATCCTATCCACTAACAACTTCTCATGTCTCCTCCTGGCTCTCCTGAGCTCTCTTTTTAGGTCTTTCCTGGCTACCTTGTAACCCTCAAGCGCCCTAACTGAGCCTTCACATGGGCATGGATGGGATAAATAGACAAAGTCGTTTCCCTGGGGTGGGGGAGTCTGGAAATAGAGGGCATAGGTTTAGGGTGAGAGGGACAAAATATAAAAGGGACCTAAGGGGCACCTTTTTCACACAGAGGGTGGTACATGTTTGGAATGAGCTGCCAGAGGAAGTGATGGAGGCTGGTACAACTGCAACATTTAAAAGGCATCTGGATAGGTATATGCATAGGAAGGGTTTAGAGGGATATGGGCCGGAAGGGCTTGGAGGGATATGCTGGCAGGTGGGACTAAATCAGCATGGGGTCTGTTTCTGTGTTGTATATTTCTATGACTCTATAAGTAGATGACATATTCATGCTGCACATTTTCAAGCATCCATCACACTGGATATTGAAGGCATCACACCAGACAACAACTACACATTCAGTCATGACAACATGTAGCACAGCACAAAACACCACCAAATTTATCATATCTGGATAAAGACTCAATGTGGTTATTTCCTACATTAGCTGAATTTTCTTATACACACACATTCTTGAACATGCAATCGAGAAAGCGTTTCCATTCTTTGAAAGGAAAGGGGGATGAGGTTGCATTTTACCATGGATTCCAGGTACTGTCCCTTTAAATCAGCTACGTGACATCACACCTCGGATTATTATGGCATAAAGGTAACCATTTCACCTTAGCAACAGTCTCTTTCTGTAATAGTGTCAGTTCAGTCAGTTGGTTGTGTGTGTATTGTACAGTAACACGAGTAAGCACAGAAACCAGACTGCATGTGTTACTTTGTGATATTAGAACCTTTTTACTAGTTGGATTTGGAAATAAACCTCAAGACATTGACTGAACAGAGCCTGACGATCCATGGTTTATGTTATGTGGGTTAACATAGTAAATTACAAATAGCATCAGCTACTTCTCACTAGATAATTGTTTCTCTCTCCTTAGGGCCTGTAAACAAAGATTCCCATGTAGTTTGTCTTGTGCCAGGCTCTGCTGTTGTTATCACCGCAACAACTTGTGTGCAATAATTGCTCCCTCTGTGTTCTTAATAGCTCCTGTTTGTATTCTCCCTGGAACCAGCCTTGGTGGCAATTTATTTAAGTGGTCTCTCACCATTTTCCTCCCTAGGATATTATCAATGTGCCACATGTTACATTGAGCATCCTGGAATTAAATTAGCTTCCTTTGATCTAATTCAATAATTGAATCCTTTTATTCACAGGTTTACGTGAGATACAAAGCACAGAAGCCAACCATTTGGTTCAACCTTATCTCTGTTGGTATTGAGTTTTGACATAGTCTTCCACTTCCTTTTGACAGAAAATTCTAGTTACTAATCACTCCCTGAAAATAAAAACAAAACTTTTCTTTATTAGATTTATTACTAACAATTATACATTTATGGCCCCTTTTGCCCAGATGTGTAAACTTTATACCTACCATGTCCAACCCATTCAGAATATTAAAGACTTTTGTCAGATCACCTTTTCACCTCTACAGAAAATGTCCCACATGTTCAATCCTTCTTGATATCTATAATCTAATGTCATGATCTAACCTGGTCCTCATACAAGTTTAACATAGCCTCGTTACTTTGAATACTAAAATCCTGGAAATAAATCTTAATATATTGCTAAAAATCACACAACACCAAGTTATAGTCCGACAGGTTTATTTGAAAGTACTGGCTTTCGGAATGTTGCTCCTTCATCAGGTAACTGTGGAGGAGGATCAAAAGACACAGAATTTATTGCAAAAGATCACAGTGTCATGCATGCAACTGATGTGACATACTGAACAAACCTAGATTGCTGTTAAGTCTGTCTTCTTTTAGAAGGGGTTGCAGGTTTTCGTTCATTAATATGCAAATTCCAGGACTTCTTTCAAATCACATTCTCGAGATAATGTAAGGTTTTATTAAAAATATGATATCTCAGCTCAGACAATACATTAAAGGTGCAAGATTAGAGTCTGTCTGTATCCCAATCTTAGGTCAGACTGGTTGTATTTCCAAAAGTAGGAATTCATAAAAGGTTACGTGGATTGACGGCCTGCAGATTGTGTGTATTGAATGAAATAGAATGTATCTGCAATTATAATTCCCCATAGACCTATATTTGTGCATGTGCATGCATGTGAGGGAGAGAGGGAGGGAGGGAAAGAGAGAGAGAGTGAGTGTGTGTGTAAGAGAGTGTATGTTTGCTTGTGTGTGCCTCTTAGGGGATATATGTGTGTATGTCTGAGAGAGAGCGTCTTATGAGAGAGGGTCTGCATGAGTTTGTGAGTTTGTAAGAATGTGCACATTCACACACTCTCTCTTTCTTTCTCTCTTTCTCCCTCATGTGCACGCTCACACACATGTAAGTCCATGGGGTGATTTTGCATTTGCAGAATTGTAATTGCAGATACATTCTATTTTGTTCAAAGAACACACAATCTGCATGCAGCCAATGCAATGTAACATTGTATAAATTCCTACTTTGGAAGTAGAACCAGTCTGATTCAAGACTGGAATACAGACAGACTCTAACCTCACATGTTTAATGCATTGTCTGAGCTGAGATGTCACCTTTTATTAAAATAAAACCATAAGTTATCTTGAGAATGTGTTTGAAAGAGGTTCTGAGATTTACATATTAATGAACCAAAACCTGCAACCCATTCTAAAAGACGAAAAGCTTTACAGCAGTCTAGGTTTGTTCAGTGTACCATATCAGTTGCATGCATGACACAGTGATCTTTTGCAATAAAGTCTGTGTCTTATGTTGCTGCTCCACAGCTGCCTGATGAAAGAGCAGCACTCCAAAAGCTAGTACTTCCAAATAAACCTGTCGGACTATAACCTGGTGTTGCGTGATTTTTAATTTTGTCCATCGCAGTCCAACATTGGCACCTCCAGATGATAATATATTGTTAGCAGTTTCAGTACTTCATGGGCTTATTATGCTGCTTTTAATGATTTGGTCACCTGTATCCCAAGGTATGTGCTGTACAACCCCACTCAGTTTCTTATTTCTTTGAAAGTAATTTGGGTTATTGTTGAAAAAGCACACCACATCATATCTATTTAATCTAAAGTTCATTTTTCACTCAATAACCCAGTCTGTCAGTTTTCTAATGTCTTCATGTATTATGTCACATTCTTGCTTATGTCTATTCCTAAAAGTAGGCAATTCTTGTTAAGTCTTGAGAGGCAAAACGTGTTTATGTTTTTGTATTCTTGCTTCCTGAGCACTATTTAATATTATTTTTGAGGCTAGAGCAAACATTTTTACTAATATGATATCGACATGACAACAAACAACAACATTGTAAATCTCAGAAATTCTCTGGAAAGTAAATCACTTTTAGAAACAAATGATCCTGTTATGGTCTCTAGAATCAAATTTCTATATTTGAATGAAATCGTCTTTTGTGAATTTTCCTCTGAACAAGACAAGGATTTTACAATGTGTCATAACCGATCTTTCACAATACATGGCATTCCTATTAAACAGAGAATACTCCGAGTGTAAATGATCCCGAGAAGTCGTGAAATTCAAGAGACCTGAATTTTACATCACAATCAATCTTACTTCTTCCACGATGCGTCTTGTGAAATATTACTCGTTTCACGATGGCACCTCATGACACACAAGGTGGCAACTGAAAAATACTTTGACAGATGTTACATGTAGGCCAGAGCTTACAGAATTTAAAAAGTGGTTTTTTTTGCTGCATGCCTATAGATATGTGGGAAATCTTAAGTAATAGACATTGGTCTCTGTTGTATATTGAGTATAAAGCTTCCAAAATGTACCAATCTGAATGTGTGACAGAATTTGATGGAAGCCCATATTCCATTATGGATGAAAGTTAGGGATCAACTTGATTGTATAACATCAAAGAAAATATGGAATGTAGAGCTATTTATTTGAGGACACAAGTAGCACTGAATTGGTAAATTGCAATCCTATTTAATAAGACATCCTTCGGTATAATACACTGCTCAGATTGCAGGAATGTTTCCTTTTAAATGTTGCCAATGGAAATCATATCTTGCTCCCAGGTTTCATCCAGAACTGAAAATGACTTACTTATTCCTCTGTAGGGCATCTGGAACTCTTAGTAAAACTGCTGAACCCTATCTTCAGAGCCCTAATTTGGTCTTCCCAGTAATAACGTTCCTAATTGGAACAAGACATTGACAATTTTCTGCACAAAGAGCTGAAACATTGGAAGTAATAACTATCAAACCGTAGGAATTCAAATCTTGTAACCTTCTGAAGAGAAGCAATTTTTTCAAGAATATATAGGAAGCTGGGCAATTTTGAAAGATTACCTTAAATTGCTACTAATTTATTTTGTTTCTTTTAAAGAAAACTTTGCTTCAAGCGTTCATTACATAGATCACAAATTCTACATTGCTTGAAGGTTGCATGATCTAAAAATTATTACAGGAATGTATGTGTGGAAATTCTTTTCTGTCAAGAACACAATTTTCTTTGCATATTTCAAGTCTGTAAAAACATCAAGAAATTTGTATCTTCATAATAGCATGCAAATTAGATACTGCAAACTATATGATACCTCTAAGTGAGTAAGGTGCAACAATACTAATAGAATTAGTTAAGATCATTACCATGCATAAAAGTGAACACAAAAGGGCAAGGAGAGGAAAAGGTCACTTATCCTTTCAATGTTCATCCTGGCAATGCTCCCAGCATAGTGTCTAATTCAGCATAGTGTCTCATTATATTGTTGCCTCTAATGACAATGCTTGATGATTCAAACTATTTGTCAGTCTTTAATTGTCACGGGATAATGTAAAATTACTGCAGGTTAGTGAGCAAAAGAATTTGGCGAGGAGGGGCAGATATGCCTTTTATATGTTTTCCTTCTCTTTCTTTAATTATTTTTGATAGCCTCCAGAGAGACTGGAATTAAAAAGCCACATGAGAAAACAGGGTCTGATCAGTAAAATATCAAAGATTAACATTACAGGAGCATTAATCACTAGTAAAGACTATATTAAACCCAGCAAGAGGTGGCACAGACTCAATGGTTAGCACTGCTGCCTCATACCACCAGGGACCTGTGTTCAATTCCACCCGTGGGAATTGTATGGAGTTTGCACATTTTTCCCTGTGTCTGTGTGTGTTCCCTCCCAGAGTACCAAAGATATGCAGGTTAGGAGGATTAGCTATGCTAAAGTGCCCATCGTGTCCAATTATGTGCAGGCTAGGTGGATTAGCCATGCAAAATGCAGGATTACAAGGATTCAGTGTGATGCTCTTCGAAGGGTTGCTGTGGACCCAAAGGACTGAATAGCCTGCTCCCACACTGTAGGGATTCTGTGAGTATAAAAGTACATTTATTTTATGGGAGGCCAATTCAGCCATGCAAAATGTGCATCTTGTGGCATTTGGTGAATTATGGACAGGTTGTATAACCAAGATGAACACATATGCAGAAAGTTTCATAAGCTCCAGGACTTTGCACTCAAGTAATGTTGGAGTCATTGTGTTGCATCCATGAGGTTGAAGGTTATAGGAATAGCATTTTCAAAGAGGTGTTTACAGTGCAGGTTCGGAGCATGCAGGCAAATAATAAATGGCTGAGTTCCAGACAGTAAAAGGAAACTAGGCAGATGGTGCAGGATTCCCCCTGAAGTCCTACTCAATGTCCAGTTCTCCATCTTAGGTACTCATGAGGATGATCGTTCCTCAGAGGTGTGCAGCAAGTGCTATATCCGTTGCACTACAAGTGGGCCATCTGTACTGAGGGAAGGAGGAAGAGTGGAAGAGCAGAAGTTGTTGGGAATTCATTAATTATGTTTGTAATTGTCATTTAACAGACTATTAACTCTACACTGAGTTTGGCAACAAAAGACATTCAGAGATTTTCAAGAGTTTCATTGCAAATCTATAATTTAGTAAAAACAGTAGTTTGAACATTTCCCTTCTGGACATTTCTCCTATCTAGAATCCAATTCTATATTTGGGTAGAACCCAAGTCAATTATGTTGGAACTTCTTATGCTCTCCTCATTTATGTCTTCCCGTACTATGGAAGCTTGGAGTCTTCAAAACTTCTGAGAGTTCAATTGGCCTGAAATACTTGAATTATTTAACGTGAAATTTTGACAGAAGCTTTCCAAAAAGCTCTAAAGAAATGATTCAATTTATTCCACGGCTCTTTCAAATAATCAAGAGAGAAGTTGGACCAGGTTCCTTTTCGAAATCAAAACCAATTGTTTCTTAATAAACCATTGCTATACTGGCCAGGTCTAACCTGCCTCTGGCAACACATTTAATTATATTCTTATTGATAATTTTGATATATTCTTTTGTTAATTCATTCAATCAATAAGTTTAAGATGGTTTGTTACTGCTAAATCCTTTTGTTTTGCAATATCACTTCCACTATGAGTCAAAGAGTCATAGAGTTGCATAGTACAGAAATAAACCCTTCGGTCCATCTCGTCTATGCCTGAACAGATAGTGTAAATTAATCTAGTCCCATTTGCCAACATTGAGCCTATATCCCTCTCAACCCTGTTCTCACCAAGTGCCTTTTAAATGTCGTAATTGTACTAGCCCCCACCACTTCCACTGGCAGCTCATTCCAGATATGCACCAACCTCTGTGTGGAAAAAGTTGCCCCTTAGGTCCCTTTTAAATCTTCCTCCTCTGATCTTAAAGCTATGCCCTCTAGTTTTGGACTCCCCTACACTTGGAAGAGACTTTGACTGTTCACCCTATTTATGCCTCTCATGATTTTATAAACCTCTATAAGGTCACGCCTCAGCCTCCAATGTTCCAGGGAAAATTGCCCCAGCCTATTCAGCTCCTCCCTATAGTTCAAACCCTCCAATACTGGCAACATTCTTATAATTTTTTTCTGAACCCTTTCAAGTTTCACAACATTTTTTGAATAGCCGGAATTGAACGTAGTATTCCAACAGTGGTATAACGAATGTCCTGTACAGCCACAACATGACCTTTCAACTCCTATACTTAATGAACTAACCGAATGCCTTCTTCACCAGCCTGTCTACATACATGGCTCTAATATCAAGTAACTATGACTTCAAAATCTTTCATAGAATCCCTACCGTGAGGAAACAGGCCCTTCAGCCCAACTAGTCCACACTGACCCTCTGAAGGCTAACCAAGCCAGACCCATTTCCCTACCCTAATGTCCTATATTTATCCCTATTAATACACCTAACGTACACATCCCTGAACACTATGGGCACTTTAGCACAGCCAATTCACCTAACCTGCACATCTTTGGATTGTGGAAACCAAAGCACTCAGGGGAAACCCACGCAGACATAGGGAGAATGTGCAAACTCCACAAAGACAGTTGCCTGAGGTTGGAATCGAAACTGGGTCCCTGGCGCTGTGAGACAGCAGTGCTAACCATTGAACCACAATGCTGCCCTTTTTAGCTTACCATAGATGTGTTACAACTAAAAATTCTGTTATCTTCCACAATGAATGTTCGAGAAAATATTTGAAATCTTTGATCATCTTTGACTTCACTTCCACTTTAAGCTTCAAAATGTTCTTTAATTGCTTCATTATATGTTCATACTTTAATATCCTGCTTAACGTATTTGACAGCATTTGTTTAGGCCTAGCTTACATTGTGTCTTACCTGCGTCAGCAAATCTATATTTCCTTTCAACATTCCTTTCTCTCCTTTTATTTCCTTCCCTTAGGAATATCTCGTAACTGTTTGTTGGCTGTAATTGTGCAATCATTCAATATTTATCACATCAGCCAATGTGAGTCACTAACCACTTGTTGTAAATCACAACAAATGTTTTGTGGAAGGAGCATTGTCGGGTATGATGTATCATGGCTGGTGATAGCGTGCAGTTTTGCGTCTACAATGGTCCAGATGGTGAATTCAGCTAAGCTGCTGTAGGAAATTACCAAGTGGAAACCAGAAACCTCCCAGGAAGAAGCGAGCAAACACAACAGAACTAATAGTTCCCTTAAGTAGTCTTATTTCAATAGGGCCCTTTCAATTGACATAACTCTTCCTCTTAATAGCATTACCTTGTACACTTTCATTTGCAAGCAATGAAAAGAGACAGAACAGTCCTCAGTCTCAATTAATCAGTATCCCAAAGCAGTACATATCACACATGAAAGCTTAGCCATAGAGCAGCAAGTCTGTTGCAGGTCACAGATCAAAAATAACTCAGAAGCAAATAGCCCCCAGGTTATATTTTGAATATCAGTGACAGAACTTTATCAACTTATATCTCTTGTTACGGCGTAAATTTCTGCGCATCATAAATCTTAGGTCTCTCATGGTGCTGAATACTTTAATAACAAAGAAGGTTTGAGGCATCTCCAAATGAAGACATGCGTGTGTAGCACAATTTGGTAAAATTGTCAATTAAAAGTCAATGGCTCAAAGATTGTAATATAGTAATTAACCTTTTAGACATCAAAAAAATTACTGAGGCGCTAAATACTTTCTGCTTTATGTTCATTCTAATGCTCCTTATACCTTCATTTTGAATATTAACATTTTGGATTTTTTTTCATATTTAAAGCAGGTTTCCAGGGTAACAGCATTTTTGCTGTCTTTTCACCAGAAAATTACAGAAACAAGACATAGCAATTATGACTCTGTAGAAATTAAAGTTACTTCCAATGGGAAATTTAATTTCTTTGATTGAAATGTTAAATGAAACAAAACCCAAAACAACTCTAAGTATGAATTTATTAACAAAGCAATGACTACTAATAAGAAAAAAAATTAAATTTCAGTTGTAATCTGTGGGTGACAAACAAATTACTTTATTATATCATTCATGGCATTGCACTCTTGAGTATGAATTTTATATGTAAATTCGAGCTCCCAAAACTTTCTCAGAATCAGATATTAGGTAACTAAACACTTGCCTGTTTCATCTTGCAATTTGTATCCATAAAGAATTCACAGCCTTTTATAAATATGCTTGAAAATGCAGCAACATCAGAGTACAATTTCTGTTACCACTGTCCTTGTGCCTGGAATTAAAAAGGGGCACTTAACCAAGGGATGAATTGTAGTAGAGTACCAATGTTTAGATTTTTGTATGAGCAATTCTGTGCAAGAGGCTTAATTAGCTCACATACGCTGAGGAAGGGTCACTCAATCTGAAATGCTAACACTGATTTCTCTCCACAGATGCTGCCACACCTCTTGAGCTTTTTCAAAATTTTCATTTTTCTTTCTAATTTACGGTATCCACAGTTCTTTCAGTTTTTGCTTAGTTAGTTCAGTTGACTGGTTTGCAATGCAGAGGGATGCCAGTGATGTGGGTTCAATTCCTGCACCAGCTGAGGTTCCAAAGCAGGACTCTCTTTCTCAACCTTTCCCCTCACCTGAAGCCTGGTGGCAGTTCAGTTAAAACACCAGTTACCTCTCTGTAAGGAGGGAGTGAGACGATGGTTCATCTACTTATTTATTCTGACCAAGCAAAATGAATTAGCAGCAATGTTAGTTGAGTTTGCTGATGGCCATGTCTGTAAAATTGTACTATTTCTCAGTTAAATAGATTTTTCCCCTGAGTGTGTACAATGACAGGACTGAGTTGCATTCATTTTAACATCACAAAGAACACCTTTGTTTCTTGCTGCAGCAATTGATGCTCTGTTGCATAAACAATAGGGAAGGGGCAAAGGTTCCTTCGATGAGTAACTGCAGCCCATACAAACTGGCCTTGAAGCAATGTGTACAGGCTTCAGTTCAGACAGTGGCTTCCATCTTGAAGTTACTCAAGATTTTAAAGGGCTCCTATGATATGTTATTGTTTCTCCTATTTTCAATGACCACGTGCTGGATTAAACTGACCTTCAGCAGGAACGACATGACTGCTGCAAGCAAATGATGTTGCTCATTAATTACCATATTTAAGCTTACATGTAAATGCATGGACTACCCAAAGATTATGCAACCCAGTTTCTTTTACCGTTGGCATCAGCTCTTCACAAACTTTAAGATAAAGCAAAGTTAAAACTACAAAAACAGAAAATTTACATTTGATTGAACCTTTAGTTCATATCTTGGTTGAGGAATTAATTATGTCTGTCTACTGCTCTCTCTCTGTCTCTCTCCCCTTAAGGTCTCTCCTTGACAAAGACCACTCCATCCAACAGAGATCCACAGATGCCATCTAACTCCCCTGTTTGGTACTCAGCTCACCATTACTACCTGTTGCTGGAGGCCCTATTTCCCACTTCCCTGCTTGAAACTTGCCATCCCAGTAGCTTCATATAGTGACCCACAGTGACTGTTCAATAAGTGTTTTGGACCAGGCCAGCACCCCCCTCAAAATATTTTGAGAAGGTAGCCTAGTCCTTAACTTTATCTGATTTTAAAGGCAGATGTGAGGTGGATATTCTAGGTGCGATTCAACTGGTGAAACCACTCGGCTTTAAACAAAACAGAATTTATTTAAACACTACAAACAAAAGAAAATGGAATTTGGAATAACAACTATTGAGAAAAGTAACTGACCTGACATACTAACTATTACTAATTAACTGCTCCAATACAGTAACATCCCACAAACACACTCCTTGGCGAAAAGGTCAATTCAAACACAAATTCTTACAAACAAGAGGGAACAAAATCTAAAGCAATTTCAGAAGAATGTCAGAGGAGTTCTTTACTGAAGCTTGCAACTCCCCTGAACTCACATATCTTGTGACTGCTACAGCTAAAACAAACTAGAAAAAACCTGAACTGGGAGGACTGGCCACTCCATTTCCATTATTAAATTGCTAAACTCCCTAGACTCCTCAGCATCTCTGCATTTATGACCTCTCTTCAAAAAAAAATACAAGGACAAAATAACCTTGTTAAAGTGACAGCATCATACATAAGTAATTGCGTGATCAGCAAGTTTGAGTGCAATGTAATGGGTAAAACATTCAGGTTAATATTAGTAGCAGCATTCTCTTCTTGTATCATCTCTCTGGGCAAATGATAAGAGTGGGGATGATCTCCAGCATTTGTACAAAAAAAACTTTTCAGTTGCATATCTGTACTAGTTCTTTCCATGGCATCCAGGTTTTGTGGAAGATCCAGGTTTAAATCTAGGTCAGTCGAGCCTCCAAGTGTCATATGATTGATAGCACTAATTACTTTCATTGTTGCCACCCAGCAGATCATCGCTGCACCTCATCCTGGGGCTGGAAATGGAATAGGCCAGGCCCCATTGGAAGTGCCCCTTTTCTTCATAACACACAGGTGAATCCAGTCTTCCTCAATTCAGGTTCTCTGAAATCATGCATTGGAACTACATGCTGCACAATACCACTAATGAGGTCCTTGCCTCCAGACCTTTGTCGTTAAATAACTCACTTCTGTGAACTGTTTTCTAAAGCTGCCTCCAGCTACCAATTCAAAACACTGGTGCAAACACCTATGTCCAGTTGGCTATCCTACAATAAAATTAATTGGAAACTGAGTCTGTTAGTATTCTGATAACTAATGAATGGACTATTGTGCTGTGTGAGGTTCAGAATTCTGAGAATACCCAGTATTGGCTAGTTGGAGGTCGCTTCAAGAATCGTGATAATTTGAGTGGGTAAAAGGACAACCCAATTCCCTGTGATTTGACCTGCTCGAGACCATGTACAGGCTGCTCCTCTCGAGTAGATGGAACAATATCAAAGACCTAGGAGAAAGTGAGGACAGCAGATGCTGGAGATCAGAGCTGAAAAATGTGTTGCTGGAAAAGCGCAGCAGGTCAGGCAGCATCAAAGGAGCAGGAGAATCAATATTTCGGGCATAAGCCCTTCTTCAGGAATGACCTTGTTAAAGTGACAGCATCATCACATAAGTAATTGTGAGAGCAGCAAGTCTGAGTCCAATGTAATGGGTAAAACATTCAGGTTAATATTAGTAGCAGCGTTCTCTTCTTGTATCATCTCTCTGGGCAAATGATAAGAATGGGGATGATCTCCAGCATTTGTACAAAAAAAAACTTTTTAGTTGCATATCTGTACTAGTTCAAAGACCTCTTTGCTCCCAAACCTCAAAATATGTTGTTCACATCAGTCACCATAAATGCACTCCAAGGATGTCTGGATGTCTCTTACCAGGTTTAAGCCTAATATCATGCGTATTCTCAACTTCCTTACTTCCAGTGAATTATCTATTGGGTACCAATCGATAAAACTAACAGAAGACCCAGATTATGAAAAGTGTGATTGTAAACAGATAGAAAGAGCTTAATTCTAGATTAGAGTGGTGCTGGGAAATCACAGCAGTTCAGACAGCATCCGAGGAGCAGGGGAATTGACGTTTCAGGCAAAAGCCCTCCATCAGGAATATCTTGATGAAGGGCTTTTGCCAGAAAGATCGATTTCCCTCCTTCTTGGATGCTGCCTGAACTGCTGTGCTTTCCCAGCACCACTTTAATCTAGAATCTGGTTTCCAGCATCTGCAGTCCTTGTTTTTACCTAAGAAGAGCTTGATGCATGCCGTGTAAGGAATGTACAGCCCTGCAAAGTTTCAGACCCAATCATCTCAAACCTCTCCATCTCAAAAAAAAATGGCGAACGATAGTTGACATCTTTATTCTTATGTCAGTTAGGCATGCCCCCTTCTACTTGCCAAATCTCCTTCTAATATAATGCAAGTACCCATTCTTCTACTTAAGAACTTTGCTACCCCCCTCACACAGGCTATTGGTGGGTGATCCCCACTAACTTGGTAAGAAAGTAAGACTTCATTGTCACCGCATCAAGATCCTAAAACTCTCCAAGTAAGAGAATCTCTGGAATACAGAATGACAGACAGCTGTTTTATAGAAGACAATGTTTTGTGACATGGTGGTCAACATCGTGTTAAATATCTCCTGACATGGCTCGGCAACACCTCTCAGGTTATATTTGGTGGATATATCTGACATTTCCATTTGCTGCAGAGGAGAACTGTAGACTGAGAAGGTGCACGATCCAATGAGTTATTATTTCTGTGTCTTCTTCTCAGGCAGCTGAGCTTTTTATTTTCTGCTCAGTTCTTCCAAAGCCTTTCCAAACAAACAGCAACCAGCAACCAGCTGTCATTGTCAATTGTAGGCGCTCTTATAACTTTATGGTAGGTCCCAGGAAGTTGTTACCTAGTGGGCAGTTCACTCGATGAAAAGTCTTTGTTAATATGGCTATCAACCATTCGAAGGACATTTCTGAGTTTATGGCCTAACAATGAGTGTGTGCTGATGGAATTAGTACTTTCCAGAACCTCTGAGTCAGTGACCATTTCCTGACAAGAGATGTCTGAGACAGCAATGGTTAACACTGCTGAGTCTTTTCTTCTGTCTCAAATATGTGGTATCCAGTTCTCGCCATTGTAAAGTGATACACTGAGGACACAGTTTGACTTTCTCAGTTGGGCTACTCTTATTCAGCTCGAACTTAACAACTGAGACTGTTCCAATACGTGTGTTGATTTCAGCATCAAGTGCCAGTTTACTGGTAATGGGGGAGTCTGGCTATGTGAAGCTGTCAATAGCTCAAGTGACACCCTGAATGATGTCTGACGATGGGTGGCAACATTCTGGATAATGACATTTCACTTTTTGCTGCTGATGTCCAAACCAAATTCTTTAAAGAATTAAGAGAGTATGACCATTTGCCATGGAAGATTTTCCTTGGTATAAAATGCTAGTACCATATAACAGTGTCAATACAGAACAACTCTCTAGTGAAGACTTGACACAATTTTCTCTTGGTGCTTAGTGAGCAAATCTGAACAGCTTTCCTCCAGTTTGGATATGCAAATCACTCAGTAGTTATCTTGAAGGCACAAGGAATCCACAGGTTCAGTATGTGGCTCATCAGTGATGGGTGATAAATGCAGCTCTTACTAGCAACACCCTCATCCCTAGTATGAATAATACTCATTTTAATTAACTACTTATGGTCTGGTGTTAATTTGTTGCACATTAGTCAGGACGTCCGAACACGCACTTTTACATGCGTGTTATTGTCCAGTGTCATAGAGAGTAGAGGCTCCAACAATCTGTTGATCATGTGGCTGATCAGGAATCTCTCCCAATCTTATTGGCTGCCATTGACATGTGTTGGAAGGACCTGTAGTTTGATGTTCTACTTGCTTGGCTGCTTTTTGAGTGCACCTTCCTTGGTCATCAAGCCCTATGGTAGGGTGCATGCTCAGAGCTTCTGATGCTACCTACTGCAAATCAAGAATTATGGTTTGACTCTCATGTAATTAGAAAATGGCACACAGCATGTGAAAAATAGCAACACCACATAAATTATGCACTTTAGATTACAGAAATTCTCAGCGCTTGACTGTACATTACTCTGCATCATGCAAATTATCACTATAAATGGGGTAAGACTGATAAAAAGCAAAAACAATTAGAGACAACAGAACTTTCATTTTACCCTCTTGAGAACAATTGTTCCATTTTTGTCTGGAGACTGTCTACATCATCCACGGCTGAATTGACAGATCAAAGTTATTAAATCCTGTGAACACATTGCCAAAGGCATAGGCACCTGTAATGAGGAACTCAAGGTTCTGTAGAAAAAATGTCCCTCTACAATTTTTAAATATCTACAGTACATAGGAATGCAGCAGAAATGCATACATTTTGCACATATTAGAAAACACGTCACAATAATATCATAAAAGCTTTTGTACTTTCTCAAAGAAAAAAAATGCAGTGATCCTTCCAATGATCCTTTTGTAACACAGACAGACTGGCTGTCTGCTGAATAAATAACATCTCATCTATCTCAGAGGAGATTTATATATGCCAAATGATGCATAAGTCAACATTGCAGAAATGAGTCGAAGTAGAATGAGCTTTACAAAAGGACAAGCATCTAGGATATCATCAAAGTCACACAATAACTCGAATGCGATGTTCAGTGAACGGCTGAATGACACCAGTTATTTCTTAAACTGGCACTGGTCCACAAACCATCTGTGAGCTTTTGATATGAATGGAACCATATGAGAATATTCTCACTTACATAGAAGGGAGCTGGAGGATAACACTGGCAACAGTTTCAAAGGCTGTAACAGACCAAGTATAAGCGAGTCGAATGTACTATTGTCATAATTGAAAAGGTGACTTTATGGGCCACTAGAGTAATGTAGTAGAGGAAGAACTCTGAATGAAGTGCTTCAAATAAGGATTTTCTGAAAGATGGGCAAAGGTTTGGGAGTCAACAACACCTTCCAGGATTTTTGGAAGGTAAATGAGGTTGGGTCTGGAGGAGTAGGTGGTAAGGACAGAGTGAAAGGAGAGTAGTATAGATTTGAAGGGGAATTGGACATTCCTAAGGGGAACATTAACAATATCAGTTAATATGAGGAACATCAAAGGAAGCTGGCTATTCAGTAGTTAGGTGTAAGAAATTCAAGAGAGCAAGAGTTGAGGCAAGATAAGCTCAGAGAGGGATCAGCAAAGATTTTAAATTCATTCTTGGGACATGGGTGACACTAGCTGGCCATCGTTTATTGACTGTCCCTAGTTGCCCTTGAGAAGGTGGTGGTGAGCTGCCTTCTTAAACTGCTGCAGTCCACCTGCTGTGGGTTGACCTACAAGGACCTTAGGTAGGACACCTGTGTGGTGTACACCAATGACCTGGTGATTTTTAGTCACTCATGGAAGGAACATTTATAACATTTATCGGACTTGTTCGATTGACTTTGGAAGGCAGGCTCGGTGGTAACCCTGGCTAAAAGTGAATTTGCCAAAGCTCAAGTCACCTTCCTGGGCCATGTTATTTGACATGGACAAACGGCCCCACGGGATGTGAAAACAAAAGTAATTGGGGAATTTCCCATACCATTGACAAGAAGAGCAGTGCCACGGTTCCTGGGATTGAGTGGATTTTTGCAAAGGTTTGTGCCAAATTTTAGCAGGGTGGCTGCTTTACTCACTGAATTGCTAAAAGGACAGCAAGATGCATCAGTGGACAGCGGACTGGCAGAAAGCGTTTGACAGCCTGAAGACTATGTTAATCACTGCCCCAGTATTGCCACACCTGATTACACAAAGCCTTTCAAGGTGGCTATCGATGCCAGTGATGTGGGTGTCGGTGCAGTGCTCCTGTGTTATGGACAAGGCCAGAACATTCAAAACATTCTGAAGCAGGCAGCCCAGACCCTAACTTTGCAATTTGTTTTGTAGATCGGCATGGTGGCTCAATGATTACCACTGCTGCCTCATAGCACCAGGGTCCCAGGTTCAATCCCACCCTCGGGCGACTGTCTTTGTGGAGTTTGCACATTCTTCCCGTGTCTGCGTGGGTTTCCTCCGGGTGCTCTGGTTTCCTCCCACAGTCCAAAGGATATGCAGGGCAGGCAAATTGGCCATGCTAAATTGCCCATAGTGCTAGGTGCATTAGTCAGAGGAAAATGGGTCTGGGTGGGTTACTCTTCGGAGGGCCGATGTGGACTTGTTGGGCCGAAGGGCCTGTTTCCACACTGTAGGGAACTTAAGCCAATCTAAAAAGTGTACAAAGAAAATTACCCGGATTAAGTTAGCAAGGCTGACTACCACGTTAAAAAAAGAAAAAAAGTTATTCACAGAATTACACGAAGAACGGAATACAGAACTCAGTCTCTCTAAACTAGACTTAAGTATACTGTTCAGAATTTCACAACAGTCCCAATAAGCAAACCCCTTTTAAAACATGGTAGAATAAAAAAGGGTGAGATGCTTACAGGTTGAAGTTAGAAGGGCAGAAGAGAGAGTTTCCACACAGCTCACTGTTGAACTCCCAACCAGTTGTGGACTGAACTAAACAGCTTAGCTAGAGAGCTGTCCACTCCCCTTTCATTCTACAGATCACTTCTAAAACATGACCACTTTGGCCTGAAGTGTCATCTGTTTACAGATAAACAAAGCGGCCTCTCAATACCCTTTAATCTCTGTACCAAACCAGTCTAGTCGTAGCCAGCCTGGTTTATTACCCCTCTGAAAAAAATCAAGAACAGAGTATACTTGAGTCAAGGGACAGCTTTTAGCAAAAAAAGGGACTAGCTTTGTGATACCTCCCCCCTTAAAAAAAACCATCAATACCAAAAGATGGCTTCATTTTTAACCCTTCAAAAACCCTGTTAGTAGTCTAAACACACATATACACTATACCAACTATAAACATGCAGACGTGCACAACCACATGCAAATTCAGGCTATGGTACACCCAACTCCGAACATTTGAGTCTCGATAACGCATCAGCAATCACGTTTTTGCGACCTGCCACATACACAATTGTCAAATTGAATGGCTGCAACAACGAGCTCCATCTGAACAGTCTGGTGTTTTTGTCCTTAAATTTTTCCACCAATGTCAATGGCTTATGATCAGTGTATACGATTGTCTCAGATGCATTGCTGGTAATACACACACAGAAATTGTGTAATGCCAACACCAAGCTTAAAGCCTGTTGCTCCACTGTTGAATATTTCTGTTGATG
Organism: Chiloscyllium punctatum; assembly: GCF_047496795.1. Taxonomy (NCBI): domain Eukaryota; kingdom Metazoa; phylum Chordata; class Chondrichthyes; order Orectolobiformes; family Hemiscylliidae; genus Chiloscyllium; species Chiloscyllium punctatum. The sequence continues at coordinate 27,758,937 of NC_092742.1, forward strand.
AATGTTCAACTTTCTGGCAAAATACCCGATGAGTCTTTCTATCCTTTCGTCATCCTCCTGCAGGAGCACTGCACCGACACCCACATCACTGGCTTCGATGGCCACCTTGAAAGGCTTTGTGTAATTCAGTGTGGCTAAAACTGTGGCAGTGGTTAACACAGCTTTCAGGTTGGCAAATGCCTTTTGACAGTCCGCTGTCCACTGAAACTTCTTACTCTTTTTTTAACAATTCAGGGAGTGGAGCAGCCACACTGCTAAAGTTCGGCACAAACTTTTGGTAAATTCCTGAAGAAGAGCTTATGCCTGAAACGTCGATTCTCCTGCTCCTTTGATGCTGCCTGACCTGCTGCGCTTTTCCAGCAACACATCTTTAAGCTCTGATCTCCAGCATCTGCAGTCCTCACTTTCTCCTAAAATCCACTCAACCCAAGGAACCATTGTGCTGCATTTTCCTTCGATGGTGTGGGAAATTCCCCGATTACTTTCGTTTTTGCATCTCATGGGGCCATTTGTCCATGTCCAATAACATGACCGAGGAAGGTGACTTGAGCTTTGGCAAATTCACTTTTAGCTAGGTTTACCACCAAACCTGCCTTCTGAAGTCAATCGAACAAGTCCAATAAATGTTTTAAATGTTCCTTCCACAAGTGACTAAAAATCACCAGGTCATCAATGTACACCACACATTTGGGTAATCTGACAATGGCTTTATTAGTCAGTCTCTGAAATGTGGTTGGAGTGTTTTTCATACCAAATGGCATGACTTTGAACTGATATAGTCTATTTGGTGTTACAAAAGCTGAAATTGCCTTTCCTGTCTCTGAAAGAGGTACTTGCCAATAGCCTCTGAGCAAGTCCAACTTAGAAATGTAAGCTGCCTGTCCGATGTTTTCGACACAGCCTTCCAACTGTGGAATTGGATATGCATCAGTCTGTGTAAGAGTGTTGATGTTGTGATATCCACACATAACCATTGGTAACATCTGGCTTTGGCACCATGACTATTGATGAGCTCCATTCACTGTAACTCACTTTGATTATGTCATCTTGGAGCATGTGCTCTATCCCCTTCTGAACCTGTACCAACTTTAGAGGGTTATGCCTATAAGGATAAAGTGAGGATTGCAGATGCTGGAGATCAGAGCTGAAAATGTGTTGCTGGAAAAGCGCAGCAGGTAAGGCAGCATCCAAGGAACAGGAGAATCGATGCCCTGGGCATCATTCCTGAAGAAGGGTTGATGCCCGGGGCGTCGATTCTCCTGTTCCTTGGATGCTGCCTGATCTGCTGCGCTTTTCCAGCAACACATCAGCTATGCCTATAATGATGTTGTGCAAGCATCTCCTGTCTCTACATCATGCATAATTAGGTTAGTACTTCCCAGTTTATTTCCGCATACCTCCCCATGTGATAGTAATGACTCTTTCAGGTCACTTTGATCTTTTTGTGGAAGTTAACTCAATAATTTATCCCAATTTTTGACAACTTCCTCATTGTCCAATTTGCTTTGAGGAATGTCCAATTCAGAATCCTCTGACCTTGTAATCATTAACACCTTCTCCTCTTGCTTTCCTTCCCTATCTAAATACCTTCTGAGCATTTTCACAGACACAAATCTGTGAGATTTCTTCCTGTCTGGAGTCATTTATCAAATAGTTTTCCTCACTCAATTTTCTCTTGATCTGATAAGGTCCACTAAACCTTGCTTTTAAAGGCTCACCTGTTACTGGAGGTAACCTTATTCCCAACTGCAAAATTGTGAATCTGTGATCTCTTATCCGCTTCCTGTTTCATTGTTTGCTGTGATATGTTTAAATGCTATCTCACCAACTCTTCAGCTCTACTTAATCGTTCTCTAACGTTTGACACATCGTCCAAATGGGTGGTCTCTAAATTCTGACTTATTAATTTCTCCTTAATCAATTTTAACAGTCCTCTTACTTCATGGCCAAAAAATAATTCAAATGGACTGAATTTGGTCGATTCATTGGGTGCACCTCTGATTGCAAAAAGTACTAACGGAATTGCCTTATCCCAAACACCTGGATAATCCTAATTATCAGCCCGCAACATGGTCTTTAGTGTTTAATACCATCTCTCTAGTGCTCCCTGCGATTCCAGGTGGTATGCAGTATCCATAACCTCCTTGAATAGTTTAGATGTGAAGTTTGATCCTTGATCTGACTGGATCTCTATTGCAGGCCATAGTTAGTAAAAACATTAAGTAATTCTTCTACAATCCTTTTTGCTGTGATGTTGCAAAATGGGATTGCCTCTGGAAATCTAGTTGACATAGCCACTATTATCAATAAATACTTATTCCATTTTTTGTTTGAGGTAGGGGACCTACGCAATCAATCAAGTCTCTTGTGAAAGGTTCCTCAAATGTTGGAATAGGTATTAAAGGTGCAGATTTTATTACTGCCTGTGGTTTTCCAATTTGCTGACACGTATGACTCATCTGACAAAATTTAGCTACATCTTTGTGTAGTCCATGCCAGTAAAAATGTCTTGTTTTTTTGCCTGTGTTTTCCTCACTTCTAAATGACCTCCAAGTGGGAGCTCAAACACCACTTGCAGCATCTACTTTCTATACCCTACTGGCAAAACAATTTGATGAATCTCTACTCATTTCTCATCTGCTTGAATGTGTGATGGCCTCCATTTCCTCATTAAGACATCACTTGTTAAGTAATAACACACAGGGATGCATTCACTCTCCTTCTCTGTAAATGCCCCTTGATACAATTGTTTTAACACCTCATCTTTCTGCTGTAATTCAATCAGCTTAGCAGAGCTAAAGATACGTACATGTTTACCTATTTGCTCCTTTTCTGTACCACTTACCTGATTAAAAAAAAGTATTGGATAACACTATGTCAGCTTCTTTATTTGTGCCTTTTGATCCCTCCTGCATCAGCTTGTGCCTCGGTGATCTTATGATCACACAATCAGGGAAAATTCCTGGATAAACATTCTCCATGTCTTCAGTTGCCTGTGTCACCACATGCTGACGATGAATCAGCTCTATCATTTGCAAGAACAAATTCGCCACTATTCTCTGGACTCTCTAGCTACACTTTACATAATTGAGTGTTTTTTGTCTCACCATGAATTCCTATTACCAGTACCTTTTCTGGCAATAGACCCTGAGGAGTACATGTCTCCTCATCCTTCAGCATTACCGACTGAGAGGATCCTGTGTCCCTTCATATTGTAACATCTTTACCTACTACTCATCGACCATGGGAATAATCTTTACCCTGGCATGTATATTGTTTAAGCAGATCTAGCATTTGCTCCTTTATCAACCTCTGAACATCTTGTACACTCTGATGCAGTTGTCGAACTTCCCTTGCATTTTTCATTAGTAGTCCAACAGAACTTCCAGTCTTGCCCGATTTTCCTACATCTGGCGTTCTCCAAGCCCACCAACACTGCGATTTTGTGTGGCCCACATTATTACAATGAAAACACCGTCGCTTTATAGCTTCTTTATTCCCCCCCAAGGGTTTTGTTTTTACCCTGTGGTAAGTTATTCTTATGATGTTCACTGAAATCTACCTTTCCCTTCCCACGTGAGGATTTCTCTTTGCCCCAATTTCTATCCCTCATGGACTGAAATCGATTCTGGAAGCCAAACCAAGTTTTATGAACCAGCTCATAATCATCGGCCTCTTCAGCTGCTAACCTTGTTGTTTTAACTCTCTGCTCTCCCACATGAGTTTGCATTACTTTCTTGCAAAGCTTACCTTCAGCCTTTATTGCCAGCCCTTTAAGCTGACTTTCCTTTTTAAGTGTCAGTTTTTGAAGTTCAACAATTTGTGGGCGGCACGGTGGCACAGTGGTTAGCACTGCTGCCTCACAGTGCCGGAGATCCGGGTTCAATTCCCGCCTCAGGCGACTGACTGTGTGGAGTTTGCACGTTCTCCCTGTGTCTGCGTGGGTTTCCTCCGGGTGCTCCGGTTTCCTCCCACGGTCCAAAAAATGTGCAGGTCAGGTGAATTGGCCATGCTAAATTGCCTGTAGTGTTAGGTAAGGGGTAGATGTAGATGTAGGGGTATGGGTGGGTTACGCTTCGGCGGGGCGGTGTGGACTTGTTGGGCCGAAGGGCCTGTTTCCACACTGTAAGTAATCTAATCTCCCTTTTTTTTTCTCCGCGCTCTCTTTATCCCTTTCTTCTGCTGCTCTCTCTTTTTTCCCCTCTGTTCTGTTGCTCTCTCTGTTTCCCTCTCTTCTGCTTTTAAGCAAAACCCAAACTGTTTCATTTCTGCTGCCTTTTCCTTATATCTTGCCTCTAACTCAAGCTGCTTCATTTGCAATTGAATTCTTGCTATCTCTATAGATGCTAATGGTTTCTCCAGCAAGTTCAAATGCTGAGCTACTGCTGTAATTATCTCTCCTTTCCTCACAGAAGCAGGCAATTCCAATTCCAGCTTCTCTGCTAATTCCTGCAGCTTGGTCTTATTTACTTTTTGCAAAACTTCAAAAGTCATCGCATCCACATCCAGAAAACTTTGGTGACTGAAAGAGCCACTATTATCCCAAGTTGCGGCGACCCAACCAAACCAACACCCAAAATGAAGATACTAGCAACTACCACTTCCTGTTTAAAATCCCAGACAAGCCCCAATCTGTTATGGACAAGGCCAGACCACTCAAAATATTCTTAAACAGGCAGCCCAGACCATATCTTTGCAATTTGTTTTGGTAAGTGTACAGTGGAAATTACCCATATTAAGTCAGTGAGATTGATCACCAGGTTTAAAACAGACAAAAAAATGTATTCACAAAATGACACAATGGAACAAGAAGAACAGAATAAAGAACCCCTCCAGAACTCAGTCTATCCAAACTAGATTTAAGTATGCTGTCCTGAATAAACACAACAGTCCCAATAAACAAACCCCCTTTAAAACACAGTACAAAAAAAGGTCAGATGCTTTCAGGTTGAAGTTAGAAGGGCAGAAGAGAGGGTTTCCACACAACTCACTGTTGAACTCTCAACCAGTTCTGGACTGAATTAAGCTGCTCAGCTCAGCGAGAGAGCTGACCACTCCCTTTTCATTCTTTAGGTCACTTCTAAAACATGACCACTTTGATCTGAAGTCTCATCTGCTTCCACATAAACAAAGAGGCCTCTCAATACCCTTTAATGTCTATCTCAAACCTGTCTGATTGGAGCCCGGTCTGGTTTATTGATCCCTCTGAAAAAAATCAAGGACAGAATATCCTTGAGCCTAGGAACAGCTTTTTAAAAAAAGGGACTAGTTTTGTGACATCTGCAAAAAGATGATGACAAGATAAAAAGATCCATTGGGTATTTCTCCAGGAAGCTGAATGTTCATCAGCAGAAATATTCAACAGTTGAAAAGGAAGCTTTGAGCTTGGTGTTGGCATAACAACATTTTGGTGTTTATATTACCAGCAATGCATCTGAGACAATTGTATACACTGATTATAACCCATTGACATTTGTGGAGAAATTTAAGGACAAAAATGCCAGACTGTTTAGATAGAGCCTGTTGGTACAGCCATTCAATTTGACGGTTGTGCATATGGCAGGTCGACAAAATGTGATTGCCGATGCATTATCGAGATTTGAATGAGAGAAGTGAATGGAAGCATTCAGTGCTGGGAGAACCACAGACTAAATCCGAATGTAGTTTTGCATGCTTGCCTGTTTACAGTCAATGAACGTATACATGTGCTTTAGGGTACTAACCACTACTTTTTAGTGTTTTGAAAAATGAAGCCATCTTAGGATATTGTGGCTCTTTTTTTTAATAGGAGAGGTGGCACAATGCTGGTCGGTTTACAAGGTTACTAAGTCCTTGAGTTTTTTTCCAGAGAGGGGGTAATTGGCCAGGCTCCAACTAAGCTGGGTTTGAAAGTTTTGTTCAGGCCCTTTTTAAGACCATAAGACCATAAGACATAGGAGTAGAAGTAAGGCCATTCGGGCCATTGAGTCCACTCCGCCATTCAATCTGATGGGCATTTCAACTCCACTTACCCGCATTCTCCCCATAGCCCTTAATTGCCCGAGACAACAAGAATCTATCAATCTCTGCCTTGAAGACATTTAGTGTCCCGGCCTCCACTGCACTCTGCGGCAATGAATTCCACAGGCCCACCACTCTCTGGCTGAAGAAATGTCTCCGCATTTCTGTTCTGAATTGACCCCCTTTAATTTTAAGGCTGTGTCCATGGGTCCTAGTCTCCTCACCTAACGGAAACAATTTCCTAGCGTCCACCCTTTCCAAGCCATGTATTATCTTGTACGTCTCTATTAAGTCTCCCCTTAATCTTCTAAACTCCAATGAATACAATCCCAGGATCCTTAGCCGTTCCTCATATGTTAGACCAACCATTCGAGGGATCATCCGTGTGAATCTCCGCTGGACACGTTCCAGTGCCAGTATGTCCTTCCTGAGATGTGGGGACCAAAACTGGACACAGTACTCCAAATGGGGCCTAACCAGAGCTTTATAAAGTCTCAGTAGCACAACGGTGCTTTTATATTCCAACCCTCTTGAGATAAGTGACAACATTGCATTCACTTTCTTAATCACGGACTCAACCTGCATGTTGACCTTTAGAGAATCCTTGACTAGCACTCCCAGATCCCTTTGTACTTTGGCTTTACGAATTTTCTCACCGTTTAGAAAGTAGTCTGTGCTTTTATTCTTTTTGCCAAAGTGCAAGACCTCACATTTGTTCACGTTGAATTCCATCAGCCATTTCCTGGACCACTCTCCCAAACTGTCTAGATCCTTCTGTAGCCTCCCCAATTCCCCTAACAGATAATTCCTCCAGCCTAAGGCTTTCGTGTCTTAAAAAAAAGTATAATCAAAGGGGAGTGGCCAGCAAGTTGTGCAACTAGCCTTCATTTAGATTAGAGTTTTTGATTCAATTCAGTAGCAATGTGTGTGAAGAAAGGTTGCTGGTTCTCTCCCTCCTTCTGCCCATCTGAATTCTTAACCTGAAAGCCTGGTTTGTTTCATTTTAACTGTTTGTGCTAAGGGATCTGCTTATGGGGATTATTGCAAGTATTTTCAGAACAGCGTCATTAAGCTGGGATAGACTGTTGGGTGTTTGGATAGGATCATTTACCCAGTATTCTATTTTCTGTTCTTTGTGTTTCACTCCGTAATTTTGTAAACAAATGTTGTTTTTTTAAAAACTTGGCAGTCGGACCAGCTAATTCACTTCGGGAATATCCACTGCACACAAGCCTAAAACAAATAGCAAAGTTACGGTTTGGGCTACATGCTTAAAAATGTTTTGAGGGGTCGGGCCTGGGCCATAACAGATTAGGGGCTATTTGCGGGATTTGTTTGTAGTCCCAAATTAGGATTTGGGATTTGAATTGTCTGGAATCGGAGACAGCAAGTAGTAGGTGTTGTTGTCTTTCTTCCAGATGTTGATTTGGTTGGTTTAAACAGTGCTGGGATAGCCATGGCTCTTTCAGTTACCAACTGTTTTCTGGGGGTGGAGGAAGTGACATTGGGGGTTTTACAAAAGGTGATTAAGGCCAAGCTGTGGGGATTAACAAACAAGCTGGAGTTGGAGCTACCTGCTCACGTGAGGAAAATGAGATGATTACAGCAGTAGCTCGGCATTTAAATTTGCTGGAAACAACATCAGGATCTGTCAAGATGGCAGAAATTCAATAGGAAATGAAGCAGCTTGAGTTCTTAGCGAGAGATGAGGAAAGGGCAGCAGAAATGAAACAGTCTGAATTATGATTAAAAGCAGAAGAGCAAGAAAAAGAGAGAGAGTTTAAACTTCAGAAAATGACACTTAGAAAGGAAAGTCAGCTTAAAAGGATGGAAATGATGGCTGAAGGTGGGCTTAGTGAGGAAGTAATGAGATCTCATGCGGAAGAGCAGAGAGTTAAAATGGCAAGGTTAGTAGCTGAAGTGGCTGATGATTATGAGTTAGTTCATAAGACATGGTTTAGCTTTCAGAATCACTTTCAGTACATGAGGGATAGAATTTGGGGCAAAGAAAAATCCTCACATGGAAAGGGAAAGGTAGATCTCAGTTAAGATCATAAGGATAACTTACCACAGGTTAAAAAGGAATCCCTTGAAGGGGACAAAGATGGTAAAAAGTTCCGATGTTTTCATTGTAATAAAGTAGGCCTCATAAAATCACAGTGTTGGTGGGCTAGGAAAAAGTCAGATGTTGGAAAACAGGACAAGTCTGGGAGTTTTGCTGGAATGGTGTAGAAAGCACAGTGGAAGCTACAAAGCTGCATCTGTTTGTTTAAAACTTGGCAGTCAGATCAGCTTTGGGAATTCACTCTGGGAATATCCACTGTACACTTACCTAAAACAAAGGGCAAAGATACGGCCTAGGCTACCTGCTTAAAAATGTTTTGAGGGGGCTGGGCCTGGTCCATAACACAGTGCAAACCAGAATATTGTCCAGATCTTGTGGCATTTGAACATGGACTTCTTCAGTATCTGAGCAGTCATGAATGGTGCTGAACATTGTGCAATCATCAGTGAACATTCCCACCTCTGACCTTGTGTTGGAGTGGAATATAGAGAAAGATGGAGGAATCTTAGAAAAAGTTTGGATCAGAAGGCTCAAGGAGGGAGGAATGCAGGGAGAATAAGACAGAAGCAGAATTAAGTTTTGTAACAAAGACATTTATGAGCTGCTTGGGAAGAGAGGTGGATGTGTTAAGGGAAAGCGTTATGTGAAGATGAATTACAATGAAAAATATAATTCTGATTTATCTTTGCATTCCAAGCATGATCATGGAACAATTAGCAATATCTCTATTTCAACTCCAAATTAAGACACATCATGCAATGAGTTTGAAATTATATGTCTTCTAATTAAGGCATAAAATTGTTAATTACAATCATGGATTTGATATTTGAGATAAGTTATTCTACAGATGTTTCCATTTATGTGAAAATTTCAATTCAATAAAAAATTTGTGATAAGTGAATAAACAAGTTCTTTGAGTTTTATTTCCCAAAGTCAATCATTGCTAAATAATAAAAGAATGGTTCAACATTTTTCTCATGGGGATTGAAAGTGGAGGGTGTGTGGGCTTGTTAATGTGGAACATACAGCAATCAGAAACCTGGCTCTATTTTAATTGGTATTTCTCCCATACCCATTTGTTGCACTTCAGTATAAATTCCTCTTCGAATGTTGTTTGGTCCAGGGATTTTTATGTGGAAATATGCTGGCCAGTTTTTAACCTGGGATTTGCTTTGTACTGTCTTTCAGCTGGAAGGTTCAAAGGTATCAGCAAGGCAGACAAACGCTTGTGAATTGATGATGAAAGCATTATACTTCTCAGTTATTCTACACTACATGGGTGGAAGAATGCACAGCAGAATTAACAGGACCTGGCATTGATACAATAGGATTCAATCTGGAGGAGTTGTTTACAGGGGTAAAAAGGTCTATGAGGCAGAAATTGTAATTTTTGTATTATTTTTGCATTTTGCAACCTGAAACCTTAAGAAACATTTTGGAAATAGATATTTTCTTGATGGAGCAACAAAGGAAAAACAACCTGTTTGTAACTTGAAATAAATGAAAATAGATGCGCTCGTGTTGCAGCCTTAATTGTGGTTTGAGATGGATGACTCATATAGTAAAGATCACCAGTGTTCAATTTAGGAAGATTTTAGCTCTACAACCAACAAAAGACAGCTATTAAACAAAGTGATGGAATATATTGTTATTTTTATGTCTTACTTACAAATATGTAATATGTATATTGATTTTACATTTTTATATTCCCATTCTACTATGGCTCCCTTAGAATTAGTTGTTCTCTGCTCGTGTGCACTACACAAAAGTCAATATTCTATAATGCTGACAATTTATCAAATAGCCCTTTCTCTATCACACAAAGGTCAATACTTGTGTAATTATTGAGAACTAATTTGTGTTCTACTACTGAACTGCCCTTAGCTGTCTATCTCATTGCACTGTTAGAGCCAGAGTTCTTCAGACTACGTTATAACTTAATCCAGTGTAAATGTAACAATAATGGTGTTAGAATGGCTACACAATAGTGATCACCACAAATAAGCCAATATTCAGGTTGCCATCTACCTGGTACAGGCCTCCATTTGGCTGCCTGGAATGACTGTGTATAAGCAATACAGTAAAGGCCTGAGTAAGCATCTTGGCAAGCCACCAGTATTGGGGATTTTTCTGGCGGAGGTGTTGTCTCTCCTTTTTGATTGCAATCTGCAGGTCAGGAAGTCAAAAATTCAGTTGCAGGGAGTAGCAGTGTCCTACGACTTAAGTTTTGAGGTGAGTGGAGCTGGGATTATGCTGTTGAGGGTGGAGCTAAAGTCTATAAATAGGAGTCGGACATAGGTACCCTTGTTATCCAGATGTTTTGAGGATGAAAGTAGGGCCAGCGAAATGGTATCTGCATGGCACTCTGATTTGCTCATTTTTTTAAAAAAAGTCTACCATCTTTATGGGATCTTCCTACATGTAAACTGGTCAGTTCCTACTGGTCAGTTCTTACACGTACCCAGGGCAAAAGTGAGGACTGTAGATGCTGGAAACCCAGAGTTTAGATTAGAGTGGTGCTGGAAAAGCACAACAGGTCAGGCAGCATCCCAGGTGCAGGAAAATCGACGTTTCGGGCAAAAGCCCTTCATCAGGAATTGTCTGTTCCTGATGAAGGGCTTTTGCCTGAAACATTGATTTTCCTGCTCCTCGGATACTGCTTGACCTGCTGTGCTTTTCCAGCACCCCTTACACACACACAGCCTGCCTTCGATGTAATATTTTGTATGAGAATTGCTTTGAGACGTATCTGAGAGAGTTGATGAATTAGACTTTTTTTTATGTTGGCATTGAGAACACTTTGTAAAGTGGACCTTTCTTCCAATTTCCAAAACACATTTAAGCAAGCAAAATATCTCATTTCGACAGTGTCAGCTCCCAAAAGAATACTGGGCAGAATGTCAGACTGAAAGAAGTGAATCATGACATGTCTCAGAGACAATTTATGTGAAAACTTCAGACTGGATTGAGTTGTTTTCATTTTATTTCTGGACCCATTTCATCCTTTTAAGGTTTCTTTATTTGCAGGCTCTGCCTTTTGCATGGGATTTCATCTAGCATGACGGGACACAAATCATTTCATAACTGATTCAACTACATGTCTCGATTAGTTGAAGCTTACAATAATTTTGACTCAATGCAATTTATTTCTTGTAGAATCGTTACAGGATATAAGATAAAATGACCATCATCAATTTGGTCATAGTTATTGGATCAGAAAGGTAATGGTCATAATTAGACCAAACTAACAAGGCTTATAGACGCAAACTCAACAAATACAAACCTGACCATTTGCATTAATTACTCCTCAAAATTTGGAATTCAATCCTACATAATTTTTATTGATACAGAAAGGTGCCAATGTGAGGTTTACAAAGTTATGAGGGGCATGGATAGGGTAAACAGGCAAAGTCTTTTCCCTGGGGTCGGGGAGTTCAGAACTAGAGGGCATAGGTTTAGGGTGAGAGAGGAAAGATATAAAAGAGACCTAAGGGGCAACATTTTCACACAGAGGGTGGTACGGGGTATGGAATGACCTGCCAGAGGAAGTGGTGGAGGCTGGTACAATTGCAATATTTAAGAGGCATTTGGATGGGTATATGAATAGGAAGGGTTTGGAGGGATATGGGCTGGGTGCTGGCAGGTAGGACTAGATTGAGTTGGGATATCTGGTCGGCATGGACGGGTTGGACCGAAGGATCTGTTTCCATGCTGTACATCTCTACGACTCTATGATTCTATAACATATCAAACACATCTAATCCAAGCTACATGCTACAAAAGGTGATAGTTTTGTCAGGCCTTGCAGACAGTCAAAGTGAAGAGTCAATATTTGCAAAGGCCAAACCCATGAGGAGAAAATTCATTGCGGACCACCCATCAACAGTAGCTGTCAGTATTTCACAACTACTGCTGTATGAGTCAGAAACACAGAATCATTGATTTGTTACAGCATAGAAGGAGGCCAATCAGCCTCCTTGTGAAGGGCTTATGTCCAAAATGTTGACTCTCCTGCTCCTCGGATGCTACCTGACTAGCCATGTGTTTCTAGCACCACACTCTTCGATACCAATCAGCCCATCATGACTGCACCTGTTCTTCAAACCATCATAATTTCTTAATACCAATTTTCATCCCTGTATCTTCACTAATCTTCATTAAATAATCACCCAATGCACTCATGACTGCTTCAACTGAACCTGCATCCATCAAATTTCCAGGCAGTGCATTAGTTATTCCCTGTGTGAATAAGTTTTTTCTTCACATTATCTTTGCTTCTTTTGCACATCGTTTGACATCTATGCCATCTCATTCTTGTTCATTTAATGAGCAGGGACAGTTTCTCCCTATTTGCTCTATCCAGCCCACTGAACCTCTGTCAAATCACCTCTCAGCCTTTCTCTGTTCAAGGAGAACAGTCCCAATTTCTTTAATCTGTTCTCATAACTGAAGGTTCTCATTCCTGGAACTATTCTTGTCAGTTATTTCTGCATTCTCTCTAATATATTCACGTCTTCCAAATAATGTGCACTTATAAGTGTGCGCAATAATCCAGCTGAGGTTGAACGAATGCCTTGTAAATGTTCAACATCATCTCCTTGCTCTTGTACTCTATACCCCTATTAATAAAATTGAGGACACTGTATGCTTTATTAACTGCTGTCTCCACTTGTCCTACCACATTCAATGATCTGGGCACATATACCCCAAGATTCTCCCCTCCGCAAGCACTTTAGGATTGTACCCCATATTATATTGTCTCGCAACATCCTTCCTATCAAAGTGAACATCTCACACTTCTCTGCTTTCAACCTCACCTGCCATTTACTCACCCATTCCACCATCTTGTTAATATCCTTTCAGAATTCTACACTGTCTTGCACACAGTTTACAATTCTTCGAAATTTTTTGTCATCTGCAAACTTTGAAATCGTCCCCTGCACACTGAGATTGAGATTACAAAAGACCTCACCATTTCAGAGGTGTGCAATAACACCCCTAGACAGATTGATTAGAAAATATGTAAAACATTTCATGGAACCTAATATATTCATGGTCTCCGTGGTGCAGCGGTAGTATCTCTACCTCTGAGCTAGAAGAACTGAGGTTAAGTGCCACTGGCACCAGAAAAGTGTCATACCATGCCTAGAACAGTTGATTAAAAGAACACAATCTGCAAAGTTCTAGTTGCAGTTTGCAAGCAAAGTGAGCAGATGTGGATAATTGTAAGGTTATCCATTTCGCTTGGAAGACTAGAAAGAAAATGTATTCTCTAAATGGAGAAAAATGTTAGTGTGCTGCATCGCAGAAGGATCTTTGTGTCCCTGTGCATGACTTGTAGACAACTGATATGCAGGTCCAGGTGGTAATATGGTAGGCAAATGGAATTATGGCAACAGAGTATAAAGGTAGAGAAGTGTTGCTTCAACTGATCAAGTTTCTGTATCTCTGGAGTATTACGTACAACTTTGGTTTCCTTACTTGAAGAGGGATGTAGATGTTTGGAGGCAGTTCAGAGGAGATTTCATAACTTCAGAAGAATATGGTAGTAAAATTAGGCCATTCGTTCCATCAAATCTGCTCTTCCATTCTATCTTGGCTGATATGTTCCTCACCCCACCTTCCTGCCTTCTCCCCATAAGCCTTCAACCCACTACCAATTAAAAGTCTTTTTAAGTCCTCCTCAAATTTATTCACTGTCACAGCAATGGTCATACTTTGGGGTAGCGAATTCCACAGATTCACAACCCTTTGGAAGAAATAGGTTCTCCTCAACTCTGTTTTAAACTTGCTTTCCCTTATCCAAAGACTATGAACTCTCATCATAGTATGAGCAAGTGTCCACTCCACATCTATTTTATCAACACTTAGTCATAGAGATGTACAGCACAGAAACAGACACTTCACTCCAACCCATCCATGATGACCAGGTATCCAACCCAATCTAGTCCCACCTGCCAGCACCCGGCCCATATCCCTCCAAACCCTTCCTATTCAAATACCCATCCAGATGCCTTTTAAATGCTGCAATTGTACCAGCCTCCACCACATCCTCTGGCAGCTCATTCCATATACGTACCACCCTCTGTGTGAAAATGTTGTCCCTTAGGTCTCCTTTATATCTTTCCCATCTCACCCCAAACCTATGCCCTCTAGTTCTGGACTCCAAGACCCTAGGGAAAGGGCCTTGTTTCTTTATCCTATGCATGCCCTACATGATTTTATAAACCTCTATGAAGTCACCCCTCAGCCTCTGACAATCCAGGGAAAACAGCCCCAGCCTGTTTAACCTCTCCCTACAGCTCAAATCCTCTAAGCCTGGCAACATTCTTGGAAATCTTTTCTGAATCCTTTCAAGTTTCACAATATCTTTCCGATAGGAAGGAGACCAGAATTGCATGAAGTATTCCAACAGTGGCCTAACCAATGTCCTGTATAGCTGCAACATGACCTCCCAACTCCTGTACTCAATACTCTGACCAATAAAGAAAAGAATACCAAATGCCTTCTTCACTATCCCATCTACCTGCGACTTAACTTTCAAGGCGCTATGACCCTGCACTCTTTGTTCAGCAACACCCCCAGGACCTTACCATTAAGTGTATAAGTCCTGCTAAGATTTGCTTTCCCAAAATGCAGCACTTCGAATTAAATTCCATCTGCCACACCTCAGCCCATTGGCCCATCTGATCAATATCCCGTTGCAATCTGAGGTAACCTTCTTTGCGATCCACTACACCTCTAATTTAGGTGTCATCTGCAAACTTATAACTATACCTCTTATGCTCACATTGAAATCACTTATATAAATGAAGAAAAACAGTGGACCCAACACCGATCCTAGTGGCACTCCACTGGTCACAGGCCTCAAGTCTGAAACAAATATCTCAGTAAGAGGCCCAGCAATAACTTCTCGAGCTTCCCACAGAGTTCTAGGATACACCTGACCATGTTGTGGAGATTTATCCACTTTTATGCATTTCAAGACATCCAGCACTTCCTCCTCTGTAATATGGACATTTTTCAAGATGTCATCATCTATTTCCCTACATTCTATACCTTCCATGTCCTTTTCCACAGTAAATACTGATGCAAAATACTCATTTAGTATCTCCCCAATTTCCTGCGGCTCCACACAAAAGCCGCCTTGCTGATCTTTGAGGGGCCCTATTCTCTTTCTAGTTACCCTTTTGTCCTTAATATATTTACAAAAAGCCCTTTGGATTCTCCTTAACTCTATTTGCCAAAGCTATCTCATGTCCCCTTTTTGCTCTCCTGATTTCCCTCTTAAGTATACTCCTATTGCCTTTATACTCTCCTCAGGATCTATATTGTCTATACCTGACATATGCTTCCTTCCTTTTCTTTTTTATCATCTAGGTGACCTCAATTTGATCTCCCCTTATTCTTCTGAATTCCAGAGAGTATAGGCCTAAACCATGCAATCTCTCCACATTCGACAAACCCCTCATAGAGTCATAGAGTCATAGAGATGTTCAGCACGGAAACAAGTCCTTCAGTCCAACTTGTCCATGCCGACCAGATATCCCAACCCAATCTAGTCCCATCTGCCAGCACCTGGCCCATATCCCTCCAAACCCTTCCCAATTATATACCAATCCAGATGCCTTTTAAATGTTGCAATTGTACCAGCCTCCCCCACATCCTCTGGCAGCTCATTCCATACATGTACCACCCTCTGCGTGAACAAGTTGTCCCTTAGTTCTCTTTTATATCTTTCCCCTCTCACCCTAAACCTATGCCCTCTTGTTCTGGACTCCTCCACCTCAGCGACAAGACTTTGCCTATTTATCCTATCCAAGCCCTTCATGATTTTATAAATCTCTATAAGGTCACCCCTCAACCTCCAACACTCTAGGGACAACAGCCCCAGCCTATTCAACCTCTCCCTATAGGTCAAATCCTCCAACCCTGGCAACATCCTTGTAAACTTTTTCTAAACCCTTTCAAGTTTCACAACATCTTTCCGATAGGAAGGAGACCAGAATTGCATGCAGTATTACAACAGTGGCCTAACCAATGTCCTGTTCAACTGCAACATGACCTTCCAACTCCTGTACTCAATACTCTGACCAATAAAGGAAAGCATACCAAATGCCTTCTTCACTATCCCATCTACCCTCGACTCCACTTTCAAGGAGCTATGAACCTGCACTCCAAGGTTTCTTTGTTCAACAACACTCCCAAGGACCTTACCATTAAGTGCATAAGTCCTGCTAAGATTTGCTTTCCCAAAATGCAGCACCTCGCATTTATCTAAATTAAATTCCATCTGCCACACCTCAGCCCATTGGCCCATCTGGTCCAGATCACGTTGCAATCTGAGGTAACCTTCTTTGCTGTCCACTACACCTCTAATTTAGGTGTCATCTGCAAACTTACTAACTATAGCTCTTAAGCTCACATCCAAATCATTTATATAAATGAAGGAAAGTAGTGGACACAGCACCAATCCTTGTGGCACTCCACCCCTCATCTCTGGAGTTAATCCAGTGAACCTCCTTTGAACTGCCTCCAATGCCATTACATCTTTCCTCAAATAAGGGGACCGAAACTGTGCACAATACTCCAGGCGTGGTCTCACCAGTGCCTTATATAATTGCAACAATACTTCCTTACCTTTATATTCTATTACTTTTGCTATAAAAGCCAACATTTCAAATGTTTTCTTTATTATCTGCTGTACCTGCATGCTAGTTTTCTGTGACTCCTGAATGAGAACACCCAGGTGTACCATTCTGAAGTCTCTCTCCATTTAGACAATAGGTTACCTTCTCTTTTTTCTGACCAAATTGCAAGACCTTGCATTCATCCACATTAACTTCCATCTGTTGCATTTTGGTTCACTCTCCGAACCTATCTATAACCATTTGTAAGGTTCTTATTTTCTCATTGCAATTTGTCGTTCTGCCCATTTCTGTGTCATCCGCAATTTTGGCTGTAGATGTATCCATTTTACTCATGGAGATTGTAAATAACTGGGCCCAAGGATGAGATTTATTCCAAAGGTGAGGGGTTTGTCTTATGAAGAGATACTGAGCAGTTTAAACCTCTACTGTCTGGAATTAAGAAGAATGAGAAGATATCTATTTGAGATATATAAGATGGCAAAGTAGGCAGGGAAAGGATGGTTCCTCATGTGGGGAAAACTAGAATGGAAGGTAATATCTTTAGGATAAGGAGTGCTTCAAACAAAGATGAGGAGGAATTACTTCTCTTGAAGCATGGCAAATCTGTGGAATTAACTACCCTAGAGTAGAGTAGATGCTAAAATGTTAAGTGTAGCTGAGAAGGCTATTGATGCTCGGATGTTTAGTAAAGTTAAGGAGGCTATTGACAGATATTTCATTTGCAATGGGTTGAAGGGTTTTGGAGAATGGGCAGGAAAATGGAGTTGATGCCAAGATGAGATCAGTCATGATCATATCAAATGGCAGAGTAGGTTTAAGGAGCTGAATTACTTACTCCTGAGCCTAGTTCTTATGTTCTGATATGCTTATTTCTTACATGTGTTTGGTAAGTGGTGCCCTTTTAGAGATCAAAAAGGAAATTTTTACCTGGAGACAAAGGGCACGACTGAGGTTCTGACTTAATATTTCTCATCAGCCTTGATCAAAGTCAGTGCTAAGTCTTGGTGTTGGAGGAGGGAACCCAGTCATTATATGGGTTCAAAATTGATAGGGCTGAAGTGTTGGATGGACTGTTGGCATTTAAAATTGACAAGACATCAGGATCAGACGAGATATACCCAAGGATTTTGAATAAAGTAAGAGTGGAAATTGCATAATGTCTGGCTACAGTCTTTTATTCTGCCCTAGACTCAGGAAAGACTGGAGAATTGCAATCATTATGGCCCCATACAATAAAAGTAGTAAGGATAAGCTGAGTAATTATAGACCAATTGGTTCGACTTCAGTGGTAGAGAAGGTTCGAGAGACAATTATTTGGGATAGCATAAAAGTTACATGGAAAAGGATGGGTCGAATTATAAGTGTTAGGATGGATTTTTAAAGGGGACAGCAAGATCACAACATTAATCTACATCAGAAAAAGCATACAGTCCTATACTGCCCCCTGGGAAACTCCACCACAAACCTTTCTCCAGCCTAAAAACTATCCTTTGATTATGATTCCAAACTCACTTTCTATTCCAAACAATTATTTCCAGAAGCCTCCCCACAACCAAAGTTACACTGACTGGTTCGTAATTACTGGGATAATCCTTACCACCTTTCTTTAACAAGGCCAGAACATTTGCAATTTTCTAGTCTTCTGGTGCCTCACAAGAATCCAGGGAAGACTGTAAGATTATGGCCAATGATCCTGCGATTTCTACCCTCACTTCATTCTAAATCCTTGGACGGGATCTCGTCCTTCATCAATTTTAGTCTGTAAAATACTTTGTTGTTATTTATTTGGAATCCTCCTCGTGTTAAAGTTTCCTCCTTTGACACCATGGCCTAGGCAACATCCTCCACTTTTGTAAAGTAAGAAGTGAAGTCTGCCTTTAACACCTCACCCATGTCCCATGCCTCCATGTGTTACTTGCCTTTTCAGCCACTTATTAGTACCACTAATCCATTAATCTTCTTTTACTATTTACATGCGATAAAACACTTGTGATTCCCCTTTATGTTAGCTGCTAGTCTTCTCTCATAATTTCTCTTTCTCTCTTTTAGTTGCTGCCCTTTCAATCTTCAGTGTCCTTCTTGACTCTCAACTGCATTTTTAGCCTCACACCCATCATAACCACACTCTTCAATTTCTACCTCCTTTATCACACAGGGAACTCTGGCTGTGTTTGTTCTAATATGCCCATTTGAGAAATTCTACCTTGATTGTACCATTACCATCTTCTTTTTGAAGAGAGCCCATTGTTCAGTGACTGTTTTTCCCATCAAACTCTTGTTCCACTCAATCCTGCCCAGTTCTGTTCTTAACTCACTGCAGTCAGATCTCTGTTATTTGATTTTTCTGACTCTGGACTGTTGCATGTCATTCTCCACCACTATTCTGAATCTTATGATACAATGAACATGATCTTCTATCTGTTCTTCCATTGTTTTTTTGATCCAACCTTGACAGCATGAGAAGTCATTCAGATGAGCAAGACTGGCATGTTTATCAGGTTGTCTGACTGTGTAGGGACCATGACATGAACTCTTATTTTTAAGTATCGAGTCTGACAATGCATCCATCTTTTCTTCTAAGACTGGACACATACTGCTGAGGAAATTCTCCTGAACTCACTCTAAGAACATTTGCTCCTCATACCTCTTTACAGTACCACTGTCACGGACAATATTTGGGTAATTGAGATCCCCTATTATAACTATATTATAATGTTGGCATTTCTCTATAATTTTCATGCCATTTGTTCCTCTATGCCTTTTCCATTGATTGGTGGACTATCCATCAGTTGATGGTCTATCTTGAATTTACTCCTTTTTGGGACATGAAAGCGTAACTTAGATGATTTCCAACATCTAAAGCAGCCTATTGAGACATGTAAATTTGAAATAAAACAGAACCCTGTATGTAGAAACATTAGAAACAGGTAAAGACATTTCAAACACCTGAGTGCACTCTGCTATTCAATTAGGTCATGTCTGAACGGCAGCCAAACTGAATTTACCTTTGTGTGCTGACTTTTGGTATCCTTACCTAAAACAAATCTATCTCAATCTTTAAAGCTCCATTGAATCAATTTCTCCAGTAGTCTGAGGAAGAGAGCTTTAGATTCCCACAATCCTTTGTGTGAGAAACAGCACACAGTAAATGGAAGTTAACATTGTATTTTGATTATCTGTCAAGTTAAGATTGCAATACAGATCATGAGACCTGAAACATCCTACAATGAAGACTAGTTGAATTCTTTCAGAACTCAAGAGTATTTGTCAAAGACATCAGAGATAAAGGTCCCAGGGTAGGGAGTTCCAAACTTGAAGGCACAGGTTTAAGGTGAGAGGGGAAAAATATAAAAGGGACCGAAGGAGGAACATTTTCATGTACAAGGTGATGTGTGTATGGAATGCCAGAGAAAGGGGTGGAGGGAGGTACAATTGCAACAATTAAAGGCATTTGGATGGGTACATAAATAGAATAAATAGAAACTTTTGAAAATGCAACTAGATTAATTTGGATATCTGGTTGGCATGAATGAGTTGGACCGAAGGGTCTGATTTCATGCTGTACAACTCTCTGACTCTATGAGTGGTCTACAACAAGATAACCTTCAATCCCTGCTGTTAACCTTTTCTGCCTGTAACTATTTTTTTTGTCTTGTTGCTTGGGAAAGGAATCTCTGTGCCACCTGACAGGGAATACATTGACAGATTCAGGATGCTACTAATGAAATTGGGAGCACATTTTGTCTCTGGATTCCATCCTGTAACTTCCATTCCAATTTTTTTCAATGTAGATGTTTGGGATGTACCATCAACTACTGGAGTTGAGATAATTTCATTAGAGTTCATGTCACGGTCCCTACTCAGTCAGACTAACCTGATAAACATGCCAGTCTTGCTCGTCTGAATGACTTCTCATGCTGTCAAACTCTGTGTCCTTAATTTTAAGTTTATGATGTGTTGGCAGCAAGGAAGGTGAGATAGATTCATGCAGAAGAAACCCAAGACTACATATGTACCTGTCAGGGGCTTTTGAAGTCAGCCACCTCAGAAAGTGCATATTACAAATGACAAGTCAAGATGTTGCATGACTAAGAGGGGGCCTTGAAGGTAGCAGTGTTTCTGTGCACCTGATACCCTTGTTTTTATAGTTGGCAGAGATCACAAACTTTGGAAGTGCTTCTCTGTTTCCTTCATATTGTAGCCATCAGTAACATTTCAAGAGTTATTCACAGCTTGAGCTCATGAAGGACACTATCTAAAGCGAAGTTCTTTCTTTACTTTTTATCATGATATACACATCAGCAGGGATGTTTATAATGCTCTTGTGAAGTGCCTCTAAATATTTATTATATTGAAGATGCTATATAAATGCAAATTGTATGTTATTTCTCATTGATTTAACACATCTTATCTATTTATTTAGATATATCTCTACTCATCGATTGCTGTACCTACATAAATACCAATTTTTCAAGTGTTATTAAATACATTTGTAGGAAATCATTATTCTCTGAACTTCCCAATCTTGTTTGTACCATGCTGCAAATATTCCTTATTACATCTGTGTCCTTCTGAAATTATAACAAAACATTTCTGACAGCAATGTTTTCTTTCCCAGGGGATTAACACTGTGAAAATTCTTCAATGCTACCAGGGGCTTTGCTTCCTGCTATAATCTTCTAAAGTTTCAATCTCAAACATATGTCAGTCAAACATCTGTAGATTTATCCAATCTTCATACTTTCTGCTTTCAACAGTTCTGCCATTAAGGACAATGCCGTACAATTTAACTTCTCAACAACAATCACCCTTTTTTGTATGTCAAATAAGAAGAAAAGAGGGGTCGTACTTATATGATCTCTTTCATGACTTCAGGACATTCTAAAACATTTTAGAGTTAAAGAATTATTGCTTTAATAGAAGTGATACCATGTATGAAATGTAATAGCACGCTCCCATAACAGCAATCCAATAAAGCCCAGAAAATCTGTTTTTGATGCTGATTTAACAATAATTCTGATCAGCAGATGAGGAAAAATCACTCTGCTCTTTAAAACAATGTCAAGGGATATTTTCCACCTACCCTCATGATCTTTGTTGTAACGTTTTATTTGGAAGATACCACTTAGAGTCCAACAATCTCTCAGCATGGTATCGGATCATCAGAGCAGAATTTTGTGCTTACGTATTTCTACTGGAACTTGAAACCAAAATGTCAGAGAATGTGATGTTTGGGACAATTTATTAGAGATTGTGAAGGAGAGAAACAAGGCTTGTTTTACTTCAATGACAGTTTTATATCATTCCTCATTTACGCAAAATTGCAACAAGGTTATATCTAGTGAATGTAACATGGAACGATGTTATTGCATGATGGACACAACTCTTGTCTTTGGGGATGGGGAACTTTGAGCAATACTATCTGGAATTTGCAATTACTTTCAAAGTAAGACCATCCATCTCTCTTTAACTCATTTCCTAAAAAGCAAAGCTGACTAGATCAAATGTACCAGTTTAATGCCTCAGTGTGTTTTTATTCACATTGCAATATTAGTCATTGAGTAAAAAATGCAATGAATTGTCATCAGCGAATTCTTGAAAAAAATTAAATGGGATGCCATCCCAATTGAAGTTCCAAAGGCTTTGTTTCAAGCAAACCTCAATAATCCTTTCCCTAGCCAATAACAAAGCTCAATTGTTACTGCAATTTAGGTATTGAGTATGTAGCACTGGTGATCCTCAAAAGAACAGCTCCTCAACAAGTCTTGAAGTGTTCATTATAATTTGTCTATAATTTGAAATGTGAAACCCTCCCAATCTCCTCACCCGCAAAAAATTATCAAAGTTGGTGTCTTGATGAAGATCTGAATTTAAGGTAGTCTTAAGCGATCTCTGATTGGATTTGTAATTCATTTAATTGGATCAGTGGGAAATGTCTGATTTGTTGTACTGGAATGAAAATGCAGAGCACACTTTTAAACTGTGCTTGAATTTGCAGACATGAATGCAGAGACCTTCCCTGTAAACTGTACCCATCTGCATAATGGACAGAATTACTTCGATACACCACCTTGTTGCCTGGTCAGTATCTCTGTCTCAGACTTGTGCAGTGTTCCAGCACAGCTCAGCAAAGCTGGAAGAACAGCACCTCATTTTCTGCTTTGGAATTCTACAGCCTTCTGGACTCAATACTGGGTTCAACAATTTTAGACCTGGAGGTATCTTCCCCATGTCCTTACCCAAACCCCTACATACCATGGTCTGCTATTACACTTAACCCATTATTAGCCATGAATTGCTAATCATTCTTCCAGACTGATCATCATCCACTCCTTTCTCTGTTCAACTGTCCTTCAGTCTCTTAGGGCTCTATCCCCACCCATCATTAACTCCTTATACCATCCCTCCACCCCCTCCCCCCCCCTATTTTCTACATACCAAACAACATTTTCCTGGTTACCATCAGTTCTGAGGAAGGATCACTGGACCTGAAACAATCACTGTCCACAGATTCTGCGAGACCCGCTGAGATTTTCCAATAATTTCTGTTTTTGTTTGGGACAAAATTACTGGTTGACACAACCTCCAGAAGAAGAGAAATTGGAATCTTAATCAACTTCTGGATGTTGGCGGTGTCGTTGACAGTATAGAGGGCTGTTGTAGGCTGCAGCGGGACATTGACAGGATGCAGAGATGGGCTGAGAGGTGGCAGATGGAGTTCAACCTGGATAAAGGCATTTTGGAAGGTGGAATTTGAAAGCTGAGTACAGGATTAAGGATAGAATTCTTGGCAGTGTGGAGGAACAGAGGGATCTTGGGGTGCAGGTACATAGATCCCTTAAAATGGCCACCCAAGTGGACAGGGTTGTTAAGAAAGCATATGGTGTTTTGGCTTTCATAAACTCAATCCCTGTTAAAGAGTCGTGAGATCTTGTTGCAGCTCTATAAAACTTTAGTTAGACCGCACTTGGAATACTGCTTCCAGTTCTGGTCGCCCTATTATAAGAAAGATGTGGATGCTTTGGAGAGGGTTCAGAGGAGGTTTATCAGGATGCTGCCTGGACTGGAGGGCTTATCTTATGAGGAGAGGTTGACTGAGCTCGGATGTTTTTCATTGGAGAAAAGGAGGAGAAGAGGGGACCTAATTGAGGTATACAAGATAATGAGAGGCATAGATAGAGTCGATAGCCAGAGACTATTTCCCAGGGCAGAAATGACTAACACGAGGGGTCATAGTTTTAAGCTGGTTGGAGGAAAGTATAGAGGGGATGTCAGAGGTGGGTTCTTTACACAGAGAGTTGTGAGAGCATGGAATGCATTGCCAGCAGCAGTTGTGGAGGCAGGGTCATTGGGGACATTTAAGAGACTCCTCAACATACATATGGTCACAGAAATGTGAGGGTGCATACATGAGGATCAGTGGTCGGCACAACATCGTGGGTTGAATGGCCTGTTCTGTGCTGTCCTGTTATATGTTCTATGTTCTATAAGAGGGGACTTCTGAATATGTGCGGATCTTGCTTTCATTTTGTAAAAAGCTTTTGTAAAATCAAGATATAATTTTTTAAATTTATCATCGTACTCTGCAGATACTTTTATAGAGCATTTTTACATGTCGTAAATGGATTATTTTTGGTTCATAAAATGAACAGACATGTTATTATTCATGTCAAGATTAGAGTAGTGCTGAAAAAGCACAGCAGGTCAAGCAGCATCCGAGGAGCGGGAAAATTGATGTTTCGGGCGAAAGTCCTTCATCAGGAATTTCCAGCATCTGCAGTACCCACTTTCGTCTACATTATTATTCATCACTATATATCTCAAAAATACCAAAGATATTGGCCATTCTGAGAAGACATTAAAAAGACGGTCAGTCAGAAGACTGATTGTGAATACTTAAAGCATAAACTCTCAAGTGCAGGCTTGTTCAGAAAAAAATATGGGTTATGGTATTCTGTCTTCATGGAAAGAATTGACCTTAAACAAAGCTGCATTAACATATTCTGCTCTTGAACCACAGAGTCTGATAGCATTGGTGTTTGCTTCTGAATCTTATCATCAGCAGTGCATCATGTATTTGAGTGGCACAACAGGTTTCATTTGCACACAGGCGACCTCAATATTTACTAAGATGAGTGCAGCTACAATTTGACAGGGTATGACATGCTAACATCAGGCAAGCATGACCTACTTTATGAAAGGGCAATAGGAAAGGGAACAGATGGATGTACATCAGTGCCCGTGTTGAGAAAACTTACTAATGAACATCCTTCAAGTGCAGAGCACTTCAAAATACACACCAACAACAAGCACTTGTTAATTTAAAATTCAATTCCACTGAAGCACTATTTTTATTTGAAAATGTATCTTGCTTCAGCATTGGGATACTTGCATTCATGTCTCAAAATGTGATGGTATATAGCATTTGTAAACAATCTGATGGCACTACTGGACAAGTCAGATCCCACAATGAGTCTGAGGTTAATAGATTTTTAAAACACAATGATCCTTCACTGAAGCATAGTCGTACAAAGATATAAAGGTTCTTTGACAATGAAACAGATGTTTATTGCACAAAAGCCAGAAAAAGAAAATAAATAAAACAAAGTGAATTTTCTAGAAGTAGGACACAGTTTTCCAGATTAAAAAAAAGTGCTCTCGCATTAATCACCTTGTTGGTCTTCTAGGTCTTGTTCCAGGATCTAGTTTAGCTTTAGAAAACAGACTGTCTGCACATAGATACCCAATGTCATAGAGTCATAGAGATGTACAGCATGGAAACAGACCTTTCGGTCCAACCCGTCCATGCCGACCAGATATCCCAACCCAATCTAGTCCCACCTGCCAGCACCCGGCCCATATCCCTCCAAACGCTTCCTATTCACATACACATCCAAATGCCTTTTAAATGTTGCAATTGTACCATCCTCCACCACATCCTCTGGCAGCTCATTCCATATACGTACCACCCTCTGCATGAAAAGGTTGCCCCTTAGGTCTCTTTTATATCTTTCCTCTCTCACCCTAAACCAATGCCCTCTAGTTCTGGACTTCCCAACCCCGGAGAAAATACTTTGTCTATTTGTCCGATCCATGCCCCTCAAAATTTTGTAAACCTCTATAAGGTAACCCCTCAGCCTCCGACGCTCCAGGGAAAACAGCCCCAGCCTGTTCAGCCTCTCCCGATAGCTCAAATCCTCCAACCCTGGCAACATCCTTGTAAATCTTTTCTGAACCCTTTCATGTTACACAACATCGTTCCGATAATAGGGAGACCAGAACTGCATGCAATATTCCAACAGTGGCCTAAACAATGTCCTGTACAACTGCAACATGACCTCCCAACTCCTGTACTCAATGCTCTGACCAACAAAGGAAAGCATACCAAATGCCTTCTTCACTATTCTATCTACCTGCAACTCCACTTTCAAGGAGCTATGAGCCTGCACTCCAAAGACTCTTTGTTCAGCAACACTCCCTAGGACCTTCCATTAAGTGTATAAGTCCTGCTAAGATTTGCTTTCCCAAAATGCAGCACCTCGCATTTATCTGAATTTAACTCGATCTGCCACTTCTCAGCCCATTGGCCCATTTGTTGCAGATCCTGTTGCAATCTGAGATAACCCTCTTCGCTGTCCACTACACCTCCAAGTTTGGTGTCATCTACAAACTTACTAACTGTACCTCTTATGCTCGCATCCAAATCACTTACGTAAATAACAAAAAGTAGAGGGCCCAGCACCGATCCTTGTGGCAATCCACTGGTCACAGGGCTTCAGTCTGAAAAACAACCCTCCATCACCACCCTGTGTCTTCTACCTTTGAGCCAGTTCTGTATCCAAATGGCTAGTTCTCCCTGTATTCCATGAGATCGAACCTTGCTAATCAGTCTCCCATGGGGAACCTTGTCGAACGCCTTACTGAAGTCCATATAGATCACATCTACTGCTCTGCCCTCATCAATCTTCTTTGTTACTTCTTCAAAAAACTCAATCAACTTTGTAAGACATGATTTCCCATGCACAAAGCCACGTTGACTGTCCCTAATTAGTCCTTGCATTTCCAAATACATGTACATCCTGTCCCTCAGGATTCCCTCCAAAACTTGCCCACCACTGAGGTCAGGCTCACCACTCTATAGTTCCCTGGCTTGTCTTTACCACCCTTCTTAAACAGTGGCACCACGTTTGCCAGCTCCAGTCTTCCGGCACCTCACCTGTGACTATCGATGATACAATCAATCAATCTCCTTTATTGCCACATGATATTTTGAAAAAGAAAATGTCAGACAACTTCTGGGTAGGTTGGTAAGGAAAAGCCAGGGAACTATAGACCGGTGAGCCTAACCTCGGTGGTGGGCAAGTTGTTGGAGGGAATCCTGAGGGACAGGATGTACATGTATTTGGAAAGGCAAGGACTGATTAGGGATAGTCAACATGGCTTTGTGCATGGGAAATCATGTCTCACAAACTTGATTGAGTTTTTTGAAGAAGTAACAAAGAAGATTGATGAGGACAGAGCAGTAGATGTGATCTATATGGACTTCAGTAAGGCGTTCGATAAGGCTCCCCATTGAAGACTGGTTAGCAAGGTTAGATCTCACGGAATACAGGGAGAACTAGCCATTTGGGTACAGAACTGGCTCAAAGGTAGAAGACACAGGGTGGTGATGGAGGGTTGTTTTTCAGACTGGAGGCCTGTGACCAGTGGAGTGTCACAAGGATCAGTGCTGGGTCCACTACTTTTTGTCATTTACATAAATGATTTGTATGCGAGCATAAGAGGTACAGTTAGTAAGTTTGCAGATGACACCAAAATTGGAGGTTTAGTGGAAAGCGAAGAAGGTTACCTCAGATTACCACTCAGATGGGGCAATGGGCTGAGAAGTGGCAGATAATAGAGTTATAAGGTAGCCCGGAAGGACCTGAAGAGAGAGCTAAGAGCAGCAAGGAGGGGACATGAAAGGTCCTTAGTTGGTAGGATTAGGGAAAACCCTAAGGCTTTCTATAGATATGTTAGGAATAAAAGAATGACTAGGGTAGGAATAGGTCCAATCAAGGATAGTAATGGGAAGTTGCGTGTGGAGGCTGAAGAGATTGGGGAGGCACTGAATGAATACTTTTCGTCAGTATTCACTCAGGAACAGGACATTGTTGTCGATATGAATACTGAGGCACGAATAAGTAGAATGGATGGCTTTGAGATATGTAGAGAAGAGGTGTTGGAAATTCTGGCAAGGGTGAAAATAGATAAGTCCCCTGGGCCTGATGGCATTTATCCTAGGATTCTCTGGGAAGCAAGGGAGGAGATTGCAGAGCCATTGGCCTTGATTTTTGTGTCCTCTTTGTCGACAGGAGTAGTGCCAGAGGACTGGAGGCTAGCAAACGTGGTTCCCTTGTTCAAGAAGGGGAGTAGGGATAATCCTAGTAACTATAGGCCAGTGAGTCTCACTTCTGTTGTGGGCAAAGTCTTAGAGAGAATTGTAAGGAATAGGATTTATGCACATCTGGATAAGAGTGATGTGATCAAGGATAGTCAGCATGGTTTTGTGAAGGGCAGGTCGTGCCTCACAAACCTTATTGAATTCTTTGAGAAGGTGACTAAGGAGGTAGATGAGGGGAAAGCGGTAGATGTGGTATATATGGATTTTAGTAAGGCGTTTGATAAGGTCCCCCATGGTAGGCTACTGCAGAAAATACAGAGATATGGCATTGAGGGTGAGTTGGAGGTTTGAATTAGGAATTGGCTGGCTGGAAGAAGACAGAGGATAGTAGTTGATGGCAAAGGTTCATCTTGGAGTGCCGTCACTAGCGGTGTTCCGCAAGGATCTGTTTTGGGACCATTGCTGTTTGTCATTTTTATAAATGACCTGGAGGAAGGGTTAGAAGGTTGGGTGAGCAAGTTTGCGGATGATACAAAAGTCGGAGGAGTTGTAGACAGTGAGGAAGGATGTGGCAGGTTACAGCGGGATATAGAGAAGCTGCAGAGCTGGGCAGAAAGGTGGCAAATGGAGTTCAATGTAGCTAAGTGTGAGGTGATTCACTTTGGTAAGAGTAACAAAAAGATGGGGTACTGGGCTAATGGTCGGATACTTGGTAGTGTGGAAGAGCAGAGGGATCTTGGTGTCCATGTACACAGATCTCTGAAAGTTGCCACCCAGGTAAATAGTGCAGTGAAGAAGGCATATGGCGTACTGGCTTTTATTGGTAGAGGAATTGAGTTCCGGAGTCCTGAGGTCATGCTGCAGTTGTATAAGACTCTGGTGCGGCCGCATCTGGAATATTGTGTGCAGTTTTGGTCGCCATACTATAGGAAGGATGTGGAGGCACTGGAACGGGTGCAGAGGAAGTTTACCAGGATGTTGCCTGGTATGGTAGGAAGATCCTATGAGGAAAGGCTGAGGCACTTGGGGTTGTTTTCATTGGAGAAAAGAAGGTTTAGGGGTGACTTGATAGAGGTGTACAAGATGATTAGGGGGTTAGATAGGGTTGACAGTGAGAACCTTTTTCCACGTATGGAGTCAGCTATTACAAGGGGGTATAGCTTTAAATTAAGGGGGGGGTAGATATAGGACTGATGTTAGGGGTAGGTTCTTCACTCAGCGAGTCGTAAGTTCATGGAATGCCCTGCCAGTAGCAGTGGTGGACTCTCCCTCTTTATGGGTATTTAAGCGGGCATTGGATAGGCATATGGAGGATAGTGGGTTCGTGTAGGTTAGGTGGGCTTTGATCGGCACAACATCGAGGGCCGAAGGGCCTGTACTGCGCTGTATTCTTCTATGTTCTATATTCTATGTTCTATAAATGCGAGGTGCTGCAGTTTGGGAAAGCAAATCTTAGCAATACTTATACACTTAATGGTAAGTTCCTAGGAAGTGTTCCAGAACAAAAAGACCTTGGAGTGCATGTTCATAGCTTCTTGAAAGTGGAGTCACAGGTAGATAGGATAGTGAAAGAGGCGTTTGGTATGCTTTCTTTTATTTATGGTCAGAGTATTGGTCATGTTGCGGCTGTACAGTACATTGTTTAGGCCACTGTTGGAATATTGCATGCAATCCTGGTCTCCTTCCTATCGGAAAGATGTTGTGAAACTTGAAAGGGTTGAGAAAATACTGACAGGGATGTTGCCAGGGTTGGAGGATTTGAGCTATAGGGAGAGGCTGAACAGGCTGGGGCTGTTTTCCCTGGAGTGTTGGAGGTTGAGGTGTGATCTTATAGAGGTTTACAAAATCATGAGGGGCATGGATAGGATTAATAGGCAGTCTTTTCCCTGGGGTAGGGGAGTCCAGAACTAGAGGGCATAGGTTTAGGGTGAGGGGAAAGATATAAAAGAGACCTAAGGGGCAACTTTTTCACATGGAGGGCGGTACATGTGTGGAATGAGCTACCAGTGGAAGTGGTGGAGGCTGGTATAATTGCAACATTTAAAAGGCATTTGGATGGGTACATGAAAAGGAATGGTTTGGAGGGATATGGGTCAGGTGCTGGCAGGTAGGACTAAATTGGGTTGGGATATTTGGTCGGCATGGACGGGTTGGACCGAAGGGTCTGTTTCCATGTTGTACATCTCTATGACTCTAAGTATGGCAAAACCCATCTATGTGAGATCTTGCTGGTTTGGTGTATTTTTCTGACTGCAGCAATTGTGTTGTCTAGACCCAAAGCACCTTTCAGGCATGATATGACATCAAATTGTTTCCACATACAGATTGTACTGCTATAACGCGTGTTTCATTATTGCGAATTTGCTGAAATGCGATTGACGAATTGGGGACACTGTTCCTAAAACACGAAGTTTTAAAGCATGTATTGGTTATAACGCAATTCCAGTCGCATTAGTAAAAATGGTGCTACTATTACATGATTTTCTTCTAACATGGGATTGCATGAGAACGGAACTACTGCATTGTAGCAGAACGGACTGCAACTGATGTTGGTCCACAACATGTATTCATGCTTGTATCCATCTTCCAACAAGGCATCAATGCCTTGGCCCTTTTACCCACCCAGAAGATCTCTCCAGAAAGCTTTGATTTTTGTTTTTGCCTTGTTTATTTTTCTTTCCCACAGTAACACAGTGGCTGTGGGGCCATCTAGCTCAGAGTCAGTCCCCTGACTTGAGATTTTTTTCTGGTCTGCCAATGATTTTTTTTTTCTCTCTTTTGTTGTGTGCGTGTCCAGAAAGCTGTGATTGGAGTAGAGGTAATTACCAACTCAATTAGCCTCTCTGTGTGTGTTTTAAGAGACGTCACACTCATGCCATTTGCAGCAACAATTGCCAATAGAGTCATCAGGGGCTTTTGAGTGTACGAGATGGGCTAGAGTCTGTTGATCCAGAAGTTAATTTGTATTTTGAGCTGGTCTTTAAAGTACTCTCCAGATTTTCTCTGGATATTGTCTTGATATTTACATATTTTTTCTTTACTCCTTCCCAGGATGAGAACGTCTCTCGTTAGGCCAGCATTTATTGCCCATCCCTAAATGCCCAGAGGACAGTTAAGAGGCAAACACATAGTTGTTGATCTGGAATCACATGTAGATCAGATCAGGTAAGGATGAAAGTTTCCTTCCCTACAGGACATTAGGGAACCAGATGGGTTTCTCCGACAATCAATAATGGATTCCTTGCCATCATTAGACTCTAAATTTTGTTAAATTCAAATTCCACCATGGCAGGGTCTGAACTTGGATTTCCAGAACATTATCTGTCTCTTTGGATTAACAGTTCAGCAATAATATCACGAGGCCATCACCTCCTATTTATTCAGCAAAGTCCCTCCTTGTGGATAGCAGATAAAATTTTAAGAGAGCTCTGTCAGGAAATCTCTTATGACTTTATCTACAAAGTAAAGCAGCATTATGTACTTAAAACCGTAGTTCGGTAGTCATGAGTTACCGAACCTTTAATCAAATTTTTGCCTGGCATTTCTTAGTACAGGTCTATGGCATTTTGTTTTCTTGAAATAGAATGCAGAACTTGTTTGTTTGCTGTTCTGCTTTTTTATTTCTTCATTTTTTACTTCTGTTTCACTTTCTTTTCCACTGCTATGACCTTTTCAAGAAGTTTTGCTGAGTGTGGATTCGTGTCATTAACAGATGATCTGTAGTGACACAATTTGGCACTAGAGAAAGTTTGCACCACATCACATGAGCTTTGGTACTAACTTGAAGAAAACAAAATTGTGGAACCAACAGATCACTGCACTCAGCAAAACTGCGCATGGGAGAAAATCATGTTTTTTTGTGCTTGAGTGGTGTTTCTTTGAATAGGAGGGCTGTATAGTTAAAGTGAGGGTATACTTTGACTGTTGATGTTATTTTGAAGCTTATGAGATGTATTTTAGCTGACAATTTTGTTTTTAAACCTGCAAGAAGCTTTTTGCCAGCTGTGGATTTCATGTCTAGAAGTTGGCTGAAACTTTTTCTTGTAATAGGGCTTGGTAGGTCTTGAACTTCAAGTAGAAGGTAAGAAGGTAGTTCTGACTCTTGGTTATTTAAAATGGACATCTGGACTTACGTAAACACGTTGTCATTTGTTGTCCAAATGCTTCACAATCTTGTGCTGTATAGTCTTCAATGGAAGTTATTTTATAAACAATTTGCTGACTATTGCATTGTTACCATAAAATGGTAATGATCTGTCACTATTATGCTGTGATACTTAACTTAGCTTCTGTAACATAAGGATGACATGTGGATCATGTACTGCTGAAAAATGCAACAAATCTTTATGATAGCATCTGGTATCCACATATGCACATTACAATCACAGGCACTTGTGTCTTTTAGGTCAAGTTAATCAAGATGATTGTACTGCAGCATGCTTCCCTCAGCTTGCCATGTCCCAAGAGGACGGAGAATAGTAAATAGAGACTGCAAGTTAAATATCTTCTGATCACGTGATGACATCATCAGCACGTCCCTTCAAGATGTATTGCACATCTGCTATGAAGTATAACGAAACACGAAGTTACTGATCTGCAAGTAAATAATGTCAATCTTGGCTCAGAAGTCATCTACTTGCCTCTGTCACCAAGTTGCTCATTTAAACTTCAACTTTAGCATGTAGCCTATATTAATTAGTATGGGAGTGCCATACTGTTGGAGCTTCTTTCAGAGTAAGTATCAAATGAGACCCATCTTCCCTATCAGGCAGGTACTATATGGTACTATTTAAGGAACAGCAGGAAAAAACTGGCCATAAAAAAAATTCCCTAATATGATATATCTCGTCAGGTCGACACCCCCCACCACTCCCTCGTCAGGTCCACACCCCCCACCAACCCAACCTCCACTTTCGGCACCTTCCCCTGCAACCACAAGAAATGCAAAACTTGTGCCCACACCTCCCCCCTCACTTCCCTCCAAGGCCCCAAGGGATCCTTCCATATCCATCACAAATTCACCTGCACCTCCACACACATTTACTGCATCCGCTGCACCTGATGTGGCCTCCTCTACATTGGGGAGACAGGCCGCCTACTTGCGGAACGTTTCAGAGAACACCTCTGGGGCACCCACACCAACCCAACCCAACCGACCCATGGCTGAAACACTTTAACTCCCCTCCCATTCCGCCAAGGACATGCAGGTCCTTGGCCTCCTCCATCGCCAGATCATGGCAACATGATGCCTGGAGGAAGAGCGCCTCATCTTCTGCCTAGGAATCCTCCAACCACAAGGGATGAATGCAGATTTCTCCAGCTTTCTCATTTCCCCTCCCCCCACCTTATCTCAGTCCTGACCCTCAGACTCAGCACAGCCTTCTTGACCTGCAATCTTCTTCCTGACCTCTCTGCCCCCATCCCCTCTCTGGCCTATCATCCTCAACTTAACCTCCTTCCATCTATCGTATTCCCACGCCCCTCCCCCAAGTCCCTCCTCCCTACCTTTTATCTTAGCCTGTTTGGCACATCTTCCTCATTCCTGAAGAAGGGCTTATGCCCAAAACATCGATTATTCTGCTCCTTGGATGCTGCCTGACCTGCTGCGCTTTTCCAGCAACACATTTTTCAGCTCTGATCTCCAGCATCTGCAGTCCTCACATTCTCCTGCTACATTTCCTACACTACACCCTGTAATGTATTTTGGAACACCCAGACATCATGCTAAATGAATGTGAATTCTTTATTTTTCTCTAAGTATGAAGTCCACGTTATGCCTTCAATCATTTTTGAATCATTGTCAATAGTTTACATTGTGTTCAGATTCCTAATAAAGAAGACAAAAACCTGTTTTTCAACCATAAGGCATCATACGTTATACTTCTGAAGCAACTAAACAAATATACCAGAAGTGGAAGGTTATACCTATCAGAGAGCAAAACAAAAAATGAACAAAGGGCTTTTAACTTGCAAAATGGCTGAGAAGTTATCTGATGATGGTGTTTAAGATTCTGGAACTGTTTTGAGAGCAAAGATGTTAGAAAGATGTTTCTACTTAATGGGAGAGAGCCACACCAAAAGTATAACAGTCACCAGAAGATATTAGAGCAGATTTAGGCCATTCAGCCCTCTTCTCAAACTATTTTCCTGCCTCCCTCCTGTAACCCTTGATCTCCCTACCAATAAAAAACCTACCTAACTTTGTCTTAATGCACTCAAAGACTTGGCTTCTACAGCCCTCTGTGGCAATGAGTTCCACAGATTCATCATATTCTACCTGAAGAAATTTATCATCATCTCAGTTCCAAAGGGTCATCCCTTCATTCTGAGGCTGTGCCCTCAGATCCTAGTCTCTCCTACTAGTGGAAGCATCTCCATATCTACTCTATCCATATTCTTTCCATATTCTATAAGTTTCAATGAGATCCCTCATCATTCTTCTTAACACCATTGAGTAATGACCCAGAGTCCTCAACCGCTCCTTATTAATTCTAATAGGGAATTCAGGTGAAACATTTTAAATCAAGAGTGTGGCATCATTGGGGTCAAATGGTGTGATTGCATGTACAATAAATATGTAATAACAGTACCATTAGATTTTTAAAACAGAATCAGAAATAAAAACATAGTATTAATTATTTTTTCCTAATTTGATTAATAATATCTCCAAAGCTTGCTGAAAATGAATTGATTTTGTTTTGGAAACAATACTAAAATTAGATTTGTAGATCTCTTGAGTAAAATGGATATGTCTTTTTAAGTTTTAATTGAGGCAATTTACAGTCGCTTTTATGTATTTCGCCTGATGAGATTACTAAAATATGAAAATCTATGATCAGCTGGAGAATTTGTCTGTGAATAAACACTTTCACATAAACTAGATTTCATTTGCCACAATAGGGTTCTATTTCACGGTGAGTGCTGACTGGAACTTATTGTCTCCAGTTTGATGAACTGAGAGAATTCTGCAGAAAACGTGCTCATTTAAAAGATAATATTGAAATGATAATGAACAAGTGGTGTTTGGGGAAAATCAGCTAGGGTGCATGTAAAGGAGGTTCCTCTAAAAGATTTCGAATGGTATGATATTTGAGGTGACTTCATTTGTTTTTGAAAAAACTGCTTTTGAATAAAAGTATATATTCTTTCACAATGGTTCAAATGATTTAGATAGTTGTATGGTGGCACAAGATATTAATATAATTTGTCTCACAGGAGTCAATATACTATTGTGGGGTGTTAAATTTACTACCAAACTTGACACTGGCAGCTTGTGAAGTCTATTTGTGACAGTATCATTTTGGAAATTTTTAGTTTAATTAAAATGGAACAGACAGTATTTTACTCTCGTGATGAAACTAGTTACAATATCTGGACCATCAGTGCAGTCTAGCAATTCTTGAACTGCTGAATGTACTGTGGTTTGACTGAGAGCTTAAATCAGGCTCCCATTTGTCCTCTCAGTTGAATGCAATAGATTCATGGCACCATTTTTAAGAAAAGAGCGAGTTTTCCTAATGTCTGAGATAATGTCCACCTCTCAATCTACATTACGAGAAACAAAGCCTATTAAGTGGTTATTAGATCATTGCTTCCTGTGAGAGCTTGCTGCACCTAGATCAATTGTCACTTTTCCTACATTGCAACAGTGACCATATTTCAGAAAGTGCTCAATTGGCTTTCAAGAACTTTGGAACATCTTGAGGACACAAAAAGTGCTATAATATATCTAAAATCATTCTTATTCTGAAGAAGAGTCATATTGAACTTGGAACAATAACTTTGCTTCACTCTCTATAGATATTACCAGACTTGCTGAGATTCTCCCAAATTTTAGACCATAAGACATAGAAACAGAAATTAAGCCATTCAGCCATTGGGTCTGCTCCACCATTTTCTAATTTTATTTCAGATTTCCAACATCTGTAGCATTTTGTTTTATTGTCTTTTCTCTTTACAGACATCAACTGCTGTGCTGAGATGTATTCCCAGATTTGTAGCTTGTGCTAAACTACCACAATTGTGCCACAATCTACAAAATTAAGTATCACACAACACCAGGTTATAATCCAACAGGTTTATTTGGAAGCACTAGCTTTCGAAGCGCTGCTTCTTCATCAGGTGGTTGTGAAGCAGGGCCATAAGACACAGAATTTATAGCAAAAGATTACAACGATATAATGATATCTTGAACAAATATAGATAGTTCCCAATCTATCAATGTATCATTGTACCACTGTAATCTTTTGCTATAAATTCTGTGTCTTATGGTCCTGCTTCAAAACCACCTGATGAAGAAAAAGCTAGTGCTTCAGAATAAACCTGTTGGACTACAACCTGGTGTTGCGTGATTTTTAACTTTGTCCACCACATTCCAAAACCAGCTCCGCCAAATCACAATCTACAACAACTTCCTATCGACTAGTCTGCACCTTTGCTAGAAACTCACAAATCAGATTTCATTGGGAAGTTCCATGAAACTTCAGTCACCAATCCAATGAGCTATTGTATGTACTATGAGTAGTCACTCAGCTCAAAGCTTTCTAATTGTTCAGCATGCTGTGCTTTTATAGAACACTAATTTGGGAGGTTATGGCATAGTGGTAATGTCGTTAGACTAGTAATCTAGAACGAGAGAAAGTGAAGAAAGCAGATGCTGGAGATTAGAGTCGAGAGTGTGGTGCTGGAAAAGCGCAGCAGGTCAGGCAGCATCCGAGGAGCAGGAGAATCGACATTTCGGGCAAGAGCCCTTCATTGGAATCACAATCTAATGCTCAATTCAGCAGAATGTTCTATTGTCAGCATCGCAGTGAGGCAGCCTGGGAAAAGTGTACTGCAGTCAGCATCACAATGAGGCAGTCTGGGAAAAGTGTACTGCAGTCAGCATCGCAGTGAGACAGTCTGGGAAAAGTAGGTAAAAACAATGACTGCAGATGCTGGAAACCAGAGTCTCGATTAGAGTGGTGCTGGAAAAGCACAGCAGTTCAGGCAGCATCCCAGGAGCAGTAAAAGTGATGTTTTGGGTAAAAGCCCTTCATCAGGAATACAGCTGTCTAACCTGTATTCCTGATGAAGGGCTTTTGCCTGAAATGTCGACTTTACTGCTCCTCGGATACTGTCTGAACTGCTGTGCTTTTCCAGTACCACTCTAATCTGGGAAAAGTGTACTCCAGTCAGCATCAGTGAGGCAGTCTGGGAAAAGTGTACTGGGCAGGAAGATCGCTGAGAGTCTCGCACTCCTCAGGGATACGATTGCCTACGTGCAGGATAGAGGGTTGGACACCTGCCTGATCAGCCTGGACCAGGAGAAAGCCTTTGACAGGGTATCACACAGGTATATGAGAGATGTTCTCTCCAAAATGGGCTCTGGGGGGGAAATCTGCAATTGGATCAGACTGCTCTACACCACAGCGTCAGTGCAGTCACAATCGATGGGTGGGAATCAGATAGCTTCCCAATCAGATCTGGAGTCAGGCAAGGCTTCCCTCTCTCTCCTGCCTTGTTTGTGTGCCACATAGAGCCATTTGCTGAGTCCATCAGAAAGGATGTGAGCCTGACAGGGGTGACTATTCCTGGCAGCTGGGGCCTGTAGGTTAAGGCCTCCCTGTACATGGATGATGTCGCCGTTTTCTGCTCACATCCGCTGTCCATGCACAGACTCATGTGCATATGTGACAAGTTCGAATAGGCCAAGGCCAACCGAGGCAAGAGCAAGGCCATACTCTTCGGGAACTGGGCCAACCAATCCTCGATCCCCTTCACCGTCAGGACCGACCATCTGAAGGTACTGGGTCTTTGGTTTGGGGGGGGCTGGGGCGTGTGCCAAGTCTTGGGAGGAGCGTATCAGCAAAGTGAGGCAGAAACTGGGCAGATGGAAGCTACGGTTGCTCTCCATCGTGGGAAAAAACCTAGTCATCAGGTGTGAGGCACTGTCGTTGCTGGTATACATGGCACAGGTCTGACCTATTCCCAGAACCTGTGCCGCTGCAGTCCCCCGGGCCATCTTCCAATTTATATGGAGGTCAAATATGGACCGGGTCCAAAGGGACTCGCTGTACAAAAATCTGGGCAACAGGGGAAAAAATACAACCAATGCCACCCTCACCCTGATGGCCACCTTTGTGTGTGGCTGCATCAAGCTGTGCATGGATCCCCGATACGCAAACACCAAGTGTCACTACGTACTGAGGTTCTACCTGTCCCAGGTGTTGCGAAGGATGGGCCTGGCCTCGCTGCCGCGGAACGCTCCGAGTAGTTGGACCGTTCCGTATCACCTGTCCTTCGTGGAGTTTATGACAAAAAACACCTTTGACCACAAGTCCATCAGGAAGTGGTCAGCACGTAGTGTCCTTCAGACCCTTCGGGAAAAGGAGAGGGTGGATCCTATCGAGCGGTTCCCTGAGCAGACTGTCAAAGCCATTTGGCAGAATGCCTCATCGCCAGAACTTTCCAACAAGCACCAAGACATGGCTTGGCTGGTGGTGACAAGGGCTCTGTCTGTGAGATCCTTTATGCACGCCCGGACTCTCAGCCGCACCGCACACTGCCCTCGAAGCGGCTGCGTGGGGACGAGACTGTCACACACCTCCTTCTGGAATGTGCCTATGCAGAAGAAGTCTGGAGAGGAATGCAGTGGTGTTTGTCAAGGTTCGTCCCGAGCAGCGCCGTGATGCGGGACTCTGTGCTCTATGGTCTGTTCCCCGGGACACACACCGAGATGAACATCAACTGTGCCAGGAGGATCATCAACTCAGTGAAGGACACTGTCTGGGCGGTCCAAAACCTGTGATCTTCCATCTGAAAAAGTTGACCCCGACTGAGTGTTGCAGAATGGCACATTCCAAGGTTCAGGACTACGTGTTGAGGGACGCGTTGAAGCTTGGGGCAGCTGCTGCCAAGGCGCGGTGGGGAAAGACCACCATGTAACATCTGCCTGCCTAAGAAGAACAGGGGGCCCACGCAGTGTTTTGGGCTCTGCTGATGCCTCAGCTAAATATATGGACATATGATTGACTAATGTACAGACCTGTATATACAATGATAAATTCTGATCTCTGTATGTAAATATTTCTGTATGTATGGCATGACCAACTGTACAAACCATCAAATTTTTTATGAATAAAGTATATTTTTGAAATAAAAAAAAAGTCTGGGAAAAATGTACTGCAGTCAGCATCGCAGTGAGGCAGTCTGGGAAAGTGGCAGCTGCCGCCAAGGCGTGGTGGGGAAAGACCACCGTGTAACGTCTGCCTGCCTAAGCACAGGGGTGCGACACAGTAAGGGGACTCCACTGCTAAATATGTAATTGTACAGATCTATATATATGAATGATTTATCTGTCCCTATATACCAAGAAATGGAATGTTTACGGATGTATGGCATGACCAATTGTACAGATCATCAAAATATTTTATGAATAAAGTATATTTTTGAAATAAAAAAAAGTCTGGGAAAAGGGTACTGCAGTCAGCATTGCAGTGAAGCAGTCTGGTAGGGGAGAGCCCATGGCCTAGAAGGTGGTTCTCTCAGGACGAGTCTGAGCTGGGAACCTTCATGACTGTCAGAAGATCTCAAGACCATTACTGGATTGCGTTTGCGAGCAGGACTTGGAGGATCATTGGTTGAGCTGAGCTGCAATTGTGAGATCTTTATGCTAGCTTCGGCCCAACATCAATGCAGTGACCAGCCAAACAGGACTATGGCCTCTGTGGGCACCCACTTCCCTGGCAAGGGAGTCCACAATCCAGTCAGAGTGACTGTGAGGAATGTGGGGAAGGATCGCTGGTTGACCAGACCTTCTTGGTGAAGGGAGTCATTTTGGATTGCCATGGGTTCTAGGCAGCAGATATTTTGTGTCTGCAAGATTTCCTCAGAGGGGGCTACTTTGGTGTGACCTTCAGGAGTGTGAAGCAGTGTGAGCATCTGCTGAAGGTATATGAGGACAAAGGAGATGAGGGTCCACGCTCCCTGCACAGAAGAGCTGGGTTGTCACAATCCACATATACAACCCACAAGTCCTGGCAGCAGCACAGACGCTTGGACCCATTTGGAATCTGGACCAGCAAGCAGCAGGTCAATGTGACCCAGAAGATGGACACTTGTGGGAACATCCTCCACCTGTTCTCCAGTTTCAGGATCAGAGGGATCCAAGGCTACCTGATCTATGCAGGGCAGCCCAGAGAGTGTGCTGACACTGTGGGTGGTTAGGGAACATAGCAGCAGGAACTGCAGGGCCACCTTACTAAGGTCTACAAGGAGTCCAAGAACGGCAACCTGTGTGGGGAAGAAAGCCACCTGTACAAAGGTCTACCCAAGGTTGTTGGATACGGACGGGGAGGGGGTTTGGTGGTACATACGCTCAGATGTCAACGCAACCTATGGACCCCCAAAGGAAAGTAAAGTGCCAATACTCGACAAGAAACCCGAAATGCAGGGCAGCCAGAAGGAGGGAGTGGTCAGGAAGGAAAGGTAACCACCGCAGGGGCACTGCAACCAACTCAACCTGCACCTGAACAGAGAGAGTCAATGAAGGACAAGGAAATGAGGGAGCAGGAGAATGAATACAACTGAAAAAGGGAAAACATGTCAGATTCCCCAAACCAAAATTGAAAGAGGCAACGGAAACAGTGGATTCATTTGACAGCTGCTTCCTGGTCTGCCCGGAGCCTGTTAGCCTTCCAGAGCAAGGAGCTGACCTTGACCAAGTGTTGCAGACAGGCACATTCCAAAGTCCCGGATTATGTAGTGACGGTTGCATTAAAGCTTGGGGCAGCTGTCGCCAAAGCACAGTGGGGAAAGACCACCAAAGGTCTTCCTGCCAAAGTACAGTGGGAGTTTGTTCATTATCCTCCTGGACTGTCCCAGTACATAAATAGAATCTTGTATAAGTAAAAAATGAATTGAATTGAATGAGCCTTTATTGTCACATACACCCAAATGAGTGCAGTGGCAAACTTTTAACGTTGCCACTTTGATGTCATCTTAGGTACAGTGTACATAGGTGCAGAATATTTAAATATGTGTTACAAACTTGAAAAAAATCATAAATAAATATTCAGCATAAGAATAAAGAAGTTTTCTTTATAAAAAGTACTCGAAATTTAGTCTTTTCACCAAGTCCGTGGCAACCCGAGCCTTCTGACCACACAGGGCTTCCAACCTCAAGGCCTTGCTTCCAGTCCCCAAGGGTCTCACCTCCGCTCCAGGACTCCCTTCCCACCACCCCCACTAGCCTCTGCTCCAGGACTCGCACCACCATCACCCCTGCCCACTGACCTCCACTCTGGGTCTCATGTCCACCCCATTGATGCTGACAGCACCAGGAATCGCCAGGGGTCCTGAGAGTGTGCAGCAAATCTGAATATGATAAGTTGGCTGCCATGGGGACTTTGAGTATAACTGAAGAAGAGAATCAAGCACAAGTAAACTCCCTTGGACTCTCAGAAAGAAATCCTCCATGAAACTCACCAAAATGCTACTGAGTTGATTTTTGGTAAGATTAAGCCCATTGTCTTTGATATAAAAGAATGAATATGTGTCTCTAAAAAAATTCAAAACACACGAAAAAGAGGCAGATGCACATGAGGGAAAGGAGACAAATGAATTTCTGCTTGCGGAGATTGTTTTACAGGGAGAAAGAACTTTGGCCCAGAAGGGTCAGTTCCTGAAGAAAAAGGACCATCAGGTTTTGAACTGGAATCATAGCATGTGTGCTTCAGAAAGGCAGAATGAAGATGAGATAAGCAGCCTATTTCTCAGCAGAACTGCCCTACCTGTGAAGCAAAATAACCTCCACTGCACAAACATAACAATTCAGTTGACCACCAGCAAACAAATCCAGGAATTAGTAGAAGTCAGGTGAGATCCCAGCCATAGCTTTCTCTAAAGAAAAAGGCCAAACCTTCCTTCTAATTGACCTTTGCTAAAATAAACCACTGTTGATATCTCCACAGAACCTGAAATGAAGTCATTGTTCAGAAGCCTTCAAAGCTCCTCACCCGCACCAACCAACCCAACCGCCCCATGGCTGAACACTTTAACTCCCCCTCCCACTCCACCAAGGACATGCAGGTCCTTGGACTCCTCCATCGCCAGACCATGGCAACACGACACCTGGAGGAAGAGTGCCTCATCTTCCGCCTAGGAACCCTCAAACCACAAGGGATGAATGCAGATTCCTCCAGCTTTCTCATTTCCCCTCCCCCCACCCTCAGACTCAGCATCGCCTTCTTGACCTGCAATCTTCTTCCCGATCTGTCCGCCCCCACCCCTTCTCCCGCCTATCACCCTCACCTTAACCTCCTTCCACATATCGTATTCCCAATGCCCCTCCCCCAAGTCTCTCCTCCCTATCTTTTGTCTTAGCCTGCTTGGCACACCCTCCTCATTCCTGAAGAAGGGCTTATGCCCAAAATGTCGATTCTCCTGTTCCTTTGATGCTGCCTGACCTGCTGCGCTTTTCCAGCAACACATTAAGTTCAAAACTCAAGCCCTCCAAAAAGAACAATTTTGAATCATTTAGAATAATTGTCTCTGAAGAGCAATATAGCATCATCTTTGAAGTTTTATATGGCATCAAATAGATATGGGAATGAGAGTATTGTTGACCTGTTTTGGAGTGTTTCTTGGTAATTTTGTGAATGATAGCAAAATACACACTCCACTCCTGTCATTGCTGGTCATTCATGTTCATCAAGTAGAATATTTGCAGTTTCCAAGCAGAGTTGCATTGCTTAATTTCATTATCTGTATATCACTGCAAGGTATGAGTGACAGTCAGTTTTACTGGGGTAGCTCACATCATTGACATTCAATGATCCAGGTACATATATTTCAGAATTCTGACCGCTGGGCACTTCTTCCATTAATTGTTTATTTCTGTTGTGTGGACCTTCACATGACTTAGACCATAAGAATATAAGACATAGGAACAGGATTAGTTAATTTGCCATTCAATAAGATTGTGATTGATCTTTTCGTGGACTCTGTTCCAGTCAATTCAGACAAATGAGTGGGGATCTCATAGAGACTTATAAATGTCTAACAGGATTAGACAGGGTGGATGCAGGGAGGATGTTCCTGATGGTGGGTGTGCCCACAACTGGGGTCACAGTCTGAGCATTCGGAGTCGACCATCTAGAACGGAGATGAGGAGACATTTCTTCACCCAAAGTGTGTTGATCCTGTGCAATTCATTACCATGGAAGTAGTTAATGCCAAACCATTGAATGTATTCAAGAGGTGGCTAGATATAGCACTTGGGGCAAATGAGATCAAAAGGTTATGGAAGAAAGCAGGATAAGGCTATTGAGCTGGACAATATCGTGATGAGTGAGAGAGCAGGCTCGAGGGGCTGAATGGCCTCCTCCTACTGCTATCTTCTATGCTTCTATGTTTTACTCGCCTGCTCACCATACCTCTTAATACCTTTACTGTTTAAAAATCTATCTTTGGTGTAAAGAGGGAATGAGAGGCTGAGAGGGAATGAGAGGCTGAGAGGGAATGATGTAAGATGCTTGCATTAACTCCGATGTCAACTTTAGGCCTGCACATGCTTTTGCCAATCTTCTTTGAGCATATGATGTCATGAGTGTGTCACAATAAAATATGGAAATAAATGGACAATCAAGATGAAAAGCATGGATAGGAGGAGACTGGATAACGTTCTCAAGCTACCTGCCTCGATGAAAACAGGTAGGTCGCTA
The DNA here is from genome assembly GCF_047496795.1 of Chiloscyllium punctatum. Taxonomy (NCBI): domain Eukaryota; kingdom Metazoa; phylum Chordata; class Chondrichthyes; order Orectolobiformes; family Hemiscylliidae; genus Chiloscyllium; species Chiloscyllium punctatum. The sequence goes on from NC_092742.1 coordinate 27,802,740, forward strand.
ATCATGGCCACAAAGCTGGTCCTGAGTACATTTTTAGCCTGAGGTCCTCACACTATTTGAGAAATTACTCAGTTCAATGAGCTCTCTTGACAAATGCAAACAAGCTATTTCTGGCCTCACAGTACACTAATTAATTTGCCTATTTTTTAAAATATACACGATTTAAGAATAATTTCTGTAAAGAGCTTATGGTGTTTCTAAAGCAGCATATGGTATACTGAGCAGAACACATTTATAGTGTGGTACATACCAGGTGGCTCGTCAGGATTCATAACACCTCTAAAGAATAACCTTCCATGGACTTAATTATTTTTTTAAAAAATTGATGCAATACCTGGGAATGTGTGACACAGCAAGAGCTGAATTTAGTGGCCCTGTTAAAATAGATGATGGGTTGTCTCCTTGTCCCATAATTGTCCATAATTCCCATTGTGTTCCCTTATTTCTGTTATGTGCAATATTCCAAGATTCCAGAATGGTGTGTAAAATCATCAGAATTTTGCTCTTGACGTTGTTGTCTTTGTCTTTCTCAAAGTCAGGTTTTATTGAAATAAAAGCAAAATATTATAGATGCTCAAAATCCGAAATAAAAAAAAAAGCAAATGCTTGAGAAACTCAGTGGTGGTAATGGGGATGTGATAATTTAACAGCGATGTGATTATTTAGTGGATAGGTGTGCAAAGAAGAAAATGGCTCTCAAAAGTGGACACCAGTACTTACCACCATTAGGACTCCCTCTGTCCTTTGTTCTGAGCACTCTCACCACCTGCTATATCCACTCCTTCTTTCCATCTACCAATACCACAAAAACAATTATTTTACAGCTCCATTCAGTTCTGAAGATGAGTCACATCAGACTCCGAACACTAACTGTTTCTTACCTCACAGATGCTGCCATACCAGCTGAGTTATTCAGGTATTTTCTGTTCTTACATGAGAATAAGACATGTTGTCATATACTTGGCAACTGAGAGTCCCGTGGTTCCATCATAAAGTCCCTGCATCTGGAGCAGGAAGACTGGGTTCAAGTCACATCTGTGCAGGAGGCATGTTATAATGTATCTTCGCAGGTTAATTTCTTTTAATGCTTGCTAAGTTGTTTTAGTGTATTCTGTAAATCATATATTTTGCAGAAATAGTGTGTCATTGGTAACAGTGGTTGATATTCTTCTAGATGTTTCATTCTTTTTCAGTTTTGCTGAAACTCGACATCAAGTCATAAGGGCACATCTTGAACCTTGAAGACGCTGAGGAGGTTTTGAGCAATTGCAGGTGATCTGCAATTGTCACAGATTTCCTATTGTGTTTTTCAGTGCAAGCCACAACACAGAACTAGATAACCAAATACATTTTATTTGTACCAGTACTAGATTTTGCCAAGTGTAGGATTGATGAAATTGTTAAGTTCAATAGTAATATTACTGATAACAACAGTGAATTGTCATCCTCTGGAAAAAATAGGCAAGGTATATGGAGAGGAATTTCTTCACACAGCCAATTGGAAAAATCTGGAATGCAGAAGCTTGAAGGCTGGTAGGGCCTTAAGTTTTTGAAAGGGAATTGGATATATTCTTAAAGATTGAAAACAAAACACAGATCTGTAGGGCAAGAGCAGAGGATGTATTAGGATCATAGAATCCCTACAGTATGTGAGCAGGTCATTTACCCATTGAGCCCACAGTGACCTTCCAATCAGCATCCTTCCAGACCCATCCCCCACCCCACATTCCCCATAGGTCTGGCAGCATTAGTGGAGAGAAAGCAGAGTTAACGTTTCCATCAGAACTGATTCTGTTGAAGAGTCACCGGATTCAAAACATTTAAGTCTGCTTTCTCCCCACAGATGGTGCTAGACCTGCTCAGTAGCCTGTGCTGAGGATTGATTTACCTTTAAATAATATAGTTGGCACCTAATGTGAAGTATAAGAGCCTTTGTCAAATACATAAAGCAATATTTCTTTAAGTTTCAGAAAACTGGTCAGTTTTGTTACACCACGATGGACATATTTGCAGCAAAAACACCATATTTAAAGGCAATTTAATCTCAAAATGGATATTTGAAATACCAATTATATCAAAGATGGCAAAATATTAAGTAAGTGCATCATAAAATAACCAGCTTGCAAAACAGTGAACAATGAAAGGAAGTTTAAATTGCAGAGAACAGGAAGAAGTTCAGGTTTTCAGGCCTCTGTTACGATTATCGGCTGCTTCTTTTTATAAACAAAACCATTGCCTAAACTGTAGACAGAACCAAAAAATGCAAAATACTAGGGTTTCCCTTTCGTTTCCAATTTTCTTCCATCTTGTAATGACAATGTTGCCTCTCAGTAAGGGATGCTTCCTTGTATCTGTTAATCTCTGGTAAATCGGCAAGCAGAGAAAATGCTGGAGAAACTCAACAGGTTTGGCAGTGTGGAGAAATAGATTTAATATTTCAAATCCGATATGACTCTTTTTCAGATGTGTTATATCAGACATTCATAAACATCTGGATTCTCAATGTTGAGGAGCCCCCCATAACAGTATAAAACTCAAGGATGAAGTAATTGCAATGATGTTCAACAAGAAGAGGTGAATGGTTCTCTCCTGTAGTCCCTAGTATTGCAGATGTCAGTCTTCAGTTAATTCAGTCACTTGACATTACATCAAGAAATGGCTGAATGCACTGTATACTGTAACAACTATGAACACTGACTATATTTTTGCAATATTACTGAAAACTTGCATTCCAGAATTAACTGTGACTTAGTCAAGCTATTCCAATACTACGCTGGCACCTTCCAGGTGATGCCAAAATATGTCCTGATCACACAAAGCAGGGCAAATCCAACCCAGTCCTTCTTGCCCTATCAATCTGCCCTCAATTTTCATTGGAAGGGGTTATCAACAGTCATCAAATGGAATATCCTGCTCACTGACAGTCAGTTTGGATTCTGGCAGGGCCACTCAGCTCCTGATCTCGTTACAGTCTTGTCCAGTATGGGCAAGGGGTGGCAAGTGAGAAATAAAGGCAGCATTTGACTGATTTAGGCATATCATGGAGCCCAAGCACAAGTGGAGTCTATGTGAATCGGGTGGGGGGGGGGTAAACCCTCCACTAGTTGGAATCACACCACACAAAAAAAATGGCTGTGGTTGCAGAAGGTCAATCATCCCAGCCACTTGACATCACTGCAGAAATCCTTCAGGCAGTGCCCTAGACCCAACTATTTCAGCTGCTTAGTTAATGACTTTTATTCCATCATCAGGTCTGAAGTGGGAAGATTTGCAGATGATCGCACAATGTTCAACACTATTTAAGACTCCTCAGATACTGAAAAAGTATGTGTCTAAATGCAATAAGGCCAGAACATCATCAAGGCTTAGTGACTAGGAACATTAAAACCGTGCCAGTGAGAGGAACTGATTATCTCCAATAAGACAAATCTACCCGTTGTGTTGCCATTGAATGTCAAGGGACAATCACTGAATTACCAACAAACAATATTCTCCAGTTATTGCGAACCAGAAACTGAACTAGATCAGCCACCTAACTGTGAGATAACAAATGCAAGTCAGAGGGTAAGAATTCAGTACTAAGTAACTCACCTTCTGTACCTCAGTGCCTGCTTATGAGGCACAATTCAGAAGCATGATGGAATCCTCTTCACTTACCTGCAGTCAAAAAGCTTGATACCATTAGGATAAGGCAGCCCGCTTAACTGGCACCACTTAAACTGCCTGCAACATTCACAGCTTGGCAAAAGTGAGGACTGCAGATGCTGGAAACCATAGTCTAGATTTGAATGGTGCTGTAAAAGCACAGCAGGTCAGGCAGCATCCGAGGAGCAGGAAAATCGAAATTTCCATAAGACCATAAGACATAGGAGTGGAAGTAAGGCCATTCGGCCCATCGAGTCCACTCCGCCATTCAATCATGGCTGATGCGCATTTCAGCTCCACTTGCCAGCGTTCTCCCCGTAGCCCTTAATTCCTCTAGACAACAAGAACCTATCAATCTCGGCCTTGAAGACATTTAGCGTCCCGGCTTCCACTGCACTCCGTGGCAATGAATTCCACAGGCCCACCACTCTCTGGCTGAAGAAATGTCTCCGCATTTCCGTTCTGAAATGACCCCCTCTAATTCTAAGGCTGTGTCCATGGGTCCTAGTCTCCTCGCCTAACAGAAACAATTTTCTAGCATCCACCTTTTCAAAGCCATGTATTATTTTGTACGTCTCTATTAGATCTCCCCTTAATCTTCTAAACTCCAACGAATACAATCCCAGTATCCTCAGCCGTTCCTCATATGCTAGACCTGTCATTCCAGGGATCATCCGTGTGAATCTCCGCTGGACACGTTCCAGTGCCAGTATGTCCTTCCTGAGGTGTGGGGACCAAAACTGGACACAGTACTCCAAATGGGGCCTAACCAGAGCTTTATAAAGTCTTAGTAGTACATCTCTGCTTTTATATTCCAACCCTCTTGAGATAAGAGACAACATTGCATTCGCTTTCTTAATCACGGACTCAACCTGCATGTTTACCTTTAGAGAATCCTCGACTAGCACTCCCAGATCCCTTTGTGCTTTGGCTTTATTAAGTTTCTCACCATTTAGAAAGTAGTCCATTCCTATATTCTTTTTGCCAAAGTGCAAGACCTCGCACTTGCTCACGTTAAATTCCATCAACCATTTCCTGGACCACTCTCCCAACCTGTCTAGATCCTTCTGTAGCCTCCCCACTTCCTCAGTACTACCTGCCTGTCTACCTAACTTTGTATCATCGGCAAACTTCGCTAGAATGCCCCCGGTTCCCTCATCCAAATCATTAATATATAATGCGAACAGCTGTGGCCCCAGCACCGAACCCTGCGGGACACCGCTCGTCACCGACTGCCATTCTGAAAAAGAACCTTTTATCCCAACTCTCTGCCTTCTGTTAGATAGCCAATCCTCAATCCATCCCAGCAGCTCACCTCGAACACCATGGGCCCTCACCTTGCTCAGCAGTCTCCCGTGTGGCACCTTATCAAAGGCCTTTTGAAAGTCCAGATAGACCACATCCACTGGGTTCCCCTGGTCTAACCTACTTGTTACCTCTTCAAAAAATTCCAACAGGTTTGTCAGGCATGACCTCCCTTTACTAAATCCATGTTGACTTGTTCTAATCAGACTCTGCTCTTCCAAGAATTTAGAAACCTCATCCTTAATGATGGATTCTAGAATTTTACCAACAACCGAGGTTAAGCTGATTGGCCTATAATTTTCCATCTTTTGCCTTGATCCTTTCTTGAACAAGGGGGTTACTACAGCCATCTTCCAATCATCCGGGACCTTTCCTGACTCCAGTGACTCTTGAAAGATCTCAACCAATGCCTCTGCTATTTCCTCAGCAACCTCTCTCAGAACTCTAGGGTGTATCCCATCGGGGCCAGGAGATTTATCAATTTTAAGACTTTTTAACTTTTCTAGCACTATCTCTTTCGTAATGGCAACCATACTCAACTCAGCCCCGTGACACCCTTTAATTTTTGGGATATTACTCATGTCTTCCACTGTGAAAACTGACGCAAAGTACTTGTTAAGTTCTCCTGCTATTTCCTTATCTCCCATCACTAGGCTCCCTGCATCAGTTTGAAGTGGCCCAATGTCTACTTTTGCCTGTCGTTTGTTTCTTATGTACTGAAAGAAACTTTTACTATTATTTCTAATATTACTGGCTAGCCTACCTTCATATTTGATCCTCTCATTTCTTATTACACTCTTTGTTATCCTCTGTTTGCTTTTGTATCCTTCCCAATCTTCTGATTTCCCACTGTTCTTAGCCACTTTATAGGATCTCTCTTTTTCTTTAATACATTTCCTGACTTCCTTTGTCAGCCAAGGTTGTCTAATCCCTCCCCGGTTAATCTTTCTTTTCTTGGGAATGAACCTCTGTACAGTGTCCTCAATTATACCTACAAACTCCTGCCATTTTTGCTCTAGTGTCTTCCCGGTTAGCCTCTGCTTCCAGTCTATTTTAGTCAGTTCCTCTCTCATGCCCTCATAATTACCTTTATTCAACTGTAACACCATTACATCAGATTTCGCCTTCTCCCTTTCAAACTCCAGACTGAACTCTACCATATTATGGTCGCTATTTCGAGCAAAAGTCCTTCATCAGGAATGGAAGCCTCCATTCACCACCAAGACACAATTGCAACAGGATGTATCATCTACAAAATGTACTGCAATAACTCACTAATGGGTGGCACGGTGGCACAGTGGTTAGCACTGCTGCCTCGCAGCGTCAGAGACCCGGGTTCAATTCCCACCTCAGGTGACTGACTGTGTGGAATTTGCATGTTCTTCCAGTGTCTGCGTAGGTTTCCTCCGGGTGCTCCGGGTTCCTCCCACAGTCCAAAAATGTGCATGTTAGGTGAATTGGCCATGCTAAATTGCCCATAGTGTTAGGTGAACGGGTAAATGTAGGGGAATGGGTCTGGGTGGGTTGCGCTTCAGCGGGTCAGTACAGACTTGTTGGGCCGAAGGGCCTGTTTCCACACTAAGTAATCTAATCTAATCCTTTGACAGCATCATCCAAACCTGTGACCTTTAGCATCTGGAATGATAATGGCAACAGATGCACAGGAACACCATCATCTGCAAGTTCCCCTCATGTTTCATACCATCCTGACTTGGAAATGTATTTGCATTCCTTCACTGTTCAAGATCCTGGAACTCTCTTCCTAACAGCCCATGGGTGTCAGCACGCCCCAAGGACTAATGTGATTGAAGAAGCAGCTCACCACCACCATCGTTTAGGGTAATTAGGGGTTGCCAACAATTTCTGGCCTAGCCACCAATGCCCACTGCCCACAAACCAATAAAACAAAAGATGAAATCAACTGATTTAAAGTCTTCAGCGCATAAAACCAAGCACTTCCCTGGTCTGCATCACAGATTTCAGAAGTTGGAGTAACTGGGCCATTCAACCTGTCTATCCTATGCCAGTTAGATTACAGCTAATGCAACTCTGCAACAGATGCTCTTTATTAAACAACTGACCAGACATAAAATTGAAATGAGACTTAGTCCTCTCATTGTAAATCAGTATGCAACATACAAACAAAAACAATTTCTGTTTGACATTTTAAGTGGATTAATAGGCTGCGTGTTATCCAGAAAAGCCTGACCTGCTGTGAATTTTCTCCCTCTCTACTTGCCAATTCCAATTGAAAACAGTAATTAGTTGTACAATTATTGTTCTTTATAGAAGCTGCCATCATTAAAGCTAAAGTAATAATTATAACAACATTTTAAAACAAAAGGATATCTACAACATTTTGGCATGGATTAATAACTTCACTGTCGAAAACCATATGATATATAGAAGGGCTGTCACTTGTTGAAGGATGGAGAAAAGTAGAACCTGAGTTATATTTTTATCTTTATAATAGAAAGATTGGAACGCAACATTTAGTGGAACAAGTCATCTAATCTCCAGAAATTCAGTGACTAGCTGTATGATCAAATTTAGACGCTGTCAAAACGATATGGAAATTGGCAAGGAAGATTGAGCAATGCCTCTATCTTCCACAACTATTTCTGAGTCTGAGTTGGAATTCGAAAGGTCAGTACATCAGAATTGCCTGAAGTTAATAGTCATCCAGGAAATGTGAGACAGGGAAAGATAACCTAGTATAACTGGAGTGATGTGGTGGCTCAGTAGTTAGCACTACTCCCACACAGCGCCAAGGACCAGGTTTGATTCCATCCTCGGGCAATTTCTGTGTGAAGTTTGCAAATTCTCCATGTCTGCGTGGGTTTCCTCTGGGTACTCTGGCTTCCTCCCACAGTCAAAGATGTGCAGGTTTGGGGAATGCAGGGTTACGAAGAGAGGGTGGAGCAGGTGCATCTGGATGGAATGTTCTTCAGGCAGTTGCTATGGACTCGAATGACCTATCAAATGACACTGTAGGGTTTCAATGATATAACTCCTGGCCAATTCCAGAACTGACACCCTCCTCACCCATACTCACAACAGCCATCTGGTTCCTTGATCCCATCAATATCCACCTTCAGCTCATACAAATTCTCATACAACCACTTGACCATCACCCTGCTAGTTTGGTCTGGTGTTCCCAGACCCACCTACACACTTACCTTGCACATCTACTTATCCATTCACTTTGCCCACTCTTTCAGTTATTAAAATTGGATGAGGAAAGATGATAGAGTCATGCTTATGCCACTGTACTAATAATACAGGGTGTACTGGGACAATGGATTCAAGACACTGCACAGTTAGAGGAGTTTAAATTAAATTGCTAAATTGAAAACATGAAGCACTAAGGTATCATTCATTGTGAAAGAGACCTGTCTGGTTCACTAATGTCCTTTAGGGAAGGAAATCTACCATTGTTACCTGGTCTGGCCAAAATATGGCCCAAGCTACAACAATATGATCCACTCTAACGCCTTCTGAAACAACAGTTTAAATATTCAGTTTAAACAGATGTTGGCCTTGCCCAAAAGGTCTATATTCCCATGAAAGACTGAAGAAAGAAAAACGCAAAAGCTCAAAAATTTCCAGATGGCAACCTCTGCTGTTAAAAGGGCTGTTTCTGACTTTCCCATCTCTGATTGGCTTCACCAAAGTTCCACAAGGGAGGTGCTCTCAATATTTTGGAAAAAGCCAGGCTTGGAAGGTTCCAGAAGTAATGCAAAGCAGCAATCGAATCACTGGGAAAGTTCAAGCAGAGTACCGATCTGATTATGATAGTCACTCCTCAGAAGATCTGGACCCACTTTTGCCCAAAGCATGAAACATCAATTTAAAAAATAAGTGGATGTATGACATTTCAGATCTGGCCTACCGAAGCAGACCATTTAAAAGCGACAAAGTGAGTCATTGAATTTTACTAAAATAGACCCTATTGATGCTAGGGCATGCTTGCACATTCAAGAGTGAGATATATTTTCGTGGTTGTGGGTATGTTCGTCGAGCTGGGAAGTTGACTTGCAGATGTTTCGTCCCCTGTCTCGGTGATATCTTCAATGCTGTGGAGTCTCCTGTGAATGCTGTACTGTATCTTCTGGAATGTATTTGGTTCTGTCTCTGTTGCTTCTGGTTGCCAGTTCCAGTTGTTCATTCTACTGGCCAGTATATTGGGTGCAGGTCAATGTGCTTGTTGATTGAGTCTGTGGCTGAGTGCCATGCTTCTAGAAATTCTCTGGCTGGCTTCTGTTTAGCTTATCCTATGATTGTTGTGTTGTCCCAGTTGAATTTGTGATCCTTGTCATCTGTGTGTATGGCTACTATGGCTAACAGAGATCAAGAACACACACTAGATTATCAACACTATACCCACAGGGATCAGATTTACAAAAGAGGAGAAGCCAGCATTCAACTCGGATATGATGATACAAAGAACACAGAATGGTGAATGCACCACAAAAGTGTACAGGAAAGCCACACACACCGACTGGGTCCTGAATAACAACAGCAACGACCCAAAACACACAAGAGAAGCTGCATTAGGACCCTGTTCAAAAGGGCTACAACACACTGCAGCACTCCCATTAAGGGAGTGCTATGACAGAAAAAAGAAGAACACCTCTACAGAGTATTTGCCAAGAATGGATATCCTTGCAACTTCATCTGCAGATGTCTAATAGACAAGCAACGTGACGAAGACACGCTATGACCTAACTCACTAGCCACGCTACCTTACATAAAAAAACCTCTCGGAACTGACAGCCAGACTTCTCCGACCGCTCGGATTCATGCCAGCCCATAAACCAACAGCCACGCTCAGACAACAACTCACCAGAACAAAAGACCCTATACCCATCATGTGCAAAACTAACATACTTTACAGGATTCCATGAAAACATTACATAGGGCAAACAGGCTGACAACTAGCAATATGCATCCATGAACACCAACTAGCCAGTAAACACCATGACCAGCTGTCCCTTGTAGCTATTCACATAGACGACAGGGACAACACGATGATCATAGGACAGGCTAAATATAGGACAGCAAGAAAATTTCTAGAGTGTTTTGAGAAGATTTGTAGCTCAGGTTGAGGTTTTGGATGTAGGTTTGCTCGCTGAGCTGAAAGGTTCATTTCCAGATGTTTCGTTACCTTACTTGGTAACATCTTCAGTGGACCTCAAGCGAAGCAATGCTAAAAATTCTCTTGTGTGTTGTCTGCACGTTTGGGTTTGTTGCTAAGAAATAGGTGGACTGTGTTCATGGATTCAAAAAGAATGGGTACCCAATGAGCACAGTCCACAGATTTCTCAGCAACAAACCCAAACATACAGACAAAATACGTCCAGAAACCCGAGCCACTCTCCCCGACATCGCAGACATCTCGGAAATGACTGCCAGACTACTCAGACCCCTTGGCATCACGGTAGCCCATAAACCCACCAACACACTAAAACAGCAGCTAATGAACTTGAATAACCCTATTTCAGACAATGAGCAAAACTGACGTCATTTACAAAATACCATGCAAGGACTGTAACAAACGCTACATTGGACAAACAGGCAGAAAACTAGCCACCAGGATACATGAACACCAACTAGCCACAAAAAGACATGACCCTCTCTCACCAGTATCCTCACATATGGATGAAGAAGGACACCACTTCAACTGGGACAATACATCCATCCTAGGACAAGCCAAACAAAGACATGCACGAGAATTCCTAGAAGCATGGAATTCCAACCAGGACTCTATCAACAAACACATCGAGTTAGATCCCATCTACCATCCCCTAAGAAAAGGAACAGGAAGTGACTTCACCACAGCAAATAACATCACAGGAAATGACATCGCAAACCCAAAGAAACCCAAACATATATATAGAAAGCAGGAATTTTCAGCATTGCTTCGCCTGAGGTCCACTGAACATGTTACCAAGTAAGGTAACGAAACGTCTGGAAATGAACCTTTCAGCTCAGTGAGCAAACCTTCATCCAGAATTTCTAGAAGTATGGCACTCAGCCATGGACTCCAACAACAAGCACATTGACCTCCACTCAATACACCGGCCATTACAATGAGCAACCGGAAGCAGCAGAAACAGAACCAAATAAATTCCAGAAAACACAGGACAGCAGCACTTCACAGGAGGATCCAAGGTACCAATGATGTCACCTAGACAGAGGATGAAACATGTGCAAAACAATATCCCAGCTCAGCAAACATAACCACAACCATGACAACTGGCATCTGAGCTACAAAACTTTACACAAACGTAAAGGGAGGTATACTGATTAAAAACTCTGACACATTTTTTACTTGCTGACACACTAAGTTTTCAGTGTTGCATACAGTATATCGTTAATCTTAAAAGCTGTTCCATCTGTAATTTGATCAGCATAGGCTGAAATTTCTGTTTCTCACCCATGGTAACAATTTGATCAAACAGTGACGCTCACCTCTGGATCAAGCTTAAAAATAACGAGCGGTTAATTGACATAAACTTGTTTTGTCAAATTGGAGTTGATGGACCACACATTTGCCCTAAGAATGAATATACTTCACATATTTTCTAATGCAGTGGTTCTACCACATTAATATCTTAAAGTATGAGTAGCTATTTGACCTTATGCTGTACTGTATCTGTGTTCCACTTCTATAGAATACGTTTTCTGGAAGTGACCTACAGTGAAGGCATTTTTTTTCCTAACAGCTTGTGAAACTTCTTTGTTTTGAAGCACTCTCTTGTAGTTTCTGTTGGCCTATCATGTTTGTCTTTAGGGTTTTTGTCCCTTATAGATTAGATTAGATTAGATTCCCTACAGTATGGAAACAGGCCCTTCGGCCCAACCAGTCCACACTGACCCTCCAAAGAGTAACCCACCCAGATCCATTTTCCTCTGACTAATGCACTAACACTATGGGCAATTTAGCATGGCCAATTCACCTGACCTGCACACCTTTGGACGTTGGTGGATGTTATTCTCCTGTGATAAGGTTGTTTTTTTTATTCCCAGGATTTCCGTGTGACATTTCCTCCTTTCTGCTTGCAACATAATCTGCATAATGTTTTCCAAAGTAAAACCTTTGTGCTGTAATAAACTCCTCATCAGTAATTTCACCAATATGCTGTCTCTCAGGGATTCTGATTTCAAAGCTCCATAGTCACAATTTACCACCAATGTATAGAGATCTTTTTTTAATGGATTCCCCAAATGTGGAGATCATCCAATAAATCTTGCTCTCAGTAATTTTGTTTGTTCTTAAAGTAATTGTCAAGTTTCTTTTGTTATGGTGCAAAAAAGAGGCCACAAGCCAGTTGTATCTGCATTGACTCTGCAGCAAGCATTAGAACTTATTTGGACTGGTACATGAATAGGAAATGTTTAGAGGGATATGAGCCAAATGCAAGCAAATGGGACTAGTTAATTTAGGAAACCTGCTTGGAATAGATGAATTGAACTGAAGGATCTGATTCTGTGATGTATGACTATGATTCCAAATAAGACTTAACAAATGCTTTGTATCCATTCAGCATAATTCATTGCACTGGTATTCAATGCTCCGACTAATATTTTGTCCATGTTCTTTCCACCAGTTCTGCTACTTTCCATAATCTATGCACAGATACACTCAGGTCCCTCTGCTCCCGGACTTCCATAAGTATTGTACCCCTTATTTTATACTGTCTCTCTGGATTCTTGCTACCAAATTGCATCACCTCTCATTTCTCTGCATTGAACTTGAACTTCACAGACTGCTTAGCACCATTCCTTATGTCCTGTTTCCCTTGTTTGCTTCACTCCCAAGCTCTCACCCTCCTCTATCCACCCACCTTGCCACCTTGGGAAGGATAAGAAATATTTTTATTTTGAACCTTTCTAAGTGCTTCATGAATCTTTAACCCCTAAATTTTCCCACTTCTTGTTCCTAGTTACTAGTTCCCGAAGAAGGGCTTATGCCCGAAACGTTGATTCTCCTGCTACTCGGATGCGGCCTGGCCTGCTGTGTTTTTCCAGCACCACATTTTTCAACTCTGGTCTCCAGCATCTGCAGTCCTCACTTTCTCCTAGTTACTTAGTGCAATTAATACCATTTTCTCATCAACATCAATGTCAAAATCCTTGAAACCGAGCAAATAAGTAAAGAGAACAGAATTTTTACAGGGTATGACTTTACTACTTAAACAAAGTTAAGTAACTATAGTACTGACAATTCTGTATGCAAACACAAGTGATCGTTCCATCAGTAATACAAAGAGAAAATTCATGTTAGATTCCAAGAGCATCATTAATCTTCGGGCTTTATGTATTTGTAGTCAATAACCTAGCAATTCTTTGATGCACAGCTTTAGGGTTTTACCACAGGAGTTGTCCAAAATCCTACACAAAATAACTAATTGGGTTTGGAATTCACAGCACGCTGCTTCCAGAATGTATAACAAACTGAGTTTATTCCTCTTAATTCAAACTTGGCAACTTGTACTGGCATTAATCCACCAATCAAATAAAAGAACGATGCACAACATTTTGTTGTTCTTGATATGGGAATGACAAGCATTCTGTTTGCAGGATAATTGATAATTAGGGCTGGATTTTCACAGATTCCTGAAGACTCTGTGGAACTTTAGAAATGCACTTGGGTGCTGGATCCTGTGCCATTTCTGGCAGGCCTCATTTACACAGGTAGAAGTTAGGGGGCACTAAAGTCCAATGCACCAGTGTGAATCATACATTGCTGGGCTATCCAGCATCACACTTTTAGAACTCACAAGCTGTCAAGTTAGACAGAGCATAAAACAGTACGGTACAGTACAGGTCCTTCGGCCCTTGACATTGTGCTGACCCTTTATCCAACTCTAAGGTTAAACTAACTACACACCCTTCATTTTACTAATATCCATGTGCCTATCCAAGAGTCGCTTAGATGTCCCTAATTTACCTGACCCTACTCCTACTGCTGGGAGTCCTTTCCACACACCCACAACTCTTTGTAAAAAACTGACCTCTGACATCTCCCCTAAATCTTCCTCCAATCACCTTGAAATTATGCCCCCTTGTGATAGCCATTTCTGCTCTGGGAAAAGGTCTCTAACTATCCACTCTACCTATGCCTCTCATCATCTTGTACACCTCTATCGTATCACCTCTCATCCTTCTTCACTCAAATGACAAAAGCCTTAGCTCCCTCAACCTTTCATCATAAGACATGTCTTCAGTCCAGGCAGCATCCTGGTCAATCTCCTCTGCACTTTCCCTAAAGCTTCCACATCCTTCCTATAATGAGGCGACCAAAATTGGACACAATATTCAAAGTGTGGACTAACCAGGGCTCTATAGAGCTGCAACATAACCTCTCGGCTCTTAAACTCAATCTCCCTGCTAACGAAAGCTGACACACCATATGCCTTCTTAACAACCCTATCAACTTGGGTTGCAACTTTGAGAGATCAATGGACTTGGACCCCAAGATCCCTCTGTTCCACCACACTGCCAAAACTCTTGCCTTTAACCCTGTATTCTGCATTCAAATTCAACCTTCCAACATGAATCACTTCACACTTTTCCAGGTTGACATCCATCTGCCACTTCTCAGCCCAGCTCTGCAACCTGACAATGTCCCATTGCAACCCACAACAGCCCTCCACACTATCCACCACTCCACCAACCTTTGTGTAATCAGTAAACTGATAAACCCACTCTTCCACTATAAAAATCACAAAGAGCAGACGTCCCAGAATAGATCCCCGTGGAACACCACTGCTCACAAAGCTCCAGGCTGAATATATTCCATCAACCACCACCCTCTGTCTTCTATGGGCCAGCAAATTCAGTATCCAGACAGCCAAATCTCCCTGGATCCAATGTTTCCTTACTTTCTGAATAAGCCCACCGTAGGGGACTTTATCAAATGCCTTGCTAAAATCCATGTACACCACATCCACTGCTCTACCTTCATCAATGTGTTTCGCCACATCCTCAAAGAATTCAATTAGACTTGTGAGGCATGATCTACCCTTCACAAAGCCACGTTAACAATCTCGAATCAAACTATGGTTTTCCAAGTAAGCATAAATCCTGTCTCTCAGAATCCTCTTCAATCACTTGCCCACCACAGACGTGAGACTGAATGATCTGTAATTCCCAGGGTAATCCCTATTCCCTTTCTTGAACAAGGCAATAACATTTGCCATACGTCAAGCATCTGGGACTATTCCAGTGGACAGTGAGAATGCAAACGTCATCGCCATTGGCGCAGCAATCTCTTCCCTCACTTCCTGTAGTGACGTTGGTTATATCCCATCTGGCCCAGAGGACTTATCTCTTATGTTTTTCAAAATTTCCAGCACATCCCCCTTCTTAACATCAACCTGTTCGAGCATATCAGCCTGTTTGACACCGTCTTCACAAATGACAAGGTTCATCTCAGTAGTGAATACTGAAGCAAAGTATTCATTAAGGACTTCCCTCCCTCCTCTGACTCCAGGCACAAGTTCCCTTCACCAACCCTGATCAGCTCGACGCTCACTCTGACCACCTTCTTGTTCCTCACAAAAGTGTAGAATGCCTTAATTCTACCCACTAAAGCTTTCTCATGCCCCTTTCTAGCTCTCCTAAGTCCATTCTTCAGTTCCTTCCTGGCTACCTTGTAACCCTCTAGAGCCCTGCTGATCCCTGCCTCCTTAAGCTTAAGTATCTTCCTTCTTCCTCCTGACTAGATGTCTACATCCCTTGTCACCAAAAGGTTCTTTCACCCTTCTAACTCCTATCCAGCACCATCAGCAAGTACTCCCTCAACAACATCCACATTTCTCTCGTGCATTTCCCTAAGAACATCTGTTCGCAATTTAGGCACCCCAGTTCCTAAATAGCACTGTAATTCTCCCTCCCCTAATTAAATTTAATACTTTTCATATCATCTGCTCCTATCCCTCTCCATGACAATAGTAAAGTTCAGGGAGTTAAGATCACAATCACTGAAATGTTCTCCCACTGAGAAACCTGACACCTGGCCTGATTGGCTGGAGGAAAAGTACCTTATTCAAAGTAGATGGACACTTGGGTTGCTTGGGGGTAGAATATCTCATCCAAGCAGATGGGGTGGAGACGAAGGAATTGGGAGAACGAGATGGAATTCTTGCAGGATGCTGGGTGGGAGGAGGTGTAGTCCAGGTCGTTGTGGGAATCTGTGGATTTGTAGTAAATGTCCCTCTGGAGACTGTCGCCGGAGATGGAAATGGAGAGCTCCTGCTCCACCAATCTCAATACATTCTACCTCAATTCCATCCTCTCCCGCTTGGTTCAGGCACTTCCCACCTAGATCCATGACATAACCACACCCTCCATCTCTTCAGTAACTTCTAGTTCCCTGGCCGCCGGCACTTTATCTTCACTATGGACAATATACACGCCCATACCCCATGAGGATGGCCTCCAAGCCCTCTGCTTCTTCCGCTCCAACAGACCCATCCAGTCCCTCTTCACCACACCCTCCTCCACCGCACCAAACTGGTCCTCATCCTTAATAACTTTTCCTATCACTCCTTCCATTACCTCTTAATCTAGGGGATAGCCATGGGGATGGCCATTGGTGCAGCATCCTGCACCCAGGCTGAACTGGAGCAGTTCATCAACTTTGCTCACAAATTCGATGACACCCTCAAATTCACTTGGTCAATCACAGACTGGTCACTCCGCTTTCTTGACCTCTCCATTTTCATCTCCGGCAACATTTACTACAAACCAATAAGACTCCCATAATTGCCTGGACTACATCTTTTACCATCCAGTATCCTGCAATAACTCCATCCTGTTCTCCCAGTTCCTCCGCCTCTGCCACAACTGCTCGGATAAGGAGAAATTCCACTTCCAAACATCCCAGATGTCCACCTATTTTGAACAATGCACTTTTCCTCCCTCTATCATCCAGACAGCCTTCCACCGCACCACCTCCATTCTCCGTTCCACTGCTCTAATCCTCCCCCCTCTAAAGACAAGAAAGACAGTCTCCCTTGTCCTCACCTACCACCCCACTACTTTCCACAACAAATCATTATCGCAGTGGGGACTGTGGTTACAAAATTCAAAGTGAGAGGTTACTAAAAGATTACCTGGCTGGTTATGTTTACAAAAGTTTATTTTTCTAAAAGATGTAAGGAGCGGACTGAATGAAAATGCATTGAATGGGCTTGCACGAACATTACTTTTTAAAAAGATAAATATGGTGAAGTCTGAGAGAAACATTTAGAACTTCATCTTGTTTTATGCTAATCTGCCTCCTGAATTATGCCTATGATAGATGTTGGTGCATTTGTATTGAAGGGGGGTGATAAACCGCCCCGTGTTTACCATGGAGCAAGGCCCACATTGGGAGAGCCAGCAGTATCCATTTTAAAACAAACAGTATTCATTCTAAAACAGCAGCTGCCAGCCCGACCACATGATCGGGAGAAGGGGGCCCAAAGACAGATCTGAATACACACCGGACCAGACACTAGTCAGGACTCCAGACAATGGTCATGACTCACAGATTGAAACCCACCTTATAATCTCGTCAAGGTTCCAACTGACACACACCCATAACCTGATCATGCAAAACAGTCCTACACAAAAGGCAAACACCAAACGAACAGGATGAATCTAACAGACACTTTGGAAGTAACAAACGGGGGTGCTAGCCTCCAGCCCTCACGGAGAGACAAGCAGATAGCACCCGGACCCATTTACATAAAGATAAACAGCACACCTTTTGTGTATGCTGCCGACTCTCCGAGGACGGCAGGAAGCTTGACATTCACACATACTCCAGCCATGATTACCACCATTCACACTCATTCATACCCAATCTCCTACATCCTGACTCATGAAGTATATAACTTGTAACATCGCGCGGGGAACGAGAGAGCGATCGAGATTCGGACCTCGGTTGGTCTCCGCCGGCGAACCGCACTCTGGGCTCAGACTGAGATCATTTCATCCGCGCTAACAGTATGGAAGATGTAAAGAAAAAAATGACAGTGGGGGGGGGGGGGGGGTAGCCATAAGTTGGCACAAAGCTGGCATATAACTATTACAAAAGACCATGGGGATAGTTGGGACTCATGAGCTGGCATTGAGGGACATAGGGAGTAGTTGATGCTTGATGGCAAAAAGATCCAATATACAACAAAGCAAATTTGATGAAATCCCAGAAATTGAAGTGAGACTTAGAAGTAGTCTGTCTCATCATTTCTACAGCTCCTACCTCTGGTGCATCCACGGACACCAGGTCTGACTCCATTCATACCTTCAACCAGAGCAAAAATAGTGCCTGAAGGAACTTTTTCCTGAGGAGGATGTGCAAGCTGGGATGTTTTTCATATCAAGATACCCACCTCAAGACCCAAGATCTGGTCCCTTAATCTGTGGAACACCCTCCCTGAACAAGTCATCCTTGCAAAACTGGAATGACTGGAAATCAGACTGAAAACTGAGTTGAGTCATTGATTGGACTCATGTCTAAAACAAACAAAGATGGTTGTGGTTGTCAGAGGTCAATCCTCTCCATTCAAGGAGGTTACTGAAAGTGTTCCTCAAGGCAGTGCCATAGACCCAACTAGCTTTATTAAGGACTTTCCACCACAAGGTCAGAAGTGGGCATGTTCACTGATGGTCACTGAATGTAAACTCTCCTTCACAACTCCTCAGATACTCAAGTTACAGGCTTGCGTTGATATGGATCAAATAACATCAAGTCACCAAGTGCTAGACAATTATTATCTCCAACATAACAGTTGCTAATTGTTGTCCCTTGACTTTCTATGGCATTACTGAATCTCCCACTATCAACATCCTGGTGGAACCACTGACCAAACACCAGCCACCTAACTACTATGTCTGCAATAGTAGGTCAGAAGCTAGGAATTCTGAAAAGAGTAACTCCCCTCTTGTCTCCCAAACGCTTGTCCACTATCTACAATGCACAGGTCAGGAGTGTGATATAATATTCTCGACTTCGCTAGATAGATGCAGCTCCATCTACATTCAAGGAGTTTGAAACCAATCGTGACAAAGCATGATGGAGATGACAGAGTTGGTAGCATTCGGGATCCTCAGCCTAGGGCCTGTCAACCTGTCCGCTTTCTTTCCTCCTCCTTTGCTTCCTCTCTCTCTTTCCCTAAGATTTCAAAGTTATTTTTTGCTAATAAGAAGACTTACCTTGGAGCAGCTGAGAGCTGGAGCAGAATGGGCTGGAGGCCTGGAGCTGAGAGCTGGAGCGGAGCGGGCTGGAGGTCTGGAGCTGAGAGCCGGACAGGAGCGGACTGAGGCCTGGAGCTGGAGCAGAGCGGGCAGGAGGCCTGGAGCTGGAGCAGAGTGGGCTGGAGGCCTGGAGCTGGAGCAGAGTGGGCTGGAGGCCTGGAGCTGGAGCAGAGTGGGCTGGAGGCCTGGAGCTGGAGCAGAGTGGGCTGGAGGCCTGGAGCTGAGAGCCGGAGCGGGCTAGAGGCCTGGAGCTGAGAGCCGGAGCGGAGCAGGCTGGAGGTCTGGAGCTGAGAGCCGGACAGGAGCGGACTGAGGCCTGGAGCTGGAGCAGAGCGGGTTGGAGGTCTGGATCTGAGTGGGGACGGTTGTTGGACTGGGCTCTGGCAAAGGCAGCTTGCGAGGAAGGTCAGGCAATGTGTGGAAGCCCCTGACCTGAGCAACTGCAGTGTCATGTCTATCCTTTTAACAATGTATTATTTCTAACTTATACTATGAATCACTGAAATATAATGGAACTTCTTTTCTTTTTAGTCCTCTAAAGATTTGTACTGAGATACTTTGTACTTAAGGTGGTGCCATAAGAGGTAACATTGTAAACGTTTCATTGTACACCTGTACTTGAGTATATGTTACAGTAAAGGATATTCTAATTCTAGTATCCTCTTGAGCAGCGTTCCATCTACCATATTCAATATTCATTCCCTTCGCCACCAATGCACTCTGACTGTCGTTCGTATCAAACTTAAAATGTATCACACCAAGGATCCTTCAAATGCAAGTTCTGAACTCAAAATCTCAACCACTCAGAAGGATAACAGCATCCAATAGTTGGGAATATCGCAACAGCAAGTTTCCTTCTAAAGCACATACCATCCTGACCTGGAGTTTTTTCAACGTTCCTTCACAGTTTCTGACTCAAAACACGAGAACACACCTATTAACAACACGGTGTGCGCCCCTAACTCAAGGACTGCAGTCATATCCAAGTAGCCAGGTAACCAAGAGCTTTTCCAGGGTAATCAGGGATGGGCCACATAGGCCTGGCCAGTAACAACAAAATGCCAAGAATTAATTTAAAAATAACTTTTCCATCTCTATTTCTCTCTTTATTTAAACAAACTTCTTCAATGCTACCTCTTGGAGAAAGCTTTTGTTCATTTGTCCTATTGTGTGACTTCCCATCAAATTCTGTTCGATCATCCTCCTGTGAAGAGCCTTTGGACATTTTTCTACATAAATATGAATAGTTATTGATCATGTGTTTCTGGCCTAACATTCTGAAAATTAGATTTTGCACAAAATTTGTGATCTACTTTTCACATAGCAATACAACTTGTCTCTGTATCTTTTCAAACAGCTTTTTTATCGAGAATTTGATGAGAGTTCTTTTTTCATTGGTTAGCTCCATAAATTAGATATTTTACTGTTATTTTTATCATTGTGTTTGAAAGCAAGTATCTGCCTTCTCTGAAGTGGCAAATGCTGGGGGGAGACTTGAAAGAAATCTAAAAAATTATGAGCTGCTTTAGATAGGGTTGGTGGTCAGTATCTTTTTCCAATACTAGGGGATAGTATTTGAGGTGAGGGGGGAAAAGTTCAAAAGAGATGTGAGGGGCAAGTCTTTACACAAAGTTGGTCGGAATCTGGAATGCACTGCCAAGGATGATTGTGGAGACAAATATGATAGGGCATTTAAAGGGCTTTTAGAGAAGCACATGAATACGCAAGGAATAGAAAGATGTGGACCAAGGGCAGGCAGAAGGGATTAGTTTCATTTCACGCCATGTTCGGCACAATATTGTAGAAGCAAGGACCCATTCCAGTGCTGTACTGTTTTATGTTGTTCTATGATTTGTCAAACACCTCAACTTTAAGCAAAACTCACTTTTTGTTTTAGAATACAGTTAAAATACAGATAAAATAAAAATAAAAGAATTGGTTTAACTGTAATGCTAACAAATAATGTATCCACCAAATGCTACTAATTAACTGTTGCAATATAATAAAATCCCATAAACACACCCTTGGCAAAGGCAAATTCAGTAAAATAGATTGTCTCACACACAATTAGAGTGGCAGGAAGAGAACCCCAGCTTTTTGCGGGAACAAAGAGAGAGGAATAAGAATTTCTAAATCCAGCTTCAAGATCTTAGGAAACTATGGAAAGCTCAAACTAAAAATCCTGATCTGTGAGAGCTTGACCCCTCCCATTCAGGCCACTTCTATTGTTCCAACTTTCAAAAAGATGCTGTTTACTTTATTGATTTTGAGGAGACCACTTGACACCTCTGTCTCAACCTTTCTTCATAAAGAAAACAAGACAACATAAACCTCTTTAAGCCATAATATCACAGCACTCACCAAAGTGCCTTAAAATATATCATCATTCTTTCAGTGTCATTCAGTCATATCCTGGAAATCCTGCCTGAAGGGCATTGTGGGTCTACCTACAGCAGATAGACTGCAGCAGTTCAAGAAGGCAGCTCACCACCACTTTCTCAAGGGCAACTAGGGACAAGCAGTAAATGCTGGCCTAGCCAGTGATGCTAACATCCCATGAATGAATAAATTTAGAAATTTAGAAAAAGGTCATCACAAACAAGTTGCCAGTCACAGAGAGTGGCATATTGCTTGGTTTCTATGCTGAACTGGCCTTCAGGCTGTGTTTGCTGGGGCAGAACAGATGGCGTATGATGTGGTGGAGAAGATCTATTGATCAGATCCAGCAGTGGACCAGAGATTGTTTTACAGTATTGGAGAATCATGAACAGCATGCCAGAAAAATGTTCTGTGCCTTCTTGAACAGCCTGAAGCAGTCCCTTTTAAGTGTCATTATGTAATAAGCACCTCTCAATGGGACCTTTGATAATCAGATTGCTTGTTTCCTTTGTTTTATTAAAAGTTATTAAAATCATTTATTCATAAAGGCAACTTATTAAGGTAACCCAGTTATTTCCCTCACCAAATAAAAATAAATAATTTAAAACACTCTCTTGGGATCTTGTAATAAACTCTTCCAAATTGATCTGCAGTTTCCTGGAGTGGTTTTCCAAACATAGTTGCATACTATTGATTATTCTGTTAAATTCTGATGGGGAGATCATACAACTTTCTCCATCGTGTATTTGAGCTTTGCAAGCTCTCTTTGTAACATGAGATTTAAAAACATGAAAATGAAGATCATGAAACAGGGATTATCTATTCCACTGGTATCAGGTCATTATGAACATGAGGGGAAGCTAAGATTAAGCAAGGAAGTACTTCCATGGAATGAAATTGGAGTTTTACACTGGAGTGCGGAATCATTTGTCTGTCTGCTCCTTTTTCCTCATGAGCTTTGCTTTATCTAAAGATACCCCTTTTTTCCCCAAAAGGGGTCTGTTTGACTGTCCTAACTGCCCTCCATCACTATTGCCAACTGCTGTTGGAATTCCTGCTACAGTCGCTTGCACTCCCCAGCTCAGAGAATTTTCTGTTACACAGTTTTAAAATTTATTTAAGCAGTATGTAACAGATCATCTACCTCACAATACTAATACTCATACCGAATAAAGGCTACTATTCTCAGTTTCTTCATAGCACAATATCTCAGGAAAAATAAAGATGCTATGTAAGTGCAATGATTTTAAAACTTCAATTTCTCAGGTTTACTAGTATTGGACTTTGTCTTTACGAACCGCAATCTTCATATTTCTACACTTGCCCATCCATTCTCCAGTGCTTTCTACATGTTGCAGTCCAATTTATTGAGTTTATCTTTAGCAACGGAGAGGGATGGTCATACACCCCAGGGCAAGAGTTATAGCTGGGGAAAGGCAATTATGATGCAATTTGGCAAGATTTAGGATGCAAACGATGGGGAAAGAAATGCAGCAGATGGGCACAATTGAAATGTGGGGCTTGTTCAAGGAACAGCTACTGCATGTCCTTGGTAAGTATGTACCTGTCAGGCAGGGAGGAAGTGGTCGAGTGGGGGAACTGTGGTTTTGTAAAGAAGTTGAATCTCTTGTCAAGAAGAAGAAGGAGGTTATGTAAAGATGAGATGTGAAGGCTTAGTTAGGGCGCTTGAGAGTTACAAGTTAGCCATGACGGACCTAAAGAGAGAGCTAAGAAGAGCCAGGAGGGGACATGAGAAATCTTTGGCAGGTAGGAAAGGAAGATCGTAAAGATTTCTATAGGTATGTCAGGAATAAAAAAATGATGAGGGCAAGATTAGGGCCAGTCAAGGACAGTAGTAAGAAGTTGTGCATGGAGTCTGAAGAGATAGGAGAGGCGCTAAATGAATCTTTTCCACCAGTATTCACACAGGAAAAGGACAATGTTGTCATGGAGAATACTGAGATACAGGCTATTAAACTAGATGGGATTCAGGTTTATAAGGAGGAGATGTTAGCAATTCTGGAAAGTGTGGAAAATAGATAAGTGCCCTGGGCTGGATGGGATTTATCTGAGGATTCTCTGGGAAGCTAGGAAGGAGATTACAGAGCCTTTGGCTTTGACCGATATGTTGTTATTGTCTACAGGAATAGTGCCAGAAGACTGAAGGACAACAAGTATTGTCCCCTTGTTCAAAAAGGGAAGTAGAAACAACCCTGCTAATTATAGACCAGTGAGCCTTACTTCTGTTGTGGGCAAAGTTTTGAAAAGGATATAACAGATACGATTTATAATCATCTAGAAAGGAATAATTTGATTAGGGATAGTCAACATGGTTTTGTGAAGGGTAGATCATGCCTCACAAACCTTACTGAGTTCTTTGAAAAGGTGACCAAACAGGTGGATGAGGATCAAGCTGTTGATGTGGTATATATGGTTTTCAATAAAGCATTTAAGAAGGTTACCCATGGTAGGCTATTACAGAAAGTACGGATGATGTGGAGGAGCCAGTTTAATTGGAAGGTTTAATTGGAAGCGCACTAGCTTTCCGAGTCTCGCTCCTTCATCAGGTGGTAGTGGAGGGCTCATTCCTAACACACAGAATTTATAGCAAAAATTTACAGTGTGATATAACTGAAATTATACATTGAAAAATTGATTGTCTCTTAAGCCTTTCATCTGTTAGAATACCATGACAGTTTCATTTCTTTCATGTGTAAATCACAAAACCTTTTTTTAAAAAGTTGCATTCTCAGGTTAGCTGTTAAAAATGGTGATAGCTAGACAATATGTTGAAGGTGTTAGCCCCCTGTGTTCTCTGTCTATGCCATGATGTTTAGATTGATTCTAATCTAAAAAGTCAGTTAATGGAGTTTTGCATGAATTCATGCAGTTTTTGAGCAAAGTACAATGTAACCCTGCAAGTACAAATTCATCCCACAAAATATATGCGTGCATGTGGGTCTTTGTCTGTTTGTGTGTGTGTGTGTGTGTGTCTGTCTGTCTGTCTGGGTTGGGAGTTGTGAGTGTGTGTGTGGAGTGAGTGCAGAGTGTCTTAAGTCTGTGAGGGGGTGCATGTGAGAGTGTGGGAGCGTGTGTGTCTGTAAGCGTGTGTGTGGGTGTCTGCATGCACGTTTGTGTATATGTGTGCCCGTGTGTATGTGTGCATAGGAGTGCCTGTGTGTGTGTGTGAGTGAGAGTGTGTGTGTGTTGGAGTATCTGTGTGTGTGTATAGTGCAATGGTGGTCACCTATAATGTGACACGAACCTAAGGTCCCAGTTGAGGTCCTCCCTATGGGTACCGAACTTAGCTATCAGCCTCTGCTCGGCCACTTTTCGCTGCTGCCTGTCCCGAAGTCCGCCTTGGAGGATGGTCAGCCGAAGGTCCGAGATTGAATGTCCTGGACCACTGAAGTGTTCCCCAACTGGGAGGGAACATTCCTGTCTGTTGATTGTTGTGCGGTGCCCATTCATCCGTTGTCATAGTTCTGTTTCCCCAATGTACCATGCCTCCGGGTATCCTTGCCTGCAACGTATAAGGTAGACAACGTTGACTGAGTCACATGAGTACCTGCCATGTACAAGGTGGGAGGTGTCCCCATGCGTAATGGTGGTATCTATGTCCACACTCTGACACGTCTTGCAGCGCCTACCATGACAGGGTTGTATGGAGTTGTCCTGAGAGCCGGGCAGCTTTCTATGAACAACTATCTGTTTGAGGTTTGGCGGTTGTTTAAAGGCATGTAGTGGAGGTGTGGGGAAGGTCTTGGTGAGGTGCTCATCCTCATTGAGAATGTGTTACAGGTCACGAAGAACATGGCGTAGCTTTTCAGCTCCTGGGAAATACTGAACAACGAAGGATACCCTGTCGGTTGCAGCATGTGGCTGTCTCCTGAGGAGGTCATTACGGTTCCTTGCTGTGGCACATCAGAACTGGCGGTCGATGAGTTGGGCATCGTACCCCGTTCTTGCGAGGGCATCCCTGAGTACTTCCAAGTTTCTGTCACGTTCCTCCTCATCTGAGCAGATCCAGTGTAGGGCTTGTCCATAGGGGATGGCTGTTTTAATATGTTTTGGGTGGAAGCTGGAGAAGTGTAGCATTGTGAGGCTGTCTGTGGGTTTGCAGTAGAGTGTGGTGCTGAGGTGTCCATCCTTGATGGAGATGTATGTATCCAAGAATAAGACAGATAGTCGAGAGTAGTCCATGGTGAGTTTGATGGTGGGATGAAACTTGATGTCACTGTGTAGATTTATCAGTGACACCTCACCATGGGTCCAGAGGAAGAAAACGTCGTCAATGTACCTGGTGTGTAATGTTGGTTGGAGATCCTGCATAGAGCAGAAGTCTTCGAACATGTGCATAAAAGTGTTGGCATTTTGGGGTACACATTTCGTCCCCACGGCTGTTCCATGGGGACCCTCACAGACTTAAGACACTCTGCACTCACTACACACAAACATACATTTTCCCACACTCTCAACCCCCAACCCAGACAGATACACAGACAGACAAAGACCCACATGCACACATATATTTTGTGGGGTGAGTTTGTACTTGCAGGGTTACATTGTACTTTGCTCAAAAACTGCATGAATTCATGTAAAACTCCGTTATCTCACTTTTTAGATTAGAATCAATCTAAACATCATGGCATTGACACAGAACACAGGGGGCTAACACCTTCAACATATTGGCAAAAACAATGACTGCAGATGCTGGAAACCCGATTCTGGACTAGTTGTGCTGGAAGAGCACAGCAGTTTAGGCAGCATCCACCACTAATCCAGAACCTTCAACATATTGTCTAGCTATCACCATTGTTAACAGCTAACCCGAGAATGCAACTTCTTTTAAAAAATGGTTTTGTGATTTACACATGAAAGAAGTGAAACTATTATGGTATTCTAACAGATGAAAGGCTTAACAGACAATCAATTTTTCAATGTATAATTTCAGTTACATCACACTGTAAATTCTTGCGATAAATTCTGCTAGGATTGAGCTCTCCACTACCACCTGATGAAGGAGTGACGCTCCGAAAGCTAGTGTGCTTCCAATTAAACCTGTTGAACTATAACCTGGTAATAATCAGATACTGGAAGTTATGCAATATCACATGATCTGAATCTTTCTTGCAGGAATTTGTGACAAGATATGGTTATAGAGAGACATAGCTCAATAACGTTAATGTTTCCCTACCAATGCAGACTGTAAATATTCCTCAGTGACACAATAAGGTAAAGATATTAAGGAATTTACTTTTAAATAGCAGAGTGCTAATTTTAAGATCAGTTGCTTAAAGGCTTGACTATTCAGGATATCTTTTTTACAGGATAGAGATACTTTGTCTGTACTCAAATTAAGTCCTTTTTTAAACACTTTAAACAGGTTAAACAATTCAATCAATCACCGGTTAAACTTCTAAATGCCAAGGAATGATAACAACCTTTTGCAATCTCTTCTTATAATTTAATATTTACACTCCCATTTGGAATCTGCAGAATTGACATGAAATATTTGAACAGATTTTCAAATCATTGGCATTAACCATGAGGAGATGCTCTATTAATTTATTTTAACAAATGGCAATCTTGAACAGATCAGCATGCACCTCACTTCCTTTCAGAAGGTTTCTTTGTTTCTGCTGTACTTCAATGTATAATCTATGATTCTGTTTATTTGAAACATGTATTTGAAACAATTTATATCAGTAATTGCTTAAAAATAACCTCATCCGTATATTTGGGAAAATACACAATGTATATTTCTATAAGAGTCAAGAAAAGAAATATTTCACAGATCTTAAACAACTATATTAATCACCAGGGTATAATAGCTTTATAATTATATTGCTGTAGTGGTAATCCAGAGGCACGGATGAATAATTCAGTGACATAAATTCAAATCCCACTTTACCAACTGGGAAATTTAAATTCAATTAATTAAGTAAATCTGGAATAAAGATCAAGGGTGGAGTTTTCCATTCTGTTGAGTGGCATGGGCTATGGTGAGAATTTAAGGAAAAATCAAATTCTGATATCAAGAAAAATATTTTTGATTTTCTCCTTCAGATTTTAATAGTGAGCTCAGAACCTCACTCATGAGCTGCGACTACCTTCATTCCAATTGTGATAATTTCATTATTAGTTAATGAACCCCCAATTCTTCCCTTCTTCCATGAGAAATCAAAATGGCACGAATTCCTGACATGAAATTCACTGTGGTTACCTGGGCATAGTAAGTCAGGTACTTGGTCCTACCAGAGGCTGGGGATCAATGCTTTTGTAGTCTTGGGGTTGATCCACGGTCAATCCAATAGGTCAAGTGCAACCAATCTAGCAAAAGCAGCTACATCACTTGGTGTTCTGACAAGGCATCAGTCCAGAGGCAGCCTCACTGAATCAGTTTGGGTGTAGGCTTTAGGTAGCTCTAAGTGTTTGGGAATTAGGGTCAGGGGCCAGTCCGTGGAGTCATGGGCAAACTGGAAAGCTCCAGTCTGTGATTGGGCTTCACTGCATTCAATCATTATGGGATTGGTAGTAGTCAAAGTGGACAATTTAAAATAGAAGGAGGGGGTCTTGTAGATCATTGGAGAGAATGGGGAGCTTCAGGAGTGGGAGGTTCAAAGGTCACAATTATTCTGGCCTCCACGTGACATGAGTGTATGGCAAACTAGGGTATGGTATTTCATAAAGCCATGGGCTCAGGAGTGAACTGGGGGCATTAGCAGTAATGTAAAAGGGCTAAACAAAATAATGAGGAGAGGACTGAAAGTCATTGGAAATGCAAGGAAAGCAACAGAAAAGAGATCATGAAGGTTAGGGGTCATCTGAAGCAGAGGCTGCAAGTCATTCACGAGGACCCAAAATTCAACAGAACTTCAACTACACAATAATGTTACAAAATAGACACGACATGCAGTGTGGGCAGAGTAAGTTGCTAGGCAAAATTGAGGACTGGAGATGCTGGAAACCAGAGTTTAGATCAGAGTGGTGCTGGAAATGCACAGCAGGTCAGGCAGCATCCGAGGAGCAGGAACATCGACATTTCGGGCAAAAGCCTGATGAAGGGCTTTTGCCCGAAACTTTGATTTTCCTGCTCCTCGGATGCTGCCTGACTTGCTGTGCTTTTCCAGCACCATTCTGAGAGCAAGTTGCTGTTTTACTCTCCGTGCAGGGCATAATTCTTTGCTAGGGACACCATCTGGCATCAAAATGTAACCCTTGATAGAATATCCAGGACTGGAGAGATTTTCTTTTATAAATGTACACCATCAGGAATGCTAATCTGATCTCCCCTCTCTATCTGCCATAGATGCAGTGACGGGTTTTTACCTTCAGCATGGCACTTGTACCATTCCCTTAATGATTGAATCTAGTGAACCTCAATCACAGACTACAGCTTCCGAGTGATACTTACATTTAGTTCTTATGTAACAGGAGCGAAAGTGAGTCTAATACTGAAAGACATTTATCACAGCTTCTGTTATCTAAGTATATTACAATTGCACGAACTGTTGTGAGCAAATTGGTTACAAACTGTTGCGTATTCCTTCAGTATGTCATGGTGCAAGTGGCCTCTGTAAGATGGAGTCTTTATACAATTAGGTCACGTGGTAGGATACAGACTCCAGTCAGCCACTCCAGACCTTCTTTCCTTATCCTTTTTGATTTCATTATTTTCAGTTTTCTTTTATTTTGTCATCTTCCTGTTGGTGATGGCAAAGGTGGGGAGTGACATTGTGGAGAGGAGTGGCTGGGCAGGACCTGTGACGAGACGGTGGCCTGGCCTAGTGGGGGAACCAGCAACTCATGGTTGTGATGTGCCCGGAGTGGGCAGCTCCAGGCATTGGTGAGGAGGCAGCTGAAGCAGCGGTAATGTGGTATGCCCAGGGTGTGGTGTCAGGCCTTGGCGAGGAGGCTGCAGCAGCTCCTGGTTGTGGTCGGCCCGGAGCCAGGATCTCCTAGTTGCTGGCAAGGCGGCAGAGCTGGGGGCTTCTGGTTGCTGAGCGATTGTGGATCAAGTATGGGACCCATCAGTGGGGTGTGCCCAGTGATGAAGAGATGGCAACCTGAAGAATGGTGACTCTGACATTGG
Source organism: Chiloscyllium punctatum (assembly GCF_047496795.1). Taxonomy (NCBI): domain Eukaryota; kingdom Metazoa; phylum Chordata; class Chondrichthyes; order Orectolobiformes; family Hemiscylliidae; genus Chiloscyllium; species Chiloscyllium punctatum. The sequence continues at coordinate 27,832,417 of NC_092742.1, forward strand.
AAGATCCAGTGCAGGTGGCAGCGTGGCTTGGGACTCATGGCAGAGACAGCAGAGCGAAGATGGATCTTCTTTCAACTTTATCTTTTTATTTTTGAAGTATTTGACTGGCACCAGACTGTGGCAACAACTGAAGTTTTTCACTGTATTTTACTGTGTGGTGTACAAGTGACAATAAATCATCATTCATTCATAACTGTGATATCATGTCTCTTACAGCTAGTATACAATATACGTTTAAGACATGACGCAAAATTGCTAACTTAAATGTCTGAGCTGGGTTTGCCAGCTGGGAATCACATTTCATACCTGATACTGGAAGAGAACGCTTTGGATGTGCAACATCACACACTAAAGTATATAATTGTGCAAGCACATCCTTTAATGATAGTGTTAATAGAATGAAACTTTCCCTTGGAGATGGACAGATGATTCCATAAGCGCAGACAGGATGATGTTACATATCGATGATTAGTGCAGGGCAGGTCCCACTGCAATTCCTGAACATTACCTTCAGCCTCATGGTTATCCATATTAAATTGCAACAATTTGCTTATAGTCAACGACATCATAGTTTCAGGATCAGTGACATCTAATGCTGCCTGCAGTCAATGAGTTGGTTGTTTCTGAGACAATGGTTGGCCACAACAATTTCTTGCATCCTCAGGATGTTTGCAGAGCCTGCTCATCTCCCATGTGATTGTGACTTCACCAGGCTCAACAGGAATCACAGCACGAGAGCTGGGATTTGAAAAATGCAAATAGATTTATATTTATAGAAATACAAAGGTATTTATGAAGATGTGTCTCCTGAGCCACCTATGTGCTCTCAGTAGAACGTTATTTTTCCTTTCCCTATATTTTCTAGTGCAGTCAGAATTTCTGAAGCTGGGGAAGGCTCATCTGATCTGCAGTTGGCCCTGTTACCCTGGGAAAGGGGTCTGTTTCTTCCCAGGGTCATTTAGGCCAAGAGGGTCCAGGCCTGCTGAAAGTGTCTTGCCCAGGTGCTGACTCATCCTCTTCAGCTTGTGCTATTGCTGCAGCCTTTGGCATCAAAGGCAGTGCTAAGATGGAGGGGCAGGGAACTACTTCTCGTGTCCTGAGAGGAAGCTTCTGTGGGTCCCCTGCATGGCTCTACCCTCCTATGGGTGTTCTGCTGTTGCGATCCTGTCTCTGTAAGAGGTGAGGTCAATGTCTCTTGTACCCCTCTTGTCTCCCCATTGATGCGTCACACCTATGGGTGCAATGAAGTGCAGGTCTGTGCACATATCCAACAGACAGAGTATTCTGGACCTGAGTGTCCATTGTGGAAGCCGGCCTGTCTGTGGAGCAAGACATATGCATTGCCAAAGACAGCACAGTACTGATAATGCTGGCAGACTCCTCGGTCCTTCAATCAAAGTGTCTCTCAGAAACCTGCTGGCTATTTCTGGCTGACTTCTGGGAGATTACTTGCCTTTACGTCCTCCAAAAGCTGAATGGGTTCCTCCTAAAAGGTAGAGGTGGAGCTGAGGGTCAGAGTGCAAGCCTCTTCCTGAAGGAAGTTTGCTCGATGCCATTTGCATAAGAAATTTCTGCAAAAAGGATAAAAGCTCATACAGAATAAATTTGAGCTAACATTGGTATTAATGGGAGAGCAGCACAGCACAGAACAAAGAAGCTCATTTGGTTGGTAGTTCACAGAGGTCTTTGCATCCCCATATGAGTGGTCACCCATTCCTCCAGCTAAACCAAGCACAAAATGAGTTAATTTTCATGGAATCAAAGTGAATGAAGAAAGCTAATATCTAGGATTTTTATTTTGATTAAAATAGTGGAACACTGTCCCAGGAGCTCATGTCATAAGGATTCAAGTTCATTGTGATTCATTTAGCCAGAGATAATCAAGCAATTCGGGAAATACAACAAGCCAGATCTTGCTTTTATGAAATCATTTACTTTCATTTTCTTTGACTACAATGGGAGAGATGTAAACTGGGTGCTTGCTAACTTCAGCTGCTTTAGAACATCAAACATACAACAGTACAGCACAGGAATGGGCCCTTCTGCCCTCAATGTTGTACAGAACATGATGCCAAATGAAACTAATCCCTTCTGCCTGCTCTCGATCCGTATCCCTCCACTCCTTGCATATTCACGTAGGTATCCAGAAGTCCTTTAAATGCCCCTATTATATCTGCCTGCACCACCACACCTGGTAGTACATTCCAGATTCTTCCCACTCTCAGCGTAAAAATCTTGTCCTTCACATCTCCTTTGAACCTGCCCCCTCTCACCTTAAATATATGCACTCTAGTATTAGACATTCCAACTCTGGGGGAAAGAATTCTGACAATCAATCCTATCTGTGCAACTCAAAATTTTATAAGCTCCTATCAAGTCTCGCCTCAGCTTCTGCCTCTTAAGAGAAAAACAACCTGAGTTTTTCTAGCCTCTACTTACAGCTCTAGCCTATAATCTCTGCAGCATACTGGTAACTTTCTTCTCCTAAGCTTCCACATCTTTCCTGCAATGTGGCGACCTGTTGGAATATTGTGTGCAATTCTGGTCTCCTTCCTATCGGGAAAGATGTTGTGAAACTTGAAAGGGTTCAGAAAAGATTTACAAGGATGTTGCCAGGGTTGAAGGATCTGAGCTATAGGGAGAGGCTGAACAGGCTGGGGCTGAGGAGAGACCTTATAGAGGTTTACAAAATCATGAGGGGCATGGATAGGATAAATAGACAAAGTCTTTTCCCTGGGGTCAGGGAGTCCAGACCTAGAGGGCATAGGTTTAGGGTGAGAGGGGAAAAGATATAAAAGAGATCTAAGGGGCAACTTTTTCATGCAGAGGGTGGTACATGTATGGAATGAGCTGCCAGAGGATGTGGTGGAGGCTGGTACAATTGCAACATTTAAGAGGCATTTGGATGGGTATATGAATAGGAATGGTTTGGAGGGATATGGGCTGGGTGCTGGCAGGTGGGACTAGATTGGGTTCGGATATCTGGTCGGCGTGGATGGGTTGGACCAAAGGGTCTGTTTCCATGCTGTTCATATCTATGACTCTATGACCAGAATTGAATGTAGTACCCTAAAAAGTGTGGTCTAACCAAAGTCTTAAAAAGCTGCAGTAAGACATCCTGACTCTTGTACTCAGTTCTCCAACTAATAAAAACAAGCATGCCATATGTCTTCTTTCCCATCCTATCTACTTGCGTGGCTACTTTCAGGGAGCTACAGACTTGAACTCCAAGATCTTTCTGTCCATCAATGCTGTTCAGAGTCCTGCTGTTAACTGAATACTTTGTCTTAACATTTGATCTCCCAAAGTGCAGCACCTCATACTTACCCAGATTAAACTCCATCTGCTATTTCTCCGCCCATATCTGCAACCACCAACCCTCAAAGTTAGGATTCATTCAACTTTTCCTATCAACTGGAATATCATATTGTCACCTGTAGAAAGCACTTGGCTAAGTTTAAACAGCACCAATGGGATTTTGTGAGCATTTTTTTTTCGACGGTGAGGAAACAGATTTGTGCTGGTCATGTTCCGGAACGCACTGCCTTTAAAGGGGAGGTAGTTGGAATAACACTTAATTTTGACTTTCAAAAGGAAAATTAATAATTATTTGATGTGATGAACATTTGCAAGACCGAGGGGAAAAGCAAGGGATTGGGAATAACTTTCAAAGATAGTCACAGCGAGCCAAATAGCCTCCTCCCATGCTTTCTCATTCCATGAGCAAGATTTGGAGGCAGGGGTACCATTTAATCAGGTGGTTGGATACTGATGGGGACTCCTTCCTGCTTCTACCCAAACCCTCTCCCCAACCCCCACCCTCGAATAATTCTGGGGAAAGCTCATAGAAAGCCAATGGATCCTTCAAGTAGGGAGAGAACATGGCAAGCCTTCCTCAAAAGGAGAAAATTCAAGATCCACCGATAGCCCGAGGCACATCTCCTCCCGACTGTTTTTTTCATTTTTGATTCCTTTTCACTTTTGCATTTTCTTTTTCCTTTGTTTTCCTTTCTTTAAAGCCCGGAGAGTGGCGGGTGAAGGAGGAGGTCTCTGGTGGTGGTGGCAACGACTCCAGATGAGCTGGACACAGCTCCACCCCATCTCGAGGTTTCCTGGCCTGACAGGCAGTATTCGGGCTGACCCTCTCCACGCCAGGTCGGCCTCATTCGTTTTCTCTCCCTCCCTCTCGTCTTTTCTTTTACACAGTGGCTGGGAAGCAGGAGCAGTGTCAGCAGGGACTCCAGGCTCTGTAGGCCCAATGTGTTGACTCCTGGAATAACAGCGGGGCATTGGCTGCAGAGATGATGGAGTGTGGACCACTGGTGGCAATGGCACATCGATAGCTGCAGCAGTGTCGATACATGGAGCAGGAACTTCACAGAAATCCTGGAGGTGTGTTTGGGACCCCAGCTGATGAAGCTGAACTCTATTTAGTGCTTTCTTTTTCCCCATCTTGTATCTCAAAATGGCACCAGACTGTGGTGACAGAATACATTTCACTGCATCTCCCTAGATATTTATGGCAATAAATAAATCATTCATCATCATTCATTCAAAGTCGGACTCACACGAGCTGTCTAGCCTGTAAGGGGGACCCCTATAACCTGTATTAAAATCTATGATTATATCATGATTTATTAGCAAAATCACTGTTTTCTCTCCATCTGTCTATTTTATAAATGCCACATCATTTCTTGTAATTCATTATTCAACAGTGAGTATGTACAGCTGCATCTATTGGCTATTTGACAATGGGGTGAATGATTTCTAGCCATTGATTTCCCTAATGAATTTTAACAGAAATGCTGTACTTTTAACTTACTGTTGTTCTGCCCATAATTCTACAAAATCTACTTTAAAGCTCACAGAAGGGACATCATCCACTTAATTAACAACAAATAACTGCTTTTTGCACCACGTTCACTGGACGACACATTCGATCTAAGGTTATGTCAATCAAGAAAACCACTTCAATCTCCTGACTCACTGCCAGTACCCAAATTTCATTAGTCCGTGCGCTATCACAATTCAGTGAGAATTTGAGAGTCTCCTTCCCTGCTCTACATCGTACAGTTAATACTGTTAAACTTTATTGAGTCAATGTTACATCAAGGCAAGGCCACTACTGTTGGTTATATTTCAGTCGGAGTTTAAAAAGATGCTGAATAACTTAAGGTATAAAATATTTTTGACTTCTTTGTTACACATATTTTACAATAGATTTTTCTACAATCTGTTCATTGAATGCCCTTATCTTAATTGTTTTGTTCACACAATTTTTTGACGTGGCAACATAGAACATAAGAACTAGGAGTAGGCCATCTGGCCCTTTGAGCCCACTCTGCCATTCAATAAGACCACGGCTGACCTTTTTGTGGCCTCAGATCAACTGACCCACCCTCTCAACATAACCTATAATTCCTTTACTGCTCAAAAGCTTATCTATCTGAGCTTTAAAAGCATTTACTGGGGAAGCCTCTACTACTTCACTGGGCAGGGAATTTCACAGATTCACAACCCTATGGGGGAAGAAGTTCCTTCTCAATTCAGCCCTAAATCTGCTCCCCTTAATTTTGAGGCTATGCCCTCTTGTCCTAGTTTCACCTGCCAGTGGAAACATCCTCTCTCCTTATTCCCTTCATAATTTTATACATTTTTTTAAGATCCCCCAATCCTCCCCCCCCCCGCCATTCTTCTAAATTCCAATGAATATAATCCCAGCCTACTCAGTCTCTCCTCATAAATCAGCCCCTCTAACTCCGGAATCAACCTAGTGAACTTCTGCTGCACCCCCTTCAGTGCCAGTACATCCTTCCTCAAGTAAGGAGACCAAACCTTCACACAGTGCTCCAGGTGACCTTACCAGCAGCTTGTTTAGCTGCAACACAACCTCCCTACCTTTAAACTCAATCCCTTTAGCAATGAAGGACAAAATTCCATTTACCTTCTGAATTACCTGTTGAGATCCCAACGCTGATCCCTGAGGGACACTGATTGCCAAACAGAAAAGCACTCATTTATCCCCAATCTTTGCTTTCTGTTAGTTAACCAATCATCTACCCATGCTAATACATTGCCCATAACACCTTGCAGAAGCAATACATAACTGCAGATTAGCAGTTCATTATGAATATCACAAAATTGTTTCAAAAACAAGATCAAAGAAAGAGTTATTAAAATATTGAGCATAAGTACAAGACATATGCATGATTTTTTGTTGAGCAGTTTGCCTTTATTCTAACTTGCCATTTTCATAATGTGGTTATTGACTGATGTTTTGGTTGCCATAGACATGGTCTGTTCGAAGATATGTAGCATGTAATCTTTCAAGCAGTCGTACTTTTATCCTGGAGGTCCCCTCATGGTAGCAAAGGATCTGTCCAGAACATTAATCAAGAGAATGATAATTAGCTCATGCTTGTTCCCTACAACACTTATCAATTTAAAATGATGACTGGTTTTACATGCAAAGAAATATAACCAGCAATGTACTGGCTATTCCGAGTGACCTTGAGGAGGTGGTGGTGAGCTGCTTTCTTGAGCCACATTAGTTCAGGACTTAAGGTACTCCCATGATGCTGTTCAGTCAGGAGGTCCAGAGTTTTAACTCCTAATGATGCAGAATTAGTGCCCAAGTTGGAATGGAGAACAGTCAATAAAGCAACTAATGTAGTCAGATTGTTTAGATGTTTGTAACTGGTTAACAGAATTATTGTTAACAGGAATTATTTGTGATTGCAAATATGAAGCATTTAAGTATTCACCTTTGAATACCACCAAACTGATGACTTATGCTTGTTATCTTCAATTAATTATTTTCATTGTAAACTCATTACAGGACGAAATCAATGAGAAAATTACAAATTGGCTAGATGAAGAGCAATTAAATAAATTGTAATATAATCAAACAGCAGAGAAGGTCAAACTTATCCAAACATTCTCACTCTAAGCTCATTGTGGGCACATGAACCAGATAGGTTATAGTGCAATGTATCCTGATCTGCAGTAAATTAACAGTGTATTAACATGACATACCCCTTATGCTCCCTAGAATGTAACATTAGCGAAAAATACCCAGCGATTGAATAAATTAATTAATGTAGTAAACATAAATTCCCAAGCATTCCGTTATTCATTGAATCAATAGACTTCTAGAACAACTGCAGCCTGGGACTGATTACAAAGGTCTTTGCTGACAACTTCAGATGATGCCATGCATAACTTCAGCAGCCTATTGTTTGACTGCCAAAATCTTGAGTAAATAGATGTTGCAGGCTGTAGAAGCAGACACAGTAGAACTGGATATTATAATCTATATATGTTCTAATAGATCATTTTTCCTCGTTTTCAGACTTCAAGGTCTGATAAAAGTGTCTTTCAAAATCCTCACAAATTTATAATATGGACTGACTGTAATTTCTCATTTGTTATCCTATCTGAGAATGACTACAAGCTGTCTATTTGGTATCCATGCTTATCCAAAGCTAGATAATGGTTTATAATTACCATATTACCACTATGACAAGTTAGAATAAAGGCAAAATGCTTGACAAAAAATCTTGCATGTCTGTTATACTTGTGTTCATCTTTTTAAAAACCATTCCTTTGATTTTGTTTTTGCAATTTTGTGACATTCATAATGGACTTCTAATCTCCAATCCTGCATTGCTCCTTTCCACTTCAAAAAAATCCTCAAACAAAAGGACTTAACTTTTAAAAATACATAGTTATGCATGGAGAGAAAAAGCATTGTGACATGCATACTGTTTTAAGATGCATCTATTGATTTTCTGTTGCTCTCATATTCATTTCAAATGGAAAGCAAAACAAAACAATTTCAGCTGGCTTTGAATTACTCCGAAATTTAGCAGGCTAGTGACCTTTCATCTTATGCCACTTTCACAGTAGCAGTTCCAGCCTTCGATCAATGGTAACAGACTGAATCAGAGGGTCATGGGTTATACCTCTTTCCAGTGACTTGGGAACATAATCTTAGTTGACACTTCAGTTCTATCTGAGGTAGTGCTGTGCTGACTGTCGTCTGTCACGGAAGACTCAGTAATTGGATATTTTCAACCATTTTGTGTTTATCTTGCAAGATTACAGACAGAAAGTCAAAATATTTATTTTTATTGAAGGACTCAATGTTTAGACTGTGGCTTTAATCAAATTCCATCCACATGTCTTATGCCAAAGGTAGCTTGGAAAAGTTTGTCACTTTGAAAACTCTTGTCAAAGAATCTAAAACTTTTAAAAATGGTTTTTAATGCACCAGCTAGCTGACATCCAGACCAGTGTATCCAATGGGCAGATGAAGGGAAAAGAATATGGCAAAAGCTAAATAACAGTAGGATTAACGATATTAATCAAAAAGGAACAATGAACAACATTTAATAGGATATGGTAGGGCTGGGAATAAAGTTAGCTATGTAAACAAAACAATCAAACCTCTCCAGAGGATTATTATGTAAGGCTCAGTCTAAATCGTTGATATCAGATGTTCATATTTTTTAAATCCATATTCATGTGATTTGGGCTATGCTGCCAAGACCAGTATTTGTTGTCCATCCCAGCTCACCCATGAAAGTGCAGGTCATTCTGCTCTAACGTGCAAATTCGTTAATGCAAATTCGCTATAACACAACTGACAAATTGGAGACACTATTTCTCTGGTGGGAACTTTTAAAGCATGTATTAGTTATAACGTGATTCCGGCCCTATTAGTTTAAAAGGTGCTGCTATTACGTGATTTTATTGTAATATGGGGTTGCACGAGAATGGAACTACCACATTATAGCAGAACCGACTGTAGTCAACCACATTTCTGTGAGGCTGGAGTCACACATAGGCCAGACCAGGGAAGGACAATAAATTTCCTCTCTGAATGGCATTAGTGCATCAAATGAGTTTTCACAGAAGTTGATGATTGCTGTATGATGATATAGATTTCAGGCCAGCATTTTTAAGACAATTACATGGTATCACAATATATAAGGTCCTACTATAAAAGGTACTCACCACCCCTTCTGCCAGTTTGTTTTGTCTAATGGAGTCAGTGCACTGTCTTCATTTAATTATTCAATGTACAATAACAGCTGTAAACACAGCACCCAGACTATATGCGCAAGTCTGGGATATTGTGGCTATGTATGTAACTAGTGTTGTTAATAAATTCCATGATACCTAACATAACAAGAACCTGAGTTTTTGTGGTATAGGGCACAGGTACATGGGAACAAGAGTAGGCCATTCACCCTGCTTCACGGATTAATATGATCTTAGCTGATCAAACAGATCAATGCCTTTTACCCTCACTATTCCCCCAGCCCTTTACATCAACGGTATTCAAACATTTTTCAACTTTCGTTTAAATATACTTAAGTTTCCACAGCACTTTAAAGCTCATCTGGGATCAGTCCTGTGCTTTGGGATTGCTAAGATTAATTTGTAATGATCAATGGATGGTCAGGATTGTCGATGACCAAGATTTATTTCCCACATTGTTGGTCATTGCATAAACTTTCGAATTCCTTGATAACAGATATTGTTAGAAATATCAAACCTATGGATGCCTGATTTATGCAGTTTCTCCATGACGGGCCTCAATCATCTTCAAGTGGAGCCTTAGAAAAAAGAAAACAACTTACTCTGTTTATCCTGGCTGTGCTAGCAGTCACATTTCATGTTCACTGCAGAGCTGAGATTTGGTTAAAGTTTGGTTAAAGTTTGCAGGCTTTCCACATTGTACTGGGGAGAGTGAATTGCAGGCACTGTCTGTATTGTATGCATCCCACTTGATCATCAGGCTCCATGCTGTATTGAAGTTCCTGTCCACTCCATCAGCTTTGAGTCTCCCCTCTTTCCCACACGATCCAATTATTTATGTATTCATATCTCCAGTTTATACCCCAAGGCCCAGACAGTCCACATAGCCATATCTAATTTCATTTTCCACTGCCTCCACAACCCCTGACAATGCTGGTAACTAAACAAGATCCTTCCTCCCACCTCATAGTATATCGGCTTCGAATCTTATCTCTAGAGTGGCCACCTTCACTGTGATTGTCGCCTCAGAATCCCAGCACAATGTCTTCAATCCCCACACTTCCTTTCCTCAGTTTAAGGTAATTCCCCTTAATGTTTATTACCTAATCACCCAAGCCTTGCCCCTGGACTAATTTGGGAAGACCAACTTGAGCAAAATTGGATAAGATCCCTGAATGATTTCTGTCTAGCTCCCTAACTAACTTTTTAGCAGTCCTTGGACTGGTTGGACTCAACCTGCAGAACCGACTGTGGCCCAATCACTGTAATGTAAGGACACAGAGAGCCAGGTCCTGACTAACCAAGCAGATGGCTGACTGTGGTTGAACCCACTATACTGAGATCAGATGATATCCTTGACTGTTTGTGGTGGTGAGCCCTGGCAGACTCTCAGCGGAGGATTACTGTCCCTAGATTTTCAGACAGGTTTCTCATGGAAGCTGGAGATGTGACATTGACACAGCACAATGTCATACAGCAACATGAGCACCCTCTTGGCTGTTCAGTGCTGGGCAACAGGCTAAGTTTAAAAATGTGTTGCTAGAAAAGCGCAGTAGGTCAGGCAGCATCAAAGGAGAAGGAGAATCGACGTTTTGGGCATAAGGCCTTCTTCAGGAATGAGGAGGGTGTGCCAAGCAGGCTAAGATAAAAGGTAGGGAGGAGGGACTCACCTTAACCTCCTTCCACCTATCGCATTCCCAACGCCCCTCCCCAAAGTCCCTCCTCCCTACCTTTTATCTTAGCCTGCTTGGCACACCCTCCTCATTCCTGAAGAAGGGCTTATGCCCGAAACGTCGATTCTCCTTCTCTTTTGATGCTGCCTGACCTGCTGCGCTTTTCCAGCAACACATTTTTAAGCTCTGATCCCCAGCATCTGCAGTCCTCACTTTCAACAGGATAAGTTGCCTCCCTTTCTCTCTGTGCAGAAAGGCATGGAAAGACAAAGCTATTGTGAGCTTGTAATTCCTCAATGAAGTAACAAATGCTCTAAAAAGGTAAGCCAAAGCATAGCCCTGTCAGTGTCCAAGTAAGCATAAAGAGAATGAGTGCTAAAAAATAAGCTAAGACCCATGAGATGACCAGGCAATGACCACTTGCAACAAGAGAAAGTTTAAACAATGTCGCTTGACTTCAATGGTGTTACCAAGACTGAATGTCCCACAATCAGCATCCTTGGGTTTAGCATTGATCAGAAACTGAACTGGACTAGCCCTATAAATAGAATGGCTACACAAGCAGGTCAGGGTTGGTTGGCAATTCCTATACATGCCAAAGATCTCTGCATAAGGGCACAGAGCTGCTTTTCTCACACATTGAACTGTGAGAATGTTAGAACATTGTCTTACATGAAATGCTGCATTTCATTTGTGATGTGGTTGGAATGGGTGTGGTGGTAGTCAGAAAGTGTGGTGCTGGAAAAGCACAGTCAGTCAGGCAGCATCCGAGGAGTAGGAGAGTCGATGTTTCGACCATGAGCTCTTCATCACGAATGGGTGGTGGGGTGTGATGTGGTGGGGGACAAGCTTTCAGTAATCCTACAGCACTTAGAATGTCCTATTGTGTTTGTGCCATGTGCTTTGTATAGCAGACAACAGAATAATGTCTAATATGTCAGAGGTCAATGCAGAGAAATCCATGACCCTGTTTGTCAGTGACCTCCATGTCCAACTATATCAGGGTCATGATAAAGTCGTTTGTGACTCCTCAGCTGTCACATATTACACAGGAGCTGCTTTGTTTCAATATTTCTCACAATGTCATTGCAACCATCTTCAATTAGTCCAGCCATGACTGGTTTAATCATTGTTGTAGTTGATTTTTAACAGAGTTGCAGAGATGGAACTAGATTAGGTTGGCATGGACGAATTGGAACAAAGGGTCTGTTTCCATGCGGTACATCTCTATAACTCCCTAAGTTGAGAAGAAAAATGGCACCAGCAAGCCCAGGACGTTTTTTGTCATTTGTTTAATGTATTTAGGTCAATGTATACATGCAAAAACATTTTTTAAAATTCTGAACCGAAATATGTTCAAAACGAAATAATTTAATGGAAGGAGTCTGGAATAGTCTGAAGCAAGATTGCTTGTAGGCTCTGGGGTTGGAATGTCCTTCAATGTATGCACTGCCTGGGACTGAGCATCAGGAAGTGCTTTCTGGCTCCATTGCCTTTGATGCCGATAAGCACGTTGCCATAATCCCGACCCCCTTTGCCCCTTTCCCCTCCTATTATTCACTTCTGACCAGGAATCCAGCAATGGTATAGCCCTTACGTGGTTCTTCTGGTTAGGGGCAGCTCTTAGCCAGTTTTCACTCCAGGGGTGCCTGATCCCAGGGAAAGGCCTGCCACTGGTAAACCAAGTATCTGATTGGGGCAAGATGCAACAGGTCTTCCTGAAAAAAAGCACTGCAGGTCTCTTGCTGACTTTCTTGTCAATGGCTGATGTCCCTATTGCTTTCACACCCTTACATTTTTTAACCCTGATTTAGAGATGCCGGTGTTGGACTGGGGTGTACAAAGTTAAAAATCACACAACACCAGGTTATACTCCAACAGGTTTATTTGGAAGCACTAGCTTTTGGAGCACTGCTCCTTCATTAGACAATTGTGGAGCATCAACTCTCCTGCTCCTCGGATGCAGCCTGACTGGCTGTGCTTTTCCAGCACCACACTTTTTGACCACCACCACACCCCTTCCAACCACATCACAAATGAAATGCAGCGTTTCCTGCAAGACAATGTTCTAATATTCTCACAGTTCGATGTGTGAGAAAAGCAACTCTGTGCCCTTATGTAGAGATCTTTGGCATGAATAGAAATTGCCAACCACCTCTGATCTGCTCATGTAGCCATCCTATTTATAGGGCTAGTCCAGTTCAGTTTGCTGATTGTGGGAGATTCAGACTTGGCAACGTCGTTGAAGTCAAGCGACAATGGTTGAACTGTCTCTTGGTGCAGGTGGTCATTGCCTGGTCATCTCATGGGTCTTAGCTTTTTTTTTAGCACTTTGTGCTTGTTTGGACATTAACAGGGATCTGTTCCACAACCACCCGATGAAGGAGCAGTACTCTGAACACTCATGCTTCCAAATAAACTTGTTAGACTATAACCTGGAGTTGTGTGATTTTTAATTTTTTTAACCCAAGTTTGCAATCATGTTTGGGGCAGTGTGCATGCCAGTGGGTACAATTTAAAAAATGTTTTTGACCTAGTACTTAAGAGATTTATACTGACTGCTTTTAATCTCTGGTTATGTATCGCTTAAAACCAGTTGCACTCAAGCCACAGACTTAACTTAATGGTTCAATGACTGCACCCCAAAGCACATGACAGTGTTCATGGAGTGGAGTATTGAGCCTGCATTATAAAGGTGTTAGATTAAAGCAGTGTAGCAGATTTTTTTCATGCATCTGACACTGCAAACAGGGTAATAACATAAAGACAGGACCGAAATTATGTCAGCAGGAATTGTAAAGAAAAAATAATCTTTATGATGAAGGTTGAATAATCAACCATCCCCTTTCAGGCAAATATTCCAACCCTAAGGTTCAAGATAAATTTCTAAGGATTACCAGTACAAGAGAATGACTTCTTAATGATGCCTTTGTTCAGGAGGGACACATCCCACATTTTCACACATGCCAGTGATATAATAAAGTGACATCTCCAATGCTCCTGTGTAATCAAGTAAATCATTAAGTACTGTCCTGAATGGAAGTGTGTGACAACTTGACAGAAAGAAATTTGTCATTGCTTTCTTGGGAATTAATGAAGTTCCCAAATTTTAATGAATTACTTTCAACATCAGCGCTGTCTTCCCTGAGCTATGGCATTGATTAATATTGCCTTTTGAAATATTTGTGATACAATAGGCAGACTTCTTTGGACCTTTCTCCTCATTGGGATGGTAGGTTCTCTGCAAAAATGTTTCTTTTGAAGTTGGCATTAATCTAACAAGGTCTTGGTTGACAATAAATATCCATGAATTTAGAAAATAATCAGAAATAAAGTCAAAAACGATGAAAATGTGGAGCAGGCCTGTCAACAATCGAAAGGGAAAGATAAGATGATGTTTACAGTATGTAGCAGAGGTGAATGAGACTTCAGTAACTTGCAGCATTGGTGCAAGGTTGTTTTCTAGGTCTTGTCCATTTTCTAGCATTTATGGGTTCCTCTCCAAGAGGTCATTGGCCTGGGAGGATGCTGAACACAATGCTCAGAAGGCTTCTTTAGGTGAGGACCAGACTGAGTTGAAGAAGGGTTAAACCAGAAACTATGTGAAGATAGTGAGAGCAGCAGATGGAGTCCAGGACTGGTGAATTGCAAAATTGGAGGGAAAAAACAACACTGAAATGACAGCCCAAGGACTATGGGGATGGTTAGATGACTGGAAAGAGAAATTGGAACAGATTTGCCAACTGGAGACCTAGGCAGACCATTTGTATAATACCCTAAACCCTGAGAAGTGAAAAGAGAGGAAGATCCTCTTCCTGCTGAGCAAACAACATAACTTGGTTCCGTGATCTTGGGGAATTAGGACGGCTGGCTCCACCAACTGAACATTGTTACTTTGCTGTTGAGAGATCAGAAGCTAATCTTCATAAGGTCAGCTAGTGGATCTAGAGTGCCAAGCAAATGCACTTTGTCTTGTTTCTCAGAATACAACTTTTCCATTGAATTCTTCATTCAATTGTTTCCAATATTTTCTCCTTCCTTTGTGTTTTTTAAAACAGGCCCAATCCTCTGGCTTTGCCACATTGTATGCTTTTGTTTCTTGCAACTTGATGGAATCCTTAACCTCTGCGTTTTTATGTATTCATTCACGGGATGAGGACATTGCTGACTGGAACAGCATTTATTGTCTACCCCTAATTACCCAGAATTCACTTAAGAATCAGCCACATTGCAGTGACTCCGGAGTTATATGTAGGCTAGACTAGGTAAGGATAGCTCACTCCCTAAATAATATTAGCGAACCAAACAGTTTTTATGGCAGTTAGAGTCATAGAGATGTACAGCATGGAAACAGACCCTTCGGTCCAAGCTGTCAATGCCGACCAGATATCC
Source organism: Chiloscyllium punctatum (assembly GCF_047496795.1). Lineage (NCBI taxonomy): Eukaryota > Metazoa > Chordata > Chondrichthyes > Orectolobiformes > Hemiscylliidae > Chiloscyllium > Chiloscyllium punctatum. The sequence goes on from NC_092742.1 coordinate 27,847,527, forward strand.
CAACACAATCTAGTCCCACCTGCCAGCACCCGACCCATATCCCTACAAACCCTTCCTATTTATATACCCATGCAAATACCTCTTAAATATTGCATTATACCAGCCTCCACCACATCCTCTGGCAGCTCATTCCATACATGTACCACCCTCTGTGTGAAAAAGTTGCCCCGTAGATCTCTTATATCTTTCCCTCTCACTCTAAACCTATGCCCTCTAGTTCTGGATTCCCCCCACCCCAGGGAAAAGACTTTGTCTATTTATCCTATCCACGCCCCTCAATTTTATAAACCTCTACAAGGTCACCCTTCAGCCTCCGACACTCCAGGGAAAACAGCCCCAGCTTGTTCAGCCTCTCCCTATAACTCAATTCCCCCAACCCTGGCAACATCCTTGTAAATCTTTTCTGAACTCTTTCAAGTTTCACAACATCCTTCCAACAGGAAGGAAACCAGAATTGTATGCAATGTTCCAGCAGTGGCCTAACCAATGTTCTGTACAGCCGCAACATGACCTCCCAACTCCTGTACTCAATTCTCTGACCAATAAAGGAAAGCATACCAAATGCTTTCTTCACTATCCTATCTACCTGCGGCTCCACTTTCAAGGAGCTATGAACCTGCACTCCAAGGTCTCTTTGTTCAGCAACACTCCAGCTTCTTCTGTGAAAAAAGGTTGGAACAGTTGCTGTCCACTATCACCCTCTTTCGCCTGGTTGAGCAGGTCTCACTTTGAATAGCTTCTCCTTTCGCTCATCTCACTTTCTCAAAGTCAAAAGTGTGGCCATGGTCTCAGGTATGCCTGGTTCTTTTTGGATCAGATTAGCTTCTGATCTCTCAACAGCAAAGTAACAATGTTCAGTTGGTGGAGCCAGCCGTACTAATTCCTTAAGATCACGGAACCAAGTTATGTTGTTTGCTCAGCAGGAAGAGAATCTTCCTCTCTTTTCATTTCTCAGGGTCTAGGGTGTTATACAAATGGTATGCCTAGGTCTCCAGTTGACAAATCTGCTCCAATTTCTCTTTCCAGTCATCTAACCATCCCCATAGTCCTTGTTCCAGTCCTACTAAGGCCCCTACCCATGACTCATTCTCTAACACCTCAATGATACCTTTGGCACTGTTTGCTGCTCTTGTCCAGAATTGGAAAAATTAACCAGTTTTGCTTCCAATTTCAATCCTTCTCTCAACTTCACGTGGTCTATCTCTGATTCTTCCCTTCCTTGGCTTTACTGTTTCTGAGGATCACCTATCCACCAATACCCATTTAGAGGTCCATCAACTCTCAGTTACTTGGAATAACCTCTTGATTCCCTGCTTCCTGTTAGGATTCCATTCCATTATCCCAATTTCTTAGTCCATCGCATCTGTTCTGATGATGCTACCTTCCACTGGACTGCCTCTAACATGACTGCCTCTTTCCTCAACTAAGAATTCCTCCCTGTTGTGGTAAATGGGCCTTCACCCATCTCCCTACGTCTACCCTCACCCCTTTCCCAGAACAACAAAAGGGTCCCACTTGTCTTAACTTTCCACTCCACTACTCTCTGCGATTTTCAAACACATCTTTCTCTTACCTGTCAGCATTCCACAGGGACCATTCTCTCTTGTGACACCATTCCTCCCTCACTTATCTATGGCATCTTCCCATGCAAGATGTAACACTTGCCCATTCACCATTGCCCAAGGCCCAAAAGCTCCTTCCAGGTGAAGCAGCATCTCACTTTTACCTTTGAATCTGGTCTAATGCATTCACTGCTCACAATGCAGTCGCCTTTGCATTGGCAAGACTAAATGCAGATTAGGTGTCTGTTTAACGGAACACCCTTGATCAGCCTGTAGGAATGAACCTGACATCCTAGTTGCTTGCCATTTCAATAAACCACCTTGTTCTCATACTAAAATATCTGTCCTGGACCTGCTGCAAGGTTCCAAAGAAGCACAATGCTAGGTCAAGGAATAACCCCCTTTCTCCTGCTTAGGTACTTTACAGCCTAGAGGTCTCAATATGGAACTGAATAACTTCAGAAACTGACTGCATTATGCCTGTGCTCCATTTTTCTTACATTCTCTCCCATCCCCTTACCCCAGAGCAGTGTTGTGTTTATGTCTTGTTTACATGTCACTCAGTTGGCAAGGTCCCATTTACTCCCTTTCACACCAATTTACACACTTAATACATTTTCCCCCCACTATTAACAACCCCTTTGTCTTTTACCCACTTGCTCCCCTTGGCAAAAGTAATGGATTCATGGTTCTTAAATATCTGCCATTGTTCCTCAACCAAAATTGCTGCTAAACTCCTTTCCCAGTCCATTCCAGCCAGCTCTGCCCTCATCCCTTTGTAATTGCCCTTATTTATGTTTAGCACAGTTATTTTTGACCTCAGTTTCTCTCTCAAATTGAAAGCTAAATTCTACCTAGGGGATCTTTTAATCCAATCGTTTAAACAACTGGTCTCATTATACATCCGATCCTAAATTACATGATCCATCATTGGATCAACAATGTATTGTCCGAAGAAACTGTCATAGAGATGTATAGCATCAAAATGGACCCTTCAGTCCAACCCGTCCATGCCGGCCAGATATCCCAACCCAATCTAGTCCCACCTGCCAGCACCCGGCCCTTATCCCTCCAAACCCTTCCTATTCATATACCCATCCAAATACCTTTTAAATGTTGCAATTGTACCAGCCTCCACCACATCCTCTGGCAGCTCATTCCATACACGTACTACCCTCTGCGTGAAAAAGTTGCCCCTTAGGTCTCTTTTATATCTTTCCCCTCTCACCCTAAACCTATGCCCTCTAGTTCTGGATTCGCCCACCCCAGAGAAAAGACTTTGCCTATTTACCCTATCCATGCCCCTCATGATTTTGTAAACCTCTATAAGGTCACCCCTCAACCTCCGACGCTCCAGGGAAAACAGACTCAGCCTGTTCAGCCTCTCCCTATAGCTCAAATCCTCCAACCCTGGCAACATGCTTGTAAATCTTTTCTGAACCCTTTCAAGTTTCACTACATCTTTCTGATAGTAAGGAGACCAGAATTGCACGCAATATTCCAACAGTGGCCTAACCACTGTCCTGTACAGCCACAACATGACCTCCCAACTCCTGTATTCAATACTCTGACCAATAATAGAAAGCATACCAAACGCCTTCTTCACTATCCTGTCTACCTGCAACCCCAATTTCAAGGAGCTATGAACCTGTACTCTAAGATCTTTGTTCAACAACACTCCCTAGCACCTTACCATTCACAAAAAGGGGTGGCACAGTGGCTCAGTAGCTAGCATTACTGCCTCACAGCACCAGGTACCCAGGTTAGATTCCCGCCTTGGGTGACTGTCTGAAGTTTGCACATTCTCCCTGTGAATGCATGGGTGTGCTTCAGTTTCCTCCCACAATCCAAAGATGTGCAGGTGAATTGGCCATGCGAAATTGCCCATAGTGTTAGGTGCAATCGTCAGGGGTAAATGTATGGGAATCGGCAATTCTTCAGCGGGTCGGTGTGGATTTGTTGGGCCACGTGGCCTGTTTCTATACTGTAGGGTATCTAATCAATCTTCCTCATGATTACCTCTGCCAAATTGTCTTCTCCAATCTCTATGAGGTTTAAAGTCACCCATGATTGATGTATTGTCTTTTTTCCATGCCTTTGTTATATCCTGATTCATAGTTATCCCTATGTATCTCTTAAAAGTATATTGATATACACACATGCAGATGTAATACAACACCCCTAGTGTAGACATTGTGGTGAATCACACACAATAAGTGTATAATTCTGCATTATTTAGCCAGCAGCTCACTCCAGGCTTGAAACTGACTGTCTATTAGATAGATACTGTCCTGTGCATTTGTGGCATTTCCAGTTTCTTTTAAATATCAAAGATATTTGAGGCTCCCTTTCATAGGAGGAAAAGTACACAAACCCAATCAAAATTCTTGAAGCTCTCATAACCCTGCTCAACACTGAGTAAACATTCACTTCTTCAGTCATCAGAATCTTGTTCTTAAATGACTGGAGTTGTAGCAGCTCAAAACATTATTTAAAGTTCCAAGAAACAATATTAGCCCACATAGAATGTTTTATCTGTTAGGAGTGTAGACTGCCAACTTAGATGCAGAGTTTGCCAAACTCCTGTAAGATTTTACAAAAATAATAATGAATATGCCTGATGACTACTATATGCAAACTCATGATGCAGAATCCAGTAATCTAAAGCTCTATTTATCTACTCTCACGCTACAGTTATATCAATTGGTCATGTATGAATGCGATAACTTCGTGTGAAAAAATGTGGTTGCCTATATGCTGTGGCAATTAGGATGTGGAACTGGTTATCGCATGGTGTGTACCTCAGTTGCTTTTAAGCAAAGTTAGATTTGCAGAAGATGGATAAGGCAGACAGATTAAGATGAACGAGGGTGGAGCAGGTTCATGTGGAATATTTCTACTGGTATGAACCAACTGGACAGGACGACCCATTCCTACACTGAAAATTACTTTGACCTTTCATCAATGGGACATAAGTCAGCATGCAACCCTGGCACATGGATTACATGCCTCTCTTTTAATGGCTGTTAAGAACATAATGGGTCCGATTAGCCTCAGTCCAATTCCTGATGGATGCAGTTTCGAAGTCACAGCCAACCAGGTAAATATGATTAATACAAAGTAGTGTCATCATCCTCCTTTAGCAACCACTCAAAGTGCCTTTTCCATTTGTGTATTCTAGTTACCACTTATAATTTTGTGGGCAGCTGATTTAATGGCACTGTCATGAAATTTGGTGGAATAAGGAATTACTACATGAATGCCTCTTTCATAATACTATTTTTTTTTAAATGAAGCTAATGCTATCAGTAAAGTTTAGTTGCAATTCCAGTTACAATGAGATTGAGCTGTTCCATAGAATGTATGAGTTATCTGCTTCGCTCCATTTTAACCATGTTCCTGAGGTTACTGCTAAAACTATAAAGCTGATGGGGCAGCTCTACAGCATTTACATTAAGGCAAGTCATGGTATCAAAATCAGACATTCGCTAGAACTAGCAATGGAGGACAAATTTCAGTATGAACTTCATTATATTTGGAATGATGTCTGATGAGAAGCAATTGAAATAAAAGCCTTCGATTCATTCGATATCAGGTTAGATAGTGAGATGGAGTAGGTACTGCGTTTTTTGAATACATAAGACAATAGGTGCTGAATATCCTGTATTGATCAATTGCTCTTGTCTCTATCACACAGATGTCTGTAACATTCTCGTACAGGCTAACAGTTAAGAGTATTTCTGTGCAAAACATAAGCATACTTATTATTCACCAAGGAACTGTAATTCCTAATGCTGCATAAAAGTAACATATCTATTTTCTCATTGGCAAAACCCTCTGTGTTGTAACTGTCTGAGATAGGTCTCACCATGTCTCACATTTTACAGAATACAAATGATCGTTCTTGCACAATCTCTATTACCCCTTCCTTTGTCTCGAGTCCGATACAAGGAAAAGAGATCGATCTCATGAAAGATTCACCACAATTTTTTTCAAACACAAATGTGCACATCCCATTATACTCCAGCAACTGAGGTACTTAAATTTAACTGCACTATAGCCAGAAAGAAAAGGAACAATAAATAGTCTACAGTTAATGAGGTGAACTTTCTTTCAAGTTTTTTTTGGCATATCAGCTTGAGAAACTAAGAATATCCTCATTGTAATATCCTTAAAAGCAAGAGAATAATTTTAATCCACAAGGGAGGGAGGAAGAGGGTTGGGGCTAATGGTTTAAACTTTCAAAAATCTAAAAGCCAAGCTAACTGGATTCTGGTTCTGGCAGAGATAGGTTGAAGGTAAAGGTCGAAGCCAAGAGATGGGTCAGTAGTTTTAATACCATTAATGAAGATAAGTATCTGAAGTTTTACCAGCACTTAACCTTCTGTACCTGCAGGCCATAAGCCCTAAAGTTGGGAAGATACAGCAAGTGAAGTGAGACATCAGTGGCTGGATTCTGCAAGTAATTACTTTTCCAGCACTGTGTGTGGCCCAAAGAGGAATCAAATGCTTCTTCCCAGACTCTCAAAAGAACTTGTTGCAACTGGCCTCCATCTCAAATCATATAACACCCCATCCACAGTCTCTGCCTGAATGCACATCCAACCTGTGCCTTAAGAACTCGGCTACAGCATGGAATTTTCTCTTTCTTGAGACTAAATTTAGAGGCAGACATAAAAACGGGAGGGACTTGCATAAAAGGCAAATATTTTGAGTTCTATCTTTATTGTACAGTCAGGTTTGTTGGTATCAGTCAATGCGGTTGCCTTGCTTGGGCATGTTTATGGGCTTCGTAAGACTTCACTCTGACATTGGAAACATCTAACAACAAGTCAGACAACAAATGGCTGGGTCTTCTAATGAGCTAATGATTGTGGAGAGGCTGAATCATTACACTTGAAGCATTTGCACAAGGCCTTGCTTATGAAGAGCCAAGTAAGTAAAGCAGTACACGGAGCTTGGAGGGAGGGACCTTATCCTACCAAGTACATACCCTTATGTATTGTCATATAGGGTGGCACGGTGGCTTAGTGGTTAGCACTGCTACCTCACAGTGCAAAGAACCTGGGTTCGATTCCCACCTTTGTGCAAACTCCACATAGTTGCCAATGTCCCCCGTATCTGCATAGGTTTCCTCCCACTATCCAAAGATGTGCAGGTTGGGGGAATTGGCCACGCTAAATTGCCCATAGTCTAAGGTGCATTATTCAGGGTTAAATATAGGGGAATGGGTCTGGCTGGGTTACTCTTCGGAGTGTTGCTGTGGACATGTTGGGCCAAATGGGCTGTTTCCACTACTGTAGGGGATCTAATCACATTTATTTTTGGCTTTGAGGAATGTGTCTCTAAATCAAATTCAAACAGGTTGAGCTGTTAATGAGTATTCACGGGATACTAATGAATACAAAATAGATTCCAAACCTGAACATCGGGAAAGATGATCTGGGAGGGATCTGTCAGTAGCTAAAACACAATCACTGACAGAGAGAGACAGCAGCAGCTGTGCAGATAGCAAGAATGTAATCACACCACTCCAAGGCTAAGACATCATACAAAAGATGGCAAGGAGCACTGGGCCAAGTGTGTGGTTGAGGAAAAATGAGAAAAACTAGCAACACTTAAGAGTGTACAGATCTTAGTGAAGATGTTTATCTCAAGAAGAAATGAAGGTTCCAGTGGATAAAATCAGAGATCCCTAGGGGAAAAGAGAATAACGTTATGAAAAAAATGGCACAAGGACCAGAATAGGTAAGCAAGTCAGCGTAAAAGAGAGTCCTCACCAATATGCATCATTGCCATTGAGATCAGGCTACATGAGGCATAACTACAACAAATAAAGTCATAGAGATGTACAGCATGGAAACAGACCCATCGATCCAACCCGTCCATGCCGACCAGATATCCCAACACAATCTCGTCCCACCTGCCAGCACCCAGCCCATATCCCTCCAAACCCTTCCTATTCATATACCCATCCAAATGCCTTTTAAATGTTGCACTTGCACCAGCCTCCACCACATCCTCTGGCAGCTCATTCCATACACGTACTACCCTCTGCGTGAAAAAGTTGCACCTTAGGTCTCTTTTAAATCTTTCCCCTCTCACCCTAAATCTATGCCCTCCAGTTCTGGACTTGCCCACCCCAGGGAAAAGACTTTGTCTATTTATCCTATCCATGCCCTTCATGATTCTGTAAACCTCCATAAGGTCACCCCTCAGCCTCCAACGCTCCAGAGAAAACAGCACCAGCCTGTTCAGCCTCTCCCTATAGCTCAAATCCTCCAACCCTGGCAACATCTTTGTAAATCTTTTCTGAACCCTTTCAAGTTTCACAATATCTTTCTAATCGGAAGGAGACCAGAATTGCACGCACTATTCCAACAGTGGCCTAACCTGAAAGGTCAGAAAATAAATTTAATATGGCGCTAAAATTGAGAAGGCCTTATTATTTGCTTAAGCTAAAAGCATGCATATTTAAAAGAATCCAATGAAAGAGTCAAGGAGACAAACACAAGTCAGAAATAATTAAAGATTTAAAAGAACAGGATTCAGTCTCAAGCTGCAATGTTGGTGGGAAGATTTACAAAGGCAGCAGCCTGAGGACTTCATTTACAAGGTTGTGTGCATAAGGAAGTGCGGTATGTTTTGAGACATGGAAAGTGGGAAAACATTTTTTTCTCCCCCCCCAGGAAGAAGCAGAAAAATCCCATCTTGCCTGCAGAAATGGGGAAACCCTGAAAAAAGGCAAGGAAACTATCATATTGATAATATGAAAAATAAATCAGAAACACTAAGATGGAAAAAGCAAGCAAGCAGGAAAGTAATGTTACAAAACAGATTTAATAAGCTTGAAAGCAGTAAAATTACTGCAGACAAGCATTAATACAACCATTTAAGGCTTTATTGAAGAACTAAATACAGCAGTACAGAAATACGGAGTTAAAAAGACTGTCAAATAAAGAAACTACTGCCAACATAGCTGTAGTACATAATTCTATTCCAAATAGCATTTGTGAATGCAAGAGTACAAGTTTTAGAAATAGCTAATTATAAGCAGTATTACAATGATACAGATTTAAAACAGCTTCAAATGACCCCTACAAATTTGTTTAAAAACGCTGTGACCATAGAGCTTTGAAATCAGAATTCAGGCACAAAAGGCAGAATTGCTGTTGGAATTCTTGATAAAAATCTTTATCAGATTTCATACGGTTCAAAGATAACTTTGGATGAAGCTATTCAACTCAAGCCAAAAGCAGAAACCAAAAAGACTCACAGCCAAATGCTGAGAAAAGACCAATTCTACCTCAAGAAGATAACCAAATCAATTCACTTCATATGTTATGGGCATTCTTAAGAGGCGTGTGACAAAACTACACAAAGAACAAGAGGCATTTATGGTGCAGTGGTCATGTCCTTAAGTCTGGGCCAGAAGGTCCAGGTTCAGGTCCCACCTGTCAAGACACATGTCATAACATGTCAAACAGTTTGATTAACTTAACTACGCAGACGACAATCCAAACTCATGATTCTCAACACCTGTATTATCTCAAAATTCACACATACAGTGGCTAGCCAACATTATTGAATGCTAAACTTTGCAAAGTTGTAAGTCATTTTTACAAGGTGTATGATCAGGTACAGTTTCAAACCAGCAGCAGTATCAGTGGTCACGTATGCTGAGAGGTCTACATAATGGACCCACTACCATTAGAAAAAATACCTGTATTTGATGAGGTACCTGCAAGATACCTAATGAATTCCAGAAGAACAAACAAATCTACGAGAGTCAGAAGAGATATAGCTTGTCCACATCAATAGACTTCTGGTTATTCTTTTGCTTGATGTAGGAGCAAGTGTTACTGAAGTGTTAGTGTCCTATCAGAACAACTATTATGGCTGATGAAGCTACAAAGATAAGACAATGTGGTACAGGTGGAATAACTGTCAGAAGCATAGGAATGTTACAACTTGCACTACAACACAACATACAAGCAAGAGAATTGAAAATATATACATTGCTCACAATCAACAAACTTCATTTTTAAAATCATCAAACATCTCTTGACCTCAACTTCATCAGGAGAATTGGAGGAAATCCATGACTGCCGAGAGAACAAACATTCTAGTAAGATCACTTAAGATGGATAAGGAGAGCTGTTTCACACTGTCAACACTGAGGAAGTCACAAAATTCACAAAGTAATGGAAATGTACTATCCTCGGTCATTTAAAACTGAACAGTCAATGCCAGTGGCAGAAATAATGTTTGGTGAGCAGCTTCCTTTATATAATATGATTGAGAGACTGAGAAAGTTTATGTCACTAATCAATAAGCTACAATTGATTGCTGAAGATGTCCAGTCTGATCTACACAGTAGCCTGGCCAATGTCTTCTGATCCGAGACATGGTAAAGAAAAAGAAACAGGCTGTTCTAAGTATCCAGCTTTCAATTAGAAAGATGTTGCCTGATCCGGAAAACAAGGATATAAGAAGAAAAAAAACTTCTCAACAAAGCAGTTGACTTCCAAAAAGGGAATTCAGGAGACTAAGTGTCATTCAACTAAGATAATGACCAACAATGTACACAAAGAACAACTTCCTCTTCAAAGGACAGAGAGATGCAAAGTCGCCCAGTGGAGTATGGTCCACAGTTCAGTCAATGATCAAAGACGAGACCTACCATTTTACTATGTCTGAAGAGAATGTGTCTGAGAGAATTGTAAAATGTCCAAATCATCTGTACTTATAAGATTAGAGAGTTGGGATGAGTGGGAAGTGACATGTGTAATATAGTTTTAGAAAAGGCTAAATAATAGATTAACAGTGAGGTATTAAAAAAATTAGATTAATACTTCTGAAGGGATTAGAGCTCACGGTTAATTTTTTGCATCCATTCCACTGACAAACGATGCAGTCCGTGCTGGACATACGGAATTCAACACGAGTTTTCAGATAGAATTGATGAATTTGTACCAGCTCCATAAAGGTCCTCATATTTATGTCTGATGAAATTTAGTTGCAATTAATATAATCATGCAATAAACCTTTTATAAATGGTAGAACTGTTCCTCTTCTGTAAATTGGAACAGCATCTAAGCCTGAGACAAATAAGGACTGGTGGCAGTGAACTGTTTTAAATCACCCTCACATATGCCACATACTGGTAGAGTTGGAACACACCACAAAATGCCAGTAGTATGGGCAAATGTAATATCCTTCCTGTTGGACAAATAATCAGAGTCAAATAGTCATAGAGATGTACAGCACAGAAACAGACCCTGCAGTCCAACTTGCCTATGCCGAACAGATATCCCAACCCAATCTCATCACACCGGCCAGCACCCAGCCTGTATCCCTTCAAACCCTTCATATACCCATCCAAACGCCTTTTAAATGTTGCACTTGTACCAGCCTCCACCACTTCCTCTGGTAGCTCATTCCATACATGTACCAAACTGTGCGTGAAAAAGTTGCCCCTTAGGTCTCTTTTATATCTTTCCCCTCTCACCCTAAACCTATGCCCTCTAGGTCTGGACTCGCCCACCCCAGGGAAGAGACTTTGTCTATTTATCCTATCCATGCCCCTCATGATTTTATAAACCTCTATAAAGTCACCCTTCAACCTCCGACACTCCAGGGAAAGCAGCCCCAGCCTGTTCAGCCTCTCCCTATAGCTCAAATCCTCCAACCCTGGCAACATTCTTGTAGATCTTTTCTGAACTCTTTCAAGTTTCACAACATCTTTCTGATAAGAAGGAGACCAGAATTGCACACAATATTCCAACAGTGGCCTAACCAATGTCCTGTACAGCCGCAACATGACCTCCCAACTCCGATACTTAGTATTCTGACCAATAAAGGAAAGCATACCAAACGTCTTCTTCACTATCCTATCGATCTGTGACTCTACTTTCAAGGAGCTATGAACCTGCACTCCAAATTCTCTTTGTTCAGCAACTCTCCCAAGGACCTGACCATTAAATGTATAAGTCCTGCGAAGATTTGCTTTCCCAAAATGCAGCACCTCATATTTATCTAAATTAAACTCCATCTGCTACTTCTCAGCCCATTGGCCCATCTGATCAAGATCCCGTTGTAATCTGAGGTAACCTTCTTTGCTGTCCACTGCACTTTTGGCGTCATCTGCAAACTTTTTAACTATGCCTCTTATGCTCACATCCAAATCATTTATATAAATGATGAAAAATAGTGGACCCAGCACCGACTCTTGTGGGACTCCATTGGTCACAGGCCTCCAGTCTGAAAAACAACCCTCCACCATCACCCTCTGTCTTCTACCTTCGAGCCAGTTCTGTATTCAACTGGCTAGTTCTCCCTGTATTCCATGAGCTCTAACCTTGCTAACCAGTCTCCCATGGGGAACCTTGTCAAATGCCTTACTAAAGTTTATATAGATCATGTCCACTGCTCTGCCCTAATCAATCCTCATTGTTATTTCTTCAAAAACGCAATCAACTTTGTGAGACATGATTTCCCATTCACAAAGCCATGTTGACTATGCCTAATCAGTCCTTGCCTTTCCAAATACATGTACATCCTCTCCCTCAGGATTCCCTCCAATAACTTGCCCACCAGTGACATCAGGCTCACTAGTCCATAGTTCCTAGCTTGTCCTTGCCTCCTTTCTTAAAGAAAGGCACCACATTAGCCAACCTCCAGTCTTCCAGCACCTCACCTGTGACTATTGATGATACAAATATCTCAGCAAAGGGCCCAGCAATCACTTCCCTAGCTTCCCACAGAGTCAGAGGGAACACCTGGTCAGGTCCTGGGGATTTATGCACTTTTATGCGTTTCAAGACATCCAGCACTTCCTCCTCTGCAATATGGACATTTTGCAAGGTGTCACCATCTATTCCCCTACATTCTATATCTTCCATGTTCTTTTCCACAGTAAATACTGATGCAAAATACTTATTTAGTATCTCCCACATCTCCTGTGGCTCCACACAAAGGCTGCCTTGCTGATCTTTGAGGGGCCCTATTCTCACCCTAGTTACTGTTTTGTCCTTAATGTATTTGTAAAAACCCTTTGGATTCTCATTAACTCTATTTGCCAAAGCTATCTCATGTCCCCTCTTTGCTCTCATGATTTCCCTCTTAAGTATACTCCTACTGCCTTTATACTTTTCTAAGGGTTCACTCAATCTTCCCTGTCTATACCTGACATATGCTTCCTTCTTTTTCTTAACCAAACCCTCAATATCTTTAGTCATCCAGTATTCCCTATTCCTACCAGCCTTCCCTTTCATCCTAACATGAAAATACTGTCTCTGGACTCTTTGCTGAAGGCTTCCCATTTTCCAGCCATCCCTTTACTAGTGAACATCTTCCCACAATCAGCTTTTGAAAGTTCTTGGCTAATACGATCAAAATTGGCCTTTTTCCAATTTAGAACTTCAGCTTTTAGATCTGGCCTATCCTTTCCATCATTATTTTAAATCTAATAGAATTAAGATCGCTGGCCCCAAAGTGCTCCCCCATTGACACCTCAGTCACCTGCCCTGCCTTATTTCCTAACAGTAAGTCGGGTTTTGCACCTTCGCTTGTAGGTACATCCACGGACTGAATCAGGAAGTTTTCTTGCACACATTTAACAAATTCCTCTCCATCTAAAACCTTAAACTATGGCAGTCCCAGTCTATATTTGGAAAGTTAAAATTCCCTACCATAGCCATCCTATTATTCTTACAGATAATTGAGATCTCCTTACAAATTTGTTCCTCAATTTCCCTCTGACTATTACAGGGTCTATAATATAACCCAAATAAGGTGATCATTCCTTTCTTATTTCTCAGTTTCACCCAAATAACTTCCTTGGATGTAGTCTGGGAATCAATTCCCTCAGTACAGCTGTAATGTTATCCCTTATCAATAACACCACCCACCCCCTCCTCTCTCGCCTCCTTTTCTGTCCTTCCTGTAGCATTTGTATCCTGGTACATTCAGCTGTCAGTCCTGCCCATCCCTGAGCCATGTTTCTGTAATTGCCATAATATCCCAGTCCCATGTTCCTAATCATGCCCTGAGTTCATTTGCCTTCCCTGTTAGGCCCCTTGCTTGAAATAAACACAGTTTAATTTATCAATCCTACCTTGTTCTCTGCTCTGTCCCTGCCTGCCCTGACTGTTTGACTCGCTTCTGTTCTCAAACGTTCCAGTCTCAGATGGATCTCTTTCCTCACTATCTCCCTGGTCCCACTACCCCCTCCAATCCTCCCAAGCAGCTCCAGCAAATCTCCCTGCCAGTATATTAGTCCCCTTCCAATTTAGGTGCAATCCATCCTTCTTGTACAGGTCACTTCTCCCCCAAAAGAGTTTCCAATGCACCAGAAATGTGAATCCATCTCCCATACATCAGCTCCTCATCTGCTCTATCCTCCTATTCCTGCCCTCACTAGCTCGTAGCACTGGGAGTAATCCAGATATCACTACCACTGAGGACCTCCTTTTTAAATTCCTGCCTAACTCTAAACTCCTTTCAGAATTCAACCTTTTCCCTTCCTATGTCATTGGTTCCAATGTGTACAATGACCTCTTGTTGGCCCCTCTTCCTCTTGAGAACATTCTGCACCGTCTGAGAACATCCTTGATCCTGGCACCAGGGAAGCACTCACCATTCTGATTTTTCGCTGCTAGCCACAGAAACATCTGTCTGTACCTCAGACTAGAGAGTCCCCTAACACAATTGATTTCTTGGAACCCGACGTACCACCCATTGCATTAGAGCCAGTTTCAATACCAGAAACTTGGCTGTCCGTGCTACGTTCCTCTGAGAATCCATCACTCCCTACATTTTCCAAACAGCACTTTTGTTTGAAATGGGGATAGCCACAGAAGACTCCTCCACTAACTGCTTAGCTCTCTTAGTTTTCCTGGAGTTAACCCATCTATGTGACTGTATCTGAGACTTTTCTCCCCTCCTATAACTACCATCCATCACATCGTCATTGCCTCAAACTGTCTCTCCAACCAATCCATTTGATCGGATAGGATTCACAACTAACGGCATTTATTACAGATCTAATCCTCAGTAACATGTATACTCTCCCTAAACTCCCACATCTGACAAGAAGAGCATATCATTCTACTAAGGGCCATTTTTGCTTCTTGCAATCTACAGACCCAGAAAACAGCACTGTCCTATTCCTATTCAAAACACAACACTGGTCCAGGTTAATTTATTCCTTATGGCTTATAGTTTTATTTTTAATCAAAAGACTTGTCTCAATATAACATATAATCAAGAAAGAACCCACTCTACTGCAGACTTACTTTGAGGTCACACTTAAAATATTCACTTATCTCTTTCTGTGCTGTGACCTCTCCCAAACAGGTCCCTTCGAGTTTAGTTGTGAATTTCAGTGTTTGTTAATTTTCCCAGACGCAATCCGATGTCCGATATATGAATTCCAACAGCGAAGGCAGTAAATGTGCAGGCTCACTGCTGTGTCAGTTAGCAATATGGGTTTCTTTCTTTCTCCCTCTCCTGCACTGACCTCACCATGTGCTTCCTTTGTCTGTTCCTCTCTCTTTTAAAAGTGCTGTTGTTTTGACTTTTTTTTTCTCCAGAGTTCCAAAAAAATGCAACAGCATATAAAACAGTCATTGCTGCTCCTGGAATTTGAGGAAATCACCTCCGACCCTGAAAATACCTCAAAAAAGGAGCAGCCTGTTACAGCCAGAAGCTTTTCCCATCCTCCATCTTAGATTACCCAGAATCCTTACCCTTGTCTATCATGCATTTATATAGCACTGTTCATAATTGGCAGAACCACAAAACATTTTATAGCTACAATGTACATTGAAGAACAGTTAAGATGCCCACTTAACTGATTAGTTGCCAGCCAGAAAAGCAGAGACAAAAAAAAAATCCAAATAAAGTGTTTGGGAAGTTTACCTCTATATTATCTGCATTTTGGTGTTTCCCAAAACTTGTACCCCCATTTACACCGTGTCTCCATAACCGTGGGCTCCAAAATCTCCATTTAAATTTACGTATAGGATAGTAAAGGAACTGCATAATAATGTTTAATACATGCGGAAGAAATGAAAAAGGAAGACAGCAGAATTCACAAACCAAAGCAGACTGCATTAAATAGTAATGGAATAGCCATTAATATTGATCAACCGACCAAACAATAAAGTTGATCCATATTGAAATGAAATGTCAAAGATGAAAATAAATGAATCATTTCATTTTGCCAAGCTCCAGGACCCTTTCTTTTACAGCATCCAATCTTGCTGTGAATTAGAGATGGAATTCTCCTTTTCACCTTCTCCTTTTCACCTAAAAGCACTGCAGAGATCCGACAATCTTCACATTTCTTTGTATGGCAGCACTATTGGTATGCAGGGTGGAATACAGAATATTACAAGTGAAAACCTAATGCTGTCATGCCCTGTTAACATGCACATCAGAATGCCAAGTAACATTTATGCCCCCAGTGTCAGGAAATTAGTATCTCAAACAAGAGGGAATCTAATGAGTGCCCTTTGATATTCAATTGTGGTAATATCCACAAATTGGTCATCCAAAGGCCTAGGCTAATGCTCTGAAGGAATAAATTCAAATCCCATTACTGCAATTGCAGGAATCAAAATCCAATTCATACAACGAGAATTTAAAAGTGATCAGAATGGTGAACTCAAACCATTTTCATAGAAACACCATCTGATTCACTACTGTCCAGTAGGGAAGAAAATTGGCAGTTCTTACCAGTCTGGCCTACGTGTGACTCCAGAATCACAGGTAAATGGTCTAGCAAGCCACTCAGTTGTATCAAATCACTGCCTGATAGTCTAAAATAGGATAAATCACCTGGCATCAGCCTAGGCACTAGAAATGACAATGGCAAACACAATCACAGCCAAAGGAAGTGCTGGAGATATTCAACAGATCCGGCAGCATTGGTCCAGAATAAAACAGAGTTAACTTTTTGAGTGATCTTTCATTAGAACTGAAAACAGCTGGGAAAGAGTGGCATTTAAGCTGATGATGGGAGAGTGTGTTTGTAGGGGGTAGTGTAATTTTTAAACGGTTAGCTGCCTTTTAGTCTTTTCTACCTCATAGTAAACACAAGCAGGCACTCAACTGTTGCCGGACCTCCCCCACGTTTATATGAATGAAACAGTTGTAACAGCTTTCCTCGATAGTTGAGAGGCCGCCCTTAACCACAGTTGTACAACATCATCCATATAAGGGAAGAACGGGAAGCTCAAACACTGATTGGCCAAGTGAATGATAAAAGAATCCCAGGCACCAGAACCCAAATAAGGAAAACAGTGGGGAATCCGAGCACTCGTTGGTCAAGGCAGCAGTAGTAAACCCAGCCCACATATACATGTATATAATGTGTGGAGATTACTATGCTTGTGTGTGTGTACCTTTGGGAACAGCACCCGACTTTGCAAAGTTGAATGAAAAGTTTTGGACTGACTCCTCCGTGTCTTTGTTCCTGGGAAGGGAAATAAAAAGTGCCGTAGATGGGGCTGGACAGCCACTTATCTCGCACAATTGGGGGCTCGTCCGGGATGAAATAATTATTGCCGGGGGGGGGCAGTCTCTTCGGCTCACGGATCAAGCCTGATTACGACAAAGACGCGTCTAGTATATATTTATACTTCTCACTGATCGGCTTGGTCCGTTGGCCGTCGGCCAAGAGACGATGTGACCCGGCTCATTTAAAAATAATTTTGAATCCTGGAAAAGGAACACACGGACGAGTGCTGGGACAACCGGTTAGTGACTATACACGGGGGTACACACATTTAAAAAGGCCAGACAACTCCGTGCACGGATCAAGGTAAGAGATTCTTTTGTTCTTCCTTGTTGGCCGCGTGGTTTTGACGGTCATCTGTGAAAACGCTTTGGGCGTTTAAGACCAGGACTGAAGATAAACCACGGGAAATTGTGGTTTTGACGGTCATCTGTGAAAACGCTTTGAGCGTTTAAGACCAGGACTGAAGATAAACCACGGGAAATTGTGGTTTTGACGGTCATCTGTGAAAACGCTTTGGGCGTTTAAGACCAGGACCGAAGATAAACCATGGGAAATCAGACTTCTAGATTTACTAAGGAAAAGTCAGGGAAGACTGCAAATGGGAAAGAAATACCCCCCGATAGTCCATTAGGTCGGAAGTTAAGTCTATGGACGGACAGTAGTAGAACGAAGGACTTAAAGAAAGAGACCATGATAAAATATTGTTGTTTTATATGGACCAAAGAACCTATCCGCGCCCCCTCGGTAGTTTGGCCCGAGTATGGGTCTGATGAAGACTGGGTGTGTCAAATCCTAAATGTATATGTTAACAGAAAACAACCGTTTGACCCAGAGGAGAGCAAATATGCCGCCGCCTGGTTGGCGGGAGACGGCGAGAGTCCCACGCGTCTCTATCCTCTGATTCCCCAAACAGACCCGAGGAAGCCCCAGAAGTCTTGGGACATCCTCACCGACGGTTTGCCACCGTCTTCCCCGCCCCCGTATATACCACCCGCGCACGACCAGGCGTCCAGCGCGGACCTCCCTCCTGCGATGGATAATTCCGAGTCCCAGCAGGCTACGACCAGTGAGGAAGGGACTGCTGGGGGGGGTACTGGAGGGGGCACAGAACTCACCCCAGGCACTAGGAAATCAGTCCGACTCGAGATGCGGAGAGGTCGAGAAGAGGGATTGAGAGCTGGGAGGAGTGACAATATTGAACAGCTGAACCCCTTACGAGAGGTGCCGTTTGGGAACGAACGGACCGGGTTCGTAGTACAACCTTTAAATTCTGGGGATATCCGGCAACTCCGTAATGAACTACCCCGTCTACTGGACGACCCCGTCAGTGTGGGAATACAACTGGACCAATTTCTGGGGCCCAGTATATACACATGGGCTGAACTGCAGGCCATGATGAGAATACTATTTAATTACAATGAAATTGTTATGATCCGGAATAGTGCAATGGCCATTTGGGATAGGGAGCATCAGGACGGCCCTCAGCGTGGAGAGCAGAAGTACCCCTTAGAGGACCCCCGGTGGGATCATAACGACGCGGGGGGAAGGGCCAATATGACAGACCTCAGAAGCCTTATAATCAGGGGAATCCAAACCTGCGTGCCCAAACAGCGGAATTTAGCAAAAGCATTTGAAGTTGGACAGAAAAAGGATGAATCCCCGAGTGAGTTTTTAGACCGTTTGCGGGAGTCCATGCGAAAGTATTCAGGTTTAGACCCCGATGGGGAAATAGGCAAGAGCATGCTTAAGGTGCACTTTGTGACTAAGTCATGGCCTGACATTCAGAAGAAATTACAGAAAGTGGAGGATTGGGCTGAAAAGGATGTTGCAGAATTATTACGGGAAGCACAGAAGGTGTACATTCAGAGGGATGTAATAAGGGAGAAACATAAGACAAAAATGATGGTGGCAGTCGTACGGGAAGCTTGTAAGTCCACCGGAATGGGGGAGGGAGGTTATGGGGTGGAAAGAGGAACGTCGAAGAAAAGTTGGAGAGGGAGAGAAGCGAGACGGGGCAGAAGTGAGAGAGGAAGAATTAGCCGTTACCATGTCATACCTTAGTGAGTCCCGATTGACAGAGATAGACCCTAGGGTTTGGGTCGCCAAAGGGAACTGGGGGGGACTCGCAATTCGACCTGTGGAGGTAAAATTAAAGCCCCAGAGCCCCGACGTCAGAGTGCGCCAATACCCCATCTCTTGGGAAGGGAGGCAGGGCCTGAAGACAGTTATGGAAGACCTAATAAAAGATGGATTGGTAGAGCCCTGTATGTCACGATACAATTCCCCCATCCTGCCGGTCCGGAAGTCGGATGGGAGCTACCGAATGGTCCAAGACCTAAGGGAGGTAAATAAAATTGTCCAAGTACGGCACCCTGTGGTACCGAACCCATACACTATTCTGGGGCGAATCCCCCCGGACCACGGCTGGTTTAGTGTTATAGACTTAAAGGATGCCTTCTGGGCGTGTCCCCTGGACAAGGACAGTAGGGATCTTTTTGCTTTTGAATGGGAGGATCCTGATACTGGCAGAAAACAACAGTACAGGTGGACCGTACTCCCCCAAGGATTCACTGAGTCCCCGACTCTGTTCGGGCAGATTCTGGAACAATTATTGGAGGGACTAACCTTGTCCCCGTCCCTTAAGCTTATACAATACGTGGACGATCTCCTTTTATCCGGACCGGCGGAGGAGGACGTCCTACTTGGGACTAATGCCCTGTTAAATTACCTAGCTGAGAAGGGGTTAAGAGTGAGTCAGAAGAAGCTCCAATATGTCGAGAAAGAGGTTAAGTACCTGGGACACTTGATAAGCCAGGGACAGAAACGAATAAGTCCGGAAAGAGTGCGGGCAATAATCGAACTAGGCCTCCCAACGACCAAGAGGGAGTTGCGGAAGTTCTTGGGACTCTTAGGCTATTGTCGGTTATGGATAGACGACTATGCCCCCCTTACTAAAGACTTGTACCTAAAACTCATTGAGGAGGCACCCAACAGAATAAAATGGGAGGAGGAGGAGAAAAAGTTAATTGAAATCCTAAAAGGAAAATTGATGGCCGCACCTGTTTTAAGCTTGCCGGATTTTAGTAAGACATTTCGCCTCTTTGTGAACTCCAGAAAGGGAACCGCTCTTGGAGTATTGACCCAGGACTGGGGGGGTAAAAGGAAGCCCGTGGCTTTCCTGTCAAAAATTCTGGATCCAGTCTCCCGAGGGTGGCCGGAGTGTGTCCAAGCGGTGGCAGCCACGGCAAAGCTGGTAGAGGAAAGCAGGAAGTTGACTTTCGGGGCCCCCTTGACAGTCACTACTCCCCACCAGGTTCGAACTATTCTGAATCAGAAGGCCGGGAGGTGGCTGACTGACTCGAGAATTCTGAAATATGAAGCCATATTGTTAGACCGAGAAGACCTCCGAATAGAAGTCGGGGGCTGCCAGAACCCGGCGGACTTTCTTTGGAAAGGGGAAGGGGAGGAGGAACTGGAACACTGCTGTTCAGACATAATAGAGTACCAGAGTAAAGTGAGGGAAGATCTGAGGGATACCCCCTTACATGCAGGAAGGCGGTGGTACATTGATGGGTCCTCTCGAGTGATAGATGGGAAGAGACACAACGGTTATGCAGTCATTAGTGAGACTGGTTGGGAATTAGTGGAAAGTGGACGGCTACCGAATGCCTGGTCCGCACAAACGTGCGAATTGTACGCCTTGCACCGGGCTCTGAGGAATTTAAAGGGAATAGCCGGGACAATTTACACTGACTCTAAGTATGCCTTTGGGGTAGTACACACCTTTGGGAAGATCTGGAAAGAAAGGGGAATGATAAATAGTAGAGGAAAGGAGTTGGTCCACGAGGAACTAGTAGCCATGATCTTGGAGGATTTGTTGCTGCCACAAGAGATTGCTGTAGTACATGTGAAAGGACACCAGAAAGACGATAAAATAGAAACCCTGGGGAATCAATTGGCAGATGAACAGGCAAAATTGGCTGGGATGGGGAAGGAAGTAATAAACTGCCTGGTAAGGATTCCACAGATATCCGAAATTACCGAAGTGCCCACGTTTACTGACAAAGAAGAAACTCTTCTCGCGTCTCTGGGGGGTACAAAGGATAGGGAAGGCAAGTGGACCTTACCCGATGGCCGCCAGCTACTAAATCGACCGTTGACGCGGGACATTATTGCCCGTTTACACCAAGGGGGTCACTGGGGCGCCCAGGCACTGTGTGATGCCTTCCTGCGCCGATATGCTCACCCTGGTCTGTACACGGTAGCCAAGCAGGTCACAGGAGATTGCATAACATGTCAAAAGATAAACAAAAGGGGGCTGCGGCAGCATGCAAGACAAGGGGGTAGGAGTCCGGCCTATAGGCCGTTTGAGTATGTCCAGGTAGATTACACTGAGCTCCCCCCCATAGGTCGCCTGAAGTATCTATTAGTAGTGGTAGATCACCTGACAGGATGGGTGGAAGCTTTCCCCACTACCACGGCAACGGCAACTCAGGTTAGCAAGATTCTACTCGAGCAAATCATCCCACGATTTGGGCTACCCCGCGCTATTGACTCTGACCAGGGGAGCCACTTCACCTCGACCGTCCTCCAGAATGTAGTGCAAGCAATGGGGATTGACTGGGATTTGCACACCCCCTGGCATCCCTCCTCCTCGGGCAAGGTCGAAAGAATGAACCAGACCATCAAAAAGCAGCTAACCAAGCTCACTAGTGAAATCGGCCTGCCTTGGACCAAATGCCTACCCCTTGCCCTGTTGCAAATTCGCACCCAGCCAAGGCGGGATTTGGGCGTCTCCCCTTTCGAAATGTTATTTGGCCTCCCGTTCCATGGGCCGAAGGGGGAACCTCCTGTATTTGAGTCTCGGGATATGTTTGTGCAAAAATATGTGGTGGCTCTGGGGTCTGCTCTATCTCGTTTACGCCAACAGGGACTTTTGGCACAGACGCCGCCCCTCGAGTTTGCGGTGCACACCGTCAAGCCGGGTCAGTGGGTCCTGATTAAAAGCTGGAAGCAGCGTACCCTCGAACCAACTTGGGACGGTCCCTTCCTGGTACTTTTGACGACCGAAACGGCTGTCCGTACGGCCGAAAAGGGCTGGACACATTACACTCGAGTCAAGGGACCAGTGCCACAACCGACGGAGGATGAACGAACCTCTCTGACAAAGGCATCTAAGGAACAGAGACTCTGAGAACGAACTAATCGGACTTTGGCGAGTCTAAAGGAACTGTGCCCTCGGGCTACGGGTGTCGCGACAAAATGCGGTCAATCGTATTGTTAACTTGCTATACCATTGTCCTTGGGCTGGGTCATAGTGTGCGTGTTACCCAATTTGGCCTCTGGTTAAAACAAGCAGAGGACCGTCAGTGGTTCACCATCTCCGTGCTTGCCAACCAATCAACACAGACACTTAGCTTAGACCTATGTGAGTTGGTGCCCTGTAGGACTAAAAGTCAACTGAATCAAACTAAGCAGAATCTAGAGAGAGAAAGGGGATTCCAGGGTCAGACGTTAGTATTACAATTGTATGGTAGGGAAGGCCTAAGTAGGCCTCCAGCCCCCGGGGTCCAGGCTATGGTGTCAGTTGTCCGTGATCCCATCACCCCTGGACGAGATTGTGGGCAGAATCAGTGCAATCCGCTTTATCTGACCATAAAGAACTTGGAAAAGAACGAGGCGAGACTTAATAGAACAATACTGGGTATTAGAGTTGGGGGCCAGGCAGGATGGGGGGGGGGGGATGCAGCTGTGCTGCACGTATATCACGGTCATTGAAGCTGAGTCTGGGGGCTCATCCACCACTGATAAGCAGGAAAAGATTAGAATAATTGAGACGACGGATTTGGAAAAGACCTTTGAAATAGAAACGGGATACGGGGAGGCGAATGCCTGTATGGAATGGGTCAAATATACTGTGAGGAGCATGAAAAAGAGTGATTGCTACACATGTACGAGTGCCCGCCCTAACCCTCAGGTGGTCCCATTCCCGCTGGGATGGGAGAAACACCCACGAGCCATGGACTGCATGATAAGGCTGTACCAGGACCGAGAGGCCTGGAACGACCCCACTTGTCGACCCTTGAGTTTGAAGTTTCCCCCCGTCAGGTCTGAGGGGGCGCCCCGCCCGCCATCATTCTCAGGGGTAACGGGTACGCACCAGGCCTGCGTCTCTCGGACGGGACTACAGTGGGACGACGATGTGGGGACATTTGACAAGTGCAGCGGATCAATTCGGCTGGTCAATGAAACTACCGGGGGCGGGAATTACTCCCACATTCATGTGCCTAGGGCAGACCTCTGGTGGTACTGTGGTGGGAGGGTTCTGCGACCGACCCTGCCCCAAAAATGGACGGGCACTTGTGCGATCGTTCAATTGGCCATCCCATTCACCCTGGCATTCGAAAAACAAGAGCAACCCCGTTCTAGTGGAAGAACTGAGAGAGCTTTGGAGACCTCTTTCGATGATAACATATATTTAGATGCCATAGAGGTCCCCAGGGGTGTTCCTGACGAATACAAGGCTAGGAACCAGATAGCGGCGGGTTTTGAGTCGTCACTGTTCTGGTGGGTGACCATCAATAAGAACGTGGATTGGATTAATTATATTTACTACAATCAGCAGAGGTTCATTAATTATACCCGGGATGCAGTGAAAGGAATAGCAGAACAACTGGACGCCACTAGTAGGATGGCGTGGGAAAATAGGTTGGCCTTAGACATGATGTTGGCAGAGAAGGGGGGTGTTTGTGTCATGATAGGCACTCAGTGCTGCACTTTCATCCCCAACAACACAGCCCCTGATGGGTCCATCACCCGCGCCCTGGATGGACTCACCACATTGGCGGACGAACTGGCCGAAAACTCGGGCATCGACTCTGGCCTCACGGACTGGTTGGAAGCTTGGTTCGGTAAATGGACGGGGATGGTCGTTCCCTTTCTTGTCTCATGTATAGTGGTGGCAGGGGTACTCACTGCCCTTGGGTGTTGCGTTATTCCCTGTGTCCGTGGATTAACTCAACGACTGATCGAAACTGCCCTTACTAAGAAGGATGTTCCCTATGGGCAGGTTGAACGAATAAATCTCGAGATGGAACAACGTGAATCCCTCTTGGGCGGGGGTAGTATTAGAGAAGGGCAGTTTGATGAACAAGCTCGGGAGTTATTAAATGCCCTGGAGAAGAAACTTACGGTTGAAAAATTACAGGCCGTAAGAAAAGACACGGGGGATTTGTAGGGGGTAGTGTAATTTTTAAACGGTTAGCTGCCTTTTAGTCTTTTCTACCTCATAGTAAACACAAGCAGGCACTCAACTGTTGCCGGACCTCCCCCACGTTTATATGAATGAAACAGTTGTAACAGCTTTCCTCGATAGTTGAGAGGCCGCCCTTAACCACAGTTGTACAACATCATCCATATAAGGGAAGAACGGGAAGCTCAAACACTGATTGGCCAAGTGAATGATAAAAGAATCCCAGGCACCAGAACCCAAATAAGGAAAACAGTGGGGAATCCGAGCACTCGTTGGTCAAGGCAGCAGTAGTAAACCCAGCCCACATATACATGTATATAATGTGTGGAGATTACTATGCTTGTGTGTGTGTACCTTTGGGAACAGCACCCGACTTTGCAAAGTTGAATGAAAAGTTTTGGACTGACTCCTCCGTGTCTTTGTTCCTGGGAAGGGAAATAAAAAGTGCCGTAGATGGGGCTGGACAGCCACTTATCTCGCACATGTTTGACAGGAGTGGAGGTCTCCTCTATATTGAGGAGACCGGACACCTTCATGCAGAGCATTTCAGAGAACATCTCCAGGGCACCCACACCAATCAACCACACCATCCTGTGGCTGAATATTTCAATTCCCTCTCCTGCTATGCAGAGGACATGCAGGTTCTGGGCCTCCTCTATCACCACTCCCTCTTCCTGGAGGAAGAACGCCTCATCTTCCGCCTCGGAACACTTCAACCCCATGGCATCTATGTGGACTTCACCAGTTTCCTCATTTCTCCTCCCCCTACCTTACCCCAGTTCCAACCTTCCAGCTCAGCAACATCCTCATGACCAGTCCCACCTGTCAATCTTCCTTTCCACCTATCCGCTCCACCCCTCCTCTCTGGCCTATCTCCTTCACCCCCACTTCTATCCACCTATTGCATTCTCAGCTACCTTCTCCCAAGCCCCAGCCCATAGGTGGGGTCTATTGGGGGTTGTGAATAGAATCCACAGAGATGGTGCCAAGAGAGAGGGAGAAAAAAAATGAGAGACAAACAAAGGAATTGCTGATGATGATTTAAGAGGGAGATAATGGTGTGTAGGGTGCCAAGTCAAAGTCACCCTACCTTAATCACCACTATCTCGCTTTTGAATCATCAACTGCAATCCCTTTATTTGTCTCTCCTTCTTTTCTTCCTCTCTCTTTCATAATGTTAAATT
This sequence comes from Chiloscyllium punctatum, assembly GCF_047496795.1. Lineage (NCBI taxonomy): Eukaryota > Metazoa > Chordata > Chondrichthyes > Orectolobiformes > Hemiscylliidae > Chiloscyllium > Chiloscyllium punctatum. The sequence continues at coordinate 27,873,051 of NC_092742.1, forward strand.
GTTTTTTCTCTCTCCATCGATGCGGTCAGACCAGCTGGGTTTCTCTAGCACTTTCTGTTTTTATTTCAGATTTCCAGCATCCGCAATTCTTTGTCTTATTTTATTGACAAATTCAGCCCGCTGTCCCAGCAAGATCCTTGGTACTCACTAATATTTGGAGATTTACGCCAAAATTGGGAAAGATGTCATTGAGCTTGGTCAAGCAATAATCTGATATTGTTATACTCACTGAGTCTAATATTATAATCAATGGCCTGCATACGTCCATTACTATTGCTGAGGATATACATTCCATCAGCAGTACAGCCTCACCTGAGCATACTCTGTATGCACTATGTATCACCAGGAGGGATTGATTGATTGATTTTATCTAAAACATTCATACCGGATGTCATGGATTCATGGAATCAAACTTGAGGAATGATCCTGCTGATTGCTAGCCTCTTTGGTGATGAATCAGTATTCCTCCACGTTGAACACCATTTAAAAAAACACTCAGGGTGGCAAGGGCTCAGAATATACTCCAGGTGGGGGGACCTCAATGTTTATCATCAACAGTGGCTCTGTCTCTCCATTATTAACCGACCTGGCCAGTGTCAAAAGGATGTAGCTACTCAACTAATCTAAATCTATATCAAGTGGTGAGGGAATCAACAAGAGGAGTAAGAAACATACTTGACGTCATCCTCACCAATGTAAATATTACAGAAGTTTCTGCCATGTCCATAATGAGAGGAGTGCGTACTGCTTAGACCTTGTTTGTGGATGCAAAGTTACGTCTTCACAACAGGGATACCCTCCTTCATATTGTATGGCACTACTGCCATGCTAAATGTGATAGATTTTTGAACTTGTCCAGCAACTCAAGTTGGGCATACAGCAGCTGCGGAATTATATTCTTCATGATCTGTAACCTCATGATGCAGCCTATCTCCCACCCTGCCATTGCCATCAAGCCAGGAGTTCAACCCCGATCCAATTAAGAGCTCAGGAGATCTTGCTAGGAGTAGCACCGGAGACACTTAAAATTGACCTGGTGAACCAACAAAATAAAACTACTTGATAGTCAAACAGGATAAGCAGCATGTGATGGAAAGAATTAAGCAATCCCACAATCCATGGTTTAGAAAGTTAAAAATCACAGAACGCCAAGTTATAGTCCAACAGGTTTAATTGGAAGCACTAGCTTTCGGAACATCGCTCCTTCAGGAGGTGGTTGTGGAGTAGTTTAATTGGAAGCTAGTACTTCCAATTAAACTGTTGGACTATAACCTGGTGTTATATGATTTTTAACTTTGTACACCCCAGTCCAACATCGGCATCTCCAATCCATGGTTTAGGTCTGTGTTCTGAAGTCCAACCACTAGCATCTACCTGGCAATATGGAAAATTGCTCAGATATGCCCTGTCCACAAAAGGCTGAAGAAAACTAATCCAGCTAATTGCTGCCAGATCAGACTATTCTCCATTATCAATAAATGTAAAGCGTGACTGGCAGTTTTATCAATGTTACTCAATAATAATCTGCTCACTGACACTCCATTTGGATTCTGCAAGAGTCACTTGGCTTCTGACTTTATTATAGTGTTCATCCAAACATGAACAGAAGAGCTGCATGTTAGTAGTGAGGTTGGATTGACTTTCTTTGACGTCAAGGCAACATTTGTTCGAGCATGACATCTAGAAGCTCTAGCATGACTAGAGTTAATGGAAATCAAGGAGAAAACTCTCCACTGGTTGGATATCTAACACAAAATAAGATGGGGCGATGTTGATTTTATTTTTCTTTATTTATTAATGGGATGTGTGCACCATTGGCTTGACCAGCATTTATTGCCAATTGCTAATTGCCCAGTGGGCAGCTAAGAGTCAGAGAGACATTATAGTAGGTGTTGAATCAGAGGTAGGCAAGACCAAGTAAAGTTGCCAGATTTACTTTCCTAAAGGATATTAGTAAACAAGATGTATTTTTTTGACAATCACAAGTGGTCCTCATTACACAAACTTCTTTTTTACCTTCCAGATTATTATTGAGTTCAAAGTTCACCTTCTGCCAAGACAAGATTCAAACCCAGGACCTGGGATCACTGGCCTAGGATTCTGGATTACTAGTTCAGTGGCATTACCAGGTGGGGTAGTTTCTATAGAATCCCTACAGTGTGGAAACAGACCATTTGGACCACCAAGTCTACACTGACACTCTGAAGAGTATCCCAACCACACCCATTACTCCTACCCTCTAGCTCTACATTTCCCTGACTAATGCACCTAGCCTACACATCCCTGAACACCATGGGCAATTTAGCATGGCCAATTCACCTAACCTGCACATTTTTGGGCTGTGGGAAGAAACCAGAGCGCCCAGAGGAAACCCACACAGGCTGGAATCAAAGCTGGGTCCCGCCACTATGAGGCAGCAGTGCTAACCACTGAGCCACCTTCCCAAAATCAATCATCTTAGCCTCAGGACATCACTTCAGGAATTCTTTAGGTTAGGGCTCAAGGCCCAACCATCTTCAACTGTTTCATCATTGACTTTTCCTTCATCATAAGGCCAGAGGTAGGGGATGCTTGTTGCTAATCACGCAATGTTCAACACCATTCACAGCTCCACTATTACTCAAGCAGTCCATGTACATTTCCAGCAAGACCCAAACCAAGTCCCGACTTGGGCTGGTAAGTGGTAAATAACTTTCACAAGACACAGTATTGACAGGCCCTTTTACCAGAACTGAATTTGCAACTATCAACATCCCAAAGAGTTTCCTAAGCAGAAACTAACCCTGACCATCCATGTAAATATTATCGATACAAATGTATGTCAGAGGCTAGGAATTCTGAGTGAAGTAACTCATCTCCTGACTCCTCCAAATCTGTGTACCATCTGCAGTGTAAATGTCAGTATTGTGATTCAATACTATCCACTTACCACTTCGCTCCAATAACAAAGCTTGATACTATCCGAGACCAACCCTCCATCTACCAACTCCTATATTCACTCCCCACAATTAATTCACAGCAGTGTGTACCATTTTGAAGATGAACTGCAACAACTTACCATGGGTCCTTTGACCGCGCCTTCCAACCCATGACCTCTACCATACGGAAGGACATGGAGTAAATGCATAGAACATCACTATTCAGCTTTGACAAAGGGTCAGTTAGACTCGAAACGTCAGCTCTTTTCTCTCCTTACAGATGCTGCCAGACCTGCTGAGAATTTCCACCATTTTCTCTTTTGGTGATCACTATTCAAAGATGCCTTCTAAGCTGTAGGCCATCCTGACTTGGAGCTATATCGCTGTTCCTGTACTATCGCTGATTCTAAATCTTGGAACTTCCTCTCACAGCTCTGTGGACATACCTAATTCCCACAGATTCCAAAAGTCCCAGAAGACATTTCATATCTCAGCAGAAATTAGTGATGAGTCACAAGTATTGGTCTGGTCATCAATAGTGACTCCTTATGATCAAACCCAAAATAAAATTGAATGACTGTTTTAGATCACTAATCTTTCACACTGCAGCTCATCACTCTCTCTGCAAAGGCAACTATGATTGACAATAAATTCTGGTCTCACCAGTGATGACATCATCTCATGATTTTTTTTTAATCTGTAGTTATACAAATCAAGACAGAGAATAGGAAACCTGCAGTTTATCTCCTGATTCCTGAAATCTTGTTCATTATCCTTTAGCTTAGGGATGAAGAGATCAAAAGGTATGGGGAGAGAGCAGGAAGAGTTTATTAAATTAGATGATTAGCCATAATCGTACTATATGGAATAGCAGGCCCTCAAAGGGCTGAATGGCCTACTTCTGTTTCTATTTTCTATGTTTCTAACATCTACAAGGCACAAATCAAGAGCATGCTAGAATAGTCTTCATTTACTTGAATGAGTACAGATCTAGCAAACTCAGGAAACTCAAGACCTTTCAGCAGAATGCAGTTCACCTGAGTGCCATCCGATCCAACATACTAAACCTCTACTTCCCACACCAGCAGCACCACACCGGCTGGTGTCTGCAATATACAAGATGCACTGCAGCAGCTCCCCAAGGCTCCTTCAATATCTGCAAACTCGATGCCTAGAAGAACAAGAGCAGCAAATACATGGGAATAACACCTACAGGTTTCCCTGCTCGTCACAAATCATCATGACTCAGAACTATGTCAACATTCCTTCATAGTCAGTGGGTCAAAATCCAGGAATTCTCTCTCCCAATATCTCTGTGGGTGGATTGACTCTCTTCGTGAAAACTGATGGAAGCAGAGTTTTTGAGCATTTTTAAGATGGTGGCAGACACCAGCTTAAAACTTTTCTCAATGAGCAAGGGGAACAAAGGTTATTTCAAGTTGGCAGGAGTATGGATTTGAGGTCAAAATCAGATCAGCCATGACATAATTAAATGACAGAGCTGATTTGAGGACTCAAATGGCCTTGAAGACATCAATTCTGATGTATAAACAAGCAAAACCTGTGAATGAGACATGTTGATGCAACTCATCTTTTATACTTCAAAATGAAACTTCAGTGTGACTGATATGTCCATTCTGAGGTATTACTTTTTTTTAACCGGTTTTACTCTGTGGGTAGGTATCAAGGAAACCAGCAGCAGACAGGAATAATGGCAGTGCTGTAATTTTGGAGTCACTCCTGCAATGTTCCCACCAAAAAGTTAAAATTTACCCAAGTGGTTGCTAAGCCAGTTTCTGATTTAGGCAGCACTGACATGCAGTGTATATCTCAAAATGAGATTTATGAAGCTTGGTGCTGTTTGTTTGTGTGGGTATATGAAATTTAGCCATTTTACAAGCTGGAACTATATGATTTGTGAGTCCAAGGAGAAAATAAAAGGAGTATGCTTTCTTCCAGCTTATGCTGGTGTCAGTGAAGTGAATCATCACACACAGCTCAGTCAGATGGAGATGGCAATACTTCTACCAATGTAAAGAGGCAGAAACAGATATGAAAAATGAAAGATGAGGAGCAAGATAGCTTTGTTTCATTAATTCTATAAAGTGAGCAATAGGAGTGGGTTCACTTTGCAGTAAGGCGGTTTGTAATAATACATTGTACCAAACATATAGGCTACTGATATTACCCATTTAAACTAAACAGAAGCAGATGCCAGCAACATTTTGCGCCAAGAGTAGGATCAGGATTTATATTCAATAAGAGCACAAATATCATAAATTGGACCTGTTATTATTTGTTGACTGAAAAATATCCACAGAACGAAAAGGAAGCCTCAGGATATTTATAAGCCACAACCTGTGCAATAAAATATCTGTAAATGTGACTTTCCAAACTGTGTAGAATCACTGACGAGAATTAAAATGAAATGAAATCAAACCTGCTGCCATCTTCCTCTTGAGAAGGTCCCAGTGAGTCAGTTTGTGATAAATATTCAACATTCTAACGTTGAAGTGCTGTGTTTGCTTGTTAATTCTGCAAACAGTTGACTTTCGACAATCAGAGACTAGAAAGTAAGGAAATAGTTATAAACATGAAATGTTGTTTGCAATTCCAGGTGCTACCAGTGCCATTTTGTTGGTAAAATGGCACCTATGGGTGCCTACTGACACTGCTGACAGGCAAGGATATGAAAACATGTGTAGAGAGCTGGTAGTATGCAGAGGTAACAGCTCATTGCAGTAATTAAGATGCAAGGTTAGTTAGGTGCCATTGCTGCCATTTTTAAGAACAGTCCATCAAAAAGTTCATAATTTTGCCACCAAGAGGTATTTTTGCTGACATGGCAATGCTCATGTTATCACTCATAACATAAAACATGGATATGATTATTGTCATTGAAGAATCAAGCAGATATTTATTACAGCCTCCACATATAAAAATTATATTCCTTAGAAGTTGCAGCTATTATTTTACAACAGAGGAGCGTGTATCCAGTAGAGTGCTATGATTCAAGTGATCCAAAGGAAGATGGTATATGAGACTTTTTTTTTACCCTCAGGTCAAACTTTCTGGCACAGTGATGATACCACGGGCCATGCCTCTGTGAGGGATACCAACATACTGATCATGAGGCATAATGCACAGTCTGTCAAAATATTACATAGTAAAGCAGGATGGAACCCATGACCTATTTATACAGAACAATTTAATTGCTAATTGATTATCCTGGCTCTTATTGCAGTTGCAGTTCTTTATATTTGCTAACATACAAAGGAAGAAGTGAGGCATATATTATCAGAATTTGGCCTGATTTCAAGGATTCTGTTTGAATATCTTGCTCCCAGTTATGGGTACAATTGTTTGCATCCCCCTTGGTTCTGTATACAATGTGACAGGGAGAATGAGCAGAGGTGACACAGAATAGGACAGAAAGAGGTAGGAAAATTCGGGGAAAGAGGCAATTGTTGTAAGCTTGTTTAGTCTAGCTAGGGGAGATTCCCAGGCCTTGGGTTATGCTTTTACAATACCTAGTTAATTACATTTCCCAGAAATATATAAAACTTTACAGAGTGTGACTAACTCAGGGGATGAAACCATAATATTTTCCTTCCAGGTCTCTCATGTGTACTCTTACATCATCATAATAGGAGATGCTATTCCGACTGTCCTAGACATTAACCTTTTCAAAACCTTATGCTACAGGAATATGTACAAATGAGCCTCAGCAGGAAACAATATTTACCCAATGGGTTCAGGAAGAAATTCTTCTAGCTGAATCACAGCAAGGAACACTGTTTCATGTTTTATTTATTCACTCGTAGGATGTTTGCATCACTGGCTGGGCCATCACTTATTGCCCATCCCTAGTTGCCCTTGAGAAGGTGGTAGTGAGTTGCTTTCTTGAACTGCTGCAATCTGCTTTGCGTAGGTACAGCCGCAATGTTATTAAGGAGGGAGTTCCAGGATTTTGACCCAAGATTCACAGAATGGTGGTGTATATCCAAGTTTGGTTAGTGAGTGGCTTTGAGTGAACTTGCAGGAACTTGAGGGGAGAGTCTAGGGGTGGCACTGTGGCTCAGTGGTTAGCACTGCTGCCTCACAGTGCCAAGGACCTGGGTTCAATTCCCACCTTGGGCAACTGTCTGTGTGGAGTTTGCACATTCTCCTTGCGTCTGCATGGGTTTCCTTCGGGTGCTCTGGTTTCCTCCCACAGTCCAAAGATGTACAGGTTATTTGAATTGGCCATGCTAAATTGCCCATAGTGTAGGTGGATTAGTCAGGGGTAACTGTAGGGGAGTAGGTCTGGGTGGGTTGCTCTTTGGAGGGTCAGTGTGGACTTGTTGGGCCGACGGGCCTGTTTCCACTCTGTAGGGAATCTAATCTAATCTAACCTATCTGCTGCCCTTAGCTTCTGTGATGCAAGTGGTCCTGAGTCATATCTCTACTTCACTAAGGTTATCCTGTCTGAAATCTGTCAGCTGCTATATCTACAACTCAGTTGGAGTTGATACCAGGAAAAAGTGAAGACTGCAGATGCTGGAGATCAGAGTTGGGTGTGTGGTGCTGGAAAAGCACAGCAGGTCAGGCAGGTTCCAAGGAGCAGGAGAATTGATGCTTCGGGTATGACTCATTAGAGGAATGAGTCATCAGAATTAGTATTGATACCAGCATTGCCAGCAGCTGTGAAGGTCCTCATGGTCACAATCCTCTAGGCATTTGGTTCTTTCAAGATTGGTGCAGGCAACATTTGTAACTTGTTGCAATTTACCAAAAGAGGCACTCAGGAGGTCAATGTAAGTGAATCTGTATTTCACAACATCTAAATACATCTCCTTCTCTTGTCCAAAAGCAAAGCAACGAACTCTTGCTTTTGTGAGGATTGCATTCTTCCCAGAGTTCAGGGCATCATTAGTTACATACACATGACTCTTCACCACCTGCCAATCCTTATACATAGTGCAACTATAAGGGATTCAGCTCCCTCAATATCTGGCTGGAATGCATACCTAAACAGCTCATCGCAAAGGTCAAAACCAGGCATTCTGCAAGCATTTATGATTCTGCTTTTCTGCAGTTGAGAAACCAGGTCAACCAGTGGAGTTATAAACAAAGGTAATCCTTCGAGAACACTGCATGATATCTCAGTGGTTAGCACTGCTTCCTAACAGCGCCAGGGACCCAAGTTTGATTCCAGCCTCGGGCGATTGTGTGTGGAGTTTGCACATTCTCCCCGTGTCTGCGTGTGTTTCCTCCAGGTGCTCCGGTTTCCTCCCACAATCCAAAGATGTGCAGGCAAAGTAAATTGGCCATGCCTAAAATTGCCCATAGTGTTCAGAGATGTGTAGGTTAGGTACATTGGTAAGGGCTAAATGTAGGATAACAGGGTAGGGGAATGGTTCTGTGTGGGTTACTCTTCGAAGAGTTGGTGTGGGCTTGTTGAGCCGAAGGGCCTGTTTCTACACTGTAGGGATTCTATAAAAATTCTATTCTATGAACATGCCTCATGACACTGGCATGTAGACATGTGGCCAACATGTATGAAACAAAAGTTATGATGCCACAACATATGATAGCCCAGATCATTGTAATTTTAAACAATGTTTCTGCTTCCCTTGTGGCTGTAGGAGAGCCGACAGGACTTGACATAAAGTTGCCCGATATAAAACCTCACTCTTATGAAGGTGTGACATTTATCATTTGATATATGAGGAGGAAGGGAATGACGAAAAGAAGGAGTAAGAAAGAGAGGATGAGTTGAACGAAGGAGGGAAGTGACTAAGGAAAGAAGCAGGCAAACAGCTCAGATCTTTTCTGACTGGGTAGTGAACCTGATCAGGTGTCTCAGTTTTGGAATGAGTAACAATGTTTGTTTCTCTGGCTTCATTGTCTTCTGATCTTCCACTTCTTCATACTTCACCACTATCTGAACAGGCTGCAATTTATGGACATCTGAATAGATACAGGCACATGACTAAGAGATGATGAGAGGATGAAAAAGAAAGCATAAGGTGCATTCTTTCAGCATCTGTGGGTTGTAAATCTGATGAGATTATGGGATGAATGGCAAGTGAGCTGAGAGTAAGAGGATTGGGGTTGAGTACATTGTGATCGTCAATGATTCTGGCTCCAACACTAGATACACACTCAGTCATGGTGATGTCAGTCACTGACAAAGCACCCTCTCTTCAATAACGTTAAGGACATATAGCTATACTTGTCCTCTGCCAGTTATACAACCTCATCCATGAGACGGGGATTGAGGTACATTAGGTGTGGATGATGTGTCTGTATTGGTTGTAGTATGACCAAGCTGTGAAATATGGTTCAGAGACTTGCTGAATCTGCTAGGGTGAGATAAAGCTCTGAATTTTTTTATAAGACTGACAATTAATAGAGACAGCTATCAAGCAATAGGTGAACTTTTGGTGCAGTTGATAGAATGTGGTATTTGATAATACATTCATTCGGTTGACTACTTGTGTAATATTTCTGAACTCCAGTAGTTTATTTAGGTCGTCAGGGCTAAAATCCTGGAATGGACTGACATGTCTATCTAGTTCTTAATCATGATTTGGAGATGCCAGTGTTGGACTGGGGTGTACAAAGTTAAAAATCACACAACACCAGGTTATTGTCCAACAGGTTTAACTATAACCTGGTGTTGTGTGATTTTTAACTTGGTTCTAAATCCTTCACTTAACCACATGCTCCAACCAGATTGATCCCACACAAGAACAACAAGTTGGCAGGTTTTAAGAATTGCAGACTGGCTTGTACTCATTCCATCTGTGAGAACTTTGAGTCTCTTATTCACTAACATGCTTAGCACTGTCCACACATTACAATGGTTTAAATGAGTAGGCAGTATAATGTTTGCATGATGTCCCCATCAGGAGCAATGGACATGGGTTCTGAAGATACATTAGAGAAGTTAGGACTCTTTTTCATACTGAAAAGAAAGTTGCTTGGAGATTTTGAGTTATACAAAAGCATGGACAGTCTGGACAAAATCAATAGGGAGAAGATGTCTATGCTCATGGAGCAGAACGTAGAAGTCACAGATCGAAGATAATTGGTAAAAGAAGCAAGAGTGACAAGAGGAGAAACGTCTTCGCACAGGAACTAGTTAAGAGCTGGAATGCATTGGCTGACAGCATGACAAAGACAGGTATAAGTGAAGCAGTCAAAAGGAAATTAAACTGTCATTTGAATGTTCAAGGTTAATGGGTAAAGGCAGGAGAATAGTTGTAGGTGAGATGATCATTTGAAGAGCCACTGCAGACACAAAGGACCGAATGGACTCCCTCTGTGCTATAACAATTCTGCAATTCTGAGTTAATTGTGCATCACAACTCCCAAACCCATTTTCAGGATTTACTGAATTTCAAGGCTAACTTTGCAGTAAGGTTCAATGTGTTGTTTACCCTTTTTGAGTACAAGATAGTTTCCCATCATTAGAAACTCAGTGTTTTAATAAATTTATGTTTAATTTATTTTTCTGTCTTATTGTGAACTCCATTACCAGAGCAGCTTGATGCCTCCTTGAATCTATCATTTATCAAATTGCTCTATTTACACTGAATAAGTTACAGTTTGATAGCTTGTCCCAGACAGGAGTTTCATAAACAAAACTAAAGCACATGGGATTGCAAATTACTTAATAAGCAGAAAATAGAGTGTAGCAATAAATGGATCATTCTCGGGCTGGCAGGCTGTGACCAGTGGAATATCACAAGGATCAATACTTGGAGCCCTAGATGTCCCTCAAATAGAGTCAGAGTCATAAAGTATGGAAACAGACCATTCAGTCCAACTCGTCCATGCCGACCAAGTTTCCCAAAAACTCTTATTTGCCTGCATTTGGCCCATATCCCTCAAAACCTTTCCTATTCATGTACCTATCCAAATATCTTTTAAATGTTCTAATGTATCTGCATCTACTGTTCCCTCTGGCAGTTAATTCCACATATGAACCCTGGTCTGTCTGAAAAAGTTGCTCCTCAGGTGTCTTTTAAATTATTTATTTATCTATGCTACTTAACTATGTAATATGCCTGTATTGCTCGCAAGACAAAGCTTTTCAGTGTGCTTTGGTACACTTGACAATAAATTCAACTCAATTCAACTGTACTCACTACTCCAAATGTGGCCTCACCAACTGCAATTTGACATCTCAAAGCCAATACTCAATGGCCTGAGCAATGAAGGCAAGTGTGCCAAACACCTTCTTTGCCACCTTGTCTACTTGAGATACAATTGTCAAAAAACTATGTAACTGAACACCTGGGTTTCTTTGTTCGGCAGCACTCCCCAGGACCTTACCATTAACCATATAAGTCCTGCCCTTGTTCATCTTACAAAAATGCAACACCCTGCATTTATCCAAATTAAACTCCATCTGCCATACACTGGCCCAATTAATTGGCCCGTTTGATATCTAATAAAATCTTCTTCACTGTCCACAACCCCAGCAATTTTGGTGTTATCAACAATCCTACTAACCACGCTTCTTAAATTCTCATCCAAGTTGTTTATATAAATGACAAACAGCAGTGGACCCAGCACCAGTCTCTGTGGAACAGCTCTGATCAAAAAACAACCTTCCACCACTTCCTTCTGTCTCCTAACTTCAAACCAATTTCGTCGAATTGGCAAGCTCTCCATAAATCCTATGAGTTCCAACATTACTAACCAGTCTGCCAAGAGGAACCTTATCAAAGGCTTTACTAAAGTCCACATAGACAATGTCTACTGCTCTATCCTCTTGATCACATTCTCAAGAAACTCAATCTAGCTTGTGAGACATGATTTCCCATGCATCAGGCCATTCTGTGTATCTCTAGTCAGTTCTTGCCTCTCCAAATGTATGTGAAACCTATCTTTCACAATCCCCTCCAACAACTTGTCCACCACTGATGATGGGCTCACAGGTCTATAGTTCCCATGCAGCCTTTAGAAATCAATAATTTGGAGGTGCGGATCAATTGTAACAATCCCAAGTTTGCAGATGATACAAAACTTGATGAGAATGTGAGGGATGATGCAAAGAGACAGGTTGACTGAGTGGACAAGTATATGCCAGATGGAATATAATATTAATAAATATTAAGGTATTCATTTTGGTATGATGAATTATTGTGCATAGTATTGAATACTTTTGAAGTTCAAAGGAACTTAGCAATCCTTATTCCCAAGAAACCAAGAATTGGCGTGTAGGTACAGTAAGCAATTTGGAGGCAACAGCATGCTAGCCTCTTTTGCAGGAGAATTTGAGTACAACAATAAAGTCAGAGTGACACAGCACAGAAGATACCCTTCAGCCCATCGAGTCTGTACAAACCTAACTACACTCCCCCACTTCCCATCGCGTGGCCCACAGCCTTGAATGTTATGACGGTTCAAGTGTTCATCTATATATTTTATAAACATTGGAAAGTCCCCCACCTCTACTAACCTCCCAGGCAGTGCAATCCAGATTTCATCAGATGTTGGATGACACCAGGTTATAGTCCAACAGGTTTATTTGAAGTCACAAGCTTTCGGAGCACTGCCCCTTCATAAAGTGAAGTGAGAGAGAAGCACAAAGGCACAGAATTCATAGGCAGTGAGTTCAATGGGCAGAGAGATCAAAAGATCATACAAATGGTATGAGTGGACTGTTGAATAATAGGTCCCTGCGGGTGATCAAAAGGGTCAAACACTGTGAGTAAAATGTCAACAGCTGAAGAACAAGTGAAGGGATGACCTACAATCCGATTAACTGAGGCAGAGAGATAATTACAAAAAATTAAAAATAAGGTAGTGCTGAAGATAAACCAAATGTTTGGAATAACATGATAGGTATAAGATTCACATGCTGAGGATCTAACCTAAGTAATAAGTAATCCAAAACTGTACAAACTAATTAAAGTAGAAAGGTCATAACAATTTTTCAAGGTGATTGTGTCAAAACAAGACAGTAAAGAAGATTTTTACAGATACAGAACTAATTTTTGTGTTTTGTAACTATCTCTCTGCCTCATTTAATCAGATTATAGGTCATCCCTCTGCTTTCTTTTCAGCTGCTGACACTTTACTCACACTGTCTGACACTCTTGATCACCTGCAGAGATCTATTATTTGACCTGTTGACACTCCACTCACACCATGTGTATGATCTTTTGATCTCTCTGTCCATTGATCTCTCTGTCTATAAATTCTGTGACTGTGCGCTTCTCTCTCAGTTCACCTGATGAAGGGGCAATCCTCTGAAAGCTTGTGATTTCAATCAACCTATTGGACTATAACCTGATGTCGTCTGACTTCTGACCTTCTCTACCCCAGTCCAACACCGGTACCTCCACACCATTCTAGATTTCCACTACACTATTTTCTTCAATTCCCTTCTAAGTGTCTTATCCTTCACCTTAAAATTATACCCCCTCATTATTAACTTTTAAGCTTATGGGGAACAGTTGCTTTCTATACTTTCTGCCCCTGCCTTTCATAATCTTATACATGTCAATCAGATACACCTTCAATGTCTCTGCTTCAAAGAAAACAACCCAAGCTTACTTACCATGTCTTCAAAAGCTAAGATGCTCAGTCCCAGGCAATATCTGGTGAAAGAAGTCTTTCTTCAATTTACAGAAGATCACCGAGACTGTGCTTGTAGAATGATGTGCAGTTTTGATAACAAAAGGATACTCGGCATAAAGAGAGTGCAGTGCAACTGTCCATTGAGCAGTAGTTGGAGATACTGGACCTGTACTTACTAGAGTTAGCTGAATGAGGGGGAATCTCATATAAACTTATAACATTCTTCAAGGAATAGACAGAGTTGATGCAGAAAGGAACCTTTCCTTGGTTATCGGGTCCAGAACAATGGAACACAGACACAGAATACAAGGCAATCCATTTAGGACCAAGATGAGGACGAGTTCCTTCACTCAGAGGGCAGTGAAATTTGAAATTCGTTACCTCTGACTGATGTGGATTAGAATTAGAATTCATTGTACAAATTCAAGACAATGATTGATGGATTCTTATGACGAATGGCATCAAGGGAGATGGAGATCACTCAGGAATATGGTACTGAGGTCAATGATCAGCCATGTTCTGTAAATGGCAGACCAGGTTCAAGGGCCTGAATGGCTGACTCCTAATCCTATCTTCATCTCAAATTTTCATTAAAAACTTTCTGTGTCACCTGGATGCAGCATCTGAAGGAAAATCGATGAGGGAGGTCCGTGCCTGTGTCTGCAGCTAATTTCCCATCTGTTGACGTAAACAAATGGGAAAAAGAAAAGACAGACTGTATGAAGGACTTGTGATCGTCCATATCTACTTTTCCTTTTCTATGCTCAGGCAACTCAGCATGTCGATATTCCCACCTCCCTCTCTATGCTTGGAAAGATGGATTTGGTTCTAACCAGACATACAATTTTTTAAGAAGTCTGGAACTTATATTGCATCTAATTAACAGCTCATGATGAATCACAAATGATGACCTCCTAATTAGATTAACACAGTTATATTGATTATCTGTAAGTACTGGGTGCCAACAATCAATGTGTTCTGTATAGAATGGTATTTTGAAATGTATGGCCTATTTAAAGTTTGCTTTATAACTCTGAGTTAGCTTCAAGTAAGCTTCTTCTAACTGGCAGCCATCCCAAACTTAAGCTTACATCTCGGCTTAAACCAAGCAGGACTCATTCTGAGTAGTGAAAACTGCCACCAACCTAACTGCACACTTAGCAACAACCGGCAAATATTAAATTTATTGAAAGTTTTTTTTTCTCTCAACAATGAATACTCGAGAAACCCAGGGCTGAGGCCCTCCATGTTTAAAATTGGGCAGAAATCAAGAGTTCACAAATTGAAACATGCAGCTCAACATGTGACAGGGAAAAAAATAAATAGCGCTTGTGCAGCACTGTGGCTCAGTGGGGGTTGACATGATGGCTCAGTGGTTAGCACTGCTGCCTTACATTACCAGAGACCCAGGTTCAATTCCTCCCTCAGGTCACTGTCTGTATGGAGCTTGCACACGCTCCCCATGTCTGTGTGGGTTTTCTCTGTGTGGTCCAGTTTCCTCCCACAATCCAAAGATGTGCAGGTCAGTTGAACTGGCCATGCTAAATTGCCCATAGTGTTAGGTGCATTAGTCAGGGGTAAATATGCAGTATGGGAATGAGTCTGGGTGGGTTACTCATCAGAGGATTGGTGTGGACTTGCTGGGCCAAGGGGCCTTTTACCATACTGTAGGAAATCTAATCTAATCAATCCATTAAAAGATAACCAACAGAATCTTGGAGCCTGTTTAGCAAGATGCAGGAAAAAGCCATTTTTTTCTTTAGATCTGGGGTTCAGTCCAAAGCTATTAGGATCATTAGTTGGATCAGTTTGGTCAATTTAATATTGTAGTCCATTATCTGTAACATCACGTAGATATAAGCACAGTGTTAGGTATTTCTGCAGTCAAACCAGGAACATGGCTCAATTTTGATTTGCTGCATCAGTTCAGACAGTCTCTATTGAGAGCCCAGGCTGGAGTTTTCAAATTCCTGTTCCTCTTTGATGCAGTCTTTCTCACCATTTTGAACTTTGGGAAAAATAGCCACTGAAATCAGAAGTTGAAATATGAAGTAAACCATCATCTACTAGTTTGAACGGATAGATCTGCGGATGCTGTAATTCAGAAATAAAAACAGATATTGCTGGAAAAGCTCAGCAGTCTGACATCGCCTGTGAAGAGACATCAAAGTTAACATTTCAGGTGAAGTGACCTTTCCTCAGAACTGATGGTAGCTCGGAAAATGTTGATTTACATACAGAAGATAGGATGGGGAGGAGGTGGTAAGGATTAAACAATAGTTAGGGATAGAACCCAAAGAGAGAGAACAGTTGGACAGACAATGGAGTGGATAAAGGTTTGGCTGGGAGGTTCAGTAGCCATTATTTGAGACTGTTATTGGCTAACAATGGGTTGGGTGTAACAGCAGACTATGAGATAACAAGTTCTGGTGTGCGGGGATTCAGGTAAAGACATGGGAGGGCTCAAGCTCTAAAGTTGTTGAAATCAATATTGAGTCCAGAAGGCTGCAGAAAATGAAGTGATGTTCTTCCAGCTTGCACTGAGCTTCGCTGGAGCACTAGAACAAGACTGAGACAGAGATGTGGCCAGGGAACTGGGTGGTGTCTTAAAGTAGCAAGCAACTGGAAGCTCTATTAATTTATTTCTTTTGATATTTACATTTGGCTGTGGGTTCATTAAAGGCTATCATGGTCAAGTACAATTTTCCAATGATCATTAACTCCAAAATCTTGATGGGTTTACAGGGCAGAAGATAAGACTTAAAGAAAATGCTGGCTGTACTCAGCGGGTCTAAAAGCAACTGTGAAAGGGAAGCAGAGTTAATATTTCAAATTGACAACCTTTCATTGCAGACCTGAATTGTTATGTTTCTTTCTCACAGTTGCTGTCAGACCTGCTGAATATTGCCAGCATAAAAGATTTTCAAGTCCAGCATCAATTTGTTCATGCATTAAATTCAACAAATTATTTCAAAGGCACCCAGCTAAGCAAATCACAGATTTGGCATATCAGTTTTTCTCTGTAAAGAAGTTAAGAATGACACTCCTTTTTCATATTGAGGGAGCACTGCATCGTTGAAGATGAGACATTAAACCAAAGTCCCATTTACTTTCTTAAGGGACATCATAGAAAAATCTACTGAAGAAGAAAATCCCCTTGGCTGATCATAATCCAAACTTACATCTGGACAGTCACCTCACTCTTGGTCATTTAGTACACCCTGTCTTGACAGAGATAGCCCATGCCAAATACTTGCTGAGTCCTGAACATAGCCCAGAGCAGAGGTTAGGCATCCAGAAATCACCATCCAGGGCTCCACAATCCCATCCTGGAAAGTTAGGAGCATATTTTGATTCCAGTTTGGTTTTGAGCCATTCTAGCAGTGCCCTGCTGAAGTTCCAGAAGAATTTTGACTCAGTAGCATTCAGTGGTGAATCTGTAGAACTCAATGCCACAGAAGGGCTATGGAGACCTAGTAATTAAAACAGAGATACATAGGTTCCTCATTAGTTAGGGGATCAAAGGTATTGGGGAGAAGGCTGGAGAATGAGGTTGAGAAACATATCAGCCATATCGGAATGGTGCAGCAGACCAGATGGGCTGAATGGTCTAATTCTCCTCCTGTACCTTATGGTCTTATGCAGTTGTTGCATTCTTTGAGAACACCCAATTTTGATGCAGAAGGCATTTATCATCGTATTGTGCTGGGTCTTTGCTAGAGCCATCAAATTTGACACACACGCCTGGCCTTGATGCATAATCCTGTAAATTTTTCCGCTACATGTTACCAAAACAGAAGATCCCACAGGATCCTTTGGGAACGATCCTGCTTACTTTCCATGCTAATAGTCCCCATAAATAAAAAGGAAATCTGTCAAAATTCAAAGCAACATTAAACATTATTGCACATCTGTTGTAACGCACAACGTACTTCAAGAGTGAAATAAAAGCAAATTGCAGTCACCACTTTATTTCAAGGTCACTGCAGAACAATAATTTGTACTTTTTGAACTTAAGAAGGTGCAACTATTTTATCCACCCCTGCTGTACAAGCCTGATGTTTGATGTTGTTGAAATACTGTTGTGTTGGCTGACACAAAGGGACATTTTTATTGAACAGGAAATGAAAATCTGATTTATGGAATTCTGTTCCCAAGACGCATAAGCCATGTAATATTTTGCTGTGGTATTTACACCACTGATTGAATCAGTATGGTAACAAGGGGCCTGTAATATTGTCGGAGTGCCATTTCACTTTCTCACAGCTTCACATGTTCATTGTTAATACACGGCAGAGATCAAACTGCAGATGTACACTGTCAAAATTGATTAACTTCAAAACAGCTTATTTTCTTTAAGAAAAAGTGTCAAATATATATCCTGAAGACAAAATAATAGCGAAAGAAGAAACTAGGAATGGATAGGGGAATAGTTGTTTGTCTTTGCCATCTACACGTCGCCTGGTGGAGGTTATGGAGGTCGGGGTGAAGCACTGAAATGAAACTTTGGCAGGGAGGATTGGATTCCAGGGATGTAGCCTTGCCAATTTTCCTTCCATTTAAATCAATGGAAGAGAATAAGGTGACCTTCTTTGCAGGCTTGCAATTGTCTCTGCTCGATTGCCCTCGTTGTTCCCACACAGAAGTCATGCTTTAACACTCATAGTAAAGATGAAAAACTAGCCACTGTCTTGGAATTTGAGTCTGAAGTTGTTCAATTAAATCCCACTTCAGGCCAATGTATAGGCCATCTTGGTCAAAATAGCTGTCTTATTAGTACTCCTGCACATTGGATAAGACCTCAAGAAAAGAAACCTGTGTCCAAATGGGTATTAAAAGTACTATTTAAGGTGTTGATCTCCACACGAACAAAATGTTATTGTTATCAAGTTTACAAACATAATGACTGCCATTACATGTCAATCTGAATCACTGCTCAAGCTCTCAGATCATCTTATGACTTTTGTATTCACAAGTATTAGCTTGTAGTGCAGGATTAAAAGGGAGTAGACAGGGTATAGCAAATACAAGGACAAGAGGAGCTCATCAGCCTCCTGGCTCTGTCATTCAAGTAGGTGGTGGCTGATCTCCTCCACAATTCCATGAATTACCTTTCTTCCATATACGAGTCATTCCTGATGAAGGGCTTTTGCCCGAAATGTTGTTTCACGGACACCGCCTGACCTGCTGCGCTTTTCCAGTACCACACTCTTCACTTGATCGCCAGCATCTGCAGTCCTCACTTCCTCCTTTCTCCCAAGTACCCCTAATGGTCATAACATAATAATCATAAATCTCATTCTTGAAAATTTCGATTAACCCAGCGTCCTCAGTTAACCCAGCTTTTTTGCAGCAGCTTCAGCCTTTTTGGGTGAGAGGGAAGAGACTGTATTGCAGATTTCTGCTGCTCCTTGTGTGAAAAATTGATTTCCTCATGTCCGCCTCCAAATAGTTCTCATACTAATTTTTGGTGAAAAGCTCAGGTATTCCGACGGGAAGACATTTGTTGCAAAAACCAGGACAATGTGGAAACCCTGAATCAGCTGCATTCAAGGCAATTGCTTGACAAATTGAAAACTCCCATTAGGAATTTCCTCGTGTCTGGAAAACTCCAAAAATTTGGAGATTTTAGAAGGTTCCAATTTACTGGAGCTTAATATTTACCCAGGAAAAATCAAAGGATTAAAAATCTACTCCAACTCTGGGTAACTATTAAACTGAAACCCCAACACTTGACACTAATATCCTCCCTCCCCCAATGCATTACACTATCCACTAAGGACAGAGATGAAGAGAATATTACTTTCCTTCACAGAAAGTCATGTACATTGGAACTCTTTAAATATTCTTCATCATGAAGGGGATGAAAGGTTACTGAGGGTATGCAGGAATGTAGAGTTGAGGTTAAGATCTGATCAGCCATGGTCTCTTACAAAATGGCAGAGCCAACTCGAAGGGCCAAGTGGCGTGTTCCTTGTTTGTATGTTCACATACTCGTCTCTGAAGGTGGTGGAGATGGTGTTACTGCATCTTTTTAAGGCGGAGGTCAAAAGAGCCACTTTAAGCAAAAGGATCAGAGGGTAGATGGGAAAGTGAAATTCAGAATACAATCTGAATGACATGATCTTACAGAGTGGAGGACCAGGCTGGAAGAACTAAGTGGCTTTCTTTGACTCTTAACTCATATATTCATGTAATCGGAATTGGACCCAGCAAACCCACCTGCCTCCCACCCACCACCACCCCCCAACCTCCCAAGCATTTCACCACTGACCCAACCATGCTAGACTTGATCTGCTTGCCCCTGACATCACTCAACTCCACTGGAACCAACCCTGAGCAGTTATCTACCTACCCACTTTTTGTGCATCTTCTTTGCAGCCGTAAAATTGTATTCCTCGCTCTGTTCAATCACCCTATGATCTTTGTAGGTTTGATCTGCCTGTACTGCATGTAAAACAAAACTTTTCGCTGTACTTCGGTGTGTGTGACAATAATAAATCAAGTCAAAACCCAAATCAAACTTACCCCTTTGCTTAATTGCATACTTGGCTGTTAATGTTAACTCTTACAGAGTTAGATATTTAAACTCCAGAGTAGGGAACTCAGTTTTGCAAAAGAGGGAATGGTTTTGACAATGATCTTCTCCACTGCTGGGTTTGAAGATTCCTGGGCACCTTCATAACAGGAGGCGCCCGTCCAGGAATCTCCAGTACTGAGGCCATCTGAAAGTCAGTGTGTACCTTTTAAAGTTTGATCAAGATCAGAAATAAACTACAGTTACAATTTTTGCAGCTGGAGAAAAGAAACTCTAAGTACTCCAATATTCTATGCTTGAAATAATTTTCATTCTGCAGTGCAATGTAGTGAAGGTGCAATGAGTACACAGTACACCTAATAAATAAATTACCACTGTAATCCCTGCTTCTCCACAACTAAATGGATGCTAATTTTCTTTCATTACTTTCGGAAACAATACATTTAAAATTATATATAAATGCATGATTTATAATTGCCCATTGGCATAAACACTTTTATTTTACTGTGGACCCCAAATGCAGGAGTTCCGTCTTTGAAGCATTCTTTATGAACATGTCACGTTGTGTGAAGTTTAAATGCAGAGCAGCTGTGTTTCCATGATGTTACACTAACCAGATGTTCCTTCAGATGTTGCCATCAATGATCGCATTAATGATCCAAAAATCGAATCGAATCAAAGAAACTGATGTTGTAAAATAAAACAAGCGGAAAATAATATTGAATTCAGGATGAAACATTTGATATACATTCTATTTTTTTGTCTATGTCAAGCTGCCTGCAATGTTTTGAAATACTTACCCTCCATGGAGTTTCAGATTTAATTGAGTGTTCCATCTCTCCCCATTCCCATTCTGCATGCCCTGCCGGGAGTTCTATTAGGTCTCAGACTCTCAGTAAGATACAAACTTGTCTCCCACTGCCTTATGCTGAAGAACAAGTGAAGTACATCAGTGTTATCAGAAATTCTGAGTTTCTCTAATTCTCTAAGGAAGTATAGATGCAGTAAATCCTAATGTTTCAGTCTCTTGCAATGTCACGCCAAACTTCAACTGTCACCACTACACATTCAGTTGCCAATTTAATGGTTAATTTGAGGCTTTGTGGATTTAACGTGCTCAATGGTGACAACATAGCTACTAATTCTCTCATTCGGCTCGTTCAAACTAAGAAAATAGAGTGCATTTTTGAAATGTCTTTAAAGCAGTCAGCTCAGTTGGATAGACAGCAGGTTTGTAAGACAGAATGAGACCAACAACCTGAGTTCCATTCCCACACTGGCTGAGGACACTGTGAAGGTCCTGCCTTGATGACTCTCATCCCTGACCTGAGCTGTGCTGACACTCAGGTTAAACTCACCACCAGTCATCTCTCTCTAATGAGAAAGTTGGACGATGGTGACTTTACCTTTACTGTGGTAACATTTGAGA
This sequence comes from Chiloscyllium punctatum, assembly GCF_047496795.1. Taxonomy (NCBI): domain Eukaryota; kingdom Metazoa; phylum Chordata; class Chondrichthyes; order Orectolobiformes; family Hemiscylliidae; genus Chiloscyllium; species Chiloscyllium punctatum. The sequence goes on from NC_092742.1 coordinate 27,894,517, forward strand.
CACACCTATTAACAATGAACAGAGCAAGATCCCACATTTGGCAAAGTAGTAATGGCCAGAGGATCCTTATCTTTGTTGACACTGGGAGGAACTCAAGGTAAAAACAATGACTGCAGATACTGAAAACCAAATACTGGATTAGTAGTGCTGGAAGAGCACAGCAGTTCAGGCAGCATCCAACGAGCAGCGAAATCGACGTTTCGGACAAAAGCCCTCCATCAGGAATAAAGGCAGTGAGCCTGAAGCGTGGAGAGATAAGCTAGAGGAAGGTGGGGGTGGGGAGAGAGTACCATAGAGTACAATGGGTGAGTGGGGGAGGGGATGAAGGTGATAGGTCAAGGAGGAGAGGGTGGAGTGGATAGGTGGAAAAGAAGATAGGCAGGTCGGACAAGTCCGGACAAGTCAAGGAGACAGTGCTGAGCTGGAAGTTTGAAACTAGGATGAGGTGGGGGAAGGGAAAGTGAGGAAACTGTTGAAGTCCACATTGATGCCCTGGGGTTGAAGTGTTCCGAGCCGGAAGATGAGGCGTTCTTCCTCCAGGCGTCTGGTGGTGAGGGAGCGGCGGTGAAGGAGGCCCAGGACCTCCATGTCCTCGGCAGAGTGGGAGGGGGAGTTGAAATGTTGGGCCACGGGGCGGTTTGGTTGATTGGTGCGGGTGTCCCGGAGATGTTCCCTAAAGCGCTCTGCTAGGAGGCGCCCAGTCTCCCCGATGTAGAGGAGACCACATCGGGAGCAACGGATACAATAAATGATATTAGTGGATGTGCAGGTAAAACTTTGATGGATGTGGAAGGCTCCTTTAGGGCGTTGGATAGAGGTGAGGGAGGAGGTGTGGGCACAGGTTTTACAGTTCCTGCGGTGGCAGGGGAAAGTGCCAGAATGGGAGGGTGGGTCGTAGGGGGGTGTTGACCTGACCAGGTAGTCACGGAGGGAACGGTCTTTGTGGAAGGTGGAAAGGAGTGGGGAGGGAAATATATCCCTGGTGGTGGGGTCTTTTTGGAGGTGGTGGAAATGTCGGCGGATGATTTGGTTTATGCGAAGGTTTGTAGGGTGGAAGGTGAGCACCAGGGGCGTTCTGTCCTTGTTACGGTTGGAGGGGTGGGGTCTGAGGGCGGAGGTGCAGGATGTGGACGACATGCGTTGGAGGGCATCTTTAACCACGTGGGAAGGGAAATTGCGGTCTCTAAAGAAGGAGGCCATCTGGTGTGTTCTATGGTGGAACTGGTCCTCCTGGGAGCAGATACGGCGGAGGTGGAGAAATTGGGAATACGGGAAGGCATTTTTGCAAGAGGTAGGGTGGGAAGAGGTGTAATCTAGGTAGCTATGGGAGTCGGTAGGTTTGTAAAAAATGTCAGTGTCAAGTCGGTCGTCACTAATGGAGATGGAGAGGTCCAGGAAGGGGAGTGAGGTGTCAGAGATGGTCCAGGTAAACTTAAGGTCAGGGTGGAATGTGTTGGTGAAGTTGATGAATTGCTCAACCTCCTCGCGGGAGCACGAGGTGGTGCCAATGCAGTCATCAATGTAGCGGAGGAAGAGGTGGGGAGTGGTGCCGGTGTAATTACGGAAGATCAACTGTTCTACATAGTTATTGTATCCGTTGCGCCCAATGTGGTCTCCTCTACATCGGGGAGACTGGGCGCCTCCTAGCAGAGCACTTTAGGGAACATCTCCGAGACACCCGCACCAATCAACCAAACCGCCCCGTGGCCCAACATTTCAACTCCCCCTCCCACTCTGCCGAGGACATGGAGGTCCTGGGCCTCCTTCACCGCCGCTCCCTCACCACCAGACACCTGGAGGAAGAACGCCTCATCTTCCGCCTCGGAACACTTCAACCCCAGGGCATCAATGTGGACTTCAACAGCTTCCTCATTTCCCCTTCCCCCACTTCATCCTAGTTTCAAACTTCCAGCTCAGCACTGTCTCCTTGACTTGTCCGGACTTGTCCGACCTGCCTATCTTCTTTTCCACCTATCCACTCCACCCTCTCCTCCTTGACCTATCACCTTCATCTCTTCCCCCACTCACCCATTGTACTCTATGCTACTCTCTCCCCACCCCCACCCTCCTCTAGCTTATCTCTCCACGCTTCAGGCTCACTGCTTTTATTCCTGATGAAGGGCTTTTGTCCGAAACGTCGATTTCGCTGCTCGTTGGATGCTGCCTGAACTGCTGTGCTCTTCCAGCACCACTAATCCAGTACTGGGAGGAACTCCTCTGCTCTTTCTGAAAGAAACATCTCAGTGGGATCTTTTGTATTTAGCTGAGAGACTAGTTGGGACATTTCATTTGAAAGTACTCATCTGTCAGGCTTCGCAGGCTGAAATGTAAATTTTATGCATGTAATGAGTTAAAACTCCTGTCATTGCAAACAAAACAAAAAAGCCTGAATAATTTGATGTGATGATATTATCGGTGAAGCCTGACATTATATTATTGTCTTCAGGCCATGGGCATCATTGAGGAAAAGCATAATTTCAGCTGTCAGTAGCCTCAGCACATGGCCAGCTGTGCATGAATATATGTGGTGATACTAATTAAGAAATTACTGCAACTTGAGTAATGTTATCTGCCCAATGCAGAACCTGACATTGTCAGACACCAAGGGCTGCGATCTCAGTACCAGGGTGGGAAACTGCCTGCTGGAGCAGTTCCAAATCCCAAGACTACTTTGTAACATCTGACCCACCCGTTTATTGAAAACTGTGCCATGTTCCAGAGACAGCAGGATCCACTGTCACTCTCCAGGATAGCAAATTTCAAAAGGTGCACCCCCACAGTAATTGGAAATCCAGCCTGATTTACCAGACCAAAACACTGTTGCCCATTGCCCTTGCCAAATCAATGCCAGTGAACACAGTGATTACAGCCTGTACTGTTACTGCATTTCACAGAGGAATCTTGATTATCTGTCATTCAATTATCTGAATTTCAGGTTATCCGAACAACATTGCAAGGTCCCAAGGCTTGGCTAAACTATGTTATCTGGCATTCAGTTACTTGAACATTCAATTATCTGAACAAAATACTCCCCGCCCTTGTCATTTGGATAATCAAGGTTCCTCTGTACTTCTTTCTTTATGAGTCAGTTAGTTTAACACTGCAGTAAAAACAAACAAAGCTGCCTCAGACTTCTGTTGAGACTTCGGTATTGCCTGCACTGGTGAGGGATAATGGGCCAGGATTCAGTCTTTCTTTGAACTCCAAACTCAGGGTTCTGCTTCTACAATGGTTTTTGCTCGATTACACTACTGGTATCTTCAAAACATTGATTTTTAAAAAATATATGTTTTCTCTTGAAATTTCCAGAAAGTTTTACCGCTGCCCAAGACCCTTGTAACTCTAAGATCATCCAGACGAGGGCAAGATAGATTTGTTTCATTGTCCTCCCTTCTGTCTTTAGGGCCTTGATAATCAAGAAGATCAAGCAGCCTTTTTCTTATCCTGTTTCATGAGCAGTGCCTGGTTCTACCTTGCACAATAGGGGACTGTTTCTATGAAGTTGGCCACTTTTTCCCATCATCCTTGCAGAGATCTAATTTAACAAATCTTGTACAATGTAGGAAATAAGATGCAGCTACAACACGTTTTGGAATTTGTGTCTTTGATCATGTCAAACAGTGACAGGAAAACACTGTTTGGCTGACGTATGAACTTAGAAATTCATGAAGTGTCAAATGCTGGGTCTGGATATATTTTCAGAAACAAAACTGAATTTCAAAATGGGATCGCTGGTATTGAGCTTTTGTCTTCGATTTTTTTTTTGTCCAGCTCAATGTTTCAAGAATAGCTTCTGTTTTTTCATTAGTCACAAAGAATACAGAATAGATGAAACATGGTCAACATCTTGAGACAGATGTGGTTGCTCAGTCTGTCAACATCTCTGATGGCTCCAAGTGGGCAATCTACAAACATTATGAATCCATTTAGAAGGGGATAAATCAGGAAAACATTCAGAATCAATATGGATGGGTGAGATGAGGAAACACACCCGCACAGCTGGAGTAAATTTGAGAAACATTCTGAATTTCTATGAATGGAACATTCCAAGCGGAAAAAAAATCCCTGAGCTGTCACATATGGGAACTATTTTGAATCGATAGGTTCGAGGCACACCACAGTTATGTGAATGGATTAATCTGGCTTCAACTGGCACCATCACTAACAGGTTGTCAGCTCATCCACTTGTTGGCTGTGGAACATCATTGACAAGAGCAACAATACTGTAAAAGTCAATTTTTCAAGTCAGTAGTGTACAGAGCTGCGCATTCTCTGTATGGACAGCCTTGATGGATTAGTTTGCCTTTCCTCATCATTCTTCCTCTGAAGTTGTACACAATGTTTGATATTGAAAAGATGCAATGTAAACGTGACTTTCTCCAGCTTACTGGAAGAGAATCTAATCGATCTGAATTGGATAAGCCAGGAATTATAATTTATTAATTGGAATTGTTGAATTTGAAAGCAGAGACATATTCACAATTAGCCCTGTCAGATGTTTTATCTGCAATGACATTCCATAGCTATTAAACACTGTGTGACTCCAGTCAGCTTTCCAATAATTTTAGTAATTTTTATCTGTAGCTCCTGTAATTAAACATTCTGTTAAACATAATGAATGCTGCAGAAAGAACACATCCAATTTAAATTTGCTAATTTGAATTAAATTTATATCAGTGAATTTGAGAATTGTGCACACCACTATATTTTAAATTACTTTGTGCTTCACTTGGACAATAAAAGAAAATAAGCACATTTGAAACATGTGACTCTTGTTTTGCAGTTACAGAGAAGAATATGTCCACAATACCTGTGTATTGCAGGCTCAATGGTGTTTGCATTAACCTACTATTTTTATATTTGATGCTGTACCCTAGACCATCGGGGGCTGAGAGGTGACCTGGCAGAGGTTTATAAAAATCATGAGGGGCATAGATAGGATGAATAGCCAATGTCTTTTCCTCAGGGTGGGAGAGTCCTAAACGAGAGGGCATAGGTTTAAGGTGAGAGGGGAAAGGATTAAAAGGGACCTAAGGGGCAATATTTCCACCCAGAGGGTGATGCGTGTATGGAATGAGCTGCCAGAGGCAGTGGTGAAGGCTGGTATGATTGCAACATTTAAAAGGCATCTGGATGAGTACATGAATAGGAAGGGTTTAGAGGGATATGGGCCAAGTGTTGGCAAATGGGACGAGATTAACTTAGGATATCTGATCGGCATGGACAAGTTGGACTGAAGGGTCTGTTTCCATGCATATAGCTCTATGATTTGATGACTCTATGATCTCAATTCAACTGAATCTTCTCTATCTTCTCACAGATCCTAGCCATGAAACCTTGATTGTTAAACACTACATTCCAACTTCCTTTATTTATATGAGCTATTTAGAAACAGAGGGGCCTCTAACAATAATCAGCCTCAGTTGGTACACGAAGTACATTAAAGCCAAAAGGATAACTAATGAAAGAGTAGAGCCCATTAAGGACCACAGTGGTAATTTGTGTGTGGAGATGGAGTGTGGTGTAGTTAGGGGGCGACATAAATACTAAATGTTGGGGTACACTATTATGAGGGATGATGTATAGAAATTAGGGGGAAGGATGGTGACATAATTCAAGAAATTGGCATAGACAGGGAGGAGGTTCTGACTAGTCTGGCAGGCTCAAAAGTAGATAAATCTCCAGGGCTGGATGAAATATATCCCGCACTGTTGAGTAACACAAGGGAGGAAATAACAGAGGTACTGGTAATACTTCTCAGTTCCTTACTGGCCATAAGAGAGGTACCAGAGGACTGGAGGACTGCCAATATGGTACTGTTATTCAAGAAGGGAGCAAGGGATCAATCAGGAAAGTACAAACCAATCAGTCTAACCTCAGTGGTGAGGGAGTTATCAGAAGCAATTATAAAGGAAAACATTGATATGCAATTTGGAGGGGAAAGGATTATTCAGGAACAGTCAGCAGAGTTATATTAAGAAGAGGCTATGTTTGACTAATCTGGTCATATTTTTTAAAGAGATGACCAAGTGCATAGATGTGGACAATGTATTTGATGTAGTTCACTTGAACTTCAGCTAGGTTATTGCTAAGCTCGCGCTTAGCAAAGGTAAGAGCCAATGGGATCAAAGGAAATTTGGCTAACTGGATCCAGAATTGGCTGAGTGACAGGAAGCAGAGGGTGGTGCTCAAGGGGTGTTTTTGTGACTGGAAGCCTATGTCCAGTAGGGTTCCACAGGGATCAGTGTTGGGGCCATTGCTGTCTGCAGTACATGTATAAATAAGCTAAATTTGAATGTTGGAAGTTTGATCAGTAAGTACGCAGATGATATTCAAATTGGTGAGGCAGTAGATAGTATGGACTCGATTATAGCAGTAGATTATAGACAGATATAGGAGAAAGTGAGGACTGCAGATGCTGGAGATCAGAGCTGAAAATGTGTTGCTGGAAAAGTGCAGCAGGTCAGGCAGCATCCAAGGAGCAGGAGAATCGATGTTTCGGGCATGAGCCCTTCTTCAGGAATCAAAGACAGATATAGATGGGCTGATTCAGTGCCAAGTGGAACTAAATCTGGATAAATGTGAGCTGACTCACTTAGAGTCATAGAATCAGAGAGACGTATAGCACAGAAACAGACCCTTCGGTCCAACTCATCCATGCCGACCAGATATCCTAAATTAATGTGTCCCATTTGGACAGGACAACTAAGGCAAAGAAAGACACCAAGGAGCAGAGGGACCTTGGTGAACATGTCTCCTTGTTCCTAAGGTTGCAGGACAGATAGAGATATTGGCGAAGAAGACATATCAGATAATTGCCTTTATTTGTCAAGGCACAGAGTTTAAGAGCAGGGACTGTATGCTGGAACTGCACAAAACATTGGTTAGGCCACAGCTGGACTATTGGGTATGGCTGTAGAAACCAAATTATAAGAGGTTTTATTTTAAAAAGAAATTCCTTTGTGTACGTTGCTTGCTGGCCAGCATTTATTGCTGTCCCCAGTTGCCCTTGAGAAGGTGGGGGTGAGCAGCCTTCTCAAACCGCTGCAGTCCACTTGCTGTGGGTTGACCCACAATTCCCTGATGGAGAGGATTCCAGGATCTTGACTCAGTAACAGTGAAGGAATGGTGATACATTTCCAAGTCAGAATGTTGAGTGACTTGGAGGGAAACTTGAATGTATCTGCTGCCCTTGTCCTTCAAGAGGAAAGTGTTCACGGGTATAGCAGGTGCTAGCTGAGGATCTTTGGTGAATTTCTGCAGCAGATTTTGTAGATAGTACACACTGCTGCTACTGAGCATCAGTGATGGAGGGAGTGGATGCTTGTTGATATGGTGCCAATTAAACAGGCTGCTTTGTCCTGGATGGTGTCAAGCTTCTTGTTGGAGCTGCAACCGTCAAGGCAAGTGTGAGTATTCCTTCACACACCTGACTTGTGCCTTGTAGATGGCACACAGGCTTTGGGGAGTCAGGAGGTGAATTAGTCAAGTAGTATTCCTAGCCTCTGACTTGCTCTTGCAGCCATTGTATTTATGTGGTGAGACCATTTGAGTTTCTGGTCAATGACAATCTCCAGGATATTGATAGTGGGGATTCAGTAATGGTAACACCATTGAATGTAAAGGGTTGTTGGTTAGATTATCTCTTGTTGGTGATGGTCATAGCCTGGCACTTGTGTGGCACAAATGTTACTTCCCACTTGCCAGCCGAAGCCTGGGTATTGTCCAGATCTTGCTGCATTTGGACATAGACTGTTTCAGTTCCTGAGGAGTCATGAATGATGCTGAACATTGTGCAATCATTGGTGAACATTTCCAGTTCTGATCTTATGATGGAGGGAAGCAGCTGCAGATGGTTGGGCCTAGGACACTATCCTGAGGAATTCCTTCAGAGAATTCCTGGAGCTGAGATGACTGACCTCCAACAATCATGACCATCTTCCTATGTATCAGGTATGACTCCAACCACCGGAGAGTTTGGCCCCTGATACTTATTGATTCCAGATTTGCTAGGGGCTCTTTGATGCCACATTTGGTCAAATCCAGCCCTGATGTCAAGGGCTGTCACTCTCACCTCACCTCTGGAATTGAGCTCTTTTGTCCATGTTTGTACCAAGGCTGTGATGATGTCAGGAACTGAGTGGCCCTAGTGGAACCTAAACCGGGTGTCCCTGAGTAGGTTATTGCTGAGCAGGTGCTGCTTGATAGCACTGTTGATGACATATTCCATCGCTTTACTGATAATCGAGAGTAGACTGATGGGTAGTAATTGGCTGGGTTGGATTTGGTCTGCTTTTTATGTACAGGGCATACCTGAGCAATTTTTCACATTGTCAGGGAGGTGCCAGTGTTACAACTATATTGGAATAGTTTGGCTAGGGGCCCCGCAAGGTCAGGAGCAGAAGTTTTCAGTATGATAACCAGAATGTTGTCAGGGCCTGTCGACTTTGCAGCATCCATTGTCTCCAAATGTTTCTTGATAGCACATGGAGTCAATCAATCTGGTGAAAGACTGGTATCTGTAATGTTGGAGACCACTGGAGGAGGCTGAGATGGATCATCCACTTGGAACTTCTGGCCGAAGATTGCTATGAATGCTTCAGCCTTATCTTTTGTGCTGTGTGGGGCTCTTCCATCACTAAGAATGGTGATATTTGTGAATCCTCCTCCTAATTGTCCACTACCATTCTTGACTGCAGAGCATAGATCTGATCTGTTGGTTGTGGGATTGTTTAGCTCTCTCTATCACTTGCTGCTTATGCTGTTTGGCATGCAGGTAGTCCTGCTAGGTAGCTTCCCCAGGTTGACACCTCATATTTAGGGATGCCCAGTGCTATTCCTGGTATGCCCTCCTACATTCTCCATTGAACCAGGGTTATTCCCCTAGCATGATAGTAATGGTTGAGTGGGGGATATGCCGGGCCATGACGTTACAGATTGTGCTGGAGTATAATTCTGCTGCGAGGAGAAAGTGAGGACTGCAGATACTGGAGATCAAAGTCAAAAGTGTAACATTGGAAAAGCACAGTAGGTCAGGCAGCACCCGAGGAGTAGGAGAGTCAACATTTTGAGCATAAGCCCTTCATCAGGGTTGATGGCCCACTGCACCTCATAGATGTCCAATTTGAGTTGCTGGATCTGTTTGACGTCTGTCCCATTTAACATGGTGATAGTTCCGCATAACATGATCAAGGGTATTCTCAATGTGAAGGCAGGGTTTCACCTTCACAGGGCTGTGCGGTGGTCACTGTGACTGATATTGTTATGGACAGCTGCATCTGCAGCTGACAGATTGGTAACACTGACACCAAATTCTGGATTAGAGTGGGGCTGGAAAAGCACAGCAGTTCAGGCAGCATCCAAGGAGCAGGAAAATCAACGTTTCGTGCAAAAAGCCTTTCATCAGGAATAGAGGCAGAATGCCTGCAGGGTGGTGAGATAAATGAGAGGAGGGTGGGGGTGGGGAGAAAATAGCATAGAGTACAATGGGTGAGTGGAGGTGATAGGTCAGAGAGGAGGGTGGAGTGGATAGGTGGAAAGGAAGATAGGCAGTAGGACAAGTCATGGGGGCAGTGTTGAGCTGGAAGTTTGGAACTGGGGTGAGGTGGGGAAGGGGAAATGAGGAAAATGGTGAAGTCCACATTGATGCCCTGGGGTTGAAGTCTTCCAAGGCGGAAGATTATCCGTTCTTCCACCAGGCGTCAGGTGGTGAGGGAGTGGCGGTGGAGGAGGCCCAGGACCTCCATGTCCTCAGCTGAGTGGGAAGGGGAGTTGAAATGTTGGGCCACAGGGCGGTGTGGTTGATTGGTGTGGGTGTCCCGGAGATGTTCCCGAAAGCGCTCTGCGATAAGGCGTTCAGTCTCCCCAATGTAGAGGAGACCGCATTGGGAGCAACGGATACAATAAATGATATTGGTGGATGTGCAGGTAAAAAAATGTTGACACCAAGTATGTTTTTTCCCTCTTGTTGGTTCCCTCACCATCTGCCACAGACCCAGTCTAGCAGCTATGTTCTTGAGGACCCGATCAGCTCAAACATTTGTACTTCTGACGAGCCACTCTTGGTGATGGGGATATTGAAATTTCCCCACCCACAGTGCATTTTCTACCCTTGCCATCCTCAGTGTGATAGCACTGGACAGGGTGCAGAGGAGATTGACCAGGATGTTGCCTGGGCTGGAGAGTATTAGTTATGAAGAGAGATTGGACAGACTGGAATTGTTTCTGTTAGAGCAGAGGAAACTGACGGCAGATATAATTCGGATGTTTCAAATTATGAGGCATCGATCTTGTTGACAAGGAACTTCTCTGCTTGGCGAGGGGATCAATGACTGTGGCCATAGAGGTAAGGGACAGGAGGTTGAGGGGATTTTGGGGCTGTTTGGTGGGGTTGGGGGTAGGTGGGGAAGAGTGTATGTACTTGTTAACCCGATGGAGCCCAGAATCTGCCATCACTTGCTGATCTCTAAACGCGCGACATAACTATGGACAATACTCAAGCTGGGAAAAGTCAGTGATATTTTGACAGTCAAAGTGCAATATCCTTCTGCTGGATGTTAGGACATTAAAGGAGCACATACATAAAAAAACTAAAATTTGCAACCAAAATATTTCAAGGAAAGTAACAAGATGTGCTAACATTTCTGATAGCGGGTTGTAAATTTACTCGCTGGGCTGGTTTGTTCTCAGACATTTTGTCGCCATGCTAGGTAACATCATCAATGAGCCTCCAGTGAACCTGCTTGCTATTTATCTGTCTCGGTTTGTTGTGGTGGGTGATATCATTTAGAGGCATAGAGTCATTGAGATGTACAGCACAGAAACAGACCCTTCAGTCCAACTAGTCCATGCCGACAAGATATCCTAAATTAATCTAGTCCCATTTTCTCACATTTGGCCCATATCCCTCCAAACCCTTCCTATGCATATCCCCATCCAGATGCCTTTTGAATGCTGTAATTGTACTAGCCTCCATCACTTCCTCTGGCAGCTCATTCCACATACGTACCACCCTCTGCATGAAAAGTTGCCTCTTAGGTCTCTTTTAAACTTGCCCCTTTCACCCTAAACATATGCCTTCTAGTTCTGGACTCCCCGAACTCAGGGAAAAGACCTGATGAAGAGCTCATACTCAAATTCTCGGCTCTCCTGCTCCTCGGATGCTGCCTCACTGGCTGTGCTTTTCCGGCACCACACTTTTTGACACTTTTTGACTTTGACTATTTATCCTATCCATGCACCCCACGATTTTATAAACCTCTATAAGGTCACCCCTCAGCCTCCGACACTCCAGGGAAAACAGCCCCAGCCTATTCAGCCTCTCCCTCCAGCTCAAATCCTCCGAACCTGGCAACACCCTTCTAGTTCTGTTTCTGAGAGGTTGGTAAATGGGGTCCAAATCTCTATGTTTGTCAATGGAGTTACAGATTGAATGCCAGGCCTCAAGGAATTCCCACACCTGTCTTTGGTTAGCCTGTTGCAGGATGGATGTATTGTCACAGTTGAGGTGGTGTCCCTCTTTGTCTATGTGTCTGGATACCAGTGATAGAAGAAACCCACAAACACATAAATAGCATCCTTACCAGTATAAAGTTCACCAAAGAGGAAGAGAACAATAACAGACTTTCCTTCCTGGATGTCACAGTAGAACAAAAAACCAATGGAGAACTGCAGAACAGCATCTACAGGAACGCCACACACACTGACCGAATACAAAGGAACCTCATTTATCCGAATGAGATGGGTGGGCACTATTTCCTTTGGTTAATCGATTATTCGGATAATCGATTTTACCTTAAGCAAGGGAAGGCACACTGATCTAACGCTGTGCTCTATCGGAGAATTTGTTTAAGTCTATAATTTTAATGAGTCTGCCATTTAAACAAACTAATCCTTGCAGTCTGCAAATTGCAGGTTAAAATAAGAAGGACTTACCATCACATAAATACTGTATATGAAATCCCAGCATTAAACAAGGTCTTGGACAGCTTCTACAATCACAAGAGCATTTGTCAGTTTCCGGGAACTCAATGTCACGATAGAAAGACAGAAGCACCGCCTCGCGCATGCTTTTATGTTCTTGGCCTTTTTTTTAATGAATGGCCTGGTAACGTGACTGAAATACTGTAAAACACTTACTTTTGCAAAGGGCTGTGTAACAACTCTTAATTAAAAAATACCCAGTCGCTGATGTTTGAGCTGCTTGTGTATTTTTTGTTTTTGCCAGCGTTTTCACATGTTCCTCAGTCCAAATAAATCGAATACACTTACCCCTTCGATGTAATGTTTTTGTAAAATCTTCTTTGGATAATCCAAAATTTGGATAATCGAGGTTCCTCTGCACTCAACACAGGAGCAACCATCCCAACACCCACAAATGGAGCTGCATCAGGACATTATTGAAATGAGTCACAACACACTGCAACACACAGCAACTATGAGAAGCTGAGGAAAAACACCTATACAATGTGTTCAGGAATAACTCGTACCTGATAAGCATAGTCTACCGATTCCTGCACAAGATCTAAACAGGAAGACATTCTAGCCAACCTACCATGCATCAAAGACATCGCAGAGATTACAACCAGATTACTCTAGCTCCGAGGCACCATGGTTGTCCACAAACCTGCCATCACACTGAAACAGCTCCTGATTAATTTGAAGGACCACATACCAATAACCAGCAGAACAAACGTCATATACAAAATACCCCTGCAAGGACTGCAACAAACATTACATTGGACAAGTGGGCAGGAAGCTCGCCACCAGGATACATGAGCATCAACTAGCCACCAAAAGACATGACCAACTATCACTAGTATCCATATACATAGTCAAAGAGGGACACCAATTCGACTGGGACAGTACATCCATCCTGGAGCAGGCTAAACAAAGACACAAACAGGAATTCCTCGAGGCCTTACATTCAAAGCAGAACTTCATGAACAAACATATAGATTTGTACCCCATTTATCAACCTCTCCAAAACAGAACTGAAAATTTTATCACCTACCACAACAAACCGAGTCAGACAATTAGCAAGTGGCACAGAACACCACCAATGCTTCACCAGAGGCTCACTGATGATGTTAAATAACATGGTGATGAAACATCTGAGAACAAACCCACCAGCTCAGTGAGCAAACTTGCAACCTGATCTACAACCTGAGCTACAAATCTTCTCCAGAATCTCATTTCTGATAGCATTCATCTTTGAGATACAGTGCCCTACTGCTTTTATGTCAAAGTTCTGGAAACAGTCTTGAGGGAAAGGAAGTCTTTACTGCTTGATAGAACACACAGCTTTACTCAGTGAAAGGGAGAATGTACAATGGAAACAAAAATTGAAAAGGATAAGCAAAATTGATGTACAAATATCTGTACTCAGTTATCTGGAATGCATTTTTGGAAGTGAGATTCTTTATGTGATGAGGTAGTGAGTAGCATTTATCCCATGACCTGATTACTATTTTTAAGTTTATTTACATTTTATCTTTATAATGGAGAATAGAGAAATGACAGAGTAGTTGCGTGATTACTTTGTGTCTACTTTCAGTGAGAAACTTACCAGAAATCTCTTAGAGCTGGAGATTCAAGTGATGAAGGAGATGGAGAAGGTTGTACTGGGAAAATGAATGGGGCTGAAAGTTGATAAATCTCCAGAACCTGATCAGCCTACATCCAGAGTGCTGAAAGAAGTTACTATCGAGATAGTTCATGTGGTCATCTTTCAAAATTCTAGTTTCTGGAATGATTCTGTGGATTAGTCAATCGCAAACATCACTCCACTATTTCAGAAGGGTCAAGAGATATAATGGAGAAGGGCAGACCTGTTAACCTTATATCAGTAGTAGAGAAAATGTTGCAATCTATTGCAAAAGGATGGGATAAACAGACTCAAGTAACAGCAAAATACTGCGGACGCTGAAAATCCGAAACAAAATAAGAAAGCTCTGGAGAAACCCAGCAGTATGGCAGCGTCTGAGCGCAGAGAAGCAGAGTTATTGTTTTGTGTCCAGGGTGACTTATATTTGGAATTCTTTTGTTTGCACACCTGTGGTGAAGGTGACATGGCTAGGACCAGATAACAGGAAATTGCAAAACTATTGTAAAGTGTCTTAGGAGAAACTCAAATCTAATTAGGAAGAGCCTAAACAATGAGGATAACATTGGAAGAAATGACTGCTGATATTTCTAGGAGTGTCAATGACCTTAGACCATAAGACCATAAGACAGAGGAGTGGAAGTAAGGCCATTCGGCCCATCGAGTCCACTCTGCCATTCAATCATGGCTGCTGGGCACTTCAACTCCACTTACCCGCATTCTCCCCGTAGCCCTTAATTCCCTGAGACAACAAGAATCTATCAATCTCTGCCTTGAAGACATTTAGCGTCCCGGCCTCCACTGCACTCTGCGGCAATGAATTCCACAGGCCCACCACTCTCTGGCTGAAAGAATGTCTCCGCATTTCTGTTCTGAACTTACCCCCTCTAATTCTAAGGCTGTGTCTACGGGTCCTAGTCTCCTCACCTAACGGAAACAATTTCCTAGTGTCCACCCTTTCCAAGCCATGTATTATCTTGTACGTCTCTATTAAGTCTCCCCTTAATCTTCTAAACTCCAATGAATACAATCCCAGGATCCTCAGCCGTTCCTCATATGTTAGACCTACCGTTCCAGGGATCATCCGTGTGAATCTCCGCTGGACACGTTCCAGTGCCAGTATGTCCTTCCTGAGGTGTGGGGACCAAAACTGACACAGTACTCCAAATGGGGCCTAACCAGAGCTTTATAAAGTCTCAGTAGCACAATGGTGTTTTTATATTCCAACCCTCTTGAGATAAGTGACAACATTGCATTCGCTTTCTTAATCACAGACTCAACCTGCATGTTGACCTTTAGAGAATCCTCGACTAGCATTCGCAGATCCCTTTGTACTTTGGCTTTACGAATTTTCTCACCGTTTAGAAAGTAGTCTGTGCTTTTATTCTTTTTGCCAAAGTGCAAGACCTCGCATTTGTTCACGTTGAATTCCATCAGCCATTTCCTGGACCACTCTCCCAAACTGTCTAGATCCTTCTGCAGCCTCCCCACTTCCTCAGTACTACTTGCCTGTCCACCTATCTTCATATCATCAGCAAACTTCGCTAGAATGCCCCCAATCCCTTCATCCAGATCATTAATATATAATGTGAACAGCTATGCCCCCAACACTGAACCCTGCGGGACACCGCTCATCACCCCGACTGCCATTCTGAAAAAGAATCTTTTATCCCAACTCTCTGCCTTCTGTCAGACAGACAATCCTCAATCCATCCCAGTAGCTCACCTCGAACACCATGGGCCCTCACCTTGCTCAGCAGCCTCCCGTGTGGCACCTTATCAAAGGCCTTTTGGAAGTCTAGATAGACCACATCCACTGGGTTTCCCTGGTCTAACCTACTTGTCACCTCTTCAAAGAATACCAACAGGTTTGTCAGGCATGCCCTCCCCTTAGTAAATCCATGTTGACTTGTTCTAATCAGACTCTGCTCTTCTAAGAATTTAGAAACCTCATCCTTAATGATGGAAACTAGAATTTTACCAACAACCGAGGTTAGGCTAATTGGCCTATAATTTTCCATCTTTTGTCTTGATCCTTTCTTGAACAATGGGGTTACAACCACGATCTTACAATCATCTGGGACTTTCCGTGACTCCAGTGAGTCCTCTGGAGATCTCTCCTACATAACTTCCCACGTCATACTCCCTCAAACCCAAAAAAACCCACTTCTAATTCCTTCCTAAAAGGGGAAGGTAATAGCCTAGTGATTTTATCGCTAGACTATTAATTCAGACACCCAGGAAATGTCCTAGGGGCCCGATTTCAAATCTCATCATGGCAGATGGTGAAATCTGAATTTAATGAAAAATCTGGAGTTAAGGGTCTAATGATGAACGTGACACCATTGCTGATTGTTGGAATAACCCACCTGGGTCACTAATGTCTTTGGGGTGGCTCAGTGGTTAGCACTGGTGCATCACAGCACCAGAGACCTGGGTTCAATTCCAGTTCTTAGGTGACTGCCTGTGTGGAGTTTGCACATCCTCCCTGTGTCTGCATGGGTTTCCTCTGCATGCTCTGGTGAATTGGCTACGCTAAATTACCTGTAGGTTAGGTGCATTAGTCATGGGTAAATATAGAGGAGGAGGAATGGGTCTGGGTGTGGATTGTTCTTTGGAGGGTCGGTGTAGACTTATTGGGCTGAAGGGCCTGTTTCCACACTGTAGGGATTCTATCATTCAAAATCGACAAATAGGACTGCCTTGGCAGATCCATTTCAGCCTGTTTCATTCCCACACTAAATTTGTTTCCCATTTTGACTTACATTTTTCTTAAAAATACATATGTAAGAGAAACTGTTTGATCATTGTTCTCGTAACAACAATATATCAATTCTGCCTGTCCCGTTAATGGCTAACCTCTGAAAAACAATTAGACAATTCCCTACTGTTTACAAATTTTGGACAGTAATTAAATTTTTTCAAGGCATGTATAGTCCTGTGGCTTGTCTCTGGATTTTAACCAAATGCTGCTCTACAATTCACACACGTGTCCCAAGACAGAGAGATGTCCTTCAAATCTGCTAACTACGTTTCGCAGGTTGTGGTTGGATTCTGCTGTGCTCACTCACGTTGTGTAAAGAAATCAACGCCAAAGTACCTTCATTAGCATGCTGTTCTTTTCAATGCCTTTACTGTATTTAAATCTAACTATCAGTCACATTGGGTACTTTTTACATGCTGTGTTTGTGCTATTTAGTCGGTTGTTAGTCATCTGCTTCAGCCACTTTTGGAGCAAACTCCGAACTCAAGGTGTAAAATACTGATGAGTGTTAATTGGCAATTATCTGCTGAGTAACAAGTTAATCAACTTTGTGCAGCTCCAAATGAAAGTGTATCCAAATAAATTAAGCCCAGCTGTCTGTCATTCTAGTTTGTCCAATTTAGATAAACTCTAATCCCTTGACCTATTTAGTTATTGCATTGAAGGTGCTGACCTCAATTCAACAATTTGAAGTTAATGTTTTCTCCAGTATTAAAAGTAACTGATCATACACATCTTTAATGATTCTCCTTTTTTTGCAGGAATGAAGAAAATAATATTTGACTTGACACATAAAATATTATGGGTGCTGACAATCTGAAATAAAACAAGAAGTATTGGAGAAACACAGCAGATTCAGATTTATGGTCATATATATACACAGATAGTGAAAAGTGCTTATTGCATGTTGCCACGCTCCAGCACCATCTTGAAACACTGAATGTAATGCAAGATATTACTGCGATAGAGTTGATGTTGGACTGGGGTGGACCAAGTTAAAAATCACACAACACCAGGTTATAGTCTAACAGGTTTATTTGGAAGTACTAGCTTTTGGAGTGCTGCTCCTTCATCAGGTGGTTGCTCTGCAAGCTAGTGCTCCCAAATAAACCCTTTTGGACTATAACCTGGTGTTGTGTTGTGATTTTTACCTTTGCAATAGAGTTCATCTTTTACACTTCTTCTTGTTCCTCCTCCAGGTACTGTTTGACATTGACTGGGATCTCTGTAATAGTTTCCAGGATCTCAGCTACAGGCCCATCTCCACCACTACCCAAAATGCAATATCTCAGCTGGATCCATCGGCTTGGTCTCATATCTCCTGTTTCCGTTCTGACACTCCTCCAGATATGGCTATTGGTCACTGGGGTTCTCACTTCAGTTTCCTCTACTGCTGATGCTGCACTGTGCCTGACCTCTGTGCCTGACCCAGAGCTGGCTGGGCGTCTGGTTTCTGCACAGGGGCTGGTGTCGAGGTGTCCAAGCTGGAGCCTGGGCCCAAGAGTCATTGAACCCATGGAAAACTGTGGAAAGGTGTGGATTCTGTCATCTCTGCAGCACAGTGCCATCTCCAGGGTGACCAGGAGCAGCCGAGCCTGGATGCATGTGCCAAATGCTGCTGACTCTGCTGCTATAATTTTGAAGAAAAGATCTGCTGTTTGAGGGGCTTGCTTTGGGTGAAAGGGTGAAAACAGGCACTAAATAGATGCTGTGTTAACTTGCCTGCTTGGAAGATTTGATTCTGATAAAACTTTGATTTTACTTGCTGATTAACGTTAAGTTGAATGTGGCTGAAGGTACAAAACTAAACACACTGAATGTTTATAACACAAGCGCTGGCTGAACACAATTTTCGTCGAGCAACCTATGTGGGCTCCAGATATCCAGTTTCCCTGGAAGTGTGGGGCTCGCTAGTTTATAGCTGTTAAGCCATTGCAGGATGACTTAGGAACTTGCAGGCTTGTCTGTTTTTTCTTCAAAGAATACACAACAAAAAGGATTAAAAATTTACTGTAACACTAACCTAGGTGTGTTATGGGCTGAAGTCCAGTGTGTGGATTAAAGTGGGATTAGGACCTCAGCTTTAAGAACAGACATTTAAGCACCCCTGCATCGTAGCTATAACAAAGGAATGCTTATTTTCTAACTTTGAATTCATTCACTGTAGAAAGGAATCAGTGCAATGGAAATTCCACCAACCTGCAAATCCAAGAATCTCTAAATCGACCACTCAATTACCAATGCTCTTGGTGTCATTCAATAAAAGCTGCAACAGCTGATATGTTCCACTCCCCTACCCCGCCTTTACTAATCAAGAACCTGTCTACCGCTGTCTTAAATACAATCAATGTCTTGGCCTCCACAGCCACTTAGGGTGGCAATGAATTCCACAGATTTGCCATCCTTTGGCTGAAGAAATTCCTCCTCATCTCAATTCAGAAGGATCGTCCCTTCATTCTGAGGCTGTGCCCTCAGGTCCTAGTCTCTCCTACTCGTGGAAGCATCTTCCCCATAATCTGCCGTATCCAGGCCTCTCAGTATTCTGAATCACAAAGAAACATCAATGAACAAACCCTGCAAGTTTATGAACAATGCACTGAGAAAGTGAGGCGGTACAGTGGCTCAGTGGTTAGCACTGCTGCCTCACATCTGGGTTCAATTCCGCCTCGGACAACTGTCTGTGCGTAGTTTGCACATTTTCCCCGTGTCTATGTGGGTTTCCCCTAGGTGCTCTGGTTTTCTCCCACAGTCCAAAGATGTGTAGGTCAGGTGAATTGGCCATGCTAAATTGCCTGTGGTGTTAGGTGGATTAGTCAGGGGTAAATATAGGAGGGGTGGCTTTCTCTTCAGAGGGTCGGTGTGGACTTGTTGGGCCGAAGGGCCTGTTTCCAGACTGTAGGGAATCTAATCAAGCAATAGGTTAATGTTTGTCCTTATTCTTACCCAGTGTTTTCCATGTGAGAGGGGCAATAGATCTTTCAGAATAACTTTTTCTTTCGACTTTAAAACTGGGAATCTGATGGTTGACAGAACAGAGCGGCAAGTTAGAAAATACCAGTGTGAAAATCCAAGTAAGTCTTTTCTAATATTGAGTTTCAATTCCCTCTACTGAGTCCCTTTACTGTTGTATCATTATTACATCGACAGACTTCATAGTTTATTTTGCAATATAAGACAAGAATGACTTGTATTTATATACATCAGGGGCAAGGCAGCATAGTAATTATGTTTTTCCACGAATAAGCCAAAGACCTGGACAAATGAACAGGTGACATGAGTTCATATCGCACCATGATGACTGGGGAAATGAAATTCAGTTACTTAAATAAATGTAGTACATAAAAATTTAATGTCAGTTAACTGTGACCATGAAACAATACGTTTATTGTTAAAACTCCCATTTCATGAAAGTCTTTAAGGGAAGGAAATTCCCCATCCTTACCCAGCCTCAGCATGACTCTATACCCACAGCAATGTAGTTGATCTTAAGTTGTCCTGTGTAAAGACTAAGCAAGCCCCAATTCTTTAAAACTGCTCTGAAAAGAAACATAAGTTCAAAACTGAACGAGTCAATTGAATTTGCTGAGTTGGACATGACAAAGACACCGAGGCCAGACAACAGACTAAGTCATCTTCACTAGTACTAAGCTCCTTTTCCAATATTAGGAAGTTGTCTCACAGACCAGTTATGCAACTTCCTGACACTGTCATGCTCAAAGAATTGTACATTTTAGTCGCCATCCCAACACTACCATCCACATTCCTGGATATACTCACTGGAACTGACAGGACACAGCAACCAGACAGTGACAACAGCAGTTTAGAGTTAACGGGAAGGGGTTGGAAGCCTTTAACATTGACTTCAACCTGCATAAAATCACCCAGCATCAAATCAAGTGGGAGCAGAGAAGGCTTCTGCTGATTACTACCTATGCTCTCCCCCCTCCATTAACTACCGAATGAGTTCTCCTCCATGCTGAACACCATTGGAAGAAGTATTTAAACCAGCAAGAGCAGACAACTTAATCTGGAAGGGGCTTTCAGTGTCCGTCAGCAAGAGTATCTTACTGGTACCATGTCTAAATAAGTTAGCTTTGTTCAAATGGTGTTTTTTTTTGTTATTATTTCAAGGAGTGTAGCTGTCGCTGGGTAGGTCAACATTTATTGTCCATCCTTAAATGAAAATTAAGATTAACCAACTAGTCTGAGCCTGTGAAACAATCATCTCTTCATGAAAAATCTATTCAATATCCATCTCACCCACCTATTTGGCCCTGACCACATTAATAGAAGTGAGCATCAAATACCTTGTGAAGATGATCTTCTGACACTTCCATTATAATGTGGGACTATAATATGCTGAATGGAAAGATTTATCACCTCAAAACTGGACAACTGATAAAGTCCTACATTGCAGAGGTTGGGTCCCACCTCTTAGATACTTCGTCCTATTTCCCCTGAACCATGACCCCTCACTCCCAATAACCCCCACAGCCCCACGGCACCTTCCCCTCCAACCACCAAAGGTGTAAAATCTGCCCAATTACCTCCTCCCTCTTCAGTATCCAAACATATCTTCCAAGTAGCACTTTACCTACACTTCATACAACCTAGTCTACTGCTTTCGCTGCTCATAATGTGGTCTCCTCTGCGTCGGGGAAACAAAGTGTAGACTGGGTGACTAC
Source organism: Chiloscyllium punctatum (assembly GCF_047496795.1). Lineage (NCBI taxonomy): Eukaryota > Metazoa > Chordata > Chondrichthyes > Orectolobiformes > Hemiscylliidae > Chiloscyllium > Chiloscyllium punctatum. The sequence continues at coordinate 27,915,569 of NC_092742.1, forward strand.
TTTGCAGAACATGTCTTGCCTGAAAAATGGACCTTGAGCATCCAGTTGCCTGCCACTTTAACACCACTCTGTTCCCTGGCCAGCATCTCAATCTCAGGCTTGCTGCAGTGCTGCAGTGAAGCTCAGCACAAGCTAGAAGAAATAATTCCTCATCCTTCACTTCGGGACCCTTCAACTCTCCAGACTCAATATAAAGTTCAATAATTTTAAGGCCTGAACTCCCCCATGTCCTAACCCCCTACCACAGGCATCAGGCCTTGTTATCACACAGCCTGCTATGATATACCACCTGATGTTAGACACTAACTGTCTCCATTAATAGCTATTTACCTCCCAGCTGGATCATTATCCAATCTTTTGTCTGTCCAACTGCTCTTCTCTCTCTTTGGGCTCTACCCTCACCTAATATTTACTCCTTACACCCTCCGTCCACCCTATCTTCTGCATAAAAGCCGACACTTTCCAGCTACCATCAGTTCTGAGGACGGGTCACTCACCCTGAAACATTAACTCTGATTTCCCTTCACAGATGCTGCCAGACCTGCTGAGCTTTTCCAGCAACTTCTGTTTTTGTTTCTGATTTACAGAAATCACAGTTGTTTTGGTTTTTAGATGGATACAGTGATATCAGCTGTCAGCACCAGAAGAATTGTACTCCACATCAAATGGTAATACCAAGGTGCAGCATACACCTCACTCCATCATTTCCTTCAAAAGGAAATCAACAGTAGTTCAATGAGGAACACTGGAGATCATTGCTGCATCTTTGGTGATGATCTTTATGTCCTCACTGTGCACTGGAGTAGTGCCAGATAATGGGAGGGTGGCAAATGTTATTCCCTTGTTCAAAAAAGGGAATAGGGATAACCTGGGAATTACAGGTCAGTCAGTCTTAAGTCAGTGGTGGACAAATTATTGGAGAGGATTCTGAGAATGGCATTCATGATTACTTGGAAAATCATAGTTTGATTAGAGATAGTCAGCATGGCTTTGTGAGGGGCAGGTCATGCCTCACCAACCTTATTGAATTCTTTGAGGATGTGATAAAACACATTAATGAAGGTAGAGCAGTGGATGTGGTGTACCTGGATTTTAACAAGGCATTTGATAACATTTCCCATGGTAGGTTCATTCAGAAAGTAAGGAGGCATGGGATATAGACCTGCCTGTCTGGATACAGAATTGGCTGGCCCATAGAAGACAAAGGGTGGTAGTTGATGGAAAGTATTCAGCCTGGAGCTTGGTGACCAGTGGTGTTCTGCAGGGATCTGTTCTGGGAACTCTGCTCTTTGTGACTTTTATAAATGACTTACATGAAGAAGTGGAAGTGTGGGATTGTAAATTTGCCAATGACACAAAGGTTGGTGGAGTGGTGCAGTGTGGAGGGCTGTTGTAGGTTGCAACAGGACATTGACAGGATGCAGAGCTGGGCTGATAAGTGGCAGATGCAGTTCAACCTGAATAAGTATGAAGTGATTTATTTTAGACGGTCGAATTTGAATGCAGATTACAGGATCAAAGGCAGGATTCTTGGCAGTGCGGGGGAAGAGAGGGATCTTGGGGTCTACGTCCATAGATGCCTCAAAGTTGCCAAGTTGATAGGGTTGTTAAGAAGGTATGTGGGGTGTGTTGTCTTTCATTAGTAGGGAGATTGAGTTTTAAGAGCCATGAGGCTATGTTGCAGCTCTACAGAGCACTGGTTAGACCACACTTGGAGCATTGTGTTCAGTTCTGGATGCCTCATTATAGGAAATATTTGGATGCATTAGAGAAGCTTTCCAGGAGATTTACTAGGATGCTGCCTGGACTGGAGGACATTTCTTATGAGAGAAGGTTGAGGGAGCTAGGGCTTACCTCACTGGAGCGAAGAAGGATGAGAGGTGACTTGATAGAGGTGTATAAGATGCTGAGAGGCATAGATAGTGTGAATAGTTGGAGACTTTTTGCCAGGGCAGAAATGGCTATCACAAGGGGGCATAATTTTAAGGCATTTGGGGAAAGGTTTCGGGGAGATGACAGAGGTAGGTTCTTTACACAGAGAGTGGTGGGTATGTGGAATGCACTGCCAGCAATGGTAGTAGAGTCAGATTCATTAAGGACATTTATGTGACTTTTGGATAGGCACAGGGATGATAGTAAAATGAAGGGCATGGAGGTTAGTTTGACCTTAGAGTAGGATATAAGGTCTGCACAACATCAAAGGGGCTGTATTGTACTGTGCTGTATTGTTCTATGTTCTAAGTCAGAAGCAACGTCAATAATATTAAAAATGGGGAGGCTCTAACACAACACTGTGTGAATTTTAAACTGCATTCCATATAGATCAAGCTAAGTGACCCCACATTCAACAGTTCAGATGAATGCTCTGCAACCCTGCCACATCCAGATGTGAATGATCTTGAACAATTAAAGAATGGGCCAGAGGAGGAGGTTCGATGTATATCTGTAACCTCGGCAAATGTGTGTCTGTGTGTTGATGGGTGGGGGTAGAAGACCCAATGCATTAGTGCAAGCAACTGGATTAGAGATTTGCAATCATCATCAGCCAGATATGCCAAGTAGAAGATCTATCTTGACCTCCTCCTGAGATCCCCAGCATCTAGTGGTAGGTATAGGACAGATGTTAGGGGTAGGTTCTTTACTCAGCGAGTCGTGAGTTCATGGAATGCCCTGCCAGTAGCAGTGGTGGACTCTCCCCCTTTATGGGCATTTAAGCGGGCATTGGATAGGCATATGGAGGATAGTGGGCTAGTGTAGGTTAGGTGGGCTTGGATCAGCGCAACATCGAGGGCCAAAGGGCCTGTACTGCGCTGTATTCTTCTATGTTCTATGTTCTATGTTCTATCATATAGTCAGTCTTCAGTCAACATAGCATCAGAGTTACCATTGTCCTAAAACTCAACTGGACTAGTAACACAAATACTGTGGTTACAGATCAGGGGCTCAATGTCCTGCTGCACATGACCCAGTTCCGGACTGTTCACGTGTATCAAGGTACAAGCCAGAAGGTAATACTCTCCATACCCGAATGAGCACAGCTCAAAAAATACTCCAGGACAGCATGTGTGGATATGGTGGCAAGATCAGGACTTATTGCACTGAGAAGATTCTAGTAAATGGCTCCATAAAACACTGCAGTAGTTTCGATGATGTTAATACCACAAAGCTGTTAGATAGGGAGTCCTTGGACTTCAACACAGAGATAATAAAGGAAGGCTGATTTATTTTCAAGTTATGCTGGTATGCAACTTGAGGAGGATGCAGATATTCTCTTGTTTCTGTTACCCACATGAGTCAAAGCAACGAAGGGTAACAAATCGATCATTTTAATCATTCACTCCCTCCACTACCAGTGTTGCAGTGTGTATTATGCACAAGATGCACTGAACAATCTTACAAGGTTTCGGCAATTCTGAAACCCACCACCTCAATATCTAGGAAGAGCAGTGTTAAATTCCTTGGGACTCACTGCCTAACAGCATTGCAGAAGTATTTTCACCATAGTAACTGCAATAGTTCAAGAAGAAAGTTTACCACGACCTTCTCAAGGGGAATTAATAATGATCTCTCCACAGCCTGTGACTGAATAAGGTAAAGGAATGTTCATGACCGTAAAATGTTGAGCCAATGAGCTATTTTGAAGTGTAATTACTGTGAAATCTAGAAAATGTGGTAGTCCATTTGCACACAGCAAGATACCATTAAAAGTAACGAGATGAATCACAAGTTAATGTCTTCTACTGAGGTTGGTTAAGGGTTAATCATTGGATGAGACTTCCTTGGAGAGCAGGCCCTTTGAAAATGTTATGGCACCTTTCAGTGGAAATGAAACTTTGTTTTAATGTTTCATCTAAAACATGGCAACTCCTACAGTGCACCACTAAACTGTCAGCCTCAAATACAGGCTGCTGGAGTGGTCTTAAGTCCACAACTTTCTGACCCAAAGGCCAGACCAGCAGAACTGAGGTTGAGAGGGTCAAGTTCCTGGGAGTGACAATAACCGAAAAACCGTCCTGGACCCCAATGTAGATGCGATGGTCAAGAAGGAAAAACAACGCCTCTTCTTCCTCAGGCAGCTTAGGAAATTCAGAATGTCCATAAGGACCCTCACCAACTTTTACAGATGCACCATTGAAAGCATTCTATCAGGATGCATAACAGCCTGGTGTGACAACTGCTCTGCCCAGGTCCATAAGAAGCTACACAAGGTTGTGTGTACAGCTCAGACCATCACAAAAGCCAATCTCCCATCCACGGACTCTATTTACACTTCTTGTTGCCGTGGAAAGCCTGCCAACATCAACAAAGACCCCTCCCATCCCAGTAATGCTCTCCTACAACCTCTTCCATCAGACAGAAGGTACAGAAGCTCAAGCACACACAACAACAGGTTCAAGAACAGCTTCTTCCTTGCTGTTGAATGAACTTCAAATAATATTGATCTTGCTAATGTTAATCTTGCTTTGCGCGCCTCCTGTTCAGCCATAACCTTGTATGCCTCAGTCTGTCTAAGCACCCTAAGCATCTGTATACCCTTGTTTGCTATGATCTGCCTGTGCTGCTTGCAAGACAAAGCTTTTCACTGTACCCAGGTACATGTGACCACAATAAGTCAAATCAAATCAAATCAAAAGTCAGATGACCCATAATAGATGCTAAATGATACAATGATTTATCTGAGAGTATATTAAAAAGGAAAGGTGCCTTTTCTTAGTACTGTTTTCAACAATGTTGCATCATTCATGGTGGTACTCTCTTTGCATCCTGTTAACACCAAAGATGTTTTGAGATCTTTGACAATCCATTAAGTGATGCAGATCCCCGGCATGAAACTCATTAGTGCCAGGTGCATGCAGACAACTGCAAGTTTATAATTCTATTTGAATAGTGACTTTTTATAGCTTACAGGGAGCAACAGATATTTCCAATTTACAGGTGCAATGGAAACCTGTTACTGGAAGTTGACCGAAGACACTTTGTTGATTGGGATGAGGGCTGGATTTTATCAAATCATCCATTCGTAATGATTCAGTCACCTTGGTACCAAACAATGCATTTTCCAAATGTTCAAGCATTATGCTTCAAAAAAGTTCAGTATTTAAGGCTAAAAATTGATTTATCCAACCATTTGGTCTAAAAACGATGGAATTCTAATAGCCTTGTAGTCAGGTCTTAAACATAGAACACAGAACAATACAGCACAGAATTGGCCCTTCGGCCCTCGATGTTGCACCGACCTGTGAAGTAATCTAAGCCCATCCCCCTACACTATCCCATCATCATCTATGTGCTTATCCAAGGATTGTTTAAATCTCCCTAATGTGGCTGAGTTAACTACATTGGCAGGTAGGGCATTCCACACCCTTACCACTCTCTGAGTAAAGAACCTGCCTCTGACATCTGTCTTAAATCTATCACCCCTCAATTTGTAGTTATGCCCCCTCGTACAAGCTGATGTCATCATCCTATTTAAAGACTTTCCAATCATCTAGTATCAAATCTCCTCTTTGCCTTCTCCATTCCAATGACCAGGCAACATCCTGGTAAATTACCTCTGCACCTTTTCCAATGCTTCCATATCCTTCATGTATTGAGGCAATGAGAACTGGACATAATATACCAGGTGCGGCCGCATTAGCATTTTGTATAGTTCCAGCATGACATTACGGCTCCAGAACTTAATCTCTCTACTGATAAAACCTAACACACCGTATGCCTTCTTAACAGCACTATCAACCTGGGTGGCAACGTTCAGGGATCTATGTATATGGACTCCAAGATCCCTCTGCACAGCCAAACTACCAAGAATCTTTCCATTGACCGAATACTCTGCCTTCCTGTTATTCTTCCCAAAGTGAATCACCTCATATTTATCTGCACTGAGCTCCATTTGCCACCTCTCAGCCCAATTCTGCAGTTTATCCAAGTCCCTCTGCAACCTGCAACATTCTTCCACACTGTCCACTACTCCACTGACTTTAGTGTCAGCTGCAAACTTACTAACACATCTACTGATGCCTGCATCTAAGTCATTTATAAAAATGACAAACAGCAGTGGTCCCAAAACAGATCCTTATGACACACCACTAGTAACCGGACTCCAGGCTGAATATTTTCCATCAATTACCACTCGCTGCCTTCTTACAGAAAGCCAGTTTCTAATCCAAACTGCTAAATCACCCTCAATCTCATACCTCTGCATTTTCTCCAACAGCGTTACATGTGGAACCTTATTAAAGGCTTTACTGAAGTCCATGTACACCACGTCAACTGCCCTCCCCTCATCCACATGTTTGGTCACCTTCTCAAATAACTCAATGAGGTTTGTGAGACATGACCTTCCCTTGACAAAACCATGTTGACTATCTGCAATAAAATTGTTGCTTGCTAGATGATGAGAAATCCTATCCCTTATAATCCTTTCCAAAACTTTTCCTATAACAGACGTAAGGCTCACTGGTCTATAATTACCTAGGTCATCTCTACTGCCCTTCTTGAACAAGGACGCAACATTTGCAATCCTCCAGTCCTCTGGTACTAAACCTGGAGACAATGACAATTCAGAGATCAAAGCCAAAGGCTCCAACACCTCCTTCCTAGCTTTCCAGAGAAACCTCGGATAAATCCCATCCGGCCCAGGGGACTTGTCTACTTTCATACCTTCTAGAATTGATAATACCTCTTCCTTACTAACCTCAATCCTTTCTAGTCTACTATCTCGTATCTCCTTCTTCTCCTCTACAATATTCTCCTTTGCCTGAGTGAAAATCGATGAGAAATATTTATTCAGCACCTCTCCGATCTCCACAGGGTCCACGCACATCTTCCCACTTCTGTCTTTGACTGGTCACCTTCCTAACGTGGTCATCCTTGTATTCCTTACAAACATATAGAAAGCTTTAGGGTTCTCCTTTATTCTAACTGCTAATGACTGCTCGTGTCCTCTCTTTGCCCTCTTAACTCTCTCTTTAAATCCTTCTTAGCTGATCTGTAACTCTCCATCACCTCACCTGAACCATCTCATCTCATCATTATATAAGCCTCCTTCTTCCACTTAACAAGAGATGCAATATCTTAAACCACGGTTTCGTAACCATAGCACCTCTTCCCTGCCTGACAGGGTCATACCTATCAAGGACACGCAATATCTATTCCTTAAACTAGCTCCACATTTTGATTGTCCCCATCCCCTGCATTTTGCTACCCCATTCTATGCATCCTAAGTCTTCCCTAATCGCATTATAATTGCCCTTGCCCCATCGATAACTCTTGCCCTGTGGCATGTACCTATCCCTTTCCATCGCTAAACTAAACATAACTGAATTATGGTCACTCTCTCCAAAGTGCTCACCTACCACTAAATCAAACACCAGGCCTGGTTCATTACGAAGCACCAGATCCAGTGTGGCCTCCCCTCTTGTCAGCCCTTTGACATACTGCGTCAGGAAACTCTCCTGCACAAATTGGACAAAAACTGATTCATCCAATGTACTAGCGTTATAGCATTTCCAGTTAATGTTGGGAAAGTTAAAGTCCCCCATAATGGCCACCATGTTCCTTTCACTCCTGTCCAGAATCATTTTGCCGATCCTCTCCTCCACATCCCTGAAACTCTGTGGAGGCTTATAAAAATCTCCCAGCAGTGTGACCTCTCCTCTATTCTGTTCCTAACTTCAGCCCACACTATCTCAGTAGACAAGTCCTCGTCAAAAATTCTTTCAGCCACCGTTATACTGTCCTTGACTAACAAGGCCACACCTCCCCCTCTTCCACCACCACCTTCCCTGTTCAGAATGAAAAATTTAAACCCTGGAATCTGCAGCAATCATTCCTCACCCTGCTCTATTCATGTCTTTGAAATGGCCACAATATCAAAGTCTCAGGTACCTATCCACGCTGCAACCTCACCTACCTTATTTTGAGTACTTCTGGCATTGAAGTAAACACACTTCATTCCAGCTTGCTGTCTGCCAGCACATTCCTGTGACCAAGAAATCCTGTCCATGCCCTCCCTACTCTCATCCACCTGTGTGCTGGAACTACACCTGAGCTTCCCATCCCCTGCTGAGCTAATTCAAATCAACCCAAATAGCACAAGCAAATTTCCCACGCAGAATATTGGTACCCCTCTGGTTCATGTGAAGACCGTTCTGTTTGTAGAGGTCCCACCTTCTCTAGAATGAGCCCAATTAACCACGTATCTGAAACCCTCCCTCCTGCATCAACCCTGCAGCCACTTGTTCAACTGATATCTCTCCCTATTCCTTGCCTTGCTGTCACATGGCATTTGTAACAAACCAGATTTAATGACTCTGTTTGTTCTAGTTCTCAGCTTCCACACTAACTCCCTGAAATCCTGCCTTACCTCCCTATCCCTCTTTCTACCTATGCTGCTGGTACCTATGTGGACCACAACTTGGGGCTGGTCACCTTCTCCCTTCAGGACCCCAAAGACACGAACCGAGACATCATGGACCCTGGCACCTGGGAGGCAACACACCAACCGCGAGTCTTGTTCATTCTCACAAACCTTCTATCTGACCCTCTAACCATTGAGTCCACTCTAACAATTGAAAACTCTGTCAGTTATATTTTTGGTCAGGAAGGATTCAGTCTAATGCCAATGTGTTGGTCTCCCTGTATCCACCTGCTAATCTTTTGATGCCCTTCATCATTTTAAGAGTTTTCAGTTTCTTGATGCTAACAATTTCCTCTTGATCATGGTTGTCCAATCTTCATTTCCATACCTTATCAGTACGATATGACAGCTCTCTGTTTTTGTCCCCCAGTGAAGTTTTAGTTTTAATCTAGCACTGTACTCCTTTGCCTGTTTGGCTTGTCTCTCACTGGACAACTTTTCAATGAACTCACTTCATGTCATTCAAGTAGAAGATGTTACCATGGGTAAACTCATTGTTTAGAGTAGAGTGGTGCTGGAAAAGGACGGCAGATCAGTCAGCATCTGAGGAGCAGGAAAATTGACGTTTTGGGCAAAAGCCCTTCATCAGGAATAGAGGCAGGAAGCCTCCAGGGTGGAGAGATAAATGAGAGGAGGGTGGAGGTGGGGAGAAAGTAGCATAGAGTACAATAGGTGAATGGAGGTGGGGATGGAGGTGATAGGTCAGAGAGAAGGGTGGGGGAAGCTAGCAAAGAGTACAATGGGTGATTGGGGGAGGGGATGAAGGTGATGGGTCAGGGAGGAGGGTGAAGTGGATAGGTGGAAAAGAAGATAAGCAGGTAGGACAAGTCATGGGGACAGTGCTGAGCTGGAAGTTTGGAACTGGGGTGAGGTGGGGGAAAGGAAATGAGGAAACTGGTGAAATCCACATTGATGCCCTGGGGTTGAAGTGTTCCATGGTGGAAGATGAGGTGTTCTTCCTCCAGGCATCGGGTGATGAGGGAGCGGCGGTGGAGGAGGCCCAGGACCTGCATGTCCTTGGCAGAGTGGGAGGGGAAGTTGGAATGTTGGGCCACAGGGCGGTGGGGTTGATTGGTGCAGGTGTCCCGGAGATGTTCTCTAAAGCGATCTGCAAGGAGGCATCCAGTCTCCCCAATGTAGAGGGGACTGCATCAGGAGCAACGGATACAATAAATGATATTGGTGGATGTGCAGGTGAAACTTTGATGGATGTGGAAGGCTCTTTTGGGGCCTTGGATGGAGGTGAGGGAGGAGGCGTGGTGGCAGGGGAGGGTGCCAGGAAGAGACGGTGGGTTGTTGGGGGGCATGGACCTGACCAGGTGGTCACGGAGGGAACGGTCTTTGCGGAAAGTGGAAATGGGTGGGGAGGGAAATAGATCTCTGATGATGGGGTCCGTTTGGAGGTGGCGGAAATGTCGTCGGATGATGTGGATTATGTGAAGGTTGGTAGGGTGGAAGGTGAGCACCAGGGGGGTTCTGTCCTTGTTATGGTTGAAGGGGTGGGGTTCCTCACTTTGCCTAACTTTTTGTATTAGAGATGTGGAACACTTCTTGTACTATTCCAATCAAGTCCCCTCAATGAATTCTGTCAGGTACATTGATGGGTATATTGGTGATTTTCTCCTTATTTCACCCTGAACTGGAAATTTTCATCACCTCCGACCCTAGCCGGATAGCATTCTACTTACTTGGTATCCCTCTTCCCATCTGGTATCTATCCTCCTGGTTTCCTAACCTCACACTCAGCACATGTACTTACCATTTGGCAGCAGTTGTCAAAGTGTCTGTCAAAGTTGTGGTTTACCTTCCCCCCCAGGCAGGTCTGCACAATGGAAGAGTGGAAGTAACAGTCAGCATTTCTCACGCCGTCCTAATCAGAATGTTCCATCGGAAATACAGAGCTCTCTCTTCTTGTAAAAACAAGAGTGCAATGACAATCAGTGGGATGTTCCCACTCCTCGAAGAATCCGGCCCAACATCTGTCACTTTCCACCTTATCACAGTAATTCCTTTTCATTCATTCTCCACCCTCCCCAATTTGATCTTTTTAAAGACTATGACATCTCCAATTTCTCCTGGTTCCGATGAAAGTTCGTCAAGCTGAACCATTAACTCTGTTTCCTCCTCCACCGATGCAGCCTGCTTGGATGAACATTCCCAGAATTTTCAATTTTAATTTCAGATTTCCTGCATCAAATGTATTTTACTTTGTTTAATATCATCCTGTTGTGCCAAATTCACACAGTTAGGTATGGATGGTTTGGTTACTTATTTAATTATGAATATGGAGCTCTAAGATACATTGTTATAAACTAACAGCTTTTGTGTTTTGTATTGCGGTAAAATAAACCTTGAACCAGTTTGAGCATATGTTCATAATAATTATCGAAATATGGATGGTACTTTTCAGCTCATGGAAAGGTTTTGATTGATTGCATTTCAACTTCTGTGTAGAGTTAGAAGTGCCAGTAACTGATCAGCATTTTAACTATCTCAAGGATATCAAAGGATCAAAAGAGTGTTCTATCGCTCGATGCTTTTAAGAAAATTCTCAAACTAGTTACATTCTACAGACTATATGACCTAAAACATGCCTAGTTATGAACGCACAATCGGTTGTGACAAGTCTGATTTACACCAGTTGAAGGGAATGTGTAGCAAATGTTATCGCTCCCTCTTCAAAGCATTAGTGCCTCACATTTTGAGGCTGTATAGGCCGGGAATAAAGCAAACAGATCTGTGATTGTGGCCATCTCCAAAGGTAGTTTCATGTGCAGAAAGGTTGATGCTGAACTTCAAAGAAAGAATCAGCTTGCCTTTATATACTGCCTTTCACAACTTCAACTCACTCCAAAGTTCTTCATAGCTAATTAAGTAGTTTTTTTGAAGTCTGGTTGACAGTGGTAATGTGAGAAACATAGCAGTCAATGTGTGGATAGCAGACTCCCACAAACAGCAATATGGTTGTGACCAAATCATTTGTTATAGTGCTGTTAGTTAAGTATTGGCCATGATATTAGGGGCAGGGGATTCCTCTGCTATTCCTCTAATAATGTCAGATTAAATTCCTCTTTTGTGTTTACCAGGATGAATAGAAAAGACATTAGATTAACATCTCATGAGAAAGATGGTGCTCAGCGACATGCTGTCTGATTACTGCCCGAAAGTGTCAGCACAAATCATGTGCTCCAGTCTCTGGCATGGGATTTGACTGTATAGCACTGAATCAGAGGTGAGAGTGCTACCAATGAGCCATAACGAACAACCTTCATGATTATAAAATAACATACAGCTTAATTATTTGAATTCTTCAATCAAATTGTTCAGAGACCAACAGCAAAGGATCTGGAGAGTCACTTAAATAAAATTTATTGTAGAAAGGCTTCAAATTCCTAGTTTTTGTAATTACACGGAGTCTTGTTTCTTTATCTAGATTGAAGGTTTGCCATACTTCCAGTTAAATAGTCAAGTACAACATCATTATTTTTCAATTATTGACTTTTTAAAATTTGGAGCTCTTCCAAGTTTTAGCACTGCATTCTCATGAAATCTCTTGCTCTGAGACCACACAAGTACTATCTCTGACCATAACCTACAACTGCTTCACTCTCTGAGATGTACAATCTATTTAGAGGTCTGGCATTTGTCTGGATATTCACTTTGCACTGAACACAATGAGCACAACAGTTTAACTGATGGCTTCAAAGTCAATTAGCAGTGGTTATAGTTGACCTGAATTCTCTCTCCCCTTTTCATCTGTGATTTCCATAAATCCTATATCACCACGGTAAGTTAGAATTGATTGATAGCTATCAATAATTGATTTATTTCTGCACCTTTGTACTTGCATAACATCACATAACCACAGCCAGTCAGGCAGCATCCGAGGAGCAGGAAAGTCAACGTTTCGAGCATGAGCTCTTCATCAGGAATGTGGGGAAGCCCATGGGGGCTGAGAGATAAATGGGAGGGAGTGGGCTGGGGGTAAGGTAACTAGGTAGCTTTTCTAGCGCCACACTTTTTTACTCTGATCTCCAGCCTCTACAATCCTCACTTTCTCCTTGTCGATCACATAACCACCAAACAGCCACCTTTAAACAGCCACCAAACCTCAAACAGATCATTGTTCGTAGCAAACTGCTGGGCTTTCAGGACAACACCATACAACTGTGACACTGTAGATCTACAAGACGTGTCAGCATGTCGACACAGATACCACCATTACGCGTGGGGACACCTCCCACCATGTAAGTGGCAGGTACTCATGGGACTCAGCCAACGTTGTCTACCTCCTATGCTGCAGGCAAGGATGCCCTAAGGAATGGTACATTGGCGAGACCAAACAGAGGCTACAGCAATGGATGAATGGACACCACTGAACAATCAGGTAGGTAAAAACAAGGACTGCAGATGCTGGAAACCAGAGTCTAGATTAGAGTGGTGCTGGAAAAGCACAGCAGGTCAGGCAGCATCCGAGGAGGAGGAAAATCAATGTTTCGGGCAAAAGCCCTGATGAATTGCTTTTGCCCGAAATGTCAATATTCCTGCTCCTCAGATGCTGCCTGACCTGCTGTGCTTTTCTAGCACCACTCTAATCTAGACCACTGAACAATCAACAGATGGTGAACACTTCAGCGGTCCGGGACATTTGACCTCGGACCTTCGGGTGACCGTCTTCCAAGGCAGACTTCGGGACAGACAACAACGCAAAGTGGCCAAGCAGAGGCTGATAGCCAAGTTCGGTACCCATGGGGATGGCCTCAACTGGGACCTTGGGTTCATGTCACACTACAGGTGACCCCATTGCACTATACACACATGCAGACACAGACGGACACACACACAGACACAGATGCACAGATAGACACACACACAGACGTGCTCACACACATGTTTGTGGGGTGAATTTGTACTTGCAGAATTACATTTTATTTTGCTCAAAAACTGCATGAATCTATGTAAGATTCTGTAAATCCATTTTTTAAAGATTAGAATCAGTCTGACCATTGTGCCATAGACAGCCTCACAGGGAATTAACACCTGGGTGGCACGGTGGCACAGTGGTTAGCATTGCTGCCTCACAGCGCCAGAGACCTGGGTTCAATTCCCATGTCAGGCCACTGACTATGTGGAGTTTCCACGTTCTCCCCGTGTCTGCTCCCCGGGCTTTCCTCCGGGTGCTCCGGTTTCCTCCCACAGTCCAAAGATGTGCAGGTCAGGTGAGTTTGCCATGCCAAATTGCCCGTAGTGTTAGGTAAGGGGTAAATGCATGGGTGGATTACGCTTCAGTGGGTCGGTATGGACTTGTTGGGCCGAAGGGCATGTTTCCACACTGTAATGTAATCTAAAAAAAAACCTTCAATACCTTATCTGGGCAAACATGACACCAATTGTTAAAGTGCACTTGAAAATGTAACTTTTAAAAATGTTTTGCGATTCACATATGAAAGAACTGAAACCAACATGGTCATTCTAAAAGATGAGAGACTTAATAAACAATCCAGGTCTTTTTCAATATATAATTTCAGATACATCAGACTGTAAACCTTTGATATAAATTCTGTGTCTTACAATCTTACACTCCACAATCACCTGATGAAGGAGCAGTGTTCCGAAAGCTAGTGCTTCCAAATAAACCTGTTGGACTAAAACCTGGTGTTGTGCGATTTTTAACTTTGTACACCCCAGTCCAACACCAGCGTCTCCAAATCACATGACTATAGGCTGTTTATTTAGGATTAATTTAAAACTAGTCATCTATTTGCCATATAGGATGGAGAACTGCAGGTGCAGACACTTAGATGTCCAACAAGCACAGAGTATCTTTGTCCCTTTTGAGGAACAAATGCCATTTTTCAGGTTCACGGGACTATTTTCTTTGGGCCTTTGTGCCCTCTCTTGTTCAGCGAAGGCACTTTGCTGATTAGCTCAAGATCTGAAGAGAACTGAGAAAAGAACACATCTGTTTGTGCTGCAATTGGAAGAAATCAAAATATCTGAATCCTGTATTATTTCAGCAAATGGGCAAAATTACAAACAGCCTTCAAATTGTTTGTACAAGTTCTCGGAAACCTTGAACTATTTTGAAGATTTCAACCACGCATGATGATAATTATATCTGTAATTCTGTGGAGATTTAAGGTAAAGTGCACATTGGTGCTTAATATGATTTCCCTTTTTGCTAACACCTGGTATAAACATAGTCAGGTAAGGTGGGAAGCAAAGGCAATTTCTGCAAAGAGCAAATCCAAGTATTTAAAAAATAATTAAAACTTGCTTAAAGTAAGAATTGTTCCTATGAGAAATTTCCTTTCTCACTGTAACTAATTGATCCCATGAATCATACATTACTGAAATTGCTTCCAATCCACAGGGTTTTATGTGGAAAGATCTGCAACACATAGCAACCTCCTTAAAGCTCAGTAAGAGAAAGAAATCTCTTAGTAATTCATTATGTTATACAGGTGATGGTGGACTTAATACCATTGCAGTCTGGGAATTAAAACAAGGATGAAAGTCTTGTTAGAGGAAGAGCTCAGCACAAAATTAGTCTCACGGTAATATCACAACAGCTGTTTCTACGCACCATTAAGGTATTTTCAAATGAAGCTGCTCAGTGCAGTGACTCATTCAAGATGGCAACTCCGTCAAGGTAGGCAATGTTCAAGCTCCTGGGCCCAGCCGTTCCACCTAGCTGCTTCTTCCCTTCTTTCCATCTTCTTTCTCTTTCTTTTTCTTCATCTTCTTCCTGTCGGCAGCAGATGTGGGGGTGACATCATGGAGGGAGGCAGCCGGAATGGAACTCTTGGTGAAGCCTGGTGTTGGAGCCAGGGACTCCAGGCATCAACAAAGTTGTGTTGGCTACAGAGCCAAGGATCCCTAGTTGCAGTAGGTCTGGAGGGGGGACTCCTGGTTATTGGCAAGGCAGTGGCAGCAGCTCCTGGTTGTGGTAGGCCTGAAGCCAGGGTCTCCTGGTTGTTGACAAGCCAATGTTGGCAGTGGAGCCGAGGGTTCCTGCGGTTGGCAAGTGCGGGTCCAACACGGGAGCTGGCTTTGGTAGCCTAGCAATGAAGAGATGGTGCCTGAAGAGTGGTGATTACGATGTTGGTGGGTCCCTGCCGATGCTAGCATGGGTGTCGTTGGTTGACCGGCTCAGGGCTTGGGACTCAGGACTCATGGCAGAGCGAAGATGGACTTTCTTTCAGCTTTGACTGGTGCTGGAGTGTGACAACAGTTGAAGCTTTTCACTGTATTTAAGTAATGTTCATTGTAGAGTACAAGTGACAACAAATCATCAATCATTCATTTATTTATGATTTGGGCTACTCTCAGTGAACTGACACTTTGTTTGGTTGGATTCATAATCCATCAATAAAAATACACCCATTCACATTGGCATCACAAAGAGTGAACCTGGTATCACTGCTACACTTGGCAGGTAAATAAATAGGAACATAATTGGTCAATGTTCCATAGTAATAATCAAATTTGATAATTTGCACCTGCAGCTCACATTACGGTAAATCAACCAGACTGAGAGTAGGGGGCCTGTCAGTAGAAATGGTAATTCTGGAAGAAACAATATTAAAAAGACAGGTAGGGATATTCTCTCTGACAATTATAATAGAAGTTCACTCAGTCTACATTATGGTGTCACACAGGAAAATAATGTTTTGTCATCACAACCACCCCACCACCCCCCCCACCCCATGTCGCAAAAGAAAGGGAAAATTGCACCGGCTCTTTGCTCTATATATTAGCAGTTATTAAGTGAAAATTCAGTACATAAGAGGAAAAAAAAATTTGCCTGCATCTGCTGAAAGGATTTACTCCTAAAGTCAAAGAGAAAATAGGATGTTTTGGATAGTGTTAGTTTTTAAAGGGTTAATCTTAAGTAGTCATTAAGAAATTGTTAAAACATCAACAATTGAAGGAAATGTTGGTCAGTGTGAGGATCTAACCATGTGTGCCAGATTCCCAAGTATCTGATCAGTGCAATTATTTTGGAGATGTAACAATTGCTTCACATTTCATTAAAAAAAGTGAATATTTCTGTCAAGATTTTACAAAGAAAACCTGAACAAAAGTTCAAATCTGTTATATCAAGCGAGTCATCAATAATTCGGCACATAGCTCCTCCACTGAGATAAATTTTTTATGAACCAGATGCCAAAAGAGTCAAGCAATGAGCAAAGGAAAGAATTATTTAAACAAGATAGTTTTTCCAAAAAACCACAAGCGCTGTCAAGACTCCCATGTTTGCTTGATGGTATTTCTCTGTCACAGAATTTGCACTGACATGATAGCAACCATCCAAAGATCAAAATTTCATGCAAATGTGATATCAGAGTTTGGATTCAAGCATGAATTAGATCATGTGAATTTGGTAATGAAATGAGATACAGATCACTTCCAGTTTGCAAGTAAACCAACCGAAATAATTAAAATAATTAAGAGTTATTAATAATGCATTTCCCAATTAAAGAAAGAAGTCAGTAGTGTGATCTATCATTATGATAACCATATCTAGAATACCATTCCATATATCCTGGGTTGAACCTGATGCAATAACCTCAATTAATGTCCACTGACTAATCAAGTGTCACATTTATTATATCAGCTACTGAAATAATAATTAGAAACTATTGTGACGATCTTGCACCTCAGCAATTCCTTATGTCATTGTGAAATCTAAGGTTTAATGTCCAGTCATCAGCAAGTACAATACATTTTGACAATTGTCAGCAAAGCTGTTAGGCAGGGAGCTTGCCCACGGGGACAGTCATTATAGGCATTCCTTCTCATACTGCACCAGACAATGTAGGTATTTGAATACCCAAAAAAGTCTGTGAAATGTGAAATTACATGACTGAAACTTGTTTATTGATATCATGAGATTGCTTGCAACCACTTACAGCATTCAAAGCATGAAGATGCTTTTATACTCGGGATAATTTTGTTTTTTTAAAGCATTCATCAGCTGAATACTGGTATCACTGGCAAGGGCAACTTTTATTGCCCATTCCCAATTGCCCTTGATGAGCTTTCTTCTTCAACGTTTTTGGCATTACAAGAATTATGTGTTTGCTGTGTTGGGTAATCGTTCCGATCAGGTTAATATTCATGCTACAATGACTTCATCCATTCCCATCTCACAAATGTCAAACAATGACTAGAGGAAATCTAACTATTGGCCTTTGATATTTAATGGTATTACCAATGTTTTATCCCTCACTATCTTAGGAGATCACCATTGACTATAAACCGTGTGGAACCAGCCATTTAAATACAGTTGCAGATCAGAGGCTAAGAATTCTGTGGCAACTAATTCATGTCCTGACTCCCCAAATCCTGTCCACCATCTACAAGACACAAGTGAAGAATGTGATGAAATACTTTCACCTTGCTTCAATAAGTGCGGTTCCAAAAACACTGATGTTGATAGTCGGGTGATACAGCTTATGGGAATGCCATTCCATGTCAAGTGAAGATGGTCAGTTTCTCTCTTGTTGGAGAAGGTTGGAAAATGCCTGACATTGTTTGATGTGAATGTTATTTTCCACTTATCAGCCCAAGTCTGGATGTTACTGAGGTTTAATTGCATTTGGTAACGTACTGTTTCAGTAACTGAGGAGTCACAAATGGTGCTGAACGTGATGCAATCATCAGTGAATATTTCCACCTCTGAATTTATGATGGATGCAAGGTCATTTGTGGTGTAGTTCAAGAATGTTGGGCTTAGCACACTTTAGCAGTGATGTCCTGGGACTGAAAGGATTGCCCTCTAATAATCAGAACTACATTCTTATGGGTAGGACTGCAAACAGTGAATGTTTTTCATTAACTGCAGTTTTGTTGGCCTTCCTTGGTGCCATGCTGCCTTGGAGTTCAGGCCAGTGAATCTCAATTTACCACTGGAGTTCTTTATTTCTAGCAATAATGGAATGAGATAATCAGTTCAGGAACTGAGACGCCATGACAGAGCTTTAAACTAAGTTTCAGTGACAGGGTTACTGCTTGTAAAATGCTGCTTGATAGCACTGTTGACAAATCTTCCCATTGTTTACTAGTGATCAAAGTAAAATAATGTGATGAAAATTAGCTGCGCTGCCATAGAGTCATAGAGGTGTATAGCATGGAAACAGACCCTTTGGTCCAACCCTTCCATGCCAACCAGATATCCCAACCCAATCTAGTCCCACCTGCCAGCACCCGGCCCATATCCCTCCAAACCCTTCCTATTCACATACCCATCCAAATGCCTCTGAAATGTTGCAATTGTACCAGCCTCCACCACATCCTCTGGCAGCTCATTCCATAGACGTACCACACTCTGTGTAAAAAAGTTGCCCCTTAGGTCTCTTTTATATCTTTCCCCTCTCACCCTAAACCAATGTCCTCTAGTTCTGGACTCCCCGACCCCAAGGGAAAGACTTTGTCTATTTACCCTATCCATGCCCCTCATAATTTTGTAAACCTCTATAAGGTCACCCCTCAGCCTCCGACGCTCCAGAGAAAACAGCCCCAGCCTGTTCAGCCTCTCCCTATAGCTCAAATCCTCCAACCCTGGCAACATCCTTGTAAATCCCACACTGTCAATTTTGTACATTACCTCTTTGATACCAGTGTTGTGGTCGAATTAGCTCAACATGGCTAAGGCAACTAACTCTGCTGCCTTCAGTGGTGTTGTCGGAGTACAATTTCATCTCTCTGAAGATATTGCTCACTATTTCCAGAATTTTCTATTTTAACTCCACCCAACACTACACTGAAGGACCATCTAGACTATATTCAACAATTTCCAGAGTGGGACTTGACCTGATGGCCTTCTGATTCATAGCCAAGAGAGATACTATTAAGCCAATGCTGCTAATATTGAAGAGAAAATGCAAGGTTTCTCCCCCAAGCATCATCACTGTGGGATTATGACTATTTATCTGTTATTAATTTATTGTGCACTGTTAATTTTAGGTAGATCATTAAATATGTGGTGTTGATGTTTTAGGTAAGAAAACTGTGCATATGTTTTATATAATCAAGTAGGCATTTGGCAGTTCTATTTGTTAAGAGTATGGTAGTTCTCACACTGGTACGATAACATTTTCCTTCAGAACAGAAAGCCCTTAACCAAAGAAATCATATTGAATCCAGAACATTAACTCTCATTCTCTCCAAGGATTGCTGCTAAGCCTACTGAGTTCCTCCAGGATTCAAGTGCTTCTGTTTTGGATTTCCAGCATCTGCCGTTCTTTGTTTTATCTCATTGGTTAATTCTTTTGCATGAAATAAGGAATTTGCACATTAATCTAACTGGCTCAAGAATTGCATCAGCAATTTATCATCGGGATTCCATATACAAATCAAATATTTCAAAATAATGACATTCAATTTGGTTACAGTCAGTTTGGCAGCTGACTACAAATTGAAATAAAAACATTACAATATTTTCCACTTGGATGTGCTAAAACATGTTGGAAACTGACAGTCATGTAATTAAATAGACTTGATTGATTACATTTTCCTGAAAAGTATGCACAGAGACTATTGCATTTTAAATGCATCTCTTTATAATATTAATGGTGTGTTGATACATCGTGGCATAACGTTGTGACATCAGTACATTCATGGAGCACAATGCCAATGACTATATATGGACATTAAGGGGATAGATCTTTATTTGTTGGTGACATTGTAAAATGAGTGAACCAGCTGGCAGCCCATTCACCTCCCTTCTGATATTATTTCTGTTGTTAAAGTTAATACCTATCGCTTGGCGTTCAACAATTTTTGTTTCCATTAAAGAAACAAAACTATTGGAACAATTGAGTAATTAACTGCAGCAGATCAACAACCTGCATATAAAATTGATCAAGAAAATATCTGAACCCCACCACGCAACAGTTACAGCACATCGACCAAATCAGTCATGTGTTTTAGCATAGTATGTTTAAAAGATTTCTAAAATTGTGGAATGATGAGCAAACAAGATAGATGCAGGGGGCATGTTCCTGATGGTGGGTGCATCCAGAACCAGGAGTCACTGTCTCAAGACCAAGGTACAGTGAACATTTTTAACTTGGAATTCCGAAAAAAAAAGTTTTTTCCAGAAGGCTGGTACACCAAACATAGCTGGAGATACACATTAAGCAGTTGTGTGGCAAGGGAATTTCATCCCTACAGAGATAAATACATTTCAAACAACAGCCCTTCAATAACAGAAAACACAAGTCATAACAGACTGGACTGTAATATCTTATGACCATAAAGATAAAGAGGGGCTAAAGACACACTGCTCAGTAGCAAGATCTATCTGTGGATTATATCCAAAACTGTGTTTTTCCCTATGGAAATACACAAGGACAAGGACTAAAAGAAACAGTCTCAATTCTGCTGTCGTGTACTAGTGGGAATGAATGTGTACAAGCCAGGATTTGGTCATTAGCTTGCTGATATGGTCACAGTGAAAGTACTATCCACTAGCTAGCCTGCATTGCAGGTAAGTACACACTTATTCTCTCATTCTGAGTACTGCAAATCAGCTAAAAAGGAAACAAGAATGACAAGAGGTCTTTTTCACACCCTGAGTGCTGGAATTCATTTATGATCAAAAGGAATCTGAGCTCAGGAATCTCAGCCAATGTCTGAAAGTAAGGATTCTGAAACTGACTGTTCATGTACCAATGCGAATGGTAACCTCCACTGCAATGACTATGTTGTTCACCTTTCCACCTTTCACAAACAGTCAGAGACTGATCCATCTGTCTTTTTTTTTGCTATAATTTTGGGGTTCTCCTCATTAATTCAATGAGGCCTGCTTTACTTGGTTCTTTTAAAAATATTGGTTCAGTTGGGTCTGAATGACTGGTATAGGTGAGGGAAGCAAGCCTTTGTAAATTAACTTTGTCAGAAATAACTTATGGAGTGGATGAACAAAGGATGGAAGCCATTTTGTTTCTCCCTACCCAGGAGATTAACAGATTGGGATATTCCATCTCAAAATTGGGGTCTGCTAACAAATTGAACCTAACTCTATTACACTCTCAGGCAGTGCATTTTAGATCCTATCACTCACTGCATAGAAATGTTTTTTTTTAATCATATGTCCTTTGTTTCCCTTTTGTCAGTCTCCTTAAACCTGTGTACCCTGGTGCTTCTTTCTTCTGACAATTAGAACAATTCTTTCTGTCTAAAACCCTCCTGGTTTTGAATATATTTATCAAATCTCATCTCGACCTTCACTTTTCTCAGAAGAACAATCTCAGCTTCTCCAATGTAAATATATAACTACAGACCCTCAATCATGAAATCATTCTTGTAGATTTTTTTCTGTGGCACATCTAAAACTTTCATTTTCTTCCTGAAGTACCCTGAATTGGATACAGTGCTCCAGTAGAGGCTGAACAAGTACATCATGAACATCACAACTTCTTTTCTTTTGTACTCTGTGTCTTTATTAACACTAAATCTACCTTTTCAATCACTTCCTCAACCTGCCCTGCCACCAACAATGAGATATACTCATGTAACCCCAGATCCTTATTACTGCACTCCTCTTTGACCACCATAGTATTCTTTAGTTTCTATTGGCTCCTTTCAATCATCCTATTAAAATGTATTAATTTCATTTTTCTGCATTAAATTCCATCTGCCACATTTTCACCCACTCAGCCAGTCTCTTTATGTCATCTTGAGAGGTCTATTATAATTCTCCCTACTGTTTGCAACAGCTCCAAATTTTGTGTTATCTTTGCAAAGTTAGTTAGTTTGAGCTGAAAAATGTGTTGCTGGAAAAGCACAGCAGGTCAGGCAGCATCCAAGGAGCAGGAGAATCGACGTTTCGGGCATGAGCCCTTCTTCTGATCTCCAGCATCTGCAGTCCTCACTTTCTCAAAGTTAGTTAGTTTGCAAAGAAAATTAGATTAATTGTACAGAAACTTTCAAATATTTTCATCAAAATAATCACTGCATCTACTGTGTTTTAAAAGCTGTGTAGAACAATATGTTTTAACAAAGCCAAGTTCTTGTTCAAATGTTGCCATTAAATTATTTATTGTTAATATTGGATGTTCTCATTGTTTCTGTTATAATTCATTTGCTGTTGCACTTAAATTGTTTAGAAGGCACTTAGAAACTGTTTTTGAAACATTGGAGTTGCCCCACAAAGGGGAGGCAATGGTCCAGTACCAGACTCATTTTTCCTTTTCTCACTTGTCAGCTTTCCACAGGGAAAGTTCCCTCCAGGACACCCTGGTCCCCTCTTCTTTCACTCCAAACCAATCCCCCCAACAGCCTCATGGTACCTTCCCTAAATACCACAGAAGGTGTAACTCCTGCTGGTTAATTCCTCCCTCCTCAGTGTCCAAGGACCCAAGCACACACCTTCCAGATGAAGCAGCACTTTACCTGCATTTCACACAGCTTAGTCTACTGCATTCGCTGCTCACAATGTGGGCTCCTCTCCACTGCGGAAATGAAGCATAGACCAGGTGACCACTTTGCAGAATACCTATGTTGTGCCTGCAAAAAGAGACCTTGAGCTTCCAGTTGCCTGCCACTTTATCACACCACCCTGTTCCCTGGCCAACATCTCTGTCTCAGGCTTACTGCAGTGCTCCAGCGAAGCTTAATGCAAGCTGGAAGAACAATACTTCATTTTGTGCTTGGGGACTCTGCAGCCTTTTGGATTCAATATCAAGTTCAATAACTTTAGGGTTTGACCTCTCCCATGTCCTTAGCTCCTTAGCTACTAACAGTCCCCATTAACAGCTATTCACCCTCCTAGGCAGATTATTATCCACTCCTTTGTCTATCCAACTGTTGTTCTCTCCCTCTCTTTGGGCTTGATTTCCCCTCCTAACATTTTCTCCTTACCCCTCCCCCCACCCTATCTTCTGCATATAAACTGACATTTCCCTTAGTGAGTTTTGAGAAGATTTGTAGCTCAGGTTGAGGTTCTGGATGTAGGTTTGCTCGCTGAACTGGAAGGTTCATTTCCAGACATTTCGTCACTCTACTATGTAAAATCTTCAGTGTGCCTCAGGCGATGCACTGAAAATTCCTTCTTTCTATTTATATGTTTGGGTTTCTTTTAGCTGGTGATGTCATTTCCTGTGGGGATGTTATTTCCTGTGGTGAAGCCACTTCCTGTTCTTTTTCTCAGGGGGTGGTAGATAGGGTCTAACTCGATGTGTTTGTTGGTAGAGTTCTGGTTGGAATGCCATGTTTCTCAGAATTCTCGTGTGTGTCTTTGTTTGGCTTGTCCTAGGATGGATGTGTTGACATTTTCCTTGCTACCCTCAATTCTGAGGAAGGGTCACTCAACCCAAAATGTTAACTCTGATTTCTCTCCACAGGTGCTGTCAGACCTGCTGAACTTTTCAAGCAGTTTCTGTTTTTGTTTCTGATTTACAGCATCCGCAGTCCCTCCAGTTTTATCTGGCCTCGTATCCATAAGACCATAAGACATAGGAGTGGAAGTAAGACCATTCGGCCCATCAAGTCCACTTCTCCATTCGATCATGGCTGCTGGGCACTTCAACTCCACTTACCCGCATTCTCCCCGTAGCCCTTAATTCCCCGAGACATCAAGAATCTATCAATCTCTGCCTTGAAGACATTTAGCGTCCCGGCCTCCACTGCACTCTGCGGCAATGAATTCCACAGGCCCACCACTCTCTGGCTGAAGAAATGTCTCCGCATTTCTGTTCTGAATTTACCCCCTCTAATTCTAAGGCTGTGTCCACAGGTCCTAGTCTCCTCACCTAACGGAAACAATTTCCTAGCATCCACCCTTTCCAAGCCATGTATTATCTTGTACATCTCTAATAAGTCTCCCCTTAATCTTCTAAACTCCAATGAATACAATCCCAGGATCCTCAGCCGTTCCTCATATGTTAGACCTACCGTTCCAGGGATCATCCGTGTGAATCTCCGCTGGACACGTTCCAGTGCCAATATGTCCTTCCTGAGGTGTGGGGACCAAAACTGGACACAGTACTCCAAATGGGGCCTAACCAGAGCTTTATAAAGTCTCAGTAGCACAATGGTGTTTTTATATTCCAACCCTCTTGAGATAAGTGACAACATCGCATTCGCTTTCTTAATCACAGACTCAACCTGCATGTTGACCTTTACAGAATCCTCGACTAGCACTCCCAGATCCCTTTGTACTTTGGCTTCACAAATTTTCTCACCATTTAGAAAGTAGTCTGTGCTTTTATTCTTTTTGCCAAAGTGCAAGACCTCGCATTTGTTCATGTTGAATTCCATCAGCCATTTCCTGGACCACTCTCCCAAACTGTCTAGATCCTTCTGCAGCCTCCCCACTTCCTCAGTACGACCTGCCTGTCCACCTATCTTCGTATCATCGGCAAACTTTGCTAGAATGCCCCCAGTCCCTTCATCCAGATCATTAATATATAATGCGAACAGCTGTGGCCCCAACACTGAACCCTGAGGGACACCACTCGTCACCGGCTGCCATTCTGAAAAAGAACCTTTTATCCCAACTCTCTGCCTTCTGTCAGACAGACAATCCTCAATCCATCCCAGTAGCGCACCTCGAACACAATGGGCCCTCACCTTGCTCAGCAGCCTCCCGTGTGGCACCTTATCAAAGGCCTTTTGGAAGTCTAGATAGACCACATCCACTGGGTTTCCCTGATCTAACCTAATCGTCATTATCCAAAGATCTAGGTTATGTTTGAGAACCTGGGTTGAAATTCCACCACAGTAGATGATGAAGTTCCCACTCAATCTTTTTTAAAAATCTGAAATTAGAAGCCTACTGATGATCATGAAACCTATGTCGAAAAACCTATATGGTTCACTACCGCCCTTTAGAGAAGGAAACTGCCTTCCTCACCTGGTCTGGCCTACATGTGACTCTGCAATGTGGTTAACTCTTAAATGTCCTCACAAATGGCCCATCAAGCCACTCAGTTGTAACATCTTCTAGAAAGGCTCAAAAACAGTTAACCCCCCCCCAGCATCCAGCTCAGAAATATGAGTCTACCTACAGGACATAGAATACAGCAGAAGGTAGCTTTGAGTTTTGTCTCAAAGACAACTAGGGATGGTCAATAAATGCTGGCCCAGTCAGCAATGCCCACATCCCACAAATGAATTTAAAAAACTCAGGCTGAACTGCACTATCTCCATGGTGGGAAAAGACCAATATCTTCAGCTTTTAACTATTTTTTCACTATCCGTTTCAATCAAAAAGAAAGTCTAGCATTTATACAATATAACTCATAACTTCAAAGCGTCCTCACAGTCAATTCAGTGTTTTTGAAGTACGATGAGTGTTATAATGCAAAAAACACTGCAGGTAATTTGCATGCCACAAGGTCCAACAAACAGCAATGTGATAACAACCAGGTAAAACTATTTCTGTGGTGGTAAATGCAGCATAAAAACCAACAGTGGACGCAGGCTCTTCTTTGAAAGGGTTCTATAAAATCTTTTATATCCACCTGAGGTATTTGGCAGGGTCTCAGATTAATTCTCTGTGGCAAGGAGCTCCAAAAGCTCTCAACCCTTTGAGAGAAGAAATTCTGAGTCTTGAATTGGTGCCCATTCTGTACAGTAAGGTGACATGAGCCACAGCTTTAGTTGGTACATGGTATATCACCTCTATTTCACCCCAATCTTTGCCACATTCTTGTGATGAAATTGTGCAGACTAGAGTGCCTTGACATTTCAAACTCCTACGTCATGGCCTACATCAATAATCACAATTTTGACTGCTGATACCACTGTATGACCTCACTTGCATGATATTGCTGAGACAAACTCGTTGCATAAAATCCGAGGGTTATGGCGACTTTCATGATCACTGATGAACAGCAAATGTATCTGAAGCCCCTCTTTTAGCAATTCACAGAAACAGCTAAAGACTATTTACTGTTGCCTCTTGGCACACAACTGTCCTGAGAACTGGAAAGGCACCCAAGCTATAGATTTCTGGGGTGGTAACTGTCCTTCCTGATGAATCATTGGGTATGCGGTCTGGTATGTTTTAGTTCTTTCTGTGTTATAAAACCTTGTGGTAAGGACATTTTCTTTTCTGAGGGAAAGACTTTGCAGAAGCTTTCTTGGTTCTGTTTTTCTACCCCTTCAGTTGTAGTTATTTTTCATGGTGAGCATTAGCCGATAGCAGAATAGAAAATATGCTTTCCTACTTCTCAAAAGTAATAAACTCAATGTGTGATTGTCAAGGAGCAGATAAGGGCATTTCTTAAAAAAAAGGTTTAGAGAATAGCACATGAAAATGTTCTGAAGAATGAGTCACTGTTCCTGAAACATTAACTCCTCTTTCTCGTCACAGATGCTACAGACCTGCTGAGTTTCTCCAGCAATTTCTGTTTTACTTTCAAGTGAATAAGTGGGACACATTCACCAATAAAGATCTTACAGATGAAGTAAACCTTTTTTACCCATCTGCACTGAGTGCCAAAGTTTCGTCTTAATACATTTTTTTTTCTAATCTGTGTAAATTAGATTCTAGGGATATTCCCATGTCAATGCATTTGCTTGAAAGTGTTAATGTCAATGAAGACACCTAAGAGCTGAATTCAGGAGCATGGAAATAACCCTTCAGCAGTTTAATTTGGAAATTCGTCCAAATTATTCTAGGATCACTGGTTATTAAGGATGCTTAATCTTGCACTGTTAAAAGCACAAACAACATTATTTTACTCTGGTCCTCATGGTTAATATTTTGAAATCGAAAAACAATGGTCTAATTTGAAATACCAATATCTAACAGTTCATGGTAAAGTCCTTGCTTACATATTGCCAATAATGCAGCCTAAACCCCAAATAAACCATAATAGAACACAACCTACATTTGTGTTATGTAGTTAATTCAATCTTCAGTGAAAATTCTTGATAAATGGAACTAGTTACACATGGCATTGCTCAAAACCAGCACTTGAATGGCGGGAGCAAAGTACTATATCTATTGAGGTCAGCTGTCTCTTTGATGCCTGATGCAGTGAGTCTAAATCTTCTGACCTCGCTGCAAAGCATAATCCACTTCTGAGCGTCACAGCAGAAGTTTACTGTTAAGCATGTCTTAATAGAAATCCTCATTTCATCAGACTAGAATGGCAACTGCCTTCAGGTGAACATTGAAAGCATTCTGGATTTTGGTTCTGAAAGTCTGAAAAATGACAGATTAAATGATGCATTACTTGGTAGGATTATGTCGAAAATGAAACTGGTGGGCTAAAATATCTTTATTGTTAGACTTCCAAAGGCCAGTAATATGAACTGCACTTGACCTGAGCGTTAAGCCTACATGAAGCAGATCAAAGTATGCCATAAACGTAACCATGCTGGTTGTCAGATTATAAATCCACATAAAATTTTAATGATTTTTTTTCAAACTATTGTCAATTACTGTCAATTACATATTGTGCTATTTTCATGAGCAGCAGGTATTTCAGTAATATTTTATGTTCCATGAATAACTGTAATTACAGAGTAAAGGCAGAGTAATTACAATATTAGGTCATATTAAGATACATTTGATGTCAATATTATATTTCATATCAAAGGAATTATGAGCCAACATGAATTATGAGGCATACTTCAAAGATTCTAATGTTCCATACTCAGGAGTGAAGTGTCACAAGGTTTTAAGTCTACTGCAGGATATTAAGAGAGTGATTTTGAGAATTCCAGTGTTTGCATATGGCTGAGAATTTGACAGTTGCTATGTGCCATATTTCCTCAGGAAACGTAATGTACAGTTTTCTTTTGATTGCTGGAATCCAGAAGAATGAGGGGATCTCATAGAAACATATAAAATCCCGATGGGACTGGATAGGCTAGATGCAGGAAGAATGCTCCTGATGTTGGGTAACTCCAGAACTAGAGGTCACAGTCTAAGAATAAGAGGTAAGCCACTCAGGACTGAGATGAGGAAGGATTTCTTGACTCGGAGAGTTGCAAAATCTGTGGAATTCTCTCCCACAGAAAGCTGTTGGGGCCAGTTCATTAGGTAGATTCAACAGGGAGCTGGACATGGCCTTTGTGGCTAAAGGGATCAAAGGGGATGAAGAGAAAGCACAAGTGGGTTACTGAAATTGCATGATCAGCCATGATCATATTGAATGGTGGTGCAGGCTCAAAGGGCCGAACGGCCTACTCCTGCACCTATTTTCTCTGTTACTATTATTGAGAAATGGGACAAATTGACTCGTGATTTTAAAGAGCTGTCACTGGCGGGCTTCGTTGAATGGTCACATTCCCAGCCACACGATTCTGTGCTTCTATTTTAGACTTGCTTGAAAATAGGACAATTGGTAGGTTTTAGTTGGAGGTAATTTGATTTCTGGTGACTATGAAAGGCAAGCAATCATGAGCCAGCTGTGATAATGATCCTTTTACGCTTCCCAACAAGTCACTCAACCTGTAGAAATGGTAAGAGAAAAGGTCACCACTCCAATTATGGAGTTGATATTGTTGTGAAATGCTTTGAACTCAATTGAATTAGTGGCACAAGATAAGTGCTCCTGTATTGCAAACAGAGAAACATCAGTTAAATACCAGACTTAGGGCAGGATGCACCTCACTTGCTGCCACCAAATCTATCAAGTTAAAATTAGCTGGTGGTAGATTGCAGGGGGTGACTTTTATATGCTTGGCTCCTACCTTTGCTTCAGCTCTGGTTTCCAGTGATCAAGCAGCTTGATACAGAGCCATATTGTAAATTAGTTTGAAAAGCTACCATCTCCTTATCTAGTGAGAATTGCAGAAAAAGTTGAAATGTCAGCTTGCCATACCCCTGTAAATTCTTCACGTCAACATAAATCTTAAATTTTAAAACTGTGCTAGGATCCCCCGACTTTTTTTGTAGATTGGAACCAATTCCTCATCTCAAGACAAAGTCAGAGGAATGCTGCAGATTGATGTTGAATCGATGTCTTTTTCCTGAAACTAATTCCAAAGGATATTGTCAAATGAAGTGTGTCATTCAAGCACAAAGATAATCCTGCCTCAAATTCACAAGATGTGGAACATACAATATAGAATGTATAAGCAACATAAACATCTTCCTTCTTTGGAGTGGAACGTGAACCTGTAAAAGCTCACATGATGAGACCGCCACATTTTCTGTCCACTTTTAAATCAACAAAACCAGTTTTCAACACAAGAGTGCCCAAGAAAACCATTGAACTGGATACTTGTCAGCTGAGCAATCAAGATATGTAGATATGAGCCAAACATTTGCTGGGTTAGATGAAATGAAATTAATTATTTGAAATCTATTTAACCTCTTTAAATGTCTTTTGTTCAGCATGTGTGTTTTGCTTTTCTGTATTTTGCAATATTTCAAAGCATTATTTCTCTACAGTAAGGATGGTTTCACTCCATTATAAATAATTGATTTTATACTTGAAGCACTGAAACAAAAGTCAATAAAACCTCAAAATGCCTACTGTCATAAAAATGGACATGTTAACCAATTTTCATTCCCAATAGAAACTGCCTTCAGAAACATACAGAGAAGACTTTCATTTTGTCTGGCTGGATCAAAGGAACTCAAGGGTTTGAAATATAATAATGGAGGTTGTCAAATCACCCTCAGCACTTCAAATCCACTCTCTATACCAGAACGGGAAGTCAGGAGAAAGCCAAAACATTAAATGGGAAAACAAAATTCAATCCTTAAAAGTGTAATTATTTCTGTTTAAACATTATGGGATTTAGTTTGACAGAATAACTCATTCTGAAAGATGGCTCTATAATTATAATATTTGATTGATGCTCCATGCCTCAGATTTTGCCAATAATCTACAATTAATGTCCCCATTACAGATTTCCTGAGGGTTGGAAAATCTATCCAAGAGGACATGCAATCTTCTGGATCCTAAAGATAAATGATTTTCTCACGCTGCTTGTGGGTCAAGTTGTGTCAGACATTTCCACTTGGCATAACCTCAACTCTCCTAAGCACCATACCAGCCCCTTTAAGCAGACGTACTACAATCTGTCTCCCATACATGATCAATGTTATCCCTGATGCCTACCCACTGCCCTATCTTTCACCCTGCTCCCTCAATCCAACCTCTGTCCTTCCTTTTTGCTATTCTCCAAACACCAACTCCTGACTCTCTCGGTTGCCAAAGATTGCCTTAGCAATCTTCAGCTAACGTCTTGCACCATAGATTTTCCTGCCTGGAATCCTATCAATTTTCAACTTGGTTGGCTACTGTGCAGAAAATGAAGTAAAGGCCATCTAATGAAGACCTCCATTTCTTGTTTTCTCTTCCTTCCAGCTGCAGACAAGCTCCCCTCCTCTCTCTGTCACTCCATAAATATGAGTCATATGATTTTAAGTGGCATTTATGAGATCATCACTAATATGTTATACTTTAAATATCAAATGATGCCTGATGGGATACATATTTCATTTCTTGTTTTTTTCTCTGATTGCAAGCATTGCCTCAGATAGCATCATCTTGTATTTTCTATTACATATACTTGGACTTGCAATGACAGTCTTAATGAAGTACCATTCTCATTGATTATGAATATAAAAGGTAGGAAGAGAAAGAGATAAGAAATGTCACCCCATGGAAGGCTCACAGATGGTACACTTCATTGAAATCTGGAGCTGATATCTCATGCAAGTTTAGCACTTGGTAGCTGACAATTTATGTGAGAAGCAGGCAGATAAATTCTGTAATTACAGTTTCTGAAAAAAGTCCCAGAATTCTAACAAGCAGACAGGTTTGATTCTCGTAGAACAAATGCAAAAATTGGTTCGAATGAATTAATTGAACATAGAAAAATGTAAAGCATTTGTTGTTACGACAACTGAAATACATTGAACAAGAAGGATATTAGATGCATCTGAGATTAAAGTGGATAACTTTGCAATGAAACAACCTTTTCTTTGACTCCCATCTATGTTTCTTTAGAGGTGTTCTGTCATAGGTGCTGCACTGCAATCTGGAAGCACTTTCATCAGGCATGGTGTGTTTAAAACCTCTGAACAGACAAACCTGCTTCTCTGAGGATTTACAGCAAATCATTGCTTTAACACTTGAAAAGTAAACCTCCACGCATGAAACTCATCAGGCACCTCACAAAAAAAAATGTCAGCTACACCTCGTGTAAACTTGAGGCTGTATACGTGTCAATTTTAGGATCCATTGCAAGTGAGGAAATTGAAAGATGAAGTGGTGTGAAAAACCCAACTTAACATAAACAGGTGAACACTTGAACAGAAATAATCTGTGCAGGAATGGAGCATGAATGCGTTAAATAATTCAGATGTGAATTTTACCAGTTGGATAAAACATACTGTACAGAAGCTTTACCAATCATCACATTACCAAGAAATCAATTGTGAGGAGAAACAAACAGCCTAGTGATAAAAATATATTCTTTTGATTCATTGAGCACTGTCACCTTAATAGGAATCACAAAAGTACTCTAAGTTCATAATTTCAAATTCTGGCACAAAGAGATATCATATCTGTGTTCTAATGTTACCTTTTATGATTAAGCTCTTAAAATACATTATGAATTACTTTAGGATAGACAACTGATATTACATAGGCAAATGTGGCCACCATTCTATTTCACAAATAACCATAAGGAGAATGTCAGATCATTAATCTACAGTATTTGACCTTCTACCTGCTGTTTAGGCATTGGTATGAGAATGTTAATGGTCAGTAAATCATTGGAAAAGTTGAGACATCTCAATATTGATATTGAGTACATTTGTACAGATATTAATATAATAGTCTAGCTCTCTGATAGCAATTGTTAAAATTTCTACAACATAATGGCTAGGGACACCAATGAGTCTCCAACATGAAAATACATCTAGATGACTCAGCAACCAGATTTACAGCTGTGAATAAAAATAAGTACAAATTATGCAATTGGGTGTCATATTCTTCTTGTTTGTTGCAGGACCTTCTCTTACAAAATATCCTTTACAATATGAGTTGTATGATCCTTGATCTACATTGCCTGCTCTGTGTCCCTGCCACTCTCCCTGTGTCTCACAATCCAGAAACCCATACCCTCCCTCTCTCCCAGAAAGCATTTACCTGAGACCTTGGTTTTCCAATCAATGACCATGCTGTTTGACTTGGAACTCTTGCAGGATGAGACCTTTGCTCTTAACATGAAAAAAAAAGACTCCTGCCTATCAACCTCCCAGATTTGAGGAAAATAAGGCAGAGATTGCTCTGAAAATGAGCTTGATGCCTTGCCGACTATTCACCAAGTCAGCAAGCTACCTGATGGATATGGAAGATTAAATTCAGAATTTTTATGTCAAAGGTGGACTGCAGCTTGGATCATCACTAAGCCCCTTTCGCTTCCTGATTCTCATTGATTGTGCCACTTAAGCAAGTGCAACGGGAAGTGCCATTTGCAGATGACACTGAGGTATGTGAAGGGGACAATGAAAACATGTCTGTCTATCTGTAGAACTGTTGAAAAGCGCTGGAAGACAAGGGCATAAAGAAATGTCGACGAAATATGTTATGTATCAACTGTCATTCTGAGTTGAGATTGTCGTGCTGGAAAAGCACAACAGGTCAAGCAGCATCAGAAATCCTGATGAAGGGCTTATGCCTGAAACATCGATTCTCCTACTCCTTAGATGCTGCCTGATCTGCTGTGCTTTTCCAGCACCACCCTCTCATCTCTGAGCTCCAGCATCTACTGTCCTCACTTTCTCCTAATTGTCATCTTGAGTCAAGTAAAGAGGATTAGCATGAATGTATAAGATTATTGGATGAAAGATTAAATTGTCAGAGAAAGTGAACAATTTCATGTAGTTGGTGTAAGTGGGAGTAGAAGATGAAGAGGGACATGGAAGTTCAAGAAAGGATTAGATTTGATTCAATTACTTTGATTAGATTAGATTACTAACAGTGTGGAAACAGGCCCTTCGGCCCTACAAGTCCATACCGACCCACCGAAGAGCAACCCACCCAGTCCCATTCCCCTACATTTACACCTTCACCTAACACTACGGGTAATTTAGCATGGCCAGTTCACCTAATCTGCACATTTTTGGACTGTGGGAGGAAACCAGAGCACTCAGAGGAAACCCACACAGACACGGGGAAATGTGTACACTCCACACAGACAGTTGCCTGAGTTCTAGTTTGAATAATTGGAATATGTGCAGTGGAGTATTATTTGATTGAAAATTGTCACTGAAACTGAAAGAAACTGCAAGAAAGGTGTGAGGCCAGCCTTGATGGATAATGTGGAAGCAAAGGCAACGTCAGGTAGAGAGGAACATTGACTGGATGGTAATATGATATCGATGTAGAGATGAATGTGTGGGGAGCGATGAGAAAGGTCAAGATCAGTGAATATTATGGGTACATATATGAAAGCAGCCAAGACGAGATAGAAATTCAGGTTGATGCAGAGAGAGAGAGAGAAAGAGAAAATGTGGTAAGCTAAGTGGTGGAGTTTGGCCTGTCAGGAAAAAAAGAGAAAGACCAGATGGAAACAGACAGTTGCGAGAGACTTCATCACAGCAGAACTAGAAGAGGAATAGGCTTCTGACAGGAGGAGATACAGAAAGATCAATCATCCCAAATAACCTCAAGTAAAATGGGAGAAAGAAATAAAAACTTGTCAGGGTTTAGAAATGTCCTTTAGAAAAGATGATTCAGCAGGGACTCTCTAGTCTGAGGGACAGACAGATGTTTCTGTGGCCAGCAGCAAAAAATCAGAATGGCGTGTTGCCTCCCTGGTACCAAGGATGTCTCCAGAAGAAGTGTGGAGGCTAGTACGATTGCAACATTTAAAGGCATCTGGATGGATATGTGAATAGGAAGGGTTTGGAGAGAGATGGGTTGGGTGCTGGCAGGTGAGACTGGATTGGGTTGGGATATCTGATTGGCATGGATGGGTTGGACCGAAGGGTCTGTTTCCGCGCATTGCATCTCTATGACTCTATACAAGTTTACAAGGACCAGTACATGAAGATAAAGAACTTACTGAGCTATGGATGAAATCATGAGCTAAACATGATTATTCTTTCAAAGCTATAACAAAGAATGGCCTCATTCTGTACCATAAGATGCTGCGATTCTTATCTAATTGTGTAATTACTACATTGGATACAATAACTGATGCAAATCCTGTATTTCAGATCATGTTTGG
Organism: Chiloscyllium punctatum; assembly: GCF_047496795.1. NCBI lineage: Eukaryota > Metazoa > Chordata > Chondrichthyes > Orectolobiformes > Hemiscylliidae > Chiloscyllium > Chiloscyllium punctatum. Next base: position 27,950,154 of record NC_092742.1, read on the forward strand.
TGCCAAACTAAGTTTACAATTGATCGAAAAGTAAAATATTCTATCAAGTTGAAAAAGAAGTAGAACAAGGAAGCAGGTCCTGATTCCACAGATCATCGTAAGTGACAGGACTGGTGGCGAGGGCAGTTGATAAAGCATAAAATATCCAGGCTTTGTTAATGGTGACACAGAGTGCAAGAGCAAGAAGGAGATGTTGAACTTGTATATGAACACTTGTTAGATCTCAGCTGGAGTATTGTGTACAGTTGTGGACACTACATTATAGGAAAGGTGTGAATGCATTAGAAAGAGCACAGAAGTGATTGATAAGGATGGTATCAGGAATGAGAAACTTCAGTAATGAGGACAGAATGAAGAGGTTGGGACAGTTCTCCTTGAAGAGAAGAAAGCTGAAAGACAATTTGACAGAGGTTTTCAAAATCATGACTGCATTGGATAGAGTTGATAGGGAGAAGCTGTTTCCTGTCACAAAAGGAACATAAATGAGCAGGCGTAGATTTAAAGTGAAGTGTAAGTGGAGGAAGTGAGATGTGAGAGAAAGTTTTCTTACACAGCAAGTTGTTAGGGCATTGCCTGGAAATGTGGTGGAGGCAGGTTCAATCGAGGCATTCAAGAGAGCATTGGATAATTACTTTGTTAGAAATGTTGTGTAAGGGTATGGGGAAAAGGCAGGAGATTGGCATTAGGTAATGATGTTCATTTGAAGAGCCAGTGCAGGCACCAAGGGCTGAATGGTTTCCTTCAGTGCTGTCATAAAGCTGAGGTTCTCTGAAGCTTATGTTGTTGGCACTAATCTGGTCCATACTAGCCATGTAGTCAACTAAGCCCGCTAGGGAACCCGGATTGCTGTAACCACACACCCCTTTATATACACGTTGTAGCCAGGAGCTTTCTATCATATAGCTGATCAGGAATGTCTCCCACTTCTTATCACTTGTTGGAGGAATCTGCAAATTGATAATCAACCTTGGCCAGATTGTTAACACACCTTCCATGCCCATCAATTCTTGGGATGGTACTTGAACCTGGAAAGTTTGTCCAAAGGCAGAAACATTATTAACTGCACCACCAGTAGGTCCCCTTTCATTGCATCCAGCTGTGAATAATTGGTTTGGTCTGTTTACTTTATAACTATTTTTGTGTCATGAGACGGAAGCAGACACAATATTTATTAGCACTTATTAACAAATGGTAAAAGATACAACACACATATACATACCATCAACACTGAGGATCCACAGAGTATAAATAAGATGCATCAGTTGTGCGCAGGCTTTCTTTAGGGGTTTCAGTTCATCGAGCAGATGTTGTATTCTTGAGAGGGGTTAAAAAGGTTTGGGAGAATTTTGTAACCCAGACTTATGCAAAAGTAACCTTTTCATGTATTTAATACGCTACTGGGTTTTTTTTCACAGGTCTCTGTTAGTGTGAGTGGCTATCGGTCAAATAATAATGTGAAAAAGACTTCTTATGTGACACATTGTTGTTCAGAACTCATTCTCTCTCGATCTAGTCAGGTCCCAATGAATTTACAGCATCAATTGCCATAGCTAATGTCCTAAGTGTGATTGAATACAACTGGGTACTTATCTGGATGAATGCAACTGGCTTGAAAAATAAAAGTCTAGTCTGCTTAGCCTTGGCTCAATCGAGATGTTTCCAGTTGCTGAACACATGTTAAGCAGCAGGAAGGATTCCCAATTAGCACTATTTAATGGGATCATTAACTACTCACACGTTAGCTGCTGGTTGATTTCTTCTGGCTACTGCTACTCATCTCAAAATGTTTGGTGTTTTCCACAGTTGTTCCAAAATATAAAAGATGAAAGAGAATGACATGAAAAGTGCTGAGGTTCATTTTTATGTTGATAAAATGTTTCTGCACAAAGCAATTGTTCTGGATATTGGTCTTACCTCAGAAGAGTGCATTAATCAGAGAAGGAACAGACTCCACACCAAACAGTGCAAGCAGCTGGAAGAGGGAGGAGAAAGATTAAGAATAAGTAAAAGGGAGAAAGAGGTGAAAACCAAGAAAGTACCAGATTATTTTGGGTGAGATACCAGTAACCAGAACCCCAATTTTCCACCCATCAACAATTCCACACTCCTTACTTTCCTTCTCTGACTATCAAAGCACCCAAATACAAGAGCAGTAAAATATACAGATTCCAAACTAATTTATTCAATAAATTCTGACCATATTACACACTTATATAAAATAATCACCATTGCATATTTGTTCAGTGCCTGTCTAGTAAAGCAAAAGAACAAAAGAACAGTACAGCACAGGAACAGGTCCTGTGGCCCATCCGGTCTGCACCATGACAGCCTTTCTAAACTAAAATGCTTTTGTCTCCAACCTGTTCATAGATCTATGAAGATGCCACTGAAATGTTGCCATTGTATCTGCTTCTTTCACCTCCTCTGGCAGTGCATTGCAGGCACTTAACACCCTTTGTGTAAAGAAACTCTCAAGTTTCCTTTAAAACTCCCCCTTTTAACTTAACCATATGTCCTCTTTCCCCGGAATTAACATTTCTAAGCTGGGAAAAAAGACTCCAACTATCCATTTTATCTACGTGTCTTATAACTTTGCAAACTTCTATCAGGTTACCCCTCAGCCTCTGACATTCCAGTGAAACCAATCTAAGTGTGTCCAATCTCTTCCCGTAGCTCCAAACCAGGCTATATTCTTGTAAAAACTGAAAGAACTGTAGAAGCTGTAAATCAGAAACAAAAACATCAGTTGCTGGAAAAGGTCAGTAGGTTTGGCAGCATTTGTGAAGAGCAATCAAAGTTAAGGTTTCAGGTCCAGTGACCCTTTCCTCAGAACTGAGGAAGAGTCACCACATCTGAAATGTTAACGTTGATTTCTCTTCACAGATGCTGACAGACCTGCTGAAGTGTTCCAGCAACATCTGTTTTTATATTCTGGTAAACCTTTTCTGTACCCTCTCCAAAACCTCCACATCCCTCTGGTATTGTCGTGACCAGACTTTAAGCACTATTCAAATGTGGCCTAAATAAGGTTCTATACAGCTGCAAACATTACTTGCCAATTTTTATGCTCTATGCCCTGACCAATAAAAGCAGGCATTCCAAACAAAATCTTGACTACCTACTACCTTTAATGTTACTTTGCCTGGTAAAGCGCTCTAGCACAACGTTATATACAATCTGGCTGCAACTTGACTGTGGGAATGCTACTAACTTTCATTGGATGCTATTGCAGCTGAAGTTGCAGGATCACCTTGAACATCTTTAGCCTCAGAAGGCTCAACATCAGAATGTACCATCTTGCCATAAATGCTGAGCTACTGACCTGACTGGCTAACAAGCAACAGTCAGGACACTAATGGAATGGCAAGGGTGGAAGAATAAATCCTATTAAACTTAGTGAGAGCAAAAAGACTAGCAGTCCACTGCCACTCCTCCAGAGCTGCAGCTGAGCAATCTCTGGAGAGTTTGCTGGACCCACAAGCCTCTTGAAAATGGTTCAATACCTTAACAGGGAAGACCGTGGAGGAACAATGGCGGATATTTCTGTGTATAATGCAGAAGATGCAGGATCAGTTCATTCCTAAAAGGAAGAAAGATCCCAGGAGGAAACATGGGCGGCCGTGGCTGACAAGGGAAGTAAAGAAACATATAAGGTTAAAAGAGAAAAAGTATAACTTAGCGAAGATAAGCGGGAAAACGGAGGACTGGGAAGCTTTTAAAGAACAACAGAGGATTAGTAAGAAGGAAATACGCAGAGAAAAAATGAGGTACGAAGGTAAACTGGCCAAGAATATAAAGGAGGATAGTAAAAGCTTTTTTAGGTATGTCCAAGGCAAAAAAATGGTTAGGACAAAAATTGGGCCCTTGAAGACAGAAGCAGGGGAATATATTACTGGGAACGAAGAAATGGCAGAGGAATTAAATGGGTACTTCAGATCTGTGTTCACTGGGGAAGACACAAGCAATCTCCCTGAGGTAACAGTGGCTGAAGGACCTGAACTTAAGGGAATTTCTATTTGCCAGGATTTGGTGTTGGAGAGACTGTTAGGTCTGAAGGTTGATAAGTCTCCGGGACCTGATGGCCTGCATCCCAGGGTACTGAAGGAGGTGGCTCGGGAAATCGTGGATGCGCTGGTGATTACTTTCCAGAGTTCAATAGAATCGGGGTTGGTTCCTGAGGATTGGAGGGCGGCTAATGTTGTGCCACTTTTTAAGAAGGGTGGGCGGGAGAAAGCAGGAAATTATAGACCAGTTAGTCTGACCTCAGTGGTGGGAAAGATGCTGGAGTCTATTATAAAGGATGAAATTACGGCACATCTGGATAATAGTAACAGGATAGGACAGAGTCAGCATGAATTTATGAAGGGGAAATCATGCTTGACTAATCTTCTTGAATTTTTTGAGGATGTAACTCGGAAGATGGACGAGGGAGATCCAGTGGATGTAGTGTACCTGGACTTTCAGAAAGCTTTTGATAAAGTCCCACACAAGAGGTTAGTGAGTAAAATTAGGGCGCATGGGATTGGGGGCAAAGTACTAGATTGGATAGAGAATTGGTTGGCTAATAGGAAACAAAGGGTAGTGATTAACGGCTCCATTTCGAAATGGCAGGCAGTGACCAGTGGGGTACCGCAGGGATCCGTGCTGGGACCGCAGCTTTTTACAATATATGTAAATGATATAGAAGATGGTATCAGCAATAACATTAGCAAATTTGCTGATGACACAAAGCTAGGTGGTAGGGTCAAATGTGATGAGGATGTTAGGGGATTACAGGGTGACCTGGACAAGTTAGGTGAGTGGGCAGATGCATGGCAGATGCAGTTTAATGTGGATAAATGTCTGGTTATCCACTTTGGTGGCAAGAACAGGAAGGCAGATTACTACCTCAATAGTATCAAATTAGGTAAAGGGGCTGTTCAGAGAGATCTGGGTGTTCTTGTCCACCAGTCAATGAAGGCTAGCATGCAGGTACAGCAGGTCGTGAAGAAGGCTAATAGCATGCTGGCCTTCATAACAAGAGGGATTGAGTATAGAAGCAAAGAGGTGCTTCTGCAGCTGTACAGGGCCCTGGTGAGACCACACCTGGAGTACTGTGTACAGTTCTGGTCTCCAAATTTGAGGAAAGACATTCTGGCTATTGAGGGAGTGCAGCGTAGGTTCACGAGGTCAATTCCTGGAATGGCAGGATTGCCTTACACGGAAAGACTGAAGCGACTGGGCATGTATACCCTTGAGTTTAGAAGACTGAGAGGGGATCTGATTGAAACGTATAGGATTATGAAAGGACTGGACACTCTGGCAGGAGGGAACATATTTCCGTTGATGGGGGAGTGCCGAACCAGAGGACACAACTTAAAAATACGGGGTAGACCATTTAGGACAGAGATGAGGAGAAACTACTTCACCCAGAGAGTGGTGGCTGTGTGGAATGCTCTGCCCCAGAGGGCAGTGGAGGCCCAGTCTCTGGATTCTTTTAAGAAAGAATTGGATAGAGCTCTTAAAGATAGTGGAGTCAAGGGGTATGGAGATAAGGCTGGAACAGGATACTGATTAGGAATGATCAGCCATGATCATATTGAATGGCGGTGCCGGCTCGAAGGGCAGAATGGCCTACTCCTGCATCTATTGTCTATTGTCTATTGTCTATTGTCTATTGTCTAACATTGATATTAATAATTAAGGTGACAGTGATCTGAACTTGAACGGTAGCAAACTGACTCCGGATGATCTCAGTCTGCTCTTTCTGAAATGTTCAGTCTTCTGGTGGAAGTGTCTTATTTTCCAATGCAAACTGAGACCTCGACCATGATTGAGTCCACAAAGGTGCGAATGGCGTTAACCATTGCTTCCACACTGGAAAGGGTAGGCTTCAATCTCTGTGTGAAGCCCTGTGCCAAGTTGGTGCTGATCTTCTCTTCTCTAACAGTAAATACTGGCTGGTATCGCAAAAAATGAAGCATGTCATTATGCACACCCAGAGACTTCTATTGCAGCTTGTCACTTTGAGTCATAGACTCATAGAGCTCTACAGCATACAAGCCCATTGAGCTTGCACCACTCAAAAGCAGTCACTTAACTATTCTAATCCCATTTTCCAGCACAAGGGCTGTAGCTTGTATGCCTTGGCATCACAAGTACACATCTACATACTTTTTAAATGCTCTTACAATTTCTACTTCTCCCATTCTCATAAGCAGTGAAGTCTACACCTGAGTGCACTGGTGCTGAACTCCTGTATGAATTTGTTCTCCCTTTGGAAACTTTGCCTCATCGAGGCTACTGGTGCCTATAATGTCTTGTTGCAAGCAGATTTTGCCTTAGTGCTATCCTCCAAATTATGTGATATGGGCCCATGAGAGTGAAATAGTGATAATCACTGCTTTCTTACACTCCCTGCACTTGTTATCTGAAAAGAGGAAGGTATGAGAGGAACATTGAGTTGCTGGGAGGAAAGAGTGATTAAAAGATGCATCTTATATTATCTGCAGCTTTCAAATCAGAGAAGACTGTGGTTTGAGGAGGAATTGGGACACCAGAAGAAGGATTGGGAATGAGGATAACACCATCTTCAATTAGTGTTGCCTTGCTGCAGACCACAGGCTCAGCAATGACCAATTAGTAATGCCTAGCTTCATCTCTCCATGTTGTTTCTGCAGACATGTCTAACTCCTCCAATCATGCGCCAATTACTCCTGCTCAAGGAAAATGTGTCATTGAGTCTCAGGAAATCTGTTTGGGTGATATGAGTGAAGTAGTTGAATTACTGACAGTATAATCTGGCTCTGAGATGCATTTTGATGATTGCAGCAGTGCTGGATGTATGAGGATTCAGTTGCATATGTGAATCTTAGAAACATATCCTGTAGGGAAATGTTGGCAAGTGAATGATTTGAAATATGAATTGACAAGTGTCTGAGGCTAGTGGTTGTCATATTAGGTAATTGTTCTTAAGGATTTAATGTTCATATCACATTTCACTTACGTCACATACATTTTACATTGATGTTGATGTGTGGAAACAAGGAATTTTGCACTAGCTTTCAGAGGGATCAAATGTATCTATACAAACTCCCGAAAGTTCAGGAAAGAACAAATAATCAGTCAACTTTTACCATGGCACACATATCAATGTGCCTTCAGAAGTTCATTTTCTTTGTTGTGTTCTTTACAGGAATTTTGTTGGAATATCCTTCATGGCACCAGCTTGCGATTTGGCTTCAAACCTAGTTTATGCAATATCTCAGGCTGAGTCATCATATCTGACATTTCCAGTACGTCTGTAGCTGCAACTTACATTTTCATGACTCTCTTTGACAATATGGATGTTCTGCGGATACGCAGGTCATTTTGGAAGCAGAAGGAGACAATTGTAAATGGGGCTTGTGTAGGAGTTTGAAATGTCAAGGCACTTAGTCTGCACAATTTCATCACAAGAATATGGCAAAGATTGGGGTGAAATGTAGGTGATATACCATATACCATTTTGGAAGCAGAAGGAGACAATTATAAATGGGGCGTGTGTTTAGACCTGAGGTAGAGTAATAGCAACTTCTCATAATGTTACAGCTGTGCATGACAACAAATCATAATACATATTTCTAAATATGTTGAACTGCTTTTGTAATGAATGCTTCACCAAGGTAGCAGCACCTGAAACATGCTGAATTGACTGGCTTCATTATAGAGATAGCTCTAATATTGGTTATCAGGCTGACAAATGCTTTCAGTGTTTACACTACTGCATCCTTTCAAGTTGTACCTGGGAATAACATTTTTTTTTCCTAACAGAGGATATATTTTTGTGTGCTAGAGCTTTCTTTGCAGACAGCAAGCAGGAGTTTAAACAATTAGATTTTTATGTGATACAGATTTTTCTTTAATATAGATCGTGTAACATTTCTGTTGTACAGCAATCTAAGTCCCTAGATGCAATCATTGCCTTCATGGCAGCAAAAGGTTCCATTGTACTAATGTACAACTAGTTTGTAATCATTAAAAGCAGTTGAATGTTCATTGCTATGGTAACAGTCACATGCCTACATTTTACATCACTTTGTAGTGTCATCATTTTCAGAAATACATGGGACACTGGACATATCACTTCTCTAGGATCAAAGATATTCTATGTTGTTTTGCCATAGCATCCCTTGAGCCATGTAATAGAAAGAGCTGAGTGTTGCTATAATGAAACACATTTAGTCATCAGGACTATCACTGGACACATCGTGTTTCTACAGATTAAAGACGTACTATGTTACCAGCAAAAAATTTTCAATAAATGTAATCATATTGACCAAAGCACAATGTTGTTGTATAATGAGGTTGAGCTATAGAATAGCTCCTAAGAGAGTATTAACAATGGTAAAGGAGACCAAGATCTAAACAAATGTCAGTTAACAACAAGGGTTTTTTTTTACAGCCTTGGGATATATAACTGTCGTAAATCGAAAGAACTTTAAGACAAGTTCTAAGCAACAGCCTGCTGATTTAAATGGTGTTTGATCCAAAAGGCCAAAGAGGCCTGTGGACAGGTGAATAATAAAGCGAACCCACATGCTGTCCTCCCTGTCATTTTCCAGTCCTTTTGTCCAAATCTGTTTTATTGAAGCTGGTCCCAACTGATCAGTTTCTTTTCCTCTCCAATTTGTGAAGTTCTTGGGGGAATCAGAGTATTTTAATCTGATACTTTTAATTTTTAATTTACTCAACCTAGGGTCATGTCTTAGTACAGGAGGCTGTGAAGATATACAATAGCTTTTGATAGCAGGAAACCTGATGTTCTTAGCTGGCAAGATTTAAGTCAAAACAGAAGCATATGTTTGTGCATGTAGCGACGTCTTTTTGGCTGCAACAGTACAGAGAACGCAGATGCACCTGTCAAAGAACTGAAAGGTTACTTGAGCACTTTGCATAATGTCTTTGTGAAGCAACCACCAAGTTGAGAGAATGCTCCTTATTTTTCAAACTAGGAAAATTTGTGGATATTCATACCTTGATAATTTTCTTGAATTGAACAAACTACTTTCCTTCACACAGAAAGCTACATTGTCATTCCTCAAATGATCCAATATTTATCCTCAGAACATTTTTTGAACAAAGGTAACACTTCTAGAATGAGGTTGTTAGAGCAGTATTCTCAAAAGGATTAGTCATCATAGAATCCCTATAGAGTGGAAGCAGACCATTCAACACATCGAGTCCATATCAACCCTCCGAAGGGCAGTGTACCCACACCCACCCTTGCATTCCCCATGGCTAACCCACCTAATTTACGTATCACTGGACACTATGGACAATTTACCATGACCAACTCCTAATCTGCACACATTTGGAATGTGGAAGGAAACTGGAGCATCTAGAGCAAACCACGCAGACACAGGGAGAATGTTCAAATTCCATACAGAGTCACCTGAGGGTGGAATTGAACCCAGGTTCTTGGTGTTGTGAGGCAGCTCTGCTAACCACTGAGCCATTACACATTCCTTCACTGGCGTACTTACAGTGCTACTTCATTTTTTCCATGATGTGCCAAGAAACCCTTTAAATTTGTAGCTCTGTTTTAACGATGCATAAGAGCAGTGACTCTTTAAGATTTGCTGAGTTCAATATACACTCCCTGTGCATCATACAATCTGTGCAAGAATCATTACTGGCCTTACAATGTCATGCAAAGTCAACTCTCTCTAGTGCTCGCATGCTGTGTATGCAGTGAGCTCCAATCCAGCTGGCACTGACACGATCCTGCAGGCCTGATCACAGTCTTAGTTGTTTATCATGATGTACAAAATTAGCTACTGTACTAGCCTGCTGACAATAAATGTTTTTTTTTTGCCTGTGGAATTGTACAACAATGTTATGGATCATAAAGGTCACGCATCTAGGTTTGGGCCAGAATAGAACTGTGAGCTCAATTTTCTTGGCAAACTCATACCGAATTTATTTCAAAGATAACAGAGTAGAGATGGCAGAGATGGTTTTATGAAGTATATATTCAAACTGGAACTTGGAAAGAGGGAATATGCCATTTATCTCCTCAAAATAGCCTTCCCATTCAATTAGGCATTAGGATCACAGCTGATAGTAACATGGGAAACAGAAGGAGGTCATTCAGCCCTTCAAAGCACAAACAAAATAGGGACTTGGAAGAAGTGGACTGACAGGTGGAGGAGGTTTATGTACACCTGCAATGTGGTCATAAAATTTTGGCTGGCATTTCTAATTAATTTACCCACTATCAGAATAATCACAGATTCATGCGCCTCTGGAATGGGGACTTGACAGAAGGAATCTGCATAGGGATATAGGCAGGTTAAGTATGTGGACAAGGTTGTTAGGGAACATGACAGAGTAAGGCAGAAAGGTTGTTTCCCATGGCAGGAGAGTGTACAACCAGAGGGCATCATCGCAGAGTAAGGGGTTACCCATTAATGACAGATGTAAGGAGACATTTCTTCTGTCTGAGAGTAGTGAATCTGTGGGATTCTTTACTACAAAGGGCGATGGAGGCTGGGTTGTTAAGCATATTCAAGGTTGAGATTGGCAGGTTTTTAATCAGGAAGGGAATCAAGGGCATGGGAAAAAGCAAGTGCAATTGAGAATGATCAGATCAGTCATGATCTCATTGAATAGCAGAGCAAACTCATTGGGCTGAGTGGCCTGTTCTGCTCCAATGTCTAATGGTTTGAAAGTTATAACACTGATGAGAAATCCTAGGTTCCAACCATTTATGGCTGAGGTTGAGCACTGCCACTGCTTCTCCATTTGCTAGTCTGGAGCCCTCCTAATAGTTTCTGGTGAAGGTGAGCACAAACAAATCTAAGTAGGTCTTTTTTTGTCATAGGTAACAGGATGTTGTTTATCATATCTCAGTAACTAAACAGAATTTAAATTTAATTCATAAGCATTTACCAACTCCTAACAAGAGGGAGATATGTGTGTCTCCATGAGGAGACTGGGCCAGATTTCAACTACTGCATGCCCAAGCTATCTGCCTGCCCAATTCCCCACTCAGTGGCTGTGCCATAGATCAGTGGATGGATCTTCAGCATGACTTGGACCCATGAGTTCAGAGTGCTGCTCACAGAGAGTCAGCTAACATCAACCTACCATCAGCAACATGGACTGGCTCTAGATACTGGCTCTTACTACCTCTAGCAGGATCATCTCATCAATCTGACAACATGCCCCCAAACCTAATGCTCAAATCAATAAACCACATGAAAGAAAGAGTCAGTGTAATTATGACCTGCGGATGCCATTCTTTTTGCATGTAGGCATGCTGAAAGCAACTGGTGAAAGAACTAATTGGATTAAATTGATTAGCAAATGTTGATTTTAATTATAATTGACTCGATAATTATCGCTTTGCTGCTTACTTTGTGCTTTTAATCTGATCCAATGCTGAAGGAGTTATTATTATTGAAGTAGTTACACAACTAAAGCTCAATCAGTCATCTATTTGCTTCCAAGTCAGAAGGTTGTGGGCACAAGTCCCATTCCAGGGATTAAGCACAACTACCTTGGCTGCCATTCCAGTGTAGTATGGAAGGAATGTTGCACCTTAGGGGGTACCATATTTTTTATTGTTGTCTAGAAAACAAGATGACGGTTTGGAGGGACATGGGCTAAATGCAGGCAAATGGGACTAAATTAATTTGAGATGTCTGGTTGGTGTGGACAAGTTAGACTGAAGGGCCCGTTTCCGTGCTACATAATTCTATAACTCTATGAGATCCTGTAAGAAAAGCAGGGGTGTTATCACTCAGGTGCCCAGGGACAGGGGAATGCAGAGGGAGGGTGTGCACAGATCTTTGAAGGTGGCAAGACATGCTGAGAAAGTAGAAAAAAGACTTCATAATAAAAGTAATGACTATAAAAACAGCAAAGTTATGCTACAACGATAGCAAACAAAGAACTGTGGATACTGATGATATGAAAAAAAACTAAAGTAGAAATTGCTGGAAAAACTCAGCAAGTCTAGTAGCATCTGTGGACAGAGTAAATGTTTCAAGTCTGGTTAGCCTCCTTTCAGACAGGGACCCATCTTCAGAACTTTTGAAGAAGAGACACTGGATTCAAAAAATTAACTAAACTAGACTACATCTTTACACAGCTTTGACTGCTTGCAACTGTAACAATGCATCCCATTCTGGTTGCTATAATTTAGGAAGAGTCCGAAGGTCCCTAAGAGGGTATAAAGGATATTTAGTAGAATGTTTTCAAGGATGAGGAACTGTAGCTACAAGGTTAGTAAGGCAAAACTGGTGATATTCTCCTTAGAGTCATGAATATTCAGGGAAGATTTGGTAGAAGTATACAGGATATTGTTGGGAGTGCGTTGCTGGAAAAGCACAGCAGGTCGGGCAGCAAAAGAATTGATGTTTCAGGCATAATCCCTTCATCAGGACAACAAATAAGGACAACAAAAAGAAACTGTTCCATTAACTGATGAAGTAAAGACTAAGAGTTTGATATAGAATTGGATTCAATGTAGGACAGAATGGGTTAAAATGGTAGGTTGCCCAATCTAGAAGAAACTTGAGAAGCCACAGTTACTTTTATTGCCATCTTGAAGATGTATCTGTAATTGAGCCCACATGCTTTTACTATCCATTTAAATTAATGGTTTCATATACATGCCTAATACTGTCCACCTGATTTTCCACATGTGCGTTCCTTTGCTAAATATTTATGCAAAACATCCAGCCATTATATTTGTAACACTTGTCATGTTGCAAACAAATATATTTACTTGCCTCATCATTTGACAGAAATTCTCAGAAATATTCTAGTCTGTTTAATGTTGAAATTTAAAGCATATTTTACACACTCAGTTCATGAGATCTACTTCACTGAGTTTTCTTTTGATTTGGAAAGTTCATTGTGTGACATACAAAATTCTAAGATAATCATAAAAAGGACTTTAATCAAATTATTAGATTCAATGCAAAATTAGAATTTCCTATTTATACTTACCTATTGGAATACAATAGGGATCATTCCAACAATGTGGCGTAAAGTTTCTGTTTCAATGTTTCAAAAACTGTGTATTATACTTGGAAAAAACACATTTGCTTGTGAAGACATTTTCTGAAGCTGCAACCCCTCCACAAGTCTTTAGCACAGTGAGCAGAGAGTTATCTAGAGCTAAGAGAGAGTGCAGTACACAAATCTCAGTAATGGTTCTTTGGGCACCACAATGAGTCAATTTAACCAATAAATTATTCATCATACTCTGGAGGCCAGGTTCAGATATTAAATTACTGGATCTATCAAAGAGATATAAAGTGATTCAAATTTCTATTGCCAGGCATTTCATCTTCCTGTCCTCTCAATGGGAATCTGTGTTTTCCTTCCTCTCATGCCAAAGACAATAGTCAAAAGTTTGTCTGAAGACAGCAGACAGCAGCTACCTTGGAGGCAACAGGAGGCATGGTGAACAGAGCATTGCATCTTTAAATGTGTGACTATATTATAACCAGAGGTTGGACACAAACCTTACACCGAGGCAAAAAACAATAACTGCAGATGCTGGAAACCAAATACTGGATTAGTGGTGCTGGAAGAGCACAGCAGTTCAGGCAGCATCCAACTAGCAGCTGCTCGTTGGATGCTGCCTGAACTGCTGTGCTCTTCCAGCACCACTAATCCAGTACAAACCTTACACCACTGAGCTTCGATTCCACCAGTTGGAGGTTAAAAAATAAACAATCAGCGCAATTGCTTCCTTCTCGGCTGTGCCCACTGAGGCAGATCATGCTGGTCATTTACACGTCTGTTCATTTACCCAGCCTCAGGGCAACAGCTTCGAGCAGTTGTCATCCACCACAGATCCATTGAGAGAACTATGACATTTACAAATGTCTGCTTCTCCATGGTGGAAAGATAGATACAGGGAAGTTTGGAACATCTAAGCCTAATTCTGAATATTAGACTGACTTGTTATTTACTAATCTTTTGAAGAAGGTACATTAGCTCAATTGGCTGGATAGCTCGTTTGCAATACAGAGTGATACCAACAGCAGGCTCAATTACCAAATACTGGATTAGTGGTGCTGGAAGGGCACAGCAGTTCAGGCAGCATCCAAGTAGCTTCGAAATCGATGTTTCGGGCAAAAGCTCCTGATGAAGGGCTTTTGCCCGAAACATCGATTTCAAAGCTACTTGGATGCTGCCTGAACTGCTGTGCCCTTCCAGCACCACTAATCCAGAATCTGGTTTCCAGCATCTGCAGTCATTATTTTTACCTCAATTACCAATTAGCTGAGGTCACCATGGAGATCCCACTTTCTTAACCTGTGTACTGATTCTCAGATTAAACAGCTGCCAATTACCTCTCTCCAACGAGAGAACAGCTCTATGGTCCTCTGGGACAATGACGACTTTACCTTTATGCATCTTGTGATATAACACAATTACAAAGATGTTGCAATGACACTCACTCTAATACAAATGAATGCTGCAATGACACTCACTCTAATACAAAGTAATGCACCGAGCCATTGTTTAGAACATGTCAGAACATTATGGATCCACCATAATGACTGCATCTGGTTCTCCTCTGCCATGGATTCATGAGCTCTGAATGTTAAAGAGAATTATTTTGACCTACATATTACACGCCTCAAGCTAAATCAGTTTTTTCATCATTGAAGCAAGATGAGAAAGACCAAAATTTTTGCCTCTGTTCTTGTTGCTGTCCTGAAAAATCTTATCAGTTCAGGTTTTTGAGATCCATGCCACAATATTGCACCAATATCATATTCAAGATAATAAATACACCAAATCCCCAGGTGAGTTTGCTGACAACATATCTTTCCGGTAAAGAAATGTCACAATTATTTCAAATACATTGGAACTAACATCTGTGCTTAAGTAAAGAAATTAGGAAAAATATCCAATTTAAGGAAACAAAAGCAGAATTAATAAAGAGTTACTCGGGATGAAGAAATTAGATTGTAAAAGGAAACCAGCTAGAAATACAAAAATGCATGTAAGAATTTCTGCAGGTCATTACAAAAGACAAGAGAAATTAAAATGAGTGTTGACCCTATAGGAAGTGAGAATGGGGAGTTAACAATAGATGATAAGGAAATGGTGGATGAAATGAGCAAATATTATGCTTCTGTTTTCACCTAATGACTGCAAAAAATTCTAGTAAACCAGAAGGTGAAAAGAGGAGAGCAACTGAGTGAAATTATAATCACGAGGGAAGTGGTATAAAGCAAGCTGCTGGAACTACAGGCTGAGAATTCAGGTTGCTAATGAGGTAGCAGGTACATTGGTGCTAATTGTCCAAAATTACTTGCATTCAAAGAAGCTTCCATAAAACTGCAAAGTAACCCCTCTGTTCAAGAAATGAAAAAGGCAAGTGATAGCAATTAGCAAGTAATAAATAATAACTCATTGGCAAGTTACTTTGATTGTTCAGATAGGGAGAGTTTCAATCAAACATTAAAGATGTCACAACAGCACACTTCGAAAAATCAGGAAGAGTCAACACCTTTCCAGAAAGGGAAATCATGTTTAATCAATCTATTAGATTTCTTCGTAAGCATAACATGTTTTGTGGACAAAAAGAAACCTATAGATGTTTTGTACTTGGATTTCCAGAAGATATTTAGCAAGATGCCGCGTATAAGTTTATTACATAAAGTAGGATTGCATGGTGTAGGGGACAACATATTAGCATGGATAAAAGATTGATTGGCTGTAGAAAACAAAGGTCATAAATAAACAGATCTTTGGCAAGACATAATGAATGGTGACCTGCAGGGGTTTATATTGAGCATCAAACTTTTACAACTGACATCAATGGTCCAAATGAAGGCCTGGTGGGTAAATTCAGATGATACAAAGATCGCTGAGAAATATGTAGGAAAGAGGACATAAAGAGTTACTGCTTATTAATTAGAGGTCACCACTTTAAGAACAAAATGAGTTGGTTTTCTTATTTCAAGCTGTAAGTGCCTGGCTAGTTCAGTCAGTAGAGCATAAGACTCTTAATCTCAGGGTTGTGGGTTCAAGCCCCATGTTGGGTGGATAATCCCAGCTGGAGGATGGGAAAAATTTCTGGCTGTAAGAGCTGCTCCTTTTTTTTGAGGCGTTGGAGGTGAGCAGCAATTCCAGGAGCAGCAATTACTGTTTTATATGTTGTTGCATTGTTTTGGAACTTTAGGATAAAAAAGTCAAAACAACAGCAGTTTTAAAAGGGAGAAGACCAGACAAAGGAAGCACATGGTGAGGTCAGTGCAGGAGAGAGAGAGAGAGAGAGAGAGAGAACCTGCAGAGTTACTGCCTTTGCTGTTTTTGAATTCATGTATCGCTGGACATCGGAGTGCATCTGGGAAAACTAACAAACAGTGAAATTCATGGAATGAGCTGCCAGAGGATGTGGTGGAGGCTGGTACAATTGCAACATTTAAGAGGCATTTGGATGGGTATATGAATAGGAAGGGTTTGAAGGGATATGGGCTGGGTGCTGGTAGGTGGGACTAGATTGGGTTGGGATATATGGTCAGCATGGACGGGTTGGACTGAAGGGTCTGTTTCCATGCTGTACATCTCTCTGACTCTATGATTGTGTGACTTTGAAAATCTCTGTCTCTAAAGGCGGTTGAAGTTGAATAGTTTTAAGGTAAAGGCATTGTTTGGTTCAGCTAATCGATTATTCGGTTAATCGATCAAATACCTTTCCTGAGGCTTGGAGTTTTTAAAGTCTGCTCCCTGTTGCCCCACCCCCTAACCCTGTCCAACACTGACCCCCGTCCCTGCGCAACACCGAACCCTGCCGCCGCCCTGTGCAACACTGTCTCCCCCTCCCAACCCCGCTCAACCTTGCCTCCGCTCAACACCCCCCACCCCCAAAACTGGCTCCACACACCGCCTCCGACCCCCAGCCCCCATGCAGCACCACTCCCAACATTGCCCGCTCTTGACTCTGCTCAACACTGCCCCCCGGCCCCGCACCTGTGCAACACCCCCTTCCCTGTGCAACACTCCCCGCCCCCAACACTGCCCACCCCACACCACCCCCGACCCCCAGCACCACTCAACACCATCCCCCGTCCCCGTCCCCGAGCAACACTCCCCCCCACCCCCACCAACACTGCCCACGCCACATCGCCCCCAGCCCCCAGCACTGCCCGCTGCAAACCCGCTCAACACTGCCCCCACCCCAACCCCGTAATTAACCGCCCCCTCTCCAGGACAGCTGGACTGGACACCGACAATAAGACTGCTGCAGTTGCCTTTATGCGGTAAGTCTCCAAATAGCGCGCGCGCACACACACACACCCCTATACTGCAACTTTTTGACAGGTTCTACAGTTGCCCTGTACAGGGCAATTCTGGACAGATTATCTGGGGAAGGGGGGGGGTTAGGGTACACCTCTCTGTAGAACTCCAGGGAAAGTGTGGGGAGAGAAAGGGCGGGCATGCAGTCATTTGGAGACAGTGCCTCTTTAATCACTGTAAACAAAAGATGTGATCACTGTTGGAAACACATCTGCGATGAAAAGTTTCCATGGGACCTCGAGATCTCCATCAGATAATCTGATTTTTGGATATTTGGTATTCGGATAATTGAGGTTCCTCTGTATATTCTTGTTTAGCAAGGGAATTAAAGGTTCACAGTGGGAAGATGTGAATCCGGAATGTGAAACCTTAATAGATTAGCTATGATCTTATTGAATGGTAGATCAGAGTCAAGGCACAAATGGTGTACTTCTCCAATTCTGCATGTTCAAATTATCAGAAGAACCACTGATTATACCATAACAACATGCAGCCATCAGTCATCAAACAAATGAAGGTGGGTTTGGAAAGTTTTCTATCTGACACTAATCTTGGAGCTGGGGTTCACATACCAGATAACATCATGACTTGGTCACATTCTCCTATCACTTCTATCATTTTTCAGGGCTGTGTAAATCAACACTGACGATACTAGTAAGTTGTCTTAGCCTTTGACGTTCCTGATATAGAGCTATAACCTGTATGGTGCATAAGAATCATACCTAGCTTGTCTCTTTTTGGATTCATCAGGATCTTCAAAGCGTTTGGTGCATTTTAAATGTCAGAAGAATCATGAATCATCTTGGTGACTGTCAATTTCAGAAAGGCTTCTTGTCTGTTTTCTGTCTTTTTTATGAATAAAAATTACAACGCAGTCTGTAAATGACTTGAAGAATTGTATCCTATCAGTCAATAACTTTGAAAGGTTTGACAGAGATGTTCAAAATCATGTGGGATCTAGACAATATTAATTGATAAAAACTGGGCAGAACCTTCAGGACCTAACTGGAGTTTTAGTTGGGTGGGCATGGAAACTTAATTAAGTGGGAGGCCTCAAGTCACTTCCCTGATGACATGTTAAAGATTTGCTATTAAGTTCTCAGGTCTTTTCAGGCAAGGTCAGCTTTCCTGGCTTTCATAGAAACCACCTTTTCATTCATTCGCATGTCATGAATACTCACAAATGAGGCATGTACCTGACAGAGGAGACTTCCTCCTCCAAGCTCTGTGAAATTCAAACTCCTTCATTATTAGAATAAGGGGTGAAGTCTCACCAAGCTAACTAGCTCATGAGAAGGCTCAGCCATATTTCAGTCTTGCTTGTGGTTCTTATGCATTTACAGTGTAATGGATGCATACTACCTGGGCTAGCCACTCTATCATAAGCAGTCTAACTTGTTGTAATTAAAAATAGAAACATTGAAAATAGGAACTCAAGTAGCCCATTCAGCCCTTCAAGCTTGCTCTGACAATCAAAATGATCAACCTACTCAGTACCATTCCTGCTTTTACCCCATACCCTTTGATCCCTTTATCCTTAGGATCAATTCTATGTCCTTTTTGAAATCAATTTTTTGGCTTCAACTGCTTTCTATGGCAGAGAATTCCACAGGCTCACTACTCTCTGGATGAAGAGATTTCTCCTCATAAATGGCCCAGCAGGGATAATGCAGAATTTCCTGCTTGCTTGCCCATAGCTTTTGGCATTTTATTTATGCATGAATGTGCACTCAGCTGAGAAAAATGTAATTATTTGAGAAAAATCTAACCCAACCCGAAGCAGAAGAATTACTCAATTTTAGGTCCAGATCTGCATTTAGTCCCCAAAGAACAAGATTCTGCCCTTTATTTTAGCTGGAAGGATTAAGAACAAGAAGGCAGTGATTTAAGGTAATTACTGCAGTAACCATTCTATGATTCTATGGTTTTGAAATACACCAACAAACTCCATACCCTTTGCTCACCATTAGATAAGAAATTTCCTGCAATATTAAAGAAGACATACAAATATTGAATCTTGATTAAATGTAAGATTCTCTTGCGGTTCTCATGAGAATAGTGTGCAATGTCAGAATGTTTAGTTTAATCATTTCTGGAATACTACTAAATTAAGAAACATGTTGTGACATCAAAACAATCTGTCATTCATTGTGAAGAAAGATGCAAATTTATTTTTGGAATAGGATTCCAAGTTGGTTCCTAAACTGCCAAAAAAGTAAGTTCGGGATCATCTCTTTGCGGTCTCCAGCTGAAAGTAGGTCCAACCCACAACTCCAAGATAGGATGAGGTGCGAGGTCCCAAGGATTGAGTCCCTTGCTGCTGGTACCAACCTGATCTACATCAGCCATCCAGGCAACTGACCCTCACCAAGAGAACCAAGCTGCTGTAGCAACATACAATTTTACATGCATGTTGTAGCCTAGAGAAATGGATAGTGATGGAATAGCTTTAAATTTCTTTTCATCACTTGGCTGACCACGAATCTCTCCTGCTCTTATACTTGCCATTAGCAAATGTCAGAAGAATTTTCAAGTTAATGCAGAAGTTGGTTAGCCACGTAATGAACACACCTTCCTTACAACCAAGTCCAGAAATGGAACTTCAATTGGAACCTTTAACTCAGAGGTAGGGATGTTATAATTGCACCACAAAGCCCCCTCAACTGCAGCATACATTTTATAACTCATCCCTGTTGAAGTACAAAGAAGCAGTTAAGCACAATGACATGGAATTAACTGGATGCCATCTCAATGATCTGCTTTTGTTTATCATTCAATCTTTATATGGGTACATCCATTACATTTAGGACAAGTTAATAAACAAAGCACTTAATTTGATTCTACAAACAATTTATACATTCCTTTTTATCCATCCTTTTCACTCTTGACTACTCTAGGGGAGGCAAAGGCCTAGTGGCATTATTTCTAGACTATTAATCCAGAGACCCAGGTAATGTTCTGGAGACCTGGGTTTGAATCCCACTGCAGCAGATGGTGTAATGTGAACTCAGTAAACATTTGGGACTAAGAGTCGAGAGTGTGGTCATGACAAAGCACAGCAGGTCAGGCAGTATGATGAAGGGCTTTTGCCTGAAATTTGATTCTCCTGCTCTTCGGATGCCACCTGATCTGCTGTGTTTTTCCAGCACCACACTCTTGGCTCTAAACTCCAGCATCTGTAGTACTCACTTTCACCTATTTGGAGGTAAGAGTCTAATGATGGCCGTGAATCCATGATTGATTATTGGAAAATCCCACCTGGTTCACTAATGTCCTTTAGGGAAGGAATCTGCCATCCTTACCTGGTCTGGCCTACATGTGACTCCAGACAAACAGCAATGTGCTTGATTCTTAACTGGGATGGGCAACCCTCAGCATGTGAATGAATGAATTTTAAAAATTCCTTTTTCTTTGCATCTTATATCAACGCAACTTTTCAGTTTAAGTTTGTCATACCTTTGGTTTGAAGCACAGTCCAAAAAGAAATGTAAACATTTTCAGCTCACTATTCTAATATAATATTCACAGTTATTTTAACAAAGAACAGGATGGTGTCTCAAAAATAGTTGCCAAATGCAAGGTTAGCTCATCACTTCCTATTATGGATATTTTATTTTATCTACTTTTCTGCAAAACCAATTCAGTTACAATTTGTCAATTGCTTTGCCCAATATAATTCATTGAAATTATAATCCAGTTTTTCCATGATATCTTGAGACATTAACCTTGATAATATCTGACACTAATACCTTTGGACAACAATTAGAATGAAGAACACAAGAATTTATTTGCAGTCTTAAAGGGTTAAGATATCTGGTTTTGGACTGCCAAACTAATACGGATGTTTAAGAAATCAATTGATTATTCATGTGAACTTTGATTCTGTTTCTTGTTTTTCTGCAGTTTTCCAGCTATGATTCTTCTGAATCTTAATTAATGACAGATGCTATTTGTTATGACAGAATGCCATTCCTAAAAGGTCAGATTCTGTCCCTGAAGCAGGCATATTATCTAAATTCATTACCTATCAGAAGCCAGTCAAGCAGTAACATATGGGCTAGAGTTGCAAAATAATTACTACGCATCAGATTTCAGTCTGTAATCAGTTTTCCAGATTGAAAGAACATTGCTGAGATGATTAGGTAAAAGCAAGGCATTGTTTGTGATGCCTGGCTTATATTTTCCAATGTAACAATAGTGTCAATGCTTTCCAATGTGTCAAATACTTTGAAACATTTTGATAATGCGTTAATGAACTGCATAGATTTCAGAATTATCCAAACATTATTTAATCCAGGCATTTCCTTTTTCAATGTCTGTCAAGAGCAAGGAGCTACACTTCTCTTCACTCAAATAAAACAGGAAAGAAAAGGTTACTTCCTTTTTGTTGGGGGTCGATTTTAACTCTTGCTGCAGGCAGAAAATAGCAAGGAAGATTGGACGGGCTTCATAACAGGCCACAGAGCTGCTCCTGCTAGTTTTCCAAGTGGTGCTCAAAGTTAAAAGCTCGCAAATTATTTCTGAGCACTCAACTGAAGTTGTCAAAACGAATGATTTTTAAATCACATTCCTCCTGAGAATATGATTCCATCAGCAGGAATAAACTAAATTAGTCAGATGAAATTCTTTGCTAATAATGACCCTTTAACATCCCTCAATTGTCAATGAACCATTCTATCAAAGTAAAGATAATGGTTTTTAATCCTGTTATATCATGCATAATCTCTGCACTAAATAACTGAACAAAATTTGAGAAGATCTCAAGTGCTCCAGGATGCACTGCATTTCATGTCTGCTGTTCTAATAAATGGAAACAATTGCACATGTTTAGAATTCCTATCCAATTGAAAGTGACTTTCTCCTAGTCTAAGAGCATGTGCCAGAATAAGTTGGCTACATTGGATGGGACATATTATAGACTAGGTATAAAACAAGGACTGCAGATACTGGAAACCAGAGTCTAGATTAGAGTGGTCCTGGAAAAGCACAGCGGGTCAGGCAGCATCCGAGGAGCAGGAAAATCGACGATTCGGGCAAAAGCCCTATCAGGAATAGAGGCAGGGAGCCTGCAGGGTGGAGAGATAAATGAGAGGGGCATCATGTTATAGTCTTCCAATCAACATGCAAGAAATGGAAGAAGTATGTATTTAGATAAGGGAAGGGTCAGAATAACAACATTATTGCTTTGTAAGATTTTAATTTTGGACACGGAGAGGGTAAATGAAGAAGGAGGACTTGGAATACTTAAAATATCTAGAGCGTTCCTCCCTTGGGTAGTATGTTAGCGAGGAGGAAGTGAGGACGGCAGATGCTGGAGATCAGAGTCGAGAATGTGGTGCTGGAAAAGCACAGCAGCTCAGACAGCATCCGATAAGCAGGAGCATCGATGTTTTGGGCAGAAGCCCTTCATCAGGAATCAGTATGTTAGCAAGCTAATGGTTTTGAGTTGTGGTTTGAACCTGTTTGTTGCAGTAAAATAGTCTGGTAGATTCACTGAATAAGGCTGATAAGCTTGGGAGCATTAGTCATGGTGTTACACAAGCTTTCAGACCTCCTTTGAAATGGAGATGGAAAAAGTACAAAAATTGGATTGGAATGGGTCTTTAAAAGATGAGGAGTGAGCTAGCTGCAGTGAGGCAGAAGGAGAAATTGGCACAGAAGACTGGACAGCAACAGTGGGATGTTCATAAAAAATGGAAAAGTATAGAATTCATTAAAAAGGAAGGAAACCAATGGTTGCTATCGGGTGCCTAGGGTAAACCAGGAGATTAGACAAAACAAAACAAGGAGAAAGAAAGTGATTAGAGAGCCTCGTAAAAAGTTTAAGAAATTTTCAAAGGTGTAGCAGTAAAAATAAAACTACTTTCTGTTCGGTAGTGCTCCTGAGAGTAGAAGTTAATCAAATCTTTCAGTGTTGTTCTGAGATAAAACAGCAGCTATATTACATAAGATATTTGTGTCAGGCTTAACTGAAGTGAATGGTATTGGTGAGGAGATGAATCTTAAGGGGAGAGAGTCATATTAACTTGAAGCTTTTTGTCAAGCTAAAGAAATGCACAGGAATGTGCAATGGTTTTCTCTTTCAAAACCAATGCTGAATGTATGATTTCAATTATCTTCTAAAGGCATATAAATCTTAAAACTACCAGACTGAACAGGGATCTAAAAGTGGATCTACATGTGGACGCAAAGGGCATGACTAAGGTATTACATTTCTAATTTGGGCTGGTGTTTTCATGACAGGTGTGTGAAACGTTCAAAATGCATACTCAGCTCCTGATTGGCTGTGTATGGGACTTCTGTGTTTTCTTGTAAGGTTCAGGTTTGCAATTCATTTTTGAAAGCTATGGTGGTGTGGTACAAAGATAGCCTGATTAGAATGCCTACTTCCATTCTTGAAGACACCAGCCAGCTCACAAAGTTGTTTAAAGCTACCCTTAACATCATTTCTCCACTGTCTTCTTATCCCATGCTACCATACCCACCTCAGATCCCCTACCTCCTTTCTTGTCACATCAGATTTCAATGTTATTTTTATGCCCCCTACGATCACCCATGTCTCACCATGCAGCCTCTTGGTCCCTCAGATCTGCTCTGACACCCCATGTCCTCTCAGATCACTCATTGCATCCCATGCAGTCCTCTCCACATTTTCAAACACCCACTCTACTCTCTGTGCACAGTCCTCAGGCCTTCTGTGCCAGGCAATCACATTCTTTCAAGTACAGGATTGAAATATAAACCTCTGAAAAGTAATCAAAACTCTTGTTCAGAAATCTGTCATTGATACTGTAAAGAAAAGATTGAATTGTATAAGCAAACACAAATGACCCTACTGGAGAAGGGGCAAAACTCAACCTCAATCTTGGGAAATAAGGCAGGGCAAGCAACTGAAGTGTTAGTAGGCAAGCACTCCGGAACTAGTGATCACTATTCTATTAGTTTTAAAATAGTTATGGAAAAGGATCAGCCTAGTCCATTGGTTAAAGTTCTAAATTGGGGCAAGGTCACTTTTGATGGTAGTGACATGCATTTGGAAAGGCAAGGACTGATGAGAGATATTCAGTATGGCTCTGTGCATGGGAAATCATTTCTCACAAAATTGGTTTGAGTTCTTTGAAGAGGTGACAAAGAAGATTGATGAAGGCAGAGTGGTAGATTGTCTACATGGACTTTAGGATGGCCTTCGACAAGGTTCTGCATGATTGATTGACTAGTAACTTTGTCTAATCATTGCATAAACAACTCGCTCATCCTATGGTGTTATATCTAAGAATGACATTTCTAGGCATGAACACATGTTACTTTTACTTGTCAGAAGCCTCTCACTCTGGTCAAAAGCTCTCCAAGTGAGCACATTTTCTTTTCTTTGACTTGCAAAATCATATCAGCAATGACAATAAGGTACAGGAGGAAATCTAGTTATCCTGTCGTTCTCATAATGAAGTCACTGACCTCAGAAAAGATGCATTTACATTTTTGTACCCAAGACCTTCCCAACCTACCAAAACCACTCACTAAAATGATGTGGTGTCAGAAAGGCTCTGGACAGGTTGTATTTTCTGCAAAAGAAAATATGCGCTGCATTTTGCATTGAAAATCAGGTCCTGTGCATTCTTCTTTACCAATTTCGTAAATACCTGCATTGACAAAATCGTAGAGAAAGAAAGCAAAGTTGATACAGTAAATGTGCTACACATGATTTATAAATTACTTAAAGTTGTTAAGTAGTCAGGTCCAATGTATCTGAAGATATTGAGAGCAGTAAAGTGGAGAATTGAAACTGTATGTAGTCTTCTCACCCCCGAAAAAAAGATGTCAGGTGTCAGATTTTCATTCGAGTAGGGAAGATTGCTCTAGAGGTTAGTGATTGAATTTAAGTTAGACAGAGAGTGGAGGATGCTTAGTGCAGAGGAGGGATGGTCGAAGTCCTGCCTCTTGGAGTTGTACTGTGTCCAAGTGTTTTTAAACAAAGGTAGAACATCCCTACTGTCATCACATCCCTTCCATCACCTAACCACTCTCCAGGTCCTATGCATGTTAACACATGCCACCTTGTGTCCTATACTCAATCCTAATGGTCCTTCATGTCTTCCATGTCAAACTATGCCCCTGTACTCACTCTTATTGCTGTTTATAGCCCCATGCCAATTTAATGCTAGACAAGGGCTCCCACCGTCTTTATACTCACATCTGCCATTCAGTTCAATTTGTGTTGACTGGATGCAGATCAAATGAGCAAGTAGAGATTTTTATTTATATTTATATTAGTTTTATTTAGATTTTAGTGTCATGTGTGTTCGAGCATAGGAATAAGGAGTACACTGAAAAGTGTACAAAATAGACTTCTTTCAAATGTTGTGAGTATGCATTCACTGCATTAACCATACACTGTCACTTGTAAAAATCGATTTATTGTATTTACATCCCTCAATTACATAAAACCTTAGAAGAACAAAAATTTTGTTCAAGTAAAGGTAAAGTCACAATAGTCCTGCTCTTTCATCAGAGAGAAATGTAGGTGGTTTAACCTAAGGGTCACAATGCTTCAGGTGAGAGGAGGGATTGAGAAGGACAGCCCTTCATTGTAATCTCAGCTGGTGTGGAAATTGAACATATGCTACTGGCATCTCTCTGCGTTGCTCTCCAGCCAATTTCTATCTGTCTGTGTTACAGTGAAAGTTCATGTTTTAATCTAACACCTAGGTAACTCCAGGATTGAAATCTTAATCAGACACAATGAACCCATGCTGAATACACTCCAGATCCTTCCACAACTCCAACACCCCAAACTGATGTGGTGTCAGAAAGGGTCTGGAAAGCTGTATTTTCTGCAAAAGAAAATACGCGCTGAATTTTGTGTTGAAAATCAGGCCCTGTGCATTTGTCTTTACCAATTAAGTAAATACTGACAAAATCGGAGAGAAAAAAGACAAAGTTGGTACAATCTAACTACATTCTAAGACCATAACTGGCATCCGATTTTCAAAATCATATAATTATAGAATCACGGAACAGATACAACACAGAGCAAGACCATTCAATCCAGCAGATGCATTCCAGCTTCTACAAGGGCAAAGCAACCATTGCCACTCCCCTGCCCTTTCTCTCCCCATGGCTTGAATTCTCTTTTTTTGAAAATCTCTAAGAGACTTGAAAAGCAATTTCAATTGTGGATTTCTTACAGAAGTTTGATAAGCAGTAAGATAAAAAAGAGAATTGAGATTTTGAAAGCCTGATGAAATAGATTGAATTTTTAGTGAGGTTAAATTTTGAGAGGATTATCTATAATCACAATATTTAGTTCACTTTACATATCCTTCGAAATTTTGTATATTTTTCTCCATGATTGGGAGAATTTTCATCATTTTGATTCGGAAGTTGAATGCACTGGTATTCAACTTATTGCAGCCACAAGACTATGGAAAGCATACAAATATATGTTTTAAACATACGATCCATTCATATTTTCAGAAGTGTGGCATTCATATCCTGTTCTCTTCTCCATTAATTTACTTTCAGCTTTTCATTCAGGTTTGCTGTGTTCTCTAATACTTCCACGTTAATTTTTATTTATTGTCACATGTTTTCTCCTGTTGTCTTTCTCCCTTTCCATTGAGCTTCAGCCAATAAGCACAATCTAAATTACGTCTGTAATCTCACCCCACGTATGTATTCACTCGCTTTTACAAAGATGCACACTCAAAGATGCACACACCATCTGATCGAAAAATAATGTCAACATTCAGCAAATCTTAATGGAGGGAATTTTTAGTTGTGACTCAGTGGAATGTATAATATAAACTCTTGTGTTGACTTACCTCGTACAACCTCACGTGATCTTTAACTTGCTTCTGATGCTCTGTTCCTATTCATGAAGCACTTGTCCATTTCATCTGACCCCTTGATAAGAAAAGGACATTAAAAGAAGACCCATTCAACTTTTGAGTCTGCTCAACTAATATCATGGCTGATTTCCTACTTTAATTCCACATTTTGACACTGTGTCCAAATCTCTCAATGCCTTTAGTTTCCAAACATCTCTTGATCTTTGTCTAAAAACACTCATTGATTGACTGTCCATGCCTCTTTGAATGGGAGAATTCAATAACATTACAACATTTGTTTGAGATCGTCCCACCTGAACTTTACTGAATTACTCGATTTGGTGTGGGGCAGTGTGATGAGAAGGACCTGAAACCTGAAAGTGAATCTGCCTTGTGTCAGTTTTGTGTCATTTTTATTACTAGAGGAGAAAGCATCCAAAAGTACAATGTGAAAACATCTGACAACAAGAAAGTTAAAAAATCACACAACACCAGGTTATAGTCCAACAGGTTTAATTGGAAGCACACTAGCTTTCAGAACGACACTCCTTCATCAGGTAATTGTGGAGGGCTAAATCATAACACAGATCAAGCCCTCCACAATCACCTGATGAAGGATCGTCGCTCCGAAAGCTAGTGTGCTTCTAATTAAACCTGTTGGACTATAACCTGGTGTTGTGTGATTTTTAACTTTGTACACCCCAGTCCAACACTGGCATCTCCGAATTATGACAACAAGAAAGGCACTTATGGCATAAAAAAAAGGATGTTATCTGATAATTGCACCTTAGCCTACTCATTAAGAAGGCTATTCAATAGAATGTATGAAGAGCTTTGATTAGGTATGGGGAAAGAATTATGCCTTTTGCTTGCAAAGTCAATGTTAAGGGAATAATTATTTTAAAAATCTATTGAGAGAATGAGAGCAGATTCGGTAGAAAGTTGTTTAAGCATGGAATGGGTTAACTAGCCTGTAGGTGAAGCAAGAGAGACACACAGGCTTTTAACAGAAAACTCACTTAAATCTTGAAGCAGAGAATGATTCAGATGCGGACTATAAGACCACAAGAAATAGGAACAGGAGTAGGCAACTCAACCCCTTGAGCCTGCTCTACCATTCAATAGGATCATGGCTGACCGATGTTCCTCATGTATTCTTTCTTGCCCATTCCAAGCTTTGGCAAATAGAGTTAAGGAGAATCCAAGGGGCTTTTACAAATACATTAAGGACAAAAGGGTAACTCGGGAGAGAATAGGACCCTTCAAAGATCAGCAAGTTGGCCATTTTGTGGAGCCACAAGAGATGAGGAAGATACTAAATGAGTATTTTGCATCAGTGTTTACTATGGAAAAGGACATGGAAGACAAAGAACGTAGAGAAATAGATGGTGACATCTTGATAAATGTCCATATTACAGTGGAGGAAGTGCAGGATGTCTTGAAACCCATAAAAGTGGATAAATCCACAGGACCTGATCAGATGTATCCTAGAACACTGTGGGAAGCTCGGGAAGTGATCGCTGGGCCTTTTGCTGAGATATTTGTATCATCGATAGTCACAGGTGAGGTGCTGGAAGACTGGAGGTTGGCAAACTTGGTGCCACTGTTTTAGAAGGGTGTTAAAGACAAGCCAGGGAACTATAGACCAGTGAGCCTGACCTCAGTGGTGGGCAAGTTGTTGGAGGGAATCCTGAGGGACAGGATGTACATGTATTTGGAAAGGCAAGGACTGATTAGGGATAGTCAACATGGCTTTGTGCGTAGGAAATCATGTCTCACAAACTTGATTGAGTTCTTTGAAGAAGTAACAAAGAGGATTGATGAGGGCAGAGTGGTGGACATGATCAATATGGACTTCTGTAAGGCATTCGACAAGGTTCCCCATAGAAGACTGGTCAGCAAGGTTAGATCTCATGGAATACAGGGAGAGCAAGCCATTTGGATACAGAACTGGCTCAAAGGTAGAAGACAGAGGGCGGTGGTGGAGGGTTGTTTTTCAGACTGGAGGCCTGTGACCAGTGGAATACCACAAGCAGCGGGGCTGGGTCCTCTACTTTTTGTCACCTACATAAATGATTTGAATATGAGTATAAAAGACATAGTTAGTAAGTTTGCAAGTGACACCAAAACTGGAGGTGCAGTGGACAGTGAAGAAGGTTGCCTCAGATTACAACAGGATCTGGACCAGATGAGCCAATGGGCTGAGAAGTGGCAGATGGAGTTTAATTCAGATAAGTGTGAGGTGCTGCATTTTGGGAAAGCAAATCTTAGCAGGATTTCAGCACTTAATGGTAAGGTCCTAGAGAGTGTTGATGAACAAAGAGACCTTGGAGTGGAGGTTCATAGCTCCTTGAAAATGGAGTCGCAGGTAGACAGAATAATGAAGAAGGCGTTTGGTATGCTTTCAGAGTTGGTCAGAGTTTTGAATACAGGAGTTGGGAGATCATGTTGTGGCTGTACAGGACACTGATTTGACCACTTTTGGAATATTGTGTGCAATTCTGGTCCCCTTCCTATCAGAAGGATATTGTGAAACTTGAAAGGTTTCAGAAAACATTTGCAAGGATGTTGCCAGGGTTGGAGGATTTGAGATATAGGAAGAGGTTGAATAGGCTGGGGCTGCCTTCCCTGGAGCATCGGAGGCTGAGGGGTGACCTTGTGGAGGTTTATAAAATCATGGGGGGGGCATGGATAGGATAAGTAGGCAAAGTCTCTTCCCTGGGGTGGGGTTGACCAGAACTGGAGGGCATGGGTTTAGGGTGATATAAGGTGAGGAAAGATATAAAAGAGAACTAAAGGTCTACCTTTTCACGCAGAGGGTAGTACATGTACAGAATGAGCTGCCCGAGGATGTGGTGGAGGCTGGTACAACTGCAACATTTAAAAAGCATCTGGATAGGTATATGAATAGGAAGGGATAAGAGGGATATGGGCCAGATGCTGGCAGGTGAGACGAGATTGGATTGGGATATCTGGTTGGCATGGATAAGTTGGACCGAAGGGTCTGTTTCCATGCTGTACATCTCTATGACTCTATGATAACCCTAGATTCCCATACTGATCAAGAATCTATCGACCTCAGTCTAGTCCTAGAATGTCCCATGAGGCTAAACATCCTTTCAGTATTTAACCATCAATCCCCTTAAGAACCCCATATGTTTCAATGAGATCACCTCTTATTCTTCTAAATTCCAACGAGTTGAGTGACAAAGAGGAATTGTTACATTTGTTCAGGATTATCGTTGAGAAAATCTTCGCATACATTTTGAATGAAAAGGCTTCTTTCTATCCTGTGAACCTCTATATTGCTAATCCCACTGAGTTTTTAAATGACAGAAGTTGCTAGGCAAGCTCAGCAGGTCTGGCAATATGTGCGAACAGAAATCAGAGTTAACGTTTCAGGTCCAGTGACTCTTCTTTAGACCTGCTGTTAACTATGATTTCTCTTCACAGATGCTGCCAGACCTGCTGAGCTTTTCCAGCAACTTCTATTTTCATTGCTGATTTCTAGCATCCACAGTTCTTTTGGTTTTTCTACAAGTTTTAGTTGACATCGAAGAAGAATCATTTGCACAGTTGGTCAGTGGTTAGCACTACTGCCTCACTGTGTCAGGGACCTGAGTTTGATTCCAGCCTTGAGTGACTATCCATATGGAGATTGCACATTCTCCCTGTGTCTGCGTGGGTTCCCTCCGGTTGCTCCGGTTTCCTCCCACAGTCCAAAGATGTGCAGGTTAGGTGAATTGCTCATCCTAAATTACCCATAGTGTTCAGTGATGTGTCGTTTAGGTGCAGTACTGTAATGGAATGGGGAGTGGGTCTGGGTGGGTGGATTGTTCTTCAGAGAGTTGATGTGGACTTGTCGGGCCGATGGGCCTGTTCCACACTGTCAGGATTCTATGGCTGCAAATGATTTAACCAATACAGTTAAGTTTCCTTCTTAACTGTTTTGAAAGAGACATTGATTTGATTAAATATAATGGGTTAATGCACCCTATTGAAACTAAGGCGAAACAAATTTAAGATGGCAATTTTAAGTGTTCATGCTCTGGAGTGCCACTGCATAATTTCAAAGTCATGAAGTTTCCAAGCATCACTAATTAGATATTAGTTAGGATCAAACAAAAAGCCATGGTAAGAACTCTCATCATCAAAAGAATTTCACAGTATCTGTGGACTATTTAAACATTAGCCACTTTATCAAAGAATCATCTGATTATCTAACATACACCATTGATTAGGACTTGTCTCTTCGAAAGAATGATAACAATTTTAAAATTCTAGTAACATACAGGAGGAACATCACTACTTCTCATTCACTTTACAAATCTTGTAAACCGTGTTGCATGTGGAACTTTAACCACTTTATGGGACATTTTCTGTTTGCTTATAAAAAATAATCTGGACTAAACACTGTGTAAATTGGCAAACATGAATAATACATTCCTGACATGGGTGAGGTTTGCATATCAGGAAATTGTGAACCTCATCTCATGATTTTCTGTCCATTAATTTTAACAAGAAGCAAAAGTATGTTTAAAAGCTTGAAGGCAAGACCAGAAAGATTTCAACGGCTTGACAGTGGGAAAAATGATGAGGCAAGATTTTACATTTCTTAGCAGGCTGAGGGGAGGCAGCACAGAAATAAAATGGTCTGCTCACTTCCACTCTGCCATCACTGTACATTTTCCCAAGTGCAGATAGACACTCAGAAGGAAAATAGTCAATTACAAATGCAAATGAAACTTGCTTCCCTAGCTTCCTTCCTCTTGCTCACTTACAAACACTGGAGTTATTATCACAGACAGTTTCTCATTTTTGTCTTTAGATGCCACAGTACACTCAGTGGTTGTGACTTTGGTTTATTATGGAAAAAAAGTGTCGCAGCGACATTCACACTGGATTATGAATCATTTTATGAGCACTTCTGTGTGATCACACAACTTGTGGCTTCTGTGAAACTCCATACACAACTAGCACTGTCAGGAGGCTGGGGGGGGGGGGGGGGGGGGAGGGGGGTAAATCTGCAGATTGAGAAGTCAGTCATGGTTACAGCCACAAAGCTTCCTGCTCTCAAAGCCAGTCTTTTTTTCTCATTGAAGATGCATAAGAGATAAATGAAAACAGTTAAAAGAAAGATAAACATGCTTTCAACTTTGCTGATATAATAAGCTGGCATTTAGAAATGCCTTTCTACTGCCCTTGTGCCACCCCATTGCTGTTAGTGGAAACGGACACCAAATTTAGACAGGACAGCTACACTGACAATGAAAAGTTGCTGACTCTCATGTTGTTAACGGTTTCAACACGGAATGCTGATGTCTGTGCTTACATGTTTTCCAAATGGTCAGAGACTGGCAATGATGTCATTGTGGTGCCAATTTGATGGTACCACACCACAGTGGGTGAGAGTTTGGGGACAGCTTTCCTGGTTTAGGAATGTAAAATCCAGCCCATGGTGGCAGTGTTGATACCTGACATACAGTTGAGGGTCTGATGTTTCAAAAGGGATCACTGGTGGTTCTAGTTTCATTCTCCAAAGAAGCTTCTATTCTCCAGGGGTTTAAATGCTTCGCCCTTTGCCATTACAATGTTCCAAAGCCCCTTAAATAAAACCTCGAGTCCCGCTGACCTCAGGCCCTCTATCCCTTGAAATCTTGTGTTTCCAATTCCAAGATCAAATAACTTAATTTCCATGCTCGGAAGCCCCATAGTGAATGCATTCTCACTATTCGCAGTATCACAGATTTCTTATGGTGCAGAAGGAGACCATTCAGCTCATAGCTGTTCCCAAGCCTCCAATGCACCAAAAGAGCCTCTCCAATATGGTTAGGTCCTAGAATTACTTTCTTGGGATCCCAGGCCTGCCCTATTGTTCTTTATTAGAGCTCTCAGTGACAGAATTAGAATTAGCTCTATTGTTACATGTACTCAAACGACTACAATGAAAAGTGTAAAAGTCGCCACTTACAGCACCATCTTAGGTACAAAGGTCCCTATGTACAGCTTCTTCAATTACAGTTCTTAGAAAAATAGAGAAGTAAAAAGTCCAGCATTGCAGATTTTAGGAATAAAGTATGAAATGGAGAAAAATAAGTACAATGAAGGACCACCACACCAGCCTGAGGGGACTCCACTCAGGCCCAAGAGACCACCAAGTTGGGGTGTGAGGGCACCTCGTTGGGCCAGGAAGCTGCCATGCCAGGGCAAGAGGATGCCACCTCAGATCTGCGCTGAGGCCGGGAATTCCAATGCCGCAAGTTCAGCAGCCACGAGGTCAGAGGCCAGGAGTTCCGAGGCCGGGGCTTTTGAGACTGGAAGATCCAAGATCGTAAGATTTGAGGCCAGGAGTTCAGAGGCTGCGAAGCACCAAGACCATGAGGTTGCAGGCCAGGAGGTCCAAGGCCAGGAGATCAGAGGCTGAGCAGACTGAGTAGGAGAAAAGAAGCAGACGAAAGAGAGAAAAAAAGAAAAGGAATGGACGGAGTGGACGAGATCCAGTTGAAGCATCCTACTTCACCGTCATCTTGGTTCTGACATTTATCAGCAGGGTGATAGATGCAGATGAACCTGAAGATTCAATCTACTGTGCCCCCCACACGCACTCCTGCTACCCATTTCTGCTTATTCAATCAATGCACCTGATGGTGAATTAGTAGGCCGTCAAGTAAGAAAGATGACAATTATAAATGCACTCGAGAGCTCCGAGCAGAACAGGGACTATATGGCTGGGTATCACGTGGTAAAATGGTACTGTCTGAATGTAAAGTCAGCCCTAACTAGAACTGTAAAAGTCCCTTACTCTTAGAATCATCCTTTATTTTGCATTAAAAGTTGATAAACAGGCAGATATAACCCCCTTGCCCAAAAGAAGCCACTGATACATTTAACTCTGGTACCAAATATCTACAACCCTGGATCATACCCTGATACAGCAGCAAAGCAATCTTGAGAAAAGGCTGTCATTTCACCCCGAGGCTGTTTAACCTGTAATATACAAGCAATTTTCTGACTTTAAATTGATTTCAATTCATTACAAGGAACCTTGAATTACTAGAGCTCCCAGGGGCAGTACTTAAGTCGTGGCCCTAAAGGGAAAAGTCAGATTATCAGTTCAGCAACATTATAACAATCCAGACCTCATGTCACCGTGAGATCCTTTCAAAGGTTAGTAAATTGTTCTGAGTTATGATAAACTGATGCCGTATCACACTGTCAAAGCAGTGTGATGTGAGTATAAATGCATTAAATAATCAAAAAGGGAACATTTCAATCAAGGAACATCTCAGACACTGATTTATTTCTAAGCAGGACCATATACTGATAATTCTCATTGATCTTTTTTTAAACTTCGGAATCACATTCAGCCATAAAGTACAGAAATCAGATTCAGGGCAAGTTATTTTAAAAATCTAATGATAATTCTAATAATGATGCTTTGAAATAGTGTTTTATTTATATATGGAAGTGATTCAAAATCCTAACCAGAGAGCTGAAAGTAGTTCTGTTTAAAGTTACTGGAAAATATTTTTGTTATCTGAAATCACTGTGGACAGGTTAAACCCAACTCACCAGGTTGGAAACTCACAGGATAGATGAATGGTATTTCTATTTATTGTTCAATATCACTTTATGCCAACTTTAATGAAGATTTAGAGCAGAAGGATTGCAAAATACCACTACACATTACTCCCCACAGTCAAACTTAAGTAGGACTGAAAGGATGCAAGTTTAATTCTATTTGATTCCTGAGGAAGGGCTCATGCCCGAAATGTCGATTCTCCTGCTCCTTGGATACTGCCTGACCTGCTGCGCTTTTCCAGCAACACATTTTCAGCTTAATTCTATTTGAAACAGGTACCTTAGCATTCTCATTAAAACAGTGAGAAAACCACATGGATATGATAAGGATTCAATATTGTCATGTCTGGAAAGTGTAACTTGAAAGATCAACTTTTTAAAAATTCTCTCGATCCCACTAATTTACAGCTCTGGTCATTTGCATGAATTGTGCTGTTTGGTAACAAGATTTGGTCCTGATTTCGAACTCAAACAAAATTATTCTTTGTTTATGACATTGAATATATATCAGTACTGATAAACGATTTTATCACATGTATTGATGCTACAAGCAGACCCTTGCTATTATTGAATAATTCCAGAATCTTGACATTGGATCTGTCTCACAGGACTAGCCATATTCTATAGCTGGAATTCTCTGGTATAGACATAGGCTCCACAGGAGACACAAACATAACAACAAAGAATAGGCTCAATAAATCTCGGCTCATATAACCATTGCTTGTGTTACTCGTACAAGAAACCCTGGTATAGTTATGATACTCCCAAGCATAATGTTTGATGTAGTTTAACTCACCTCATCCACGATTTGTCTCTATGTTGTATGAAGCATATGAAAAGAAAGGTTTGTATTGAATTTATTGAGCTTGTTTATCATTTTCTGCAATTATCATGATCTAACATGTTTGATGTTGTGAAGATGAAGGTTTTATTTCAGAATTAGGCAGTATTATTGATGATTGCAGTGTATAACTGAGAATGGTATCAATGCTCTTAATAATGCCAACATCGCAAGACGTAAATCAAAGCAAGGATTCAGTGGGCAGAAATATAAAATAAAAATTATTTATTTCATTAATTATCATAGTAAGCTAATATAATGTACGAATCCAATAAATTGCTTAAATAATGCTTTATTTGTGGTTCTTGGCACCTAATCATACAAAAGGTGTAATTGTGTATTCAATGATGAGCAATTAGGTAAAGAATTTGAGTTACAGGGAGAATTTTAACTCATGAACAGTGGATTTGAGTGAATGGGAGATTAAAGTGGGTGGCAAGAACAGGAAGGCAGATTACTACCTCAATGGTATCAAATTAGGTAAAGGGGCTGTTCAGAGAGATCTGGGTGTTCTTGTCCACCAGTCAATGAAGGCAAGCATGCAGGTACAGCAGGTCGTGAAGAAGGCTAATAGCATGCTGGCCTTCATAACAAGAGGGATTGAGTATAGAAGCAAAGAGGTGCTTCTGCAGCTGTACAGGGCCCTGGTGAGACCACACCTGGAGTACTGTGTACAGTTCTGGTCTCCAAATTTGAGGAAAGACATTCTGGCTATTGAGGGAGTGCAGCGTAGGTTCACGAGGTCAATTCCTGGAATGGCAGGATTGCCTTACACGGAAAGACTGAAGCGACTGGGCTTGTATACCCTTGAGTTTAGAAGACTGAGAGGGGATCTGATTGAAACGTATAGGATTATGAAAGGATTGGACACTCTGGCAGGAGGAAACATATTTCCGCTGATGGGGGGAGTGCCGAACCAGAGGACACAACTTAAAAATACGGGGTAGACCATTTAGGACAGAGATGAGGAGAAACTACTTCACCCAGAGAGTGGTGGCTGTGTGGAATGCTCTGCCCCAGAGGGCAGTGGAGGCCCAGTCTCTGGATTCATTTAAGAAAGAATTGGATAGAGCTCTTAAAGATAGTGGAGTCAAGGGTTATGGAGATAAGGATGGAACTGGATACTGATTGGGAATGATCAGCCATGATCATATTGAATGGCGGTGCAGGCTCGAAGGGCTGAATGGCCTACTCCTGCATCTATTGTCTATTGTCTATTGTCTAAAGTGATAAGAGTCTGAATCACAATGCCAATAGCACCATTCACCATAGCTGCAAGCCTCAATGGACGAGCTGTTATCCATTCAACTCTGAATCTCGGATTTCCCAGGAAACCTGGCAACTAATCCTGGAAGTGGCTCAAGTAGAAAGGCCTTTGAATCTGGAGCACCTGTCTGCAATTGTACTCGCCCTCAACCTCTTTCCATCTCCCCTACTCCATTCCCCCCAACAATCTTTTCCATTCTCAATCCACCTCCACTACCTTTACCCTTGCTTAGTATGCCTCCAAACCACCACAAAGGGTCCGTGTTATCATCCCAAGATCACTGATTAATAAAATCTGCAACACCGGGATTCTGAAGGTACCTACAGGCATGTAATCCTATACTCTCCCTCAAGTTCTTCAAAATATCTTTCTACCATGAATAAAAAGGTCGGCTTAAATGTTTGTTTCAAGATTTGAGTGGTGCTGGAAAAGCACAGCAGGTCAGGCAACATCCAGGGAGCAGGAAAATCGACAATTTGGGCAAAAGCCCTGCCCAAAACATCAATTTTCCTGCTCCTCAGATGCTGCGTGACCTGCTGTGCTTTTCCAGCACCTCTCTAACCTTGACTCTGATCTCCAGCATCTGCAGTCCTCACTTTCGCCTTAAAAGCTTTTTTTCCATTACGATGGTCGCAAAAACTATGAATGACATTTAAAGTGTTCAAAGTATTTTCTAAGATGCCTGTATCCAGTGTGTTTGGAAATATGATCAAAGTGAACTTTATTTTCGTTTGGAGCGGTTGCTGGAAAAAACTCCGTAGGTCTGGCAGCACTTGTGGATTTGGATTTTCCTCGCAGATACAGCCAGACCTGCTGAGCTTTTTCAGTAACCTCTAATCTTGTTAGAGAGAAAAACCATTGGGCAGACAGAGGAATGGGTAATGGCTGGCCTGGGAGAATGAATGGGAGACAAGCAGTAGGCTGGAAGAACACAGCAAGCCAGGCAGCATCACAAGGTGGGGAAGTCAACATTTCAGATGTAACCTTTTTGTCTCTAACCTGGGTGCATGCATTGCTGCTGAATGCGACCATTACTGGCTGACAATGGGTTGTTTGTGGTAGCGGTCCATGTGATGACATGATCTAGTGTGTGGGGGTCAGGGTAACAAGATGAAAGAAGGTGCTCAGGCCCTGAAATTATTGAACTCGATATTGAAGCCAGAAGGTTGCAGAGTTCTCAAGCAGAAAATGAGATGTTGTTCTTTCAGCTTGCACTGAGCTCTTCTGTTGTAAGCCTGAGATGTTGGCCAGGGAACACAAAGGTATGTTGAAACAGCAGGCAACTAGAAGCTTAGGATTATTTTTTGTGGATAGAATGTAGATTTTCTGCAACGTGGCAGTCCAGTCTGCACATTATTTCCCCAACGTAGAGGATAAAGTTAAAAGTCACATAACATCAGGTTATAGTCCAACAAGTTTATTTGGAAGCACTAGCTTTTGGAGCGCTGCTCCTTCATCAGGTGGTTATGGAGCAGGACCATAAGACACAGAATTTATAGCAAAACATTACAGTGTCATGCAACCGAAATGATACATTGAACAAACCTAGATTGCTGTTAGATTTTTCAGCTTTTAGAATGGGTTGCAGGTTTTGGTCCATTAATATGTAAATCCCAGAACTTTTAAAGTCACATTCTCGAGATAACTTAAGATTTTATATAAAAAAAGTGACATCTAAGCTCAGACAATGCATTAAAGATGTGAGGTTAGAGTCTGTCCATATCCAATCTTGAGTCAGATTGGTTCTATTTCCAAAGTGGAATTTATGAAATATTACATGGATTGACAGCCTGCATTGACTGCCTGCAGATTGTGCGCTTTTTGAGCAAAACAGAATGTATTTGCAAATACAATTTTTCAAATACAAATTCACCCCATGGACTTGTGTGTGTGTATATGTTCTGTGTGTGTGTGTGTGTGCATGAGAGAGAGTGTGTGATTGTATGTGAGTGTGTGCATGTGGGTGGGTGTGAGTGTGGGGGAGTGTATGTGTGTGTGTTTGAGACACAGCGTATGTATGAGGGTCTGCGTGAGCGTGTGAATATGTAAGAGTGTGTGTGTATATGTTCTATGTGTGTGTGTAGTGCAGTGGGGTCACCAGTAGTGTGACATGAAACCAAGTTCCCAGTTGAGGCCATCCTAATGGGTACCGAACTTGGCTATCAGCTTCTGCTCGCCCACTCTGTGTTGTTGCATATCCTGAAGTCCGTCTTGGAGGATGGTCACCCGACTATCCAAGGCCGAATGTCCCTGACCGCTGAAGTGGTCCCCGACTGGGAGGGAACACCCCTGTCTGGCAATTGTTATGCTACCTGATGAAGGAGCAGTGCTCTGAAAGCCAGTGCTTCCAAATAAACCTGTTGAACTATAACCTGGTGTTATATGACTTTTAATTTGGTCCACCCCAGTTCAACACCAGCTCCTCCACATCAGTGTCGAGGAGACCATGTTGCAAGCAGCAAACACAGTAGACTAGAATGAGTGAAGTGCAGATGAATCATTACATCATCTGGAAGATGTGTATGTGGCCGTGGATATTAATGAGGGAGGAAGTAAATGTTCAATGTTACACCTTTTGTGATTTCATGGGAAATTGCCATGCGGTTGTGGGATCATTTGAGGAGTGAAGGAGGACTGGACCAGGGTGTCTTTGACGGAATGGTCCTTGTAGAAGACTGACAAGGGAGGGGAGGGAATATGTGACAAATCAGAAATGACTGTGTAAGCTCAGCAGTTCTGGCACCGGCTGTGGACAGAAATCAGAGTTAACATTTTGTGTAAGATGACTCTTTCTCAGAACTAGGGTGAATATGTTGCATCCCATTGAAGGGTTGAAAATGATGGCTGATGACCCTTTGGATGTGGATATTGATGCGATGGCCTGTGAGGACAAGGGGGACATCATCACTGTGTGGGAGGGAAGAGGATACTCTTGTCAGATATCACCTTATTCTCAATAGATCTCAATATCAAGGAAGCTTTGAGAAGTTATTGGAAGGATATTATGAAGTTGGAGTGGGTTCAGAAGAGGTTTACTAGCATGTTGCCAGGTTGTAAAGGTTTGATTTATAAAGGAGAGGCTGGATAGGCTGGGACTTTTTCCATTGGAGTGTTGGAGGTTGAGAGGCGACCTGATAGAAGTTTATAAAATAATGAGAAATATAGATAGAGTTAATGATAGTTGTCTTTTCCCTAGGATGGGGGATTTCTCGACTAGGGGGCACATTTGTAAGGTGAGAGGAGAGAGATTTAAAAAAGACATGACGCAATTTTTTTACACAAATAGTAGTTTGCTTGTGGAATGAACTTCCCGAAGAAGTAGTGGATGTAGGTACAATTACAAGGTTTAAAAGACATTTGGATAGATACATGAATAGGAAAGGTTTGGTGGGATATGGGCCAGGACTTGGCATGTGGAACTAGTTTAGTTTGGGATTATGTTCGGTATGGACTGATTGGACCGAAGGATCTATTTCCATGCTGTATAATTGTATGATTCTATAAGTTTAACATGTGTGTTGGAATGCATAATCAAATTTTAGCAAAATATTTATTCCCTAAGGGATGAACATAGTATCATTATTGATACAATTGAATCTGTCCATAATCTCACAAAGAACAAAAGATGGTAGTACAAGTACTTTGTATTATTTTCTCTATGGACCACAGCTACACTTCTTAGAATGTGAAAACATCGACTCTCGAGTCATAGAGTCAAACAGCATGGAAACAGACCCTTCAGATCAACTCATTCTTGCCGACCAACTTTCCCAAACTAATTATTTCCACTTGCTCACATTTGACCCATATCCCTTTAAACTTTTCTATTCATGTACCTGTTCAAATGTCTTTTAAATGTTGTAACTGTACCTGCATCTACCATTTCATGGGGTAGTTTATTCCACATACAAATCACCCTCTGTATGAAAAAGTTGCCCCTCAGGTCCCTTTAAATCTTTCTCCTCTCACTTTAAAAATACGCCCCGTAGTTTTGAGCACCCCACCCCAGGGAAAACACCTTTGCTATTCACCTTATCTATGCCATTCATGATCTTATAAACCTCTGTGAGGTCAACCCTCAATCTCCAATGCTCCACTAAAAACGTCCCAGACTATCCAGCCTCTCACCATAACTCAAACCCTAACATCCCAACAATACCTTAGTAAGCATTTTCCGAACCCTCTCCAATTCAACAATTTTCTTCCTATAGCAGGACAACTGGAAATGTATATATTACTCCAAAAGTGGCTTCGCCAACATCCTGCACAACCTCAACGTCATAACCCAACTCCAATACTCAATGTTTTGAGCAATGAAGGCAAGCGTGCCAAATGCCTTTTTAACCACCCTGTCGAACTGTGATGTAAATTTCAAAGACTTATGTCCCTGAACCTGTAGATTTCTCTGTTTGTCAACACTACCCAGGGTTGTAAAATTAACTGCATAAGCCCTGTCCTTGTTGGTTTCACCAAAATGCAACACCTTGCATTTATCCAAATTAAACTCCGTCTGTCACTCCTCAGCTCACTGGCCCAATTGATCAAGATCCCTTTGTAATCTTAGATAATCTTCTTCATCAATGAGACCACCAATTTCAGTGTCATCTGCAAACTTACTAACTTACAAATTTACCATGCTTCCTAAATTCTCATCCAAATTGTTTATATAAATGATGAACAAAGGTGGACCCAACGCTGATCTCTGCAAAACACACTAGTCGCAGGCCTCCAGTCCAAACAAAAACCCTCCACCACCACCCTCTGAATGCTGTCAAGCCAATTTTGTATCCAATTGGCAAGCTCGCCCTGAATCCTATGTGATCTAACTTTACTAATTAGTCTACCATGCTGAACCTTGTCAAAGACTTTACTCAAACATCAATTATTGCTCTGCTCTCATCAATCTTTTTGCTTACATCTTTAAAAAGCTCAGTCAAGTTTGTGAGACACATTTTCCCACACACAAAACTATGCTGACTATCCCTAATCAGTCCTTGCCTGTCCAAATGCACGTCAATCCTATCTCTCAGAATCCGCTCCAACATCTTACCCACCAATGATGTCAGACTCTCTGGTCTTCAGTTCCCAGCTTCTCTATGCAGTCTTTCTTAAATAAAGGCACAAAATTAGCCACCCTCCAGTCTTCTGCAACCTCACCTGTGGCTGTAGATGATAAAAATATTGCTGCTGGGGGTCCGGCAATTTTGTCCCTAACTTCCCATAATGTCCTCGGATAATTTGATCAGGTTCTGGAGACTTATCCACTTTTATGCTATTTGAGACTTCCAACACCACTTCTTCTCTAATGTGGATTGTTTTCAAGACATCAAAATTTATTTCCCTGTGTCCTGCAGCCTCCATTTCTTTCTCTACAGTAAAAACTGACATGAAATATTTGTTAAGTATTTCTCCCATCCCCCTTGTGTCTCACATAGTCAACCTTGTTGATCTTTAAGGGGTCCTATTCTCTCCCTAGTTGCTCTTTTGTTCTTAACGTATTTGTGGAATCTGGATAATCCTTAACCTTATCTACCAAGGCTATCTCATATCCCCTTTTTGCCCTCCTGTTTTCCCTCTTCAGAATGCCCCTACACCCTTTATACTCTTCAAGAAATTCACTTGATCTCACTTGACCACGTCTAATTTATGATTCTTCTTCACCAGAGTCTCAGTATCTTTATTCATCCATTATTCTTTACATTTACTGGCTATACTCTTCATACTAACAGAAACATAATGCCTCCAAACTCTCATTGTTTCACTTTTGAAAGCCTCCCATTTGTTAGTCATCTCAGTACCTACGAACTACCAGGTTCAGCAAGTTTGATAAAATGCAA
This sequence comes from Chiloscyllium punctatum, assembly GCF_047496795.1. Taxonomy (NCBI): domain Eukaryota; kingdom Metazoa; phylum Chordata; class Chondrichthyes; order Orectolobiformes; family Hemiscylliidae; genus Chiloscyllium; species Chiloscyllium punctatum. The sequence goes on from NC_092742.1 coordinate 27,992,805, forward strand.
GCCAAATAGCTGATTAGGCTTTCAAAACAAATTCTCTAAGCCTTACTGATTTTAGATATGATTAGGTATTGAGAATATGGCCTCACAAAACTCCACATCAACTGTTATGCAATCAGTCTCATCATTCATTCATTACCTTCCTCCAGCACTACATATATATAGACGAATAGAAATGAATAATGATTTAATTTGCTAATACAACTACAGGCTTGGGCATAAGTGAAAGATTGTTAATTTGGACTGTGCACATCTGTGAGAATTATTTGAAACTGTTACTCCTTTTCATCACCGGAGGATCTTTCAAATTTTAGTCTTGACAAATAACATCTACTTCCAATTAAATATGAATTAATATCTAAAGTTAAATTAAATGTTTTTTTTTTAAGAATGAATCACACTGCTACTCCAAAGTTCTAATTATGTCATCCCATTCACAAGACCATATGAGATGATCAAACCCAGAAATTTCCTTGGCTTGATCTCCCTTTATACATCTTCCATATAAAGCAGCCTGCTTTGCTTCATCATTTCTACAGCATCATAAAGGGACAGGAATGAAACAAGAAGATGACAGTAACTCAAAAGGAACATCCTTCAACACTACATTCTCAATGGCAGCTCGGGAAGGTTAATAAGTATTGGCTTTGTCAACGGTGCCCATATCTTGAGAATAAATGTAAATATGATTTGATATTGCAAGAGTCAGAAACAATGTACCAATCAGCAGATGATGCGACATGATATATCATTTGAATCTGTGTTGTCCATGTATTCAAAGAAACATAGATTGTGAAGTGGTTGAAAGGATGGCATGAGTAAATAGAATTTCTCTATAAAACTGAATGACATGTTTACAACAGGCTATTTGCTTAATATTAAAGAATATTTTATACAGTTGTATAGCTTCATAGCAAAGTTGATTCAGAATCTCTAATGTAATGAAAAGGGCAATGTTTTTTTTGAGAGGTTTTTAAATATTAGGGGTCTACATCGTTGTTATCAATTTTATTGATCTAAGTGCTGCTGTGCTCATATGACAGTATGTAGTTACGTAATTTAGAAAACAAATGTTTACAAATGATTAATGTCATTCCAGTCACTGCAAGTGAAGAAATCAGACAATGTTTTGCAGCATTTGGCTACAGCTGAAATAAATGTTGAGGTCCGGATAAGTTTGTAATATTGCTTCTGTTATGGGTGGAAGTTTGATATTGGCTGTAAACAATTACATAAGTGTGACAGGAAAGCAGAATAAATCTGAGAATCTGAAATCCTTGTGATCGCTACAATCCAGTGTATTGAAACACTGAGAACTGTCTTCTAGTCTGCATCAGCAACGAACACACATTTGCACAATTATTTGCACAATTCAGAATTTCTCTTCACATCACCTCTACTTTGTCATTAAAATAGGACTTAAATTTGACTTCTATAACTTCACTTCAACTCCAAATCTGAAACCCATACTTCCTTTAGGGTAATTTTTAAAATTCTGTTTTTCAAATATTCATAGATATTGCCTTTGATAATTCCTTTGACGCTTCCAGAGCAGTTTTGTTTTGTGGCTAAACACGTCCATATTTAATTCTTAGTGGTTCAGAAGTAAATGTGTGCAGATACCGTTTCCCAATCGAGGTCAGGTTTTGTTTCATGCTCAAAAGGAAAAGTCTATTCAGGATTTATTCTCAAGCTGTTTTCATTTTAGTAGTTAATCAATTTATTGCTCACAGTCATCATAGTATTCTCCAAAGTAAAGAACTTTAAAAGTATCACAGGACTGTACAGCAGAATATTTAGATCCCAGTTAAATGTTTTAATTTGGTCTTAACTGAGACCACTTAATTACACTTCATTCTGATTTCAAAGAAACTATTTTTGACTGTATGACAAAGGATTTTCCAGTTTCAACTGGAAAATTGCATAATAGCTCTATGAGGTTAGGTGCTAAAAAGTCTTTCGGATGAAAGTGTACAGTATTACAACACAAACACCCAAATGCATAAGACATTTATGCAAATCTTTCTTGTCCTTATAATCACATTAAAGCAGTAAAAGAGTTTCAAACAAATGTATTAAATATGCTAATATGTTGTTACAAAATTTAACCTCATAAATAAATGTGTCAATTAAGTTAAGGCAATTTGAACAGAAGTGAAAACATTGACATTATGTAATTAATTCTTCAGAAGATCCAAGACTCATTTGCCCCTGACATGTGTCAGGTACATGAAAAATATCTATAAAATTAATTCCATTCCAACATAATGCAACCACACTTTTCAAAATTATAAGTACACTGAGATATGTCACACAAAATGTAATGTTCTGACAATTAATTTTTGAGACAGAGTAGCATAAACTCATGAGTCTCCATCTTTCTTTTATTGGTTAAGTGTGAGTTGAATCAATTTCTTTGGAGGGTTTCTCACTCTGTGGCCTAACTCGATTTTTTGCCATAACTTATTAAACTTGCCTCAATAGCAATCTACCCTGCTCCTATGGTGTCCCTCGCATCTGATGTCGTTCCTATCTTATGTGCCATTCTCAGAACAACTTGCCACTCAGCAAATATCCACTGTAAGATGGGCATTTTTGCACTCATACCACTGGGACAAGTATTGACAATGCAGCAGTACCCCGTTGACTGCAACATATTGGCACAACAGCCATAAACCCACACAGCTCATGGCAAAGAACTAACACTCCCTCACAAGTACAATTCCATTCTCTCAACCTAGTTGTTGTTTAACCATCATCCCAAAATTTACCTGTTCTTAGCTACATCCTGTCTAGCCATCTGTTCTAGGTCACTGCTACCCTGTCACCAATGGTCTTTGGAGACCTGCATCTTGTCATTGCTGAGGAGAGGAACACAATTGATGAAGTGATGAACTCTGCTTTCTTCCCACAGATGTTGCCAGACCTGCTGAGTTTTGCCATCAATTTCTGTTTTTGTATCTCATGTACTGGAATTGGGTGTCAGTCAGGTCTCGTGTAATTTGTTGTGCTTGACACATCTGAACTCTGCACAAGGAGAGCTTGCTTCTGCTGTTCCTTTCGATCATCGGCACCTACCATATCCCCTCACTCCTTGCTCCAATTTTGCAGAGCACTGCAAATCAGGACGATACAGCACTCTCTGCCTGGCCTATGTTATACATGCCAGAATGGTTGATGCAGTGGAACCACATCCTCAGCAGCCCTATCCCCTGCTTCACCATGGCACTGGCCAACATTGTTCCTGAGCTCCACATCAGCCAGGAGGTTGTGCAATTATATAATGGGTTGTGGTTGCAGTTGGCAGCACTTATCCCCTAGTAAACAGCCTTGTAAGGCTCTTTGCCAAAATATATGCCACATACACAAGAGTCCAGGATGCAGGACTTGAGGCAACTGCCAGGCTAGTGAGCATACACTTGCAAGAATTTCCTGTTTCTGCCATCTCAATGCCACAAGCGTATAGTTGATGCCACAGAATTGTACAGCACAGAAGAGACTCTCAGCCCATCGTGTCAGTACCAGCTCCAAAAGAGCTATTCAGCTAGTCAGCCATATCTCTATAGCTCTCTAAATTAATCACGTTCAAATATCTATCCAAATTTACTTTCAAATATAGATCCTCCCCAGGGGATGCCAGCTTGGTTTCTGAATCTTACTGCCTGGGCTGTAGCAACGACCTTGTCATGGAGTAACAAAATGACCAGTTTGCTGTTGGTCAGGTGGCATTAATCACTATCCTAATGAATTTGCGAGATCCTCCACAGGTCGCCTACCGCTCCCCAGAAGGAGGCAGTCACACAGAAGTTCAAAGTGGCTGTCACCTTCACAGTCACCAGGAGAGGATATCCTCCCACTCCTGCAGCTCTCAGGTCCCCCTGCAGCTCTCAGGTCCCACTTCAGCTTCTGGCCTAGTTCCTCACAGTGTCCTGGGACATCTGGAGCCTACACACACACTGCATCTCCATGAAAGGGAATCAGGGCCAAAAGTCTCCTGTCATCCTGCAGACATCACACATCCTGAGGGGTCCTGTGCCTGTGCCCTCCCCCTGAGTTGGGTGCTCGTTGTTCTCCACAGTGACCTGCTCCTTTCCCTGTGTTTTCCAACAGCCCTAGTCCTCCTGCAGTAGCCTTTGCCATTTTCAGAAAGGCAGCCACAGTGACCAACAAGCAGAAGGGTGCCTGACACTTACTGGAAATGAACTATGTTGGGAACATAAGGAACGAAAGATTTTTTTTGGTCTAAGATCAGTCAACGGTGGCATACCTTTGGTTAGCCCAGTTGGCTGGACAGCTGGAACACAATATAAAATAATAATAACAACGTAGGTTTAAGCCCTTCAATGGCTGATACCATATGAGAATCTCCCTCACCTAAGATATGGTGACCCTCTTCATCTTTATTTACACCTTGCAAGTCAGGGCAGTAACACAGTACATTCTGTACAGTGAGGCATGATGCACTCCAATAACAAGGGCTTTGTCTCTGTCATTCATTCACCTTCAGTCTCAGCAAGTAACAGGTTGCCTTAATCTGGCAAACATCTATTTTTGAGTCATTACTGCTCACTGCAATGTCAGTGTTCAGTTTGCAAAGACCTATGCAAATTGCCTATGATCAGCATTTGAACCCTAAGCCTGTTCATTCTGCTTGCATTGTAAACGGGTAATTAAGTGATTACAAATGATATGCAGCTATTGTTTGCAAGTGCCTGCTTCATGTATCTGTCCCTTCAATGTCCTAGCGCCCAGCAGATATAGAATTCATGTCTTTGTTCATTAAACGTCCCAACTCTGCCTATCCTTGGTTCTGACCCATAAGGTTTCCAGATGCATTTCACACCTCGATAACATGCTGGGGAATATCACTAGTAATGAACATAATCAGGACCCAGCTCTGACTGGTCACCAGGTAGCTCCCCAAAGCCTGCAAGGCCCCGATAATCCTGCATTATCCTGACAGTATATTTCTATCTACTCCCCCCCCCCAATGTGGAGATCTACCACATTAAACTTTGCCTTTGGTGTCCTCCCAACACTGACATTACACCTCAATGATGCCCACCCTGCTCCTCTATGCTCTCCTTGTTGTAGCCATGGTAGTGGTCACTGCCAACAACCTACCCTCTCACCTGTTGCCTAGAATGCCCCCTAAAGCAGTTCTACTTTCTCTACAAATGCCTCTGCTTTCCAACCCCTAGACTCGACTCCACCACCCCCTTAACCAGTGACCCCTTGACTCCCCCACCGCCACCCCCACCCCCACTACTGTTCCTAAAAGACACCACTGCATCATCTTCAATGCTCAATGTATGGATTCACAAGACTGCCATTAGCCCAGTTGCCTCTGAACAGTTTGAAATGAGCAACCCGTAGACATGACTGGCCAGGAGTCTTTACAGATCCTTGACTGACAATGCATGTTTCCCTGATTGCTGCTTTTGGCCCCACAAGTTCGACCATTGCTCACTGCCCAGATTGTGATCAAGTTCTCCCAACAGGTGACTCACAGTGGCCAAGGCCAGATTCTATGTGTGGCTGTGCCCGTGGTTGATGGTACTGGAACAGACAATGGCCATTCCTGACTGAATGGACAAGTCCCGTCCACTTTCTAACTTGGCCATTTGGGAGAATAAGCGTGCAGTGTGGTTGCCAAATAGGTGGCCGCATATGCTGTAGGTGTTAGACTGACCTGTTCACAATGACATCCCTCCTCTGACAGATCCATACTGACAAGTCTGACATGTAATATGACTGTGCAAAAGAGCACATCAGTAAGACAGAATGATAGCCTTGAAGATCTGGTCGAAGCGCCAACATGCAAACAGGCATGGCTTGACAAGGCAATGGAGAGCATGGATACTACAAACGTGCAGGAAACAGCTAAGTGAGTGAATACAAAGAGAATAAGTGAGCAGTCTGAGATCCATCCTGATCTGATGTGTGGCCTAGTCCCTGAGCACACTGTCCTTGCAGCAACATTTTGATGTGGATGGCTCAGCATTGCAAGTCTGTGCTTCCTCAGCATCATGCTACTGATTTGACTTGATTAATTTGATTTATTGTTGTCACATGCACCTAAGTACAGTGAAAAGTTTTGTTTGCGAGCAGTACAGGCATATCATAGGGTGCTTGGACAGAGTGAGGCATATAGGTGACACTGCACAGGAGGTGCACAAAGCAAGATCAGCAATAACAAGATCAACATTACTTGAAGTTAGAGGGTCCATTCATCAGTTTAATAATGGCAGGGAAGAAGTTGTTCTTGAACCGGCTGGTGCATGTGTTCAAGCTTCTGTATCTTCTGCCCGATGAAACACGCCAGAGGAGAATATTACTGAGGTGGGAGGGATCTCTGATGATGTTGGCAGCCTTTCCGCAGCAATAATCAGTGCAGATGGCGCCCATGGATGGGAGGTTGGCCTCTGTGATGACTTGGGCTGTGCACCCAATCTTCTGTAGTTTCTTACAGTCCTCTGCATAGCAGTTTCCGTACCAGGCTGTTAATTACCTGGACAGTATGCTTTCTGTGGTGCATCTATAAAAGTTAGTGAAGGTCCTTATAGGCATGCCAAATATCTTAAGCTGCCAAGGAAGAAGAGGCATTGTTGTCCATCCAGCCAGCAGTGAGCTGAAGCAGATACTTGCCTGATCCCCAGTTGAAAATACTCAATGTTGGCTATTTGGTACAGAAAGGAAGCTGAGCATTAATGAGGTGAGTTGTAGTGTTGATGAGATGTTTAATATAGCATAACCCATCTAAAATGGAAGTTGGCTGCTGCATCAAAAGAATCTCATCTCACCACTTGATGAACAAATAAAGAATGGCACGGTGGCACAGTGGTTAGCACTGCTGTCTCACAGCGCCAGAGACCTGGGTTCAATTCCCGACTCAGGTGACTGACTGTGTGGAGTTTGCACATTCTCCCCGTGTCTGCATGGGTTTCCTCCGGGTGCTCCGGTTTCCTCCCACACTCCAAAGATGTGCAGGTCGGTTGAATTGGCCATGCTAAATTGCCCGTAGTGTTAGGTAAAGGGGTAAATGTAGGGTAATGGGTGGGTTGCGGGTCAGTGTGGACTTGTTGGGCCGAAGGGCCTGTTTCCACACTGTAAATAATCTAATCAACTGAAAAAAAAAAGACCCAACAAGATGTTCCTGCTGAGGAGAGGAGCGTCAGCAGCCATCTTGTCCATTTCTGCAACAATTCCTGTCAGAGCGCAGGTCACTCAGATCACTGTATGATTGTGCCCAATCTCTCAAAGTTAAACCATGAGAAAAAAACTCGCACTGTGCATTCCATTATCATGAAATCATTTTGAACTGTTATTGAAATCAATAAATTAAACGTAATTAAAAGAAGTTAAGTGCTTTAGATTCTACATTTGACTGTGGGATATGGCATTAAAAACCAACAGTGAATGAAGCATGTAATTATCAACAAAAGGTAATTTATTGAGTTGTTTCTCAAGAGGGCTAACTAGGGAAAATATCAAAAAACATGAGAAACATATATGTCAGAATCTAAATATAGAATAGTCCAGCCAGTGTCTTCAATTGATTCTGTGCACATTATCAGACATGTAATAGGCAGTGTTACGCCATGTTTCACAGGGAAATTCTGAAGTAATAATTTAATAACCTCTGTCAAAAAACCTTGTGATAACTTGCACTGTTGAAGCAGATTGTTTTTTAAATCAAGCTGTATAATAGCAATTTTTTTCATCCTTTCAAAATAAACAATAATTGCATTTATATAACACCCTTATCTCAATCAAAACATCTCAAAACGCCACATGCACAAGAACTGCACCCTGAAGTGTAATGATTGTCATGGTGTAGGTTAAACATGGACAGATCAAACATTTTGTGCAATGATACAAAAGAAGAACACTTTTTTTTTCTTTTACATGTAATCATTAAATATTTCCAAATCTACTGAGGAAACCAACAGTTGAAAGTAACATTTTCCATTTTGCTCTCAATGATTACTATTCGAAGCAGTTCTATGTCATGTTATGCTCTGTTATTCTTCATGTTATCGCAGATAAGCCCCATTATTTTTCACTACTGATAGCCTTCCAGGCTGTGTCGCATCAGTCTGACAAGATATTTTAGCTGTCAATCCTGGGGTTAAGTTCAAGATATAACCATGCATATTACATAAAATAATGGCTAGTTTAAGGATCAATTATATGGCTTTCCATATTGGCCCCATATCTGTAATGGATTGCATGCACTTCTCTAATTCACTGGGGTCATCTATTATTCTGCTTAATGTATTTCATCAAGAATGGATTTTATTCAGCTTTTGCTTTAGTTTTCCACAGATAAAAGGACAGAAGGTGGGAGTTTTCCACTTTCCTTGATTACTCTACATTGCACATCACTAATTTTGATCTGAAGCTAACTGGATGCATAGACAAAACTGTCAAATTCTTTCAAATCCTTCATTAATGGCAGAGTGTTATTGATTTTTAAGTATGAGCCGGAGGAGCTTAAAGCTCATTTCATAAAAAGGAATTTATCCTGACAGTAGAATCAGTCCAATGACAGAGAAGACTTCTGTCCAGTTAAATCATTTTAATTTAAATGCATTCCCTTTTCCCCACACTTGGATTGTATCTCAACAGATATCCAACATTTGAAAGGTACTATATTTGCTTTATTTTTGTGATTGACTTATGTTATCACATTGAAGGGTGTTTGTGTCAAAACCTAAACATTTTTCCCACAATTTTAGTGCTGCCAGAAACATGAAACTTTCAGGTCAGGTACAGAATGGGTTGTGTGAAAGGATGCACTGTTTCAACACTGTACGTTAACCCTCAGATCAGTGCTGTTATTGGACCAGTGTGACATTTCCCACACCATCCATCACTATTGGCTTATCCTTGGCTGTCTGAATGATAATGCCAACTAGTAGCACATTAAGGATAGCTGATGGGGCAGACAGGACTGTACAGTGAACAATGCAAAACAGATTCTGGATTAGTGGTGCTGGAAGAGCACAGCAGTTCAGGCAGCATCCAAATAGCTTCGAAATCGACGTTTCGGGCAAAAGCCCTTCATCAGGAATAAAGGCAGTGAGCCTGAAGCGTGGAGAGATCAGAGCACAGACATAAACAAATGGAATTACTGATATCCAGCAATGTCTTTAAACGGCCTAACATATTGCTCTGTGCTTCATAAATGTTAAAAAAATGGTGCACTATCTGTTGAAATCAAGAAGAACAACGAATAAAGAAAATTTACAGCCCAGAAACAGGCACTTCGACCCTTCAAGTCTGTGCTGCTCCAAATCTACTGTCTAAACCTATCGCCCAATTCCTAAATATCTGTATCCCTCTGCTCCACACATACTCAAGCACCTGTCCAGACACACCTTAAATGAATCTGCCTTGCCTCCCTCTATGACCACGCTGGCAATGCATTCCAGGCACCTATCACCCTCTGTGTAAAGTATTTACCGCATGTAACCCCCTTCAACTTATCACCTCTCACCTCGAACGCGTGACCTCTTGTTATTGAATCCCTCACCCTGGAAAAAAGCTTATCTCTATCCACCCTGTCTATACCCTTCATGATTTTGTAAACCTCAATCAGGACCCCCATCAATCTCCTTTTTTCTAATGAAAACAATCCTAACCCACTCAACCTCTATTCATAGCTAGCACCTTCCATACCAGGCAATATCCTCGTTAACCTTCTCTGCACCTTCTCCAAAGTGTTCACATCCTTTTGGTTCTGGATGTAGGTTTGCTCGCTGAGCTAGAAGGTTCATTTTCAGACATTTTCTCACCTTACTAGGTAACATCTTCAGTGACCCTCCAAACGAAACTTCATCCGGAGGCTTGTATGGTGACAAAACGTCCGAAAATGAACCTTCCAGCTCAACAAGCAAACTTACATCAGAACCTCAACCTGAGCTAGAAATCTTCTCAAACCTTACTAAAATCCTTTTGGTAATGTGGTAACTAGAACATTACACAGTATTCTAAATGTGGCCGAACCAAAGGCTTGTACAATTTTAACATGACTTGCCAGCTCTTATATGCAATACCCCTTCCAATGAAGGCAAGCATATCAGATGCCTTCTTGACCACTCTATCCACCTGTACAGCCACCTTCAGGGTACAATGGATCTGAACTCCCAGACCTTTCTGCCCATCAACTTTTCCAAAGCTCTTCCTTTTGAAGTATAATTCCCTCTAGAATTTGACCTGCAAAATGCATCACCTCACATTTGCCTGGATTGAACTCCATCGGCCACTTCTCTGCCGAACTCTCCAGTCTATCTATATCCTCCTGTATTCTTTGATAGTCCCCTATGCTTTCTACTACTCCAACAATCTTTGTATCATCTGCAAACTTGCTAATCATACCAAATGATCTTCCAGATCATTTATGTATATCACAAACAACACTGGCCCCAATACTGACCCCTGTGGAACACCACTGGTCACCTTTCTCCATTTCGAGAAACTCCCTTCAACTACTACTCTTTGTCTCCTGTTACTCAACCAGTTCTTTATCCACCTAGCGAGAACACCCTGCACACCATGTGACTTCACTTTCTCCATTAGTTTACCATGGGGAACGTTATCAAATGCCTTACTAAAGTCCATGTATATGACATAAACAGCCCTTCCATCATCTATCAACTTGGTCACTTCCTCAAAGAACTCTATTAAGTTGATAAGGCACAATCTCCCCCACACAAAACCATGTTTCCTATCACTGATAAGCCCATTCTTTTCCAAATATAAATAGATTTTATCCCTCAGTACCTTCTCCAGCAACTTTCCCACCACTAACATCAGGCTCACGGGTCAGTAATTACCTGGAATATCCCTACTACCCTTCTTGTATGAGGGACAACATGAGCAACCCTCCAGTCCTCCGGCACCTCACCTGTATTTAAGGATGCTAAAAAGTTATCTGTCAGGGCCCCAGCTATTTCGTCTCTCACCTCCCTCAGCAACCTGGGATAGATCCCATCCAGTCCTGGGGATTTGGTCACCCTAATATCCTTTAGCTGACCCAACACATCTTCCCTCCTTATTTCAACTTGATCCAGAGTAAACAAACGTCTATCTCTAATCTCAGCATTCTTCACCTCCCGTTCCTCAGTGACCACTGATGCAAAGTAATCATTGAGAATCTCACCCATTTTCTCAGGTTCGACATACAACCTTCCTTTCTTGTTCTTTAGTGGATCAGCCCTTTCTTTTGTTACCCTGTTGTTTCTTATATATGAATAAAGGGCATTAGGATTCTCCTTAATTCTGCTCGCTAAAGTTATTTCATGACCCCTCTTAGCCTGTATGATTCCTCGTTTAAGATTGGTCCTACTCTCCTGATATTCCTCCAGGGCCTGATCTGTTTTTAGCTGGCTGGACCTTTTGTATGGTTCCCTTTTCCTCTTGGCTAGTTGCACAATTTCTCCTCTCATCCACGGTTCACAAATCTTGCCTTTCCAATCCCTTGTTTTCAAAGGAACATGCCTATCCTGCACTATCTTCAACCTATCTTTGAAAGCCTCCCACATATCAAATGTGGATTTCCTTTCAAATAGCTGTGTCCAATCCACATTTCCAAGATCCTGCCTAATTTTGATATAATTGGCCTTGGCCCAGTTTAATACTCGTCCCTTAAGATCACGCTCATCTTTGTCTACAAGTATTCTAAAACTTACCGAATTGTGGTCACTATTCTCAAAGAAATCCCCCACTGCAACTTTGTTCACCTGGCTTGGCTCATTCTCCAATATGAGGTCCAATATGACCCCTTCCCTTTTCGGACTATTGACATACTGCTCTAGAAAACTTTCCTGGATGCACCTTATAAATTCTGCCCCATCCAGACCTCTGACGCTAAGTGTATCTCAGTCAATGTTGGGAAAATGAAAATCGCCCATCACTACCACCCTGTTGCCTCGACATCTTTCCATAATCTGTTTACCTATTTGTTCTTCTACCTAATGCTCACTGTAATATAGCCCCACCAATGTAACTGCACCCTTATTTCTCAGCTTCACCCATAATGCCTCACTGCTCAAGCCCTCCATACTGTCCTCCTTTAGCACTGCCGTGATATCATCCCTGACCAGCAATGCAACTCCTCTCCCCAGTTTTTTTCCCTCACTGTCCTGTCTGAAGGACATTTAGCTGCCAATTGTGCCCTTCCTTCAACCTAGTCTCTGTGATCGTCATACTCCCAGGCACCAATCCAAGCCCTAGGTTCATCTGCCTTACCCACTATACTCCTTGCACTATCGTATATGCACTTCAGGCTGCCAGTTCTTTTGTGTTCATCTGCTCTCTGCCTCCTCTTCCCCTTGGTAATGCTAACTTCATGATCCTTCCAGTCTCTAGTTTCCGCCTCACTATCTGCTAGTCTTCTCTTCTGGTTCCCAGCCCCCTGCCACATTGGTTTCAACCCTCCCCAACAGCAGTAGCAAAAACTCCCTCAAGGACATTAGTTCATGTTTGGTTCAAGTGTAGACCATCCAATTTGTAATAGTCCACCTTCCCCAGAACCGGTCCAAATGTCCCACAAATCTGAACCCCTCCCTCCTACACTATCCCAAAAGCCACATGTTCATCCTGCCTATTCTTTCATTTCTACCCTGGCTAGTATGTGGTACTGGTAGCAATCCTGAGGTCCTCCTCTTTAACTTCTCTCCATGCTCCCTGAATTCTGCTTTCAGGATCTCATCTCGAACTCTTGGGAAGGATGATCAATGGTGTTTATTGTGCACATCTAATCAGCTTCTACCCACTCCACACCTCTGCAGAGGTTCAATTAATCCTCATCCAGTGTTTGACAAGCCACTGAAGCGATGGGAAAGGGCTCTGTCCCATTTTTGTTAGCCTGATGCTCAGACTTCGTCTAACGATGCATTCCCAGATAATTTAATTAACAAAGTATATCTGCAGACAAACATTAAAAACAATAGCCAGGAGAAACATAGAAGGATGTTCCTGATAATCGGAGAGTCCAGACCACTGGAATGTGTGCTAAGAGAGCAAGCAAGGAATCCTGAGATACTCTCTGCTCCAACTTGTGCACAGCTTGTCAATTGAAGGTGCCGGTGTGCTCAAAAGTGCAGTATGAAGTGGAGAATGGTATTCTAATTGAATTGGCATTGTGCCATGAGGATGCGGCTGGTCAGTGTCAGTTACCAGCCAGGATTGAAGGGGTGGAGTTGCAGGTGGTTATTGCTCATGAAGCATGCCTTGAAATGTTGGCAACCACCTTCCAAGATGGAGGCCTGGTGCAGCAAGGAGTGAGCTGGAGTCCCCTTCTAACTTTCATCCTGGCAATTGTCACCTTCTTGTTTTTCTCTGCCATGTGTGAGAATAGGAAGCTGCATTGAAATGAAACAAGATGAGTTACTTACGAAATGTTATTGCACACAAATAAGCCTTTTGCAACTCACTTAATCTCACAACCTTTAAAAAGTGTTTGAATGAGCAGTTGAAGTGTCATAGCTTTCAAGTGTCTAGTGTGGGAAAGTGGAACTAATGTGGGTAGTCGTATATTTTTGATTGCTCAAACTCAATGAGTCAAAGGGCCTCACATGAATGCCTACGCATGATTCTATGATCTATGATTGTATAACAAGATGCTCATTATGCCATTCAAATATTTACTGCAGCAAATTACAATTGAAGGTGCTGGTCTGCTCAAATGTGCAATGTGAAGGAGAGAATAGTATTCTAAGTGAATTGGCCACGAGGATGCAGCTGCTGTGTTTCAGTTACCAACCAATTCGGTGAACTGGCCATTCTAAATTGCCTATAGTGTTCAAGGACGTGTGGGTTAGGTGCATTAGTCAAAGCTAAATGCATAATGGTAGGAGAATGGGTCTGGGTGGGTTACTCTGCGGGGGGTCGGTATGGACTTGTTGGGCCAAATGGCCTGTTTCCACGCTGTAGGAATTCTATGATTCTATGACATTTTTTTTTTCTCTCGGCATCAGTAATCTCATTTTTCCAAACTTGCTATATTTTCCCAACTGCTGATTGTCCACGTCATTCAGGGGCTGGGGAAAACTCAGCCCAGTGACTTCATTTTTGTAACAGACTAATAGCTTGCAAAAGAGCAATTCAAGACATTTGCATGTAAATACAATTTTATTCATGTCACAAATTCACCCCACTATTCTCAAGTGAATGGAGAAGCTGAGTAAGGTGTTTGGACAATCAAGGCTTTATTGAAAAGGAATTAAGATTTAAATCTTGTACTGTTAAACCACAGATTATCATCACCACAGAAAGGATATTCACCTTCAGTGTTATTGATTGGTATGAGATTGAGAACACAACATCCATCTCTGCCTCAGAAACTACAACCAAAGATTGTAGCTAATGCAACAGAATGAAGCAACAAGCAGAAGAGCAAAGAGAAAAGCAGACGAAAGAATTTTAGTAAATGGTACAGAACATGAGTTGCCATAGCAACAGCAAGGCAGACAGTATGAATGGAGATAACACAGAAAAATAATGATCGAGAAAAAAAAACAGTAACTGAGATCACACATCGTGTGATAATAAGGTGAAATTGTAACACATTGGACAGAATCTTTCTAAGTCAGCATGAGCATTAATGAGTCAGTTGCAAAAACACGGTGAGACTGGCAGAAATGAGGTTCTTGACATTGAGATTTTGATTCTCCAACCAAGATTGGAATAGTAAAATGAGAATCTCAGTAATGAGGAACAAGAGGCCTATATGCATCCATCTGAATGCATTAATATACCCTATATAGTACCAATTCTTGTCTCATTGATGTGCAGATCATACCATCTCTCTAACACCCATCCCCCAAACTGGATAAAAACTAAATAGTCACAATTCCAAACATGGAAACCAGAGCAGATTCCGGATGACTCCTGCTTTTGAACAGCAGATACCAACATCTCAATGCACAATCAATGGGCAGCGACCACCTCTATCTAAGGGGGGCTTGTCTCAGACACATATCAACCTCACAATACTATCATGGCACATTTCCCACTCAGTCACAAGTCAGTTCTCTATCTCAATGCCACACTTTGCAGCAGTGTTGTAGTGTTGCTGCCAGGATATTTTTTTTCATACAGGGATTCACAACCACTTCATGGTTTCGACCAAGCTGCATCTCAGGATCTCGCCTTCACTTTCTTAGTTCTTATTCACTTTACACTTACTTGGATGCTCACAGCATCTATGTCTTGCTGCACTTTGTACCCCCACCATAGCTTTCAGCGCTGCTATCTTGTTTTACAGCTTAACACCACCTTCCCAAGGGTAACTTGTGATGGGCAACAAATCCTGGCCCAGCCGGTGATGCCATCATCTCATGAATGAATATTTTCTAAAAGTTAGCACAGACGCAAATCCATGCAGCTTATCACACTTGTCAGCAATCATCAGTCTTGGGAATGGACATATTGTTTTATGGTGCTGTGTTATATCAATCTCATACCTGCACAATGTAACAGCATTTTATGCGGCAAGCACAACATATGCTTCAATCAACGGCCATTTCTCAAAGTCTGTGGGGAGCAGTTCTCATTCAGACTGAGGAAGATAGCCTTCATTCAGTGGTTGCCAACACAGGGAAGTCAAGGTCTTCATCCAGTATCAGCCCCAGTGTTTAGATACTGGCAGTTGGCCACCTGCGGGTAGTCAGAGTCATGGAGTTCAAATCAACACAGACTGAGAGTGAGCCACAGTCAGTCCTGCAGGTCCACTGGTAGCCAGTCCAGGAAGTCACATTAAATCAGTCAGGAAACTACACAGAGATCAGTCAGGGGTCTGTCAGTCATCGGTCAGGATTGTCCATCCAAGTCTGTCCTGGGAATCAGTTGAATAAAAATTAAAGTGGTTTAACAGTGCCCCGCTGCTGTGGTAGAGAAGTTGGGGAAGTCACCATGATGTTTGGAGATTGCTCCCTGTAATGTAGGGGATAATAATAGTGACGGGGAAAAACTCATCACATATCAGGGGAAAATGATATTGCATTGATGAACATTGGTCACTGTGGCATGGTGGGTGGGGATTAGTCAGGTAGACAATGATGGTCAAAATCACTCTGTGGACAGTGCAGCCCCATGGTTGGCATGATTAATTTGTGTAAGCTTACAAGCTCTATTCTACCCTGGGTAATGTGCACCCACAGCTCACAGACTGGACCAGGCTGCATCTCTGGCCTGTTGGTTTGCTTTCTTAGCCACTCACTCATTTTAAGCCTTCCTGGATGCTCGCAGCATCCCTGTCTTGCCTTGACTTTCTGCACCTTGCTCCTCAGTCAGAGTTATCAGTCTTGCAAAACTGCTACCTTGCTTTGCCACTTCACACTGACACAAAACCAGAAAGCATATCATGGTTGTCAGCAGCTCCTTGTCAATTCAAGCAGAACAGATTTTGCTCAGGGGTTTCTGGCACAGTAGGTCAAGGGCAGCCTCCCATATCAATTGAGGGGTTTGACCATAATCAGTCAGCCGCATGGGGTTGTCAGAATTGGGGTCTTCTCCTCATAAGGAGTGTGGAGCAGAATGTTGAGCAGCCCACTACCTATCTTGACTTTTTGTGGCCTCTTGTGGGAAATTTTCCTCCCGGAATGATAGAGACTGGGAGATATTAAGGGTCACCTGCATGAGTGGATGAGAGCGAGTGAAGAAAGATCTTGGAGGCAATAATGAAAGTGGTAGACCACTAGGCTTGGTGAAATGTGGGCATAGTAGCAGAGAGTGTGAGTGAGAGGAATTGGAAAAAAGATCATAGCAGTTACACTGATGAAGTGAAGAAGTCATTCACATGCTTCCTATGGTACTGCGTTTTCCTCTAAATAACTGAGATTACACGGAAGCAGATAGCAACCTAAGAGCCGGCTGGCATGGTCCAATGTGGCCCCCCTCCGCATTGCGGCACAGTGGCTCAGTGGTTAGCACTGCTGCCTCTCAGCACCAGGGCCTTAAGTTTGATTACAGCCTCAGGCAACTGTCTGTGTGGAGTTTGCACATTCTCCCAATGACTGCATGGGTTTCCTCCGGGTGCTCCAGTTTCCTCCCACAGTCCAAAGATGTGCCAGCCAGGTGAATTGGCTATGCTAAGTTGCCCATAGTGCTAGGTGCATCAATCAGAGGGAAACTGTCTGGGTGGGTTACTCTTCGGAGGGTCAGTGTGGACTGGTTGGGCTGAAGGGCCTGTTTCCACACTATAGGGAATCTAATCTAATCTAACCAAGTTCTGGGGGAAAGAGGACATGCTAGCTCTGACCACCGATCCACCACTACCTCCAAGTCTCTGCCCACAAAGCAAGATACTAACTTTCCATTTCTGCCATGCCTGGAGCAAATGTATGGAATAAATCAACACAGTTCTAGAGTGACCAGGTGTACAAGAGCCTTTTAGAGATGCCACTGGTGCCATACATGTTGGACCATTCCGGAATCTCTGGTATGCTGGCAGTGGTGGGTTGTTCTGAGTACAGCGAGTGATAAGATGGGCTAGAATCAGGCAAGAGGGGCTCTTTGGGGCACGTTTCTTAACATTTTACCCAAGAACCCTCGAGGCTTCATGGAGTGAAATCATCCTTGAAACTTGAAGAAACTGATATTTTGTCAAAAAAATGTAAAGTTCAGCCCATTGGTATTTTTCTAATATTACCAAATTGGGTCATTAGTAGATTTTCATAAATCTTTCTCTTTTGCTGATTTCTAACACTGGTCTTGGAGACAAAAAAAAATGCAAAAAGTTCATTTACATTTAAATTGTGCTTTTAAGCATACTCCGGGCATCCCATAGCCCATGAATTACCTTTGAAGGATTTCCAATTTAGTTTTCAAGATGACACATAATTTGCAGACTGCAGTGTCTCAAAAGCAGCAAAGAGATGAATGGTCAGTAAATCGTTCTCGCTGATACACATTGAAGGGTACAAGGAGAACATGCCTCCTTTTCTTCAAATAGTATCACATGATCCTTAATGTCAATCATTAAGTTAACAAACCCTTCAAAGAAGATATCTTGAAACGAAAACGCTCCCTGGTTCCGTACTGAGGAAGCAGCCTAAGATTACACTCTCAATGTCTTCAGTAAGATTGAATCCACATATTTCTCACTGAGACAAGGGGCAGAAGTGTTGCCCTGTTATGGGGGCAAGAACAGAGGCAGATGGGCATGTAATTTCATATTCTGTCCTTGTGTCGGTTAGTGTCCTGCATCTAGGCCATTTTCTGAGAAGTAGAGTTGGGGACAGAAGCGCTACTTGCCTTCAAGTGAATATTATCCAAATAGAATTTGCTTAAGAACAACGTTCAGAGGTGAACTGGAATTTTTCAACCAATCTGCAGTCTCTTGACTGTGGGAGAAGCAAGACATCTGCCATAGTGGCCAATCGAGAGGAAAGCTCTTTGTGAGGCCTGTCTGGCAAGAGTGGTGGCCTGGCAGTGTAGCCATTTTTCTTCATTCAAACATCTTTAAAATTGTTGGGTGGTTGCTTCGAGATGTAAGTGCCCTCTTTACCTGCAATAACAGCTGCACTCTATTCAGGACGAAGATCTCCATATCGAATCCTCAAGAGGCTGGCCATTGTGGACATTGCATGCACTTTGGGAAATCACTGTTCAATGACTGGTATCAAACACAATGTGGCAGGAATCAGAACCCTATGGGGGCATCACAACTCACAGCTATGTGTCTGGGCTGTGAATGGCATCAGAAAAGGTTTTGTTGAAATGTTTAAGTCCTGATTAAAACCTCTGTTAATGGAATGCACAGACATTGCAGATGAATACATTAATTACTTGTACATCAATAGTAATGTCTAGGCTTTGTACTGACAGGCTGACAATTTGAATTCATTTTTATCCCCCAGAATTACTTTGTAACCATCTTAAACTTTTAATTGATTGTCCAGTAACCAATTATTCAATTTAAACTATACTGTGGATCCACACTGTCCAACTAGCCCAGAGAAATCGTGTCAATCAAGCCTCTGATTTTAAGGTTATTAAAATAAATAAATAGAAATATAAGTAAATAAATAAGAGTCTGCCTGCGATTTTCCAATATGCGCCATCAGTGAACAAGACTTCCCAAAAACAGCTCGATTATTGATAAGTGCACTAAATGTACCCAACATGCCAGAGAAAGACAAAAATCCAAGATGCTGTAGTTTATACCAAACTGTCTCTCCATTAGATTAAAGGTTGATCTAATTCACCAGCAGTAATGAAACAAATAGATATAACCTAAATGTTTATACTTGACCAGTATCAACTGAAATCCTGATTTACTATTTATGGTTCCTTCATTCTGTAGCTGTGTTGTCTTTAATTCCTGTGGGTCAATAAAGCCTAGGACTGTTTGATGAAATTTTTAATTAGAAGCTTGAAGCAATTCAAGTGAGGACCCATCACATACCTGATTTCATTACACATGTAGTAGTGATAGTGACAATGCAATTAAAAAGTCAAGAGCTTTTCTCCACATGCTACATCAAAGTACTACAAATGCATTCCCCAGCTTATGAAGTCTTGCATAATTTCTAAAGCTATGTAATTTTATTAATGTCTATCTCAGTCCTGTTCCAACTCATCGAGTAGACTTCACTTATTTTACTGTCATAATCTGACACAAAGATATATACTTTGGAGCTTCTTTCAGACTCAATGCCTGTTTGAAACTTACTTTATGTAGATCAGTGATTTCAGTAGGCAAAGTATATGTCCAGATGCATGAACAGTAATGTGGCTGTGAGGAATGTCATTATGATCCCAGTGAGATGAACTATAGTGGTTCAAGGCAGCTCACCATCTCCTTCTCAAGGACAACTAGGAATGCTATAATGTTATAAAGTTGTATCTAGTCAACATCTCCTATCTTACTGTAATGTTAACCCTTTAATGTTGTTCTATTTTTAACTTATTTTTAACTATTTTAAACAATTCTGTGTAATGCAAATACTTTTATTCCCCTGCTGTACCCAAGACTTATACCTAGGTACCTAAGACGACACCATAAGAAGGCAGATATTGTAAAAGCTTTTCACTATACCCATACAATAGAGTACACATGACAATAAAAATATTGTATACTATTGAATGGGCAATAGGTGTTGGCCAGCCAGTGATGCCTACAGCCCGGGAATAAATAAAAGAGGCCAATATCTTAAAAGAAAAAATCTCAAAGACACCAATGGGTTATTTTGGGATTTGTTTCAGACAAGTACATCCCTCTCATTAAGATGCCATTAATAAACACATATTTCAAGCAATTATATCTTGCCTTTCTTTATTGTTTACATAATTCTATTCATATAATACTTGACTATAATTCCCCAACTGCGATAAATCAAATCAGAAACTGAGCATTTTACTTTACTGTTTTGGGTGACCCAAGGCAGCACTTTAATTTATTTGTGCCTGTAAAGTACATTCTTCAATTTTTGAAGATATCCACAAGGGATTTATTTAGGTTCCTGTGGATCTGCCATGAGTTCAGTAGCTGATTCATGGAAACCCTGGACAAACAGTGGATTCCCAGTCAACGATCTTCCCCTGATTTTACAGTAATTTATTCAGAAGCACCCCAAGGGACATTCACACCAAATGCAACAGTTGACACTGTCAAGCCCATGTGAATAATGTATTTTTATGACTATTGTCCAAGGATGAGTTAGAGTCTAAATTACCAACACTGTGACAGTCATCACGAATCCAGCACTTATCTTCACTTTCCAGCACCTTCCTGTTACTCTTAAAACTAAACTGTATCAGCTTTAATAATACTTTCCAGCCCTTCCAGGAGTGTGAACAGATGACATAAACCTGATTTAAAAGAACTCTCATTTGAAAGTGTCCGTTATAATATTGCTACCAAATGGTATGAAATTTTGTGCTGTGAATTTACAAGAACCTGTCTAATTTGAGCATACTGATCATTGTCCAATATAATATAGTTTCTGTTTGCTCTACGAGTACATTTCATAACTGTAATTCAACACTGAATGTCCAATAGCTGACTCAGTAGGGATGATTCCATGATCTGGTTCTTGGCAAGTGGAAAAGGGAAATTACAAAACAGTAAACGTGGCATTCTCTTCCTTAAGATGAATGTATAGAAAGTCAAACATTGCATACTGTTGTTTCAGATGCATGTATTGTGAGAAATGCTGCTGCTATGCACAGTCATGGTTCAAACTTGAAATCCTGAAAAGGTCACTGTTACATATCGAGATTACTATTTTCAAAACCGGGCAACATTTTTCTTTTATGCATCTTCATTATATTTCACTTTAAGAAAGGCTTACTTTAATATAGAAAATAATACACACTATATATAAATTTAGATCTATATTTATATGCAATCGCAAACATCATTATACAATGATCTATACATATGTATAGACTGATATAGAATATTTATATGAAGCATTTAATTTCATTTTTTTTGAAAACCAGGAGGAGGGACAGAAAATCTTCTCTCAGAACCCTGATTACAAAAAACTCCAGCCTGAAAAATACCTACCACTTTAATTTAGAAGCAGACCTCCCTTCCACCATAGAAATGGGATTAAAACAGATTTCAAGCATATCAAAATGTCATTGACTCCAGAAAATAGGACATGGTCACAACTGCATCATGCCACAGACCGAACAACATTTCTGACAATAGATATTAGTCATATCAAGAGACTCTACAAATGTTTACAGTTTTAAATAAAACAAGCAAATCATAAATATGTGGAAGATGAATACAGCTTATATTTACCAATTCAATATCTATAAGTACATTTTGCATCATGTCCTGGAAACAAATGTCACTTATTACCAAAAATTATGGAAAACAAACTCCATGGAACAGTGGTAACAGTATCTAACATATTTCTAGTACTTATTCATTCAGGCACCTATTTTTATTCACAATTATACTTTGAATTAGACAGCTGACTGTGATGAGAATCTTGTCTGAAGAATTCAAGCTGCAAGTGGCTTTCGGAGATCAAGTTGATGTTTTCCCTTTTTTTTGCACATTCCTGCTGAGGATTAAAGCAAGCTTGTTATTAAATGTAATCAATTTGAAAGCCTGCTGTTTGGAATATGTAGGAGCAGAGAAAATGGGCCCTGATAGAAGGAGCTAAACTCCTGGATGGGACTGACATTTAATGCTGGCTCTTCCTATTTTATTTGAGCAAAAACCTTCAATTCATTAGATAAAGTTGTTTCAGGCAGAAAGATGTATATACAAATAAATATTGATTCCATAACAAAATTCATCCAAGTCCTCATCAAACGCAGATTTATTGTCATTTTCTTAATAAGTGCCTGCTTGTCATTTTAATGTAGAGCTATTGTAGACCCAATCCCATAGGACTTATCACCATTTGCAATGCTTCAGATAGGAAAGCTAAATATTAATTTAAGCTAAACTTGGATAATGTCTAAGCTGCAGCCATCAAGTAAAAAGTAAACTTGTCTCCAAAAAGATCTCCAAAACATTTCCTATCATCATATCAAAAGGGTTACATATTTGACCAGGCGGTGGATTTCAACGTATCTACAATAGCAGGACAGAGACTGGGAAATCGATGATGATTCTCCCATCTCCTTATTGCCCGTGGTTCCTCATGTCAAGAGTGCAATGGAATTCTTAACGTGATTGAGGCTGAAATGACAGATTAAAAAGCCTGGCATCATGTGGAGCAAAGCAGTCTCATCCCGAGGAATCAATATTCTTCTTCTCTACAAATGATGAGTTTTCCTTGCACTATACGTGATCTAAAAGATGCACTTCAGTAAATCGACTTCTTCCCTGGCTACTCGACTGCTAAAGAACAACAATGTCAAGGGAATGTCATTACCACAAGGTTCCCTCAAGTTACATAGTGACATGGCATTTTATTGCTTCTTGATTATTGCCAGGTTAAAGCCATGCAAATTCTTATCTAATGTAGGATCTTCATCATCACAAAACCTCAAGGAGGAAGACAACCATCATTTTTAGGGTAACGAGGGATAAATGATGGACATAGGCTGGAGGCAATGACTAAACCTTGAGAACACATGACAAACAAATGCAGATCTTTTGCCAAAACTTTCCACTGAAGTTGGAAATTCATACATGGAACTTGATGGAAGAATCAACTAATCACTAAATTTCAGTTCCTCCCATTTAAGTTAGATGATTTACATGCAACAAATCTAATGGCAATGAGATAGGTTCTGTCTCTGATTTGGTTGAGTCAGCATTTCAATGTATTATCAGTATTCTGCCAACATCAATGAATGTAGCTATTGCCAGCTAAACCAGACATGACTGTGCTGTTACAGTGATCATCATGATGAAAACCTTATGAATGATGATTGTCTAAAGGTGAGTTCTGAAGGTTTCAAGTTATGGAGCTGTCACTGTTTTCTTTACTAGTTGTGGAATCATCTTGGAAAGAAAGATTGTTGGTACACTATCTTATATACAAATGGTGTTTATAATTTGTGTCAATGCCTACCTCATTTTTTAGCATTGCTGGACAGCCCGAGTACTTTTGTCAATTCTGACCAGTTGTGTCCACATTTTGTAGAACATGGTCAGTCTACCTTTCTCCCTTCATTGTAATTGCGATTCCCATTCTAAATGTTTTGATCAAGCTGGTGACCCTGGCCTATTTTCTATATTGATTGTGAAGAATCATGCTGGACACTCAAGATGGCTTCAATTTTATTCATATAGAGTTATAATCGTAGGGTCATACAGCATGACAACAGACCCTTCAGTCCAAACATTCCACACTGGCCATAATCCCAAACTGAACTAGTCCTACCTGTCTGCACTTGGCCCATATCCCACTAAGCATTTCTTACTTGTGTACTTATCCAAATGCCTTTTAAACTTTGTAACTGTACCTGCACCCATCACTTCCTCTGGAAGTTCATTCCTTACACAAACCACTCTCTGTGCAAAAAAGATGTTCCCTCATGTCTTTTTAAATCTTTCTCCTCTCAATCCCCCACCCTAGGTAAAAGACATCTGCCATTCAACTTATCTATAGCTGTCATGACTTTATAAACCTCTGTAAGGTCACCCCTCAACCTCCCAAGCTCCAGTGAAAAAGCCCAACCTATCCAGCCTGTCCTTGTAACTCAAGCCCTCCATTCCCGTAAATATCCTGGTAAATCTTTTCTGAACCCTCTCCAGCTTAATAATATCCTTCCTATAACAGAGCAACCAGAATTGGACACAGTACCCCAGACAAAGCCTCAATAACATTTCCTAACATATTTCCCTATATATACATACATCTCAATATTTTTAACATATAATGCATAACAAATACACTAAGAATAGATTATCATAATTTGATAAACAGTACCTCTAATATTTTTGTTACAAAACCAAAGTTTCCACCTCATAAACCTGTTGTCTGTATTTGCTTTGTATGTTATCTACTGAATGTGGAACCTGAAAAATTAAAGATTGTCTTTAAGATGAATCCATCAAATGGAGGATTTGATTCCAGAATTTTAAATGATCTGTTCATGGATCCAGTCTCTTGTCGATGTGCATGCCTGGACATTTCTTTGGAATTTTCAAAAGATCATCTTGCAATGAATTAATGTGACCTTGACTTTTACTAAATGCCTTGACCACAGAGTCATCTGCAAATAGCAGCAGTGTGTGTTTTTTAATTGTTGAGAAGGTGATTTATGTTTGCCAAAATAAAGCACTTCTTTGAGGTTCTTCAGAGATGATCACTCTTGAAGAGCATGACTACCCATTATATACTATTCTTTGTCTTCAGCAACTGCGGAGAGAAACAGAGTGAACGTTTTGAGTTCAAAATGACTCTTCTATGGTTCCGTGTTTGTCACCATTATTGTCACCAGCATCTGCAATAATTTGTTTGTACTCGTTGTCTTTTACTGACTAGGAAATGTAAAGTCCATTTTAATAATTTCCCCCTAACTTCATGGGATCAAAGTTTGAGCAAAAACTTTTCATGAAGAGATTTGTCAAAGATCTATTACAAATCCAGAATTTTCATGTGAATGGTTTCCTATCTTTTGAGATTTGAAGCTCTTCAAAAGTCTGTATTGATGTGGTATTTGGCAAGTCTTTCTGTTCAAACACGATGCTGACCATCTACATCAGGAGCTTCAAAGTGCTGGCATGAGAATGAACGAATTGTTCAAACAATTTAGAAATGATGCTGATGATAGATACCAGTTTAATGATTGCCTTTTATCCTTTTTTTTGAATTTGTGGTAAATGTTAGCTTGTTTCCACTGGTATGCAGCTGATTGACTCCTGAAGTAGATTGGTTAAATTGGAGCAAATTAATCAGCTGCTAATGTTAAGATGTAGGGAGTTAGTACACAACTTTAATCAAAATTATTCTTGCAAGGATTTGTAAACCTTTAGCCGCTCATGATCTTTTAGGAATGGTGTCAGCACCACAGATCCGAGGGTACTCTGACAATGGCAAGTGCTTGCAGTTATAATTAGTGGGAGAACTGAACTCGTATCAGCTGAGAGGGGTGGTGTGGAGTCTGGTATGTAGTTAATGAAACAGGTTTGCTCTGCTTCACGGAGGCAAACCCTCCATGAAACTCAATGAAACGACATTGAGCCAATTACCAGTTAAATTTTGATCTTAAAGTATCCAACATGAAATGTGATTCCACAATTGGACAACACTTGCTAAGGAATCTAGACAGTGCTCAGAATCACCCTACCAATTAAGATTCTCAGTCGAGCTTGCAAATGATTCTTACGCATTCAAGGTAGAAGCCAGTTAGATTCCCATGTAGAACCCTCTGCAAATAGAAATAACTTGTTTGTGCATTGAACATTTTTCATTTAAAACAGGTTTGGGGCTTGGAGGCAACAATTTCCTGGTGTACTCCCCATAGAAATATCTTGACCAGTCAGAGACAACTTGCCTGCTTTGCATTTAAATAAATTGTTCGCAGTTAAATTGTTCATTTGTGTATTTTTAATTGAAACACCACTGTCAATAACAATCCATTTGACAACTTTTAATCATTATCTTTTCCTGCAATACAAGTTGTTGTTTCTTCTGAAATTTTAGATTCTTGTGTTTCTGTCTTGACATTTATAGGACACAAAGCTTTCATAGCATCTCCCCTTTTCAGCAATTCTCAAATTTTATACTCCTAACACCTGGAAGCTAAAAGTAGAGAATAGAATTTTATAAGTGAGAGTATTTTGTTCTATAGTGAAGTCTACAATAGATATTTAAGAATATTATTTTATCTCATCTCAGCATGGGTCCTGAGGTCTGGTCATGGTGTATTAGATGATTTGGCATGGATGGTATAAGGGTAAATGGATGTGAGTGGGGGCATGGTTCGCATAGGTTTGTACTTAGTTGATGTAGGAATTCTGAAGACTTGTGGGTTAGCATGAAAGATATGGAGAACTGGGGGTAGGGATTAGCGAAGGAGTTACGCATGCATTGGACGGGGAATAGGGAGTATGAGTGTTTAAGGGGTGATGGTGGAAAGTCAGAGAACTGTTTAAGTAATGATGCACCAAAGTAAGCCTTCTATCAAGCCAACCTCCACACCCAGCAACCTCTGTACTGTTTCCATGATCATCCACTGTACCTCCCTGAAAATTGGGCCTCTATGGAACAAAGCTCCCAACTTCTGGGGCACTTTCTCCAGATATGGGGTTGTGAAGCTGGGAATTCTCCCAGCACTGTGCATCAGTCTGGAAGTGAAAATTTGGGGCATAATCTTTCCCTGCTTTATTGAATAATGGACTTTATGTGTAATGTATTTTTGTTCTCGGTTTAAGAGACCAATCTGGACAAGGCAGGTTTTGCCTCGAGTTTTGCCTACGAAAAGCTGTGTATATGCCTACGCTGCATATAATTGTTATCAGTGTCTGCAGCCAGTAATCATAGTAACTCAAGCAAACCCACAGGCAATGTTCCTCTCATGTTTGCTATTGTCTCCTTTAGTGTCGATGATGAGGGCTTTGATCTCACATTTCTAACATTGTTAGGCATCCAAATGCTCTCAGATGCCAGCTACTTTCTTATCCAGAATATTCTTGGCAATGAATACTTGCCTACCTCCCACAACCCTTCAATTACTGATTAACCATCATAATTTGGAGATGCCGGTGTTGGACTCGGGTATACAAAGTTAAAAATCACACAATACCAGGTTATAGTCTAACATGTTTAATTGGAAGCACTAGCTTTCAGAGCGCCGCTCCTTCATCAGGTGGTGGCACACAACCACCTGATGAAGGAGCAGCGCTCCGAAAGCTAGTGCTTCCAATTAAACCTGTTGGACTATAACCTGGTGTTGTGTGATTTTTAACTTTGATTAAACATCTGTCTCTTTCTCCGTAAATGTATTCACTTTCCCATCTTAGACCACACTCTGGTGCAGTCAATTCACAGCTTCATGACCCTTTGAAAGAAATAACTCATCCTCATCTCTGTAACTAAATCTGCCACCCCATAGCCAAAAGCTATCACATCTTCTTTCAGATTGCCCACAAGGGGAACCATCCACTGTACATCTACTTTATGAATTCCCATAAGCATCTTATTTACCTCAATTTGATCTCCTCTCATCCCTTTAAACTCTCGCACTCATAGGCCTAAATTGCTCAATTTCACCTCATCAAACAAGCCTTTCATTTCTAAGCTCAGCCTACACTGCTCATTTTTTTCCTTATAAGAGAAGCCTTTCCTCTCTGTTAACCATTTGTTGAATATATTATTGTGTTAATGTGCACAACACACATAGATGGAAGGTAAAGAAAAATTATCACTCTTATAGAATCAGAGAATGGTTGGATCACATAAGCAAGCACCTGTACCTTTCCTAAAGTGCCATGCCTAAATCCGGACACAACATTCCACTTGAGGGTGAATCAGCATGTTATAAGGCTCAATATAACTGGGGCTTTTGCCCAAAACGTTGATTTTCCTGCTCCTCGGATGTTGCCTGACCTGCTGTGTTTTTCCAGTACTACTCTAATCTTGACTCTAATCTCCAACATCTGCAGTAGCCACTTTTGCATAACTTACTTGCTGTCAGCTCCTGTACTCACTTGTGCCATTTATTTCACATTGGTTTTCTTTTTCTCACCTCCTATATCATATCATTTCACACTTCTCTGTATTAAATTTAATTTGCCAAATGTCTTCCTGTTCCACCAGCCCTGTTGGTCCCCATCAAATATACGATATGAAACAATGGTTCACAAAGCCATTGATGGGGAGACAATGGTCTAGTGTTATTGTCCTGGACAATTAATCTTGAAGCTCAGTTAATGTTTCTGATTAAAAACCCACCATAGCAGATGGTGGAATTTGAATTCGATGAAAAAAATTTGGAAATAAAAATGTCCTGACGACTACGAAACCATTATTGACTGTTGGAACACCCTTCTGGTTCATTCATGTCCTTCAGGGAAGACAATTGGCCATCCTCACCTAGTCTGGCCTACATGTGACTCCAGGCCCACAACAATGTGGTTGACTCTCAAATGCCCTGTGAAATGTCTGGGATGCCATTCAGTTTTACCAATCGGTAAAGTCTCAATCCAATGATTGAATCAAAGGATCACCTGGCATCAATCAGAAGAGACAACACCAGAAACAGAAATCCTCCATGTTAACATATGGTGGTTAGTGCCAAAATTGGGAGAGCTGTCTCACAGACTAGTGAAGGAACAGCTTGACATAGTCAAACTCATGGAATCATACCTTACCGACAATGCTCCAGACACCCATCTACAAGGGCTCCTGCTAGAAATGTCGATTTTCCTTCTCCTCGGATGCTGCCTGACCTGCCGTGCTTTTTCAGTACCACTCTAAACAAAGTCACACGCAGGCATATCCCCAATCAACCATTACCACCAAGTCAGGGGATCAATCCTGGTTCAGTGGTGAATGCAGGGGGACACAGCAGGAGCAGCACCAAGCATACCTGAAGATGAGATGTCAACTTGGAGAAGCCACCAAGCAGGACTACTTGCATGCCAACGAGCATAAGCAGCAAGTGATAGAGAGAGCTAAGTGACTCCACAACCAGTGCATCAAATGTAATGCGCCCTGCCACATTCAGTCCTGAATGGTGGTGGAGAATGAAACACCTCACTGGAGGATGAGACGCCACAAATCTCCCCATCCTCAATGATAGACGAGCCCAGCTCATCAGTGCAAAAGATAAGGCTGAAGCTAATTTTTGCACTGATGATCCATCTCAGCCTCCTGCAATTTCCCCAGCATTACAGATACCAGTCTTTAGCCAATTCGATTCACTCCAAGTGATACCAAGAAATGGTTGGAGACACTGGATACTGCAAAGATTATGGACCCTGACAAAATCCCCGCCATCGTACTGAAGTCTTGTGCTCCAGAAAAATGCCACTCCCCTAGCCAAGCTCTTCCAGTACAGTTAAAATCTACCTGGCAATGTGGAAGATTGTACATAAAAAAAGCACAAATGCAATCCTGCCAATCACCACCCCCTCAGCCTTCTCTCAAACATCAAAGGAATGCAAGGTTCATCAACAGTGTGATCAAGCAATACCTGCTCAACAATAACCTGCTCAGTGACGCCCAGTTGGAGTTCGACCAGGGCCATTCAGTTTCTGACCTCATTACAGCTTGGGTTCAAACATGGACAAAAGAGCTGAACTCCAGTTGTGAGTTGGGAGTGACAGCCCCTTGACATCAAGGCTGCATTCGACTGAGTGTGGCATCAAGGAGCCCTTGCAAATCTGGAATCAATGTATCACAGGGCAAATTCTCCCAGTGGTTAGAGTCATACCTGACACATAGGAAGATGATCATGGTTGCTCGAGGTCAGTCATCTCAGCTCCAGGACATCTCTGTCGGAGTTCCTCAGGGTAGTGTCCTTGGCCCAACTGTCTTCAACTTCTTCATCAATTACCTTCCCCCCATTACAAAGTCAGAACAAGCACATTTGCCAATGATTGGACAATGTTCGGCATCATTTACAACCTCACAGATACTGAAGCAGTCCATATTCAAATGCAACAAGATCTGGACAAAGACCATAGGATCCCTACAGTATGGAAGCAGGCCATTTGGCCCATTGAGTCCATACCGACCCTCGCAGCCACCCAATCCCTACATTTTCCATGGCTAGTCCATCGAACGTACACATCCCTGGGCACAACGGGCAATTTAGCATGGCAAATCCACCAAACCTGCACACCTTTGAACTGTGGGAGTTAACCGGGGACCTGAAGAAAATCCACACAGACACATGGAGAATGTGCAAATTCCACACAAACAGTCACCCAAGGCTGGAATTAAACCTGGGTCCTGATGCTGTGAGGCAGCAGTGTTAACCACTGAGCCACCATGCCACACTTGTCAGGTGAGGGCTGACAAGTGGCAAGTAACATTTGTGCCACACAAATATCAGGCTATGACTATCACCAATTAGAGACATTCTAATACTGAGTCTTGACATTCAATGACATTACATCACTAAATTTCACGTATCAACATCTTGGGGTTGTCATTTACCAGAAAATCAACTGGACCCACCTCATAAACACAGTGGCTACAAGAATAGGTCAGAGGCTAGGATTACAAGATGAGGAAATCACTGCTTTGCTGACCAAAGCCTGCTCACTATCTACAAGACACATGTCAGGAGTGTAATGGAATATTCCCTGGATGGGTGTAGCTCCAACAACACTCAAGAAGCTTGACACCATCTAGGACAAAGCAGCCGGCTTGATTAGTACTACATCCACAAGCATCCACACACTTCACCACTGACACGCAGTAGCAGCGGTGTCCTCTATCTACAAGATGTACTGCATAAATTCACTAAAGATCCGCAGATTGTACCTTCCAAACCCAGTTCCATCTGGAAGGATAACGGCAGCAGATATATGGAATCACCACCACCTGCAAATTCCCCTCCAAGCCACTCACCATCCTGACTTGAAAATGTATTACCATTCCTTCACTGTTTTGGTGTCAAAATCCTGGAGTTCCCTCCCTGATGGCATTGTGGATCAACCCACAGCAGGTGGACTGCAAAGGTTCAAGAAGGCAACTCATCACCACCTTCTCAAGAACAACTAGGGACGGGCAATAAATGCTGGCCAGCTGGTGACACCCACATCCCGCAAATGAAGAAAAGAAAAACATGCATTGTCATGTTGTTGTCAGTTAGGTAATTGTAACAAAAGAGGTATCTTTGGTCAAGTTGCTCACTTTCATTTTGACTGGATTTTCCAAATATAGCTCCTTGACTATATTCACTGAACTGAGGCAATGTACTTTTGGGGGGGGGGGGTGGGTAGGCGAGGGAGGCAGTGCTAAGGAGGCAGGCAGGTCTACCTCAGCCAGAATTGTTAGACATCTAGCCAACTGAGTTATCTGCAACAATGCCATTGAACCAATGCCTTCTCCTCTCACCCCTCAATCCCACACTAAATCACTATAATATTACAAAAGAGAAAATGAAACAAATCCAGTGCAAAATCTGTGAAAGGAAAGGGGCATTTATTCAATCCAAGTGAGAAGTGAGGAAAACCTAAAAAGCCCACTTCTTACGTATTCTGCACTTCTAAGTATTTTACTGGAGTCCCTTTTTAAAATACAAGTTTAAATTTTTGCCATGTTAATGCTGTGAAATGTTACAGATATAATTAGGCAGTGTTTATTAGTGCAGTTAATTGCTTTCTTAGGAAAGCAGACATCATAATGAGATAGTGATTATGAAGAAGTTGGAATTAAACCAGAATTTGAGATCAGCGGGGTTACAGACCTAAAAGATATAATTTCAAGGTATAATCAGGTATACTTCTTGATGCTTAAAAAAAAAATTTGTGTACATCAGATGACTCACTATTTGAGTTCCTCTGTTCACTGAAAAGAAATGGCACAAGCAGCCTGGTGGGCTATTTGTGTTAGCTCTGTAGCCCGGGAGATGGCACATCTCCAACATTGTCTTGTGGATATTGATTTGTGTCGTTAAGATGTCAAGACTTTGACAACCCTAGCAGTCTCTCTGATGGCTTTTGTCATCTTTCAATTGGCTCGCCTAGCATGAACCATTTCCTTTGAGCTATGGACACATTGGCTCTATCAAGAGATCCACAATGTCAGCATCGGATCCCATTTAAACATTACTTTGGCTGAAGGTCACTGTCTTGTATTTCCCAAGACTATGACTAGCATTAAAATTTATAGTAAACACATTCAGTCCCTCTGCCTTTCTTATCCTATACTCCTCTACCTTTCATTTTACCTATATTATTAATAATAAGTAATATTTTCTAAGTGCGTACTCATAGCTTGCAAGCTGAAGCCTGCTGATGATTTAGGACTTTTAATTAAAACTCATTTGTTTCAAGCACTCTTAACTGATGGCATACTCCATAAGTGTGAAGTTTATTAATTGTAATTTAAAAAAAAAATGAAAGCATAGAAATCTGTGATAATTAACGATACACTGGAAATATACTGATGCACAAATATCTGTGGTGAAAGGGTTAAGCTATTTTAAATGTGATATTGAATGATGCAGTGTAATAATGATCTGTTGTCGTAATGCATCATTGTTCCCCTTACACTGCGCTCCAGGCATAAATCCCATATAAAAATCTAATTTTCTCTTTTAAATGTTGTCTCCTCTATTGAAAATTAATCTGGATAATGACATTCTGAAAAAGTGACAGCACATCTCTGGACACTGAAGTGTATCCAATGTGCCATTAAAAAGCCATTAATGGTTTATTTACAGGAATTAAAAAATGAATTACAGAAAACATTGCTGGTTTGCTGCTGGTACAATTAGGAAAGTGACCTTGAACTATAGTGCAAAAATGATGTAAGACTCTAACAACAATTAGGAATCATAAATAAAAATAGAAAGCATTGTAAATATGCAGCAAGTCTGTCAGCAGCTGAAAAGAGAAAATGAGAAGATAATATTTTGGGTGTCTTTATAAGAACTGACTAGAATTAGTAATCACAAAGGCACTTTTTAGGTTAAATGCTAATTATTGTATCATTTACGATTCATGCAACAGATTAACAAAATGGCAATGGTGTACATTATTGAAATTCATTGCTTTTTTCGATATTATTTTATTTAGAGGGAAATAAGTCAATTATGATGCTTCGATTAGAGTGACCCTTTAAGATACCTGAAACAGAAAGTGAGCCACTTAACAATTTAACTGATTAAATATTTGATAATCTGTGGAAAGAGAATTTTTTTTTTGAAATGGTTGAGCAGCAAGGTTAAACCTATATTCGCTAATATGCTCATGACAACTGCCTTCTGGTGAAATAGTGCGCCCTACTTGATGGGAAGAGATTCTTGAACATCATTTGGAGCTAAGAGGAACAGCAAAATTCAACGCACAACAGAAAGTGCCTGTGATGTGGTACCAATTATTATTTTCTATGGCGCAGATTGTTACTTTGAACAATCTGTTGATACTATCCTTATCCTGATTTCTAACAGTCATGTCCCACTTCAATCCAAGGGGGTGGTTTCACTTTCCCGGCTCTTCCTGTGAGCAAGCAGGTCCAGCAGAGAGTGAGAAGCTAGCAGCTCGCAGGTCCTCCAGCAGGCTGACAGGAGATTTGAATTCCAGCTGGAAGGAGGACTGAAATTCTGATGCCTTTTGTGTGGGAATCAAAAGGGTTTTGGGAGAGGAAAAGCGAGTTGTCCGGGAAAGTACAACAGACTCAGCAGCTAAATGAAATGGCGCTGATCTCGTGATCGACCAATTTGTTGGGTCAATAGAGCTGATGGGGTTCTCTAGTCCTCAGAATTCCAACTGGAGAGTGTTAAATTTCAAATGCAGAATAAAAAATGAGATGCACAGCCTCACTGTAACATGCAAAGCATAACATAAAACCCACGACGAGGAGTATGTTGGTTACCCACCAATGGTTCTGCGAATAAATGCAGAAAATACTGGAGAAACCCAGCAGGTCTGACAGCATTTGTGTAGACAGAAACAAAGCTAACATTTTGAATCCAGTGCAGCTATCCTTTGGAACTGAAAGGGATTGGAATTCTTTTACATACTTTTGACAAAGCCAAACAAAATATATTTTCCAATCCCTTTCAGTTCTGAAGAACTGCACCGATATTGGAATCTGTTCTTGACTTTCTGTGCAGAGATCCTTTAACTGAAAGTTATCTCCCTTGACGTGGCTGAGGACTGCTGACAATCATGACAAGATTCCTGGCTTTGTGCCTGTGCTAAATGGCAAGGCAGTAGAGCAGTGCCACAAGCATAGTATCTCTAGCTGAGGGGCAAAGAGCAAAAAAGCAAGACAGGAATGCTGAATGCATCCTGGTAAGCTCAAAGTGAGTGAGCATTAAGAGAACAAAGAAACCCGAAGAGCAATCTATTTCTGTCCACAAACTGGGTGTGTAATGCCTTTGCTGTAGCATTACAGTGACAGTTGCTACTGCAAACTGAGGTGCAGCATTTAAGTGTAGAAATGTCCTGCAAGTGAGCCCAGACAGAATCTCACCTCAAGGCCTGGAACTTAGTTAAAAGATATAACGAGTTGTTCCAGGTATTGAGATAGGGTGCACTGGAATTCTTGTGTGATTCTGTCACATTTCTTACCATAGTACACATCATTCAGGCCTCTGTAAGATTCTGAATAAAAAACAAAAGAACTGCAGATGTTGGAAATCAGAAACAAAAACAGAAATTGCTCAGCAGGTCTGGCAGCATCTGTGAAGAGAAATCAGAGTTAAAGTTTCGGGTCCGATGACCCTTCCTAGGTCGATCCTTCCTTTAAGATTCTGTCCATTGCCTCAATAGATGACTGCACCATGAAGAAAACTCACTTGAATTGTGTCCACATTGCAAACTCTTTTAAGCAGAACTGTTTCAATAGCAATGACACAAATGAGTTTTGTGATGCCTGAATTTCATTGCCAGTGTGATGCCAGGTATGTAGACCATATTTCCTGATGACTAGTGGAGATCTACAGCTATTTACAACAGGGAGATTGCTGACCACATTCAATCCACACCTAAGCTTGAAAACCTCTGAGCATAGTGCGCAACATTAGATGTGATTCTGCCAATGAACAATATCGATGATGTAATCCTGATTGGGCAGGAATTATACTAACAACTGATTTCAGATCATCAGTTAGGTTTGCAGGATGGCTCATTTAAGCTTGTTAAAAAAAAACTGCATCCATTCATATGAAAGGCTCTGATCTTTGCAAACAGAAAGAACATGTCTAGGCATTGTGCCTTTGTCAACTCAGCAAATGATCAGGGACAATTTCCTCATGCTTTCATGCCTTAAACAATCAAACTCATCTATTCAAACAATTACCACCCTCTTCTCATGCAATATAAATTGTTGGTCGCTTAAGATGTTTCTTACAGTTCTTTCTATGGCTGTACTTGTGAGTGCAAGATGAAAAGTCTCAATAGCACATGTACTTTTTTTCAGCAACAATCAAGGTTAATGGAAAATTTCTGCTTTTCTCTCAGTGTTCCTCAATTTTTGTGTTTGGACAAGCGCAACACTTGAATTATGCATTCAGCATAAGCAGTTAGTCTGTCAGAATTTACTAAAAGAAGGGATGCACTTTGTTTTATCCAATGCTTTATGTTGAGTAAAATCAGGCCACTTCAAATTCTATCTATTAAATTAGATTACTTACAGTGTGGAAACAGGCCCTTCAGCCCAACGAGTCCACCCAGACCCAATCTCCTACATTCAACGCTATGGGCAATTCAGCATGGCCAATTCACCTAACCTGCACATTGGGAGGAAACCCATGCAGACACAAGGAGAATGTGCAAACTCCACACAGACAGTTGCCAGACGGGAATTGAACCCAGGTCTCTGGTGCTGTGAGGTAGCAGTGCTAACCACTGTGCCACTGTGCCACCCATCTATTAGCATCTGGGGTCTACAGTAAAAGAGAGATAACTTAATATGTGGTGTGCACTGGAACAGTAAATAATG
The DNA here is from genome assembly GCF_047496795.1 of Chiloscyllium punctatum. Lineage (NCBI taxonomy): Eukaryota > Metazoa > Chordata > Chondrichthyes > Orectolobiformes > Hemiscylliidae > Chiloscyllium > Chiloscyllium punctatum. The sequence goes on from NC_092742.1 coordinate 28,028,807, forward strand.
AAGAACAGTAGATCTCAGACTCAATCTAGAAGTGCTCAGTTCTTGAGGTCAGGTTTGAGCAATTATGATTCAAAATTGTGAACTGCAAGGTCAGGATCCACTACTATTGTATAGTCTTAGCAAAGCTCTATTTCTGAGGTTTGTAATCAAGAATGCGGTTACTGCAATTTTAATTATCTTTCTCCTATGTTTACACTGAGCCCTGATTGTTACGACACAGTCTATAGGATGATATTCTTATCTCATAGTTCAATAGGATGCCCAATTGGCAAAAATATTTTGAATGAAAAGTACTCCTATAAGAAAGCCGTTTAGGGATTTGGACTATAGTTCCCAAAGAGAATTCTGAGGTAATAGTAATGTTACATAACTAATAATCCAGAGTCAAGGCTAGTACTCCGGAAATACAAGATCAAATCACACCAGGGGAGTTGGGGGGAATTTCAATTCAATTTGTTAATAAATCTGAAATTCAAAGCTTAGTTTTAGTAATGGTAAATAAGATACAATCAAATATTGGCTCACTGATTTCTGACAAGTGACTCCAGATTCACTATGTCACTGACTGAACTGCTCCCTGAACTGATCGAGAAAGCTGCTCTGTTTTGCCAAACTGCTACAAAAGTTAAAGGAAAAAAATCAGACACTGGGCACAGCACATTGTGCCCCATGAATCCTGCGAAAACCTTCTCACTAATAACAGGAGAATCCTCCCACAGATTTGTCAAGCAGCAACCTGGTCATACACACTGAATCTCACAGTATAGTCAATGTTCCAGGCACTACCATGGCAATTGCTGAGTATGTCTTATCCTGCAGCAAAGGCAGATAGAATGACTTCATGGAATTCAGTTGGAATTGAGTTCTTCTGAGCATTTTTAACATTGACACTGGACTGTATGAAATTTCATGGCCAACAAAAACTTCTGATTTATTCCCTGATGAATCAGTACTCCTCTATATTGAACACCATTGGAAAGAAACACTGAGCAACAGAATCCATGCAATGTACTCTGGGAGGAGTACTTCACTATCAAACCAGGAGTGCCTCAGCAACTCTCTCACTGACCAAGCTGACTATGTTTTAAAGATAATAGCTACTCACCTGAGTCTACATCAGGAGTTTGAGGGGACAGAGTAGGAAAGTATTATGTGTCTTCATCCTTATCAAGCTACCTGCTGCAGTTTTGGTAGGAGTGACCACCATACAGACCTTGGGGGATAAAATCTCATTTTCATCTTCTCATCATAGAGATTTAAGTCTTTCATGCATTGGGACACCATTATCAGGTCACTTGGGATAGATTCAGAACAGATCTATCAGTTCAAACTAGGCAACCATGAGACACTGTGGAACATCATCAGCAGCAGAACTGCATTCAACACTAATATGGAATTTCTGGCCAAGCATATCTACCAGTGGACCACTACGAAGCCAAGCAATCAAGGCAAATTCAATGACGAGCACAAAGATGCATGCCAAAGGTACAACCTGGCATACCTGGTGAAGTTATGCCACAGGCTGAATAGTAAAAGCACAATGCAATGGACAAAGACAACCATCTCACATCCAATAGATCTGATCTAAGCTGTTCAGTCCTGACACACCAGTTATGATTGGTAGTGGGCAATTAAATAACTCACAGGAGGAGAAGGCTCCACAATTATCCCATACCTTGAGGCTGGGGGATCACAACACAATAGTGCAAAAGACAAGGCTGAAGCATATGAAAGCATCTTCAACTATTAGAAGCAGGTGGGTGATCTATCGCTGAATTGCCCAACAGCACCAATGTGATTCATTGTGATTCATTCTTCAGACAATTTGATTCATTCCACATCCAAGAAATGTCTGTAGGCATTGGTTACTGTGAAGGCCTTACAAAATTCCAGCAATAGCAATGTACAATTGTGCTCCAGAAATGATCAGACATCAAGCCAAGCTATTGAAGTACAGCTCCAATGTTGGTACTTTGTGGCAACGTGGAAAATTACACAGGTCCGTCCTGTACACACAAGTATAACAAATTCTTACCAGACGACTATTGCCTCATCAGTATCCTGACGATCACTAGCTAAGTAATGGAGATATCATCAACAGTGCTAGCAAGGAGCATAGATACAGCAATAACTTCTCATTGTCACTGGGTTTGCAAAATCCACTCCAGCTCCCAACTTCATTACATACTTGATCCAAATATGGACAAAAGAGCTGAACAGAAGAGTGGAAGTGAGGGTGACTGTTCTTGACATCAAGGCTGCATTTAACTCAACCTGGCATCAAGAAGCCTGAGCAGAATTAGAGTCAATAGGAATTGGGGAGGGGGGGACTCCTAGCTGGTTAGAGTCATACATAGTTGACAGGAAGGTAGTTGCAGTTGTTGGACAATACTCATGTCAGACCAAAGACAACACTGTTGGAGTTCCTCAGGGTCGCATCCTAGGTCCAAACATTTTCAACTGCTTCATAAATGAACTTTGCTCTATCATAAGATCAGAAGTGGGCAAGTTCACCAATGATAGCACAATGTTCAGCACCATTCATGACTCTTCAGGCATGGAATCAGTCCCTGTCCAAGTGCAGTTGCATGCGGAATTTGGACCTGAATAACACCCGGTTTTAGAGTGATAAGTGACAAATAACATTCATACTGCATAAGTACCAGTTAATAACCATCACTAATAAGAGAGAATCTATCATCCCTAGATATTTAATGGCATTACCATTGCTGAATCCCTAACTACCAACATTTGAGGGTTGCCATTGACCAGAAACTGAATTGGACTATTCATATATAAATATTGCAGTTCCAAGAACAGATGAGAGGATGGAGAATCTGTGGCAAGCAACCCACCTCCTGATTCCTCCGAGTCTTTCTGCCATCTAAATATATTGGAGAAGATACCAATAGCAATGCTTTTGTTAGATCCTCCAAATCAAGACGCATACAGAGTAATCCAATCGCATCTTCTCCCAAACCAAATCCAAGACACTAATCACAAAAAACTATATCTGTTAGACCGAATATGTTATTCTCTCATGCCAAATGCTAGACTCCAGAAACAATTGCTCTACCTGAAGCTGAATCATAGCAGGGTACTGCTAGGGGTTAGCAAAAGTGCTTTGGAAGTTTGGAAATGTTCAAAGCATCTAAAGAGATGTCAGGTATCCCCAACTTTAGATGGAAGTATTTGGCCTGTGAGCGAACAAAATGGAAAAGCTTCTTTTGGAAAAGCATCAAACAGATCAAAAGACTTTGTTGCAAAGATGCAGAGGCAACGTCAAGACATAAAAAGGGTGTGCACAAACCGTCAAAACTTTCATCTACCTTATGCTTCGATGCCTTCTTCCCCATCTGCGGCAGGGTCTGCAGATCATGCATTGAACCTTGCAGCCATTTCAGAACCCATCAAACGCATTTGAAAGCAAGTCATCCTGGAACCCAAGGGGCTATCGAAGGAGAGGGAAGTTGATTCATATATTGGACCTCAGCTTCTAATGTAGAAATTTCACCTGTTCTCACAAACATAACTAGTGGGATATGTCTGTACTGCATGGCCCACAGCTATTAAACCTCAATGAGCATTTTACAAACTGCACTGAAGTGATAGTCATGCCTGCAGATGCACCTCACTGCTTATTATTACTTCACTAACTGGAAACAATCATCAAACTAAAATGAAATGGAGAAGAGAGAAGGATACTATGGCTGGCAGCAAACTTCGGGGTTACATATTTCTGTTGAAGTTTCTGTGTGATTGTGACAGAACAAGGAGTATTCAGGAAGGAATCCTGCAACAGGCTTTAGGCAATGAGCTTAAGACCTCCCTCGTGCCAGGGACCCCTGAATAATGGATTGACTCTGTATGGGTGTCTTCAAACTCAATTGGAACATGGGACACAGTTCATTTTCACCCCTGTTTGTCAACTGGAAAATCTGTACAAGTCCAAATGCTACTCCTGTGCCTCAGGACAGATAACATTATAGTTGACTTTCTGTACACCTCGACCCTATGAAGGGCATTTCAAGTGACAATGGAAAGAAACTTATATAGTAAAACTCAACGTTGCTAGTCAAATATATTTTTGATTGGGACAGAATAAGAGTTATTTAGTGTGGTTTTGCACATAATAGGTAGATTGTTTAGACATGTTAGTACCAATTGAAGCATAATAATACAAGACGGAAAATATTGATTAAAAGTCAGATTTAGCAGTTAGAAGACACATTGTCAGCCCCTTGAGATTAGCACAGGACTATTCAGCTAGGGCTATAATATTCTAATGTAATATCAGTGCACTGCTTTCCTGTCAGATAAGGGTACAACATAGAGGTCAATGGAGCATTGTAAAGAAAACACTTCAGCAATTTCAAGTGAGAAATGACATTTTTCCTAAAATAAAACAAAGAACTGCAGATGCTGGAAATCAGAAACAGGATCAGAAATTGCTGGAAAATCTCAGCAGGGCTGGCAGCATCCGTGCATTTCTCTAAGTTTTTCCAGCAATTACTGATTTTTTTTTTCATGTTACCTCTACTAATGATAGTTTCTCAATTTAATGTATTATATATTACTAATTATTACGAGACTGTTCTTATAAGATCACAAAAGGACCGAAACATTTACAGGTTTGGAATAGGTGGGATTTATTCATATAAATGCTGGTTATTGTTGTCTTCCTGTGCATGCAGACACTGTAAGGAGCAATCAACAACATCACGGAGTCAGCACGAATTCACCACAAAGGTTTACAGGAAAGCCACACACACAGACCAAGTCCTAAACTATGAAAGCAACCACCCCAACACACACAAATGAAGTTGCATCAGGACACTATTCAAAAGGGCCACAACACACTGCAGCACACCAGAACTACTACAAAAAGAGGAAGAGGAACACCTATACAAGGTATTCGCCAAAAACGGATACCCTCGCAATTTCATCAACAGATGCCTAAGGGAGAGACAACGGAACGAGGACATGCCACAACCCAAAGGACTAACCACACTACCATACATCAGGAACATTTCAGAACTGACAACCAGATTACTGCGACCACAAGGACTCATAACAGCACACAAACCAACAGCCACGCTCAGACAACAACTCACCAGAACGAAGGACCCGATACCCAGCATAAGCAAAATTAATGTAGTGTACAAAATCCCATGCAAGGACTGCACAAAACACTACATAGGACAAACAGGAAGACAGCTAACGATCCGTATACACGAACACCAACTAGCCACGAAACGACACGACCAGCTACCCTTCGTAGCCACACACACAGACGACAAGCAACATGAATTCGACTGGGACAACACTACCATTATAGGACAAGCCAAACAGAGAACAGCCAGGGAATTCCTAGAGGCATGGCACTCATCCACAGACTCTATCAACAAACACATCGACCTGGACCCAATATACCGGCCACTACAGCGGACACCTGGAACTGACAACTGGAAGCGGCAGAGACAGGCCACTATAAATGCCGGAGAAACAGCACAGAAGCGCTTCACAGGAGGCTCCCAAGCACTGAGGATGTCACCTAGACAGGGGACGAAACGTTTGCAAGACAAATTCCCAGCTCGGCGAACAGAACCACAACAACGAGCACCCGAGCTACAAATCTTCTCCCAAACTTTGGAGTCAGTACTTAAGAAGCACCATAAAAATGGAAATAAGATAAATTGAAGAAAAGCTACAGTGGCAATACAGTAGCATTACTTCAACAATTCTTTGATCCCCTCATTCAGCCCTGCTGGGATTATGCTGGATTGAGGAATTAGTTGCAATAATGGATTCTCAACATGCCACTATCACTATTCCACTATTCCTGATGAAGAGCTCATGCTCGAAAATGTCGACTCTCCTGGTCCTCGGATGCTTCCACGAAGGGTTGTGCTTTTCCAGTACCACACTTTTCGACACAACTATCAAATTGATTTCATTTGGAGGATTACTTTGGTCCACTTGATAATTGCAATAACCAGAAATAGCTTAATTGGCAAATGGATAGATTCTGTCATGCCCGTAAAAGATTTGGTTTAACCATCAGTGTCAAGAAGGCAAAAGACAGGCTCAAGGATGTTGCCAGATTTCCAGAAAGGAGTATTCATCATCTGACACCACAGCTTGTTGATAGCTTCACATTGACTTCACACTGACTTTGCAATCATTAGTGATCTGTTGTTTGATGCTGAAGTCATAGAGTCATAGAAACAGACCCTTTGGTCCAACCAGTGCATATCAACCATAATCCCAAACTAGTCCCACCTGCCTGAACGTGAACCATATCCTCCAAACATTTCTTACTCATGTGCTTATCCAAATGTCTTTTAAACATTGTAACTGTACCCACATCCATTACTTCCTTTAGAAGCTCACTCTACACGTCAACCTCTGTGTAAAAAAACTGCCCCCATGTCTTTTTTAACGTTTTCTCCTCTCACCTTAAACATATGCCCCCTAATCTTGAAATCCCCCACCCTGGGGAAAAACACTGCCATTCACCTTATCTCTACCTCTCATGTTTTTAAAAATCTCTGAACAGTCATCCCTCAACCTCCTACGCTCCAGTGTAAAAAAGTCCCAGCCTATTCAGCCTCTCCATATGATTCAAATGCTCCATTCCTGGCAATATCCTGGTAAATCTCTTCTGAACCTTCTCCAGCGTAATAATATTCATCCTAAAACAGGGAAACCAGAACTGAACACAGTACTCCACAAGACTCCACATTAACCAAGTCAACTTGCACAATTAAAAAGCTGCAGCTGTTATGTCCAAGTTGAGATTGTCGAGCAACCCAATGGTGACAATTGAGCTGTAAGTCTGCCAAGCCTTGAGCCTCTGTTGTGCTGAGACTGAACATGATGTACTAGGCAGGAGAAAATACTGAACAGTCTTCACCTTTGACTGTCAGACATACCCTAGACATCTTTTGGCGGGACAATGTCAATTCAGAGGGATTTGCATGTGCTAATCCCAGTGGCATACATTTATTGCTAAGTCAATGACGTGTGCACCAACTGAGCTGTTTTCTGTGCGTGGATGACAGCCCTGTACCCAAAGGCCTTCTGTCCAGTGAACTGACAAATGTGTAACGATCTATAGGCCGACTGACTTCCTTCACAGCAAACATGAAGGCGCTGCTATGCCCGAGTTGTGTTCCTGAGTAATACCAGTGGATGCTTAACACAGAGTGAACCAACAGGGTGAAAGCCATCATCTTCTGACGTGGAAGACTGCCAATGTCATCCTAATTTGTGACCTGAATATTAACTATTTAAAAAAGGACCCAAAATATGGTTGTTTGTAATGATTATAAAACAATAAGACCATAAGACATAGGAGTGGAAGTAAGGCCATTCAGCCCATCGGGTCCACTCCGCTATTCAGTCAAGGCTAATGGCCATTTCAACACCATTTACCCACACTCTCCCTGCAGCCCTTAATTCCTTGCGAGATCAAGAATTTATCAATCTGCCTTGAAGACATTAAATGTCCTGGCCTCCACTGCACTCCGTGGCAATGAATTCCACAGGCCCACCACTCTCTGGCCAAAGAAATGTTTCCTCATTTCCATTCTAAATTGACCCCCTATAATTTTAAGCCTGTGCCCATGAATCCTAGTATTCCCACCTAACGGAAACAAATTCCCAGCGTCCTACCTTTCAAAGCCATGCATTATCTTGTAAGTTTCTATTAGATCTCCCCTCAACATTCTAAACTCTATTGAATACAATACCAGGATCCTCAGCTGTTCATTGTATGTTAGGCCTACCATTCCAGGGATCATCTGTGTGAATCTCCGCTGGACACACTCCAATGCCAGTATGTCCTTCCTGAGGTATGGGCCCAGTACTGGATACAGTATTCTAAATGGGGCCTAACCAGAGCTTTATAGAGTCTCAGTAGCACATTGCTGCTTTTATATTCCAACACTTTTGAGATAAATGGCAACATTACATTTGTTTTCTTAATCACAGACTCAACCTGCAAGTTAACCTTTACAGAATCCTGGACTAGCACTCCCAAATCCCTTTGTACTTTGGCTTTATGAATTTTTTCACCGTTTAGAAAATAGTCCGTGCCTGTATTCTTATTTCCAAAGTGCAAGACCTCACATTTGCTCACATTGAATTTCATCAGCCATTTCTTGGACCACTGTCCAAAACTGTCTAAATCTTTCTGCAGCCTCCCCACCTCCTCAGAACTATCTGCCTGTCCGGCTAACTTTGTATCATCTGCAAACTTCACCAGAATGCCCCCAGTCCCTCATCCAGATCATTAATATATAAAGTGAAAAGCTGCAGCCCCAACACTGAATCCTGTGGGACACCACTTGTCACTAGCTGCCATTCTGAAAAAGAACCTTTTATCTGCCTTATGTCAGACAGCCAATCCTCAATCTATGCCAGTAGCTCAGCTTGAACACCATGGGCCCTCATCTTACTTAGCATTATTAGCATGTTATTTTAAAAGCTGAATAGCTGTTCGTTTGTTCTTTGCAACATGGAGAGATCAGATTTGCAATCTAACTACCGTTATTTCTTTGATGAACATTTTCATGCTATCTTAATCTTCTCAGGGAATATGGATTTAACAGTGATTCCAATAAGACTTTAAAATTTGCATTGCACAATGCCTGCAAATGTCTGTATTTAATTCACGTTGATTGACTGATTGATTTATTGTTGTCACATGTACCGAGATACAGTGAAAACTGTTGTTTTGCAACACAGGCAGATTGTACCATACAAAGTGCATCAGGTAGCACAACAAAGTGCAGAGCACTGTGTTACAGCTGTGTTACCGTGTCAAATTTAACATTCAAGTGTTCCATTTGCAATGGGATACATCAGGTTGGCACTATAGGGCTGTACTTCAGAGCTTCTGTTGCATATCAACAATCATCAGAAGATGAGATAAGAAACTGTGGTACACAGTGCCTGAGTTCTTTCTGTCCTTCTATAGGGATTAGTGGAAAATCAGGCATTACATGCCCATTGTTTTTCAGCAAATGCCTCACAGGAATACCATTCTGTGCTAAGAATTCCCAAAACTTCATCCCATGTGATTCGCATTACAATACCACAGTAGAATCAAAAAAATAATATGCATACTCATAGCATCCTCCTTCTGCAAAGGCAGTAAAAAGTACTGAACCAGCAAATGAAAAAGGTCAAGAAACAGACAAAGCTATTCTCCCAGAAAAGCAAAGTATATTTAATGCAGAGATCCAAAGGAAAAGCAGTCAGTGCTACAGACACTCAGTAAATTTGAGCAGAATCTGTGGCAGGAGATTAGAGGTTTGAATTTTGACAAAGTGTCATTTTTGTCAAGTATCATGGAGGATTTCTCTCCTTAAGCCATAACCTCTTTTCTTGTACTGTTGGCCCAAAATCATGTCATTAATTGTGTATCACGCCACACATGTCTTACGGTCATTCCAATTACAGGTGCCAAGGTACAGCATTAAAGTGGAGAGGTACTGTAAGTGGATTAGAGACATGCTATGATGGTGTGAAGAGGTTGGAGTGTGTCAAATGCCCACATCCACTGATATGAGGTGTACCTGCCCGCTGCCCCTGGAGTGCCTTCTTAGACAATATTGCAGATCATCCAAGTTAGAGACCTGGTGGAGCAGACAGTGAGCTGGAGTGGCTTACTGCTGACTTCCATGTGGGAATTTCTCAACATCTAGTTTCCATCTGGTGTGTGGCGGAATAAGAGACTGCATAGTAATGAGGTAGTGATAATGAGGGTGATAGTGAGCGATAATCCCTGTTAATGAGCCTTTTGGTGCTCATTGGTGAGAATCTCTTCTCAGTATGCAGAAATTAGCTGCAAAAACCAATTGTGTTTTACTGCCTGATACCAAAAAAAAAGCCTCACTCAAATTCTCATGTGATTCTCACAAACTCTTGCAATAGCCCATTGCAAGAGCTGGGAAGATTCTGCCCATAATGTAATAACTGATGCCCACCATCGCTTTAATGACTCTACTGAGCTGACCTGTCTCTCCACAACTAAACTTACTCTTCATCAATACATTTTCTTTATGACTATTAGCATTCCGTTTACTTTTTACTCTAGGGCACTGTTCCTATCTGTTTCACTTGCTCCTCCGTTGATATTTTACAACAGCTTAAAAACCATCATCTTTCCAGCCCACTCATTCTCACTCCATCTCCATTTCTGAATCCAGCTCCTATCAGGACTCATGCTTGACCACTGTCACTATTGCATTAACACTACAAACCCTGCATGGCACCTGCACTGCTAACTCACTTGCCTGGGATTCCCATCATCTGTTGACCACCAGCACAAGCACTAAGAGCTGAGCTAACCCACTTGAGCTACCTCAATCCGAACCTTTTTGATATCCCAGGAGAAGACAGCCCACAGATGGGGTCAAATGGGCCCAGATGGGTGGAAAGATGGTAACATTTAAGAGTTGGAAAGTCATGTTGAGGTTGAACAGGACATTGGTGAGGCCTCTTCTAGAGTACTGTATTCAGTTCTGGTCACCCAGTTATAGGAAGGTAATTATTAAATTGCAGAAGAGATTTACCAGGATGCTGTTTACCAGATATGAAGGTTTGAATTATAAAGAAAGGCTGGGACATTTTCTACTGGGACTTAGGAGGTTGAGAGGTGACCTTATAGAAGTTTATAAAATCATGTTTATAAAATACATGAGAGGCAAATGTTTTGCACAAAAGGTGGTTTGTGTGTGCAATGAACTTCCTGAGTACAACAATCTAAAAGACATTTGGATAAGTACATGAATGAGAAAGGTTTGGAGGGATATGGGCCAGGAGCAGGCAGGTGGGATGAGTTTCATTTGGGATTATGTTCGGCATGGACTGGTTGGACCGAAAGGTCTTGGTCCATGTTTTATGACTCTATGACTTGAATAACTATTGAGAAGACTACTTTGGCCCTCGCAGGAGAAAACTGGGACTATTCCTATGGAGATGGCAAGAGATTCATGTCTTACTGAGTAAGTACCACTCTTCATTCCATTACAACTCTTACATCAACCCCACTGTCAGTGTCATTTGTGACACATTGTTCTTCTTTTCCCTTCATGTTCCACCAGCATATCTATCACCACAGCTGGTGAAATAGCCAACTTCCCTAGAAAGAGGGGGGAACAGTCTAAGGATACCAGAAAGACCTGAAGCGTGGAGAGATAAGTGAGAGGAGGGTGGGGGTGGGGAGAAAGTAGCATAGAGTGCAATAGGTGAGGGGGGGGAGGGGATGAAGGTGATAGATCGGGGGGGGGGGGGAGTGGATAGGTGGAAAAGAAGAAAGGCAGGTAGGACAAGTCATGGGGACAGTGCTAAGCTGACCAATTAACATTGAGATGAGGAGAATTTTTTTTATACAGAGAATAATAAGCCTTTGGAATTCTCCATCACAGAAGGTGATAGAAGCCAAATTATTGAATGTTTTCAAGAAGGAATTAGACACATTTCTGAGGTCTAAAGGGATTAAAAGGCATGGGGAGAAAGCAAGAGCAAAACACTGAATTGGATAATGAACCATGATCAGACTGGATGGAGGAACAGGGTCGAAGAGCTGAATAGCTCACTCCTGCTCCTATTTTCTTTGTTTCTAAATCATTGTCTTGATCTCCGAAGACAGGGGTCTGGAAGCCCTGCAGTATACATCGGCAATACTTCCTCAAGTAGCTCAACCACTGATACCTTGGCAAAATAACTGCAGATGCTGGAAACCAGATTCTGGATTAGTGGTGCTGGAAGAGCACAGCAGTTCAGGCAGCATCCGAGGAGCAGTAAAATCGACGTTTCGGGCAAAAGCCCTTCATCAGGAATAAAGGCAGTGAGCCTGAAGCATGGAGAGATAAGCTAGAGGAGGGTGAGGGTGGGGAGAAAGTAGCATAGAGTGCAATAGGTGAGTGGGGGAGGGGATGAAGGTTAGGTTGGGGAGGAGGGGGGGAGTGGATAGGTGGAAAAGAACATAGGCAGGTAGGACAAGTCATGGGGACAGTGCTGAGCTGAAAGTTTGGAACTGGGGTGAGGTGGGGGAAGGGGTAATGAGGAAACTGTTGAAGTCCACATTGATACCCTGGGGTTGAAGTGTTCCAAGACGGAAGATGAGGATTCTTCCGCCAGGCGTCTGGTGGTGAGGGTGCGGCGGTGAAGGAGGCCCAGGACCTCCATGTCCTCGGCAGAGTGGGAAGGAGGGTTGAAATTTTGGGCCACAGGGCGGTGTGGTCGATTGGTGCGGGTGTCCCGGAGATGTTCCCTAAAGCACTCTGCTAGGAGGCGTCCAGTCTCCCCAATGTAGAGGAGACCGCATCGGGAGCAACGGATACAATAAATTATATTGGTGGATGTGCAGGTAAAACTTTGATGGATGTGGAAGGCTCCTTTAAGGCCTTGAATGGAGGTGAGGGAGGAGGTGTTGTTTTGCAATTCCTGCAGTGTTAGGGGAAGGTGCCAGGATGGGAGGGTGAATTGAAGGGGGGTGTGGACCTGACTGATACCTTGGTCTGGCTTAGAAGGTTAGGGAGAACACATTGGTGAGCAGCTCACAGCAACAGGTCTACAGCTGACCATGGAAGAAATCGCCCAGGCCACTGACACTTGGAGGACTGCTAGTGACTGGGGCACCTTCTCAGCTTCAGGCAAGAGAAGACCCAGTCTGCCAGTCTTGGCAGTCAGGAATGTTGTCCACATGCACTGGGCGGAACAGGAGCATCAGACAGTGAAGTGGGCTCATTAGGCTCTGGAAAGAACATCCTCAGCATGTCTGGGCTGTCCAGGTACAAATGTCCCCCGGGTCACCCAAACACATCTCTAGTGTTAACAGTTTCCAACCTCGAGCATCACTAATATAGAAGCAGGGTCTATACTAACATGAAATGGGAGGGAAATTAAAGTTTGGTGGCATGGGTGGCAACATATTAGAGACTATTTGTTGTGTTTCTGGAATTTTCACTGATTTTACCTTACATCTACTGGGTTGAGTCTCTTTGTAGAAGCATATAGAAGGCACCAAAGAGTGTGCAGAGGAGGTTCACCAGGTTGATTCTGGAGTCGAGAGGGTTAGTTTATGAGGAGAGATTGAGTAAATTAGATTAGATTACTTACAGTGTGGAAACAGGCCCTTCAGCCCAACAAGTCCACACCGCCCCACCGAAGCGCAACCCACCCATACCCCTACATTTACCCCTTACCTAACACTACGGGCAATTTAGCATGGCCAATTCACCTGACCTGCACATCTTTGGACTGTGGGAGGAAACCGGAGCACCCGGAGGAAACCCACGCAGACACGGGGAGAATGTGCAAACTCCACACAGACTAAGGCTGGAATTGAACCTGTGACCCTGGCGCTGTGAGGCAGCAGTGCTAACTACTGAGCCACCATGCGGACTATATTCATTGGAATTTAAAAGAATGAGGGGGGATCTTACAGAAACATATAAAATTATGAAGAGAATAGATAAGATAGAAACAGGGATGTTGTTTCCACTGGTGGGTGAAACTTGAACTAGGGGGCACAGCCTCAAAATAAGGGAAAAGCAGATTTAGAACTGAGTTGAGGAGAAGCTTCTTCGGCCAAAGAGTTGTGAATCTGTGGAATTCCCTGCCCTGTGATGCTGTTGAGGCTGCCTTCTTTAAAGTTTCTAAGGCAAAGCTAGATAGATTTTTGAACAGTAAATGAATTAAGAGTTATCGTGAGTGGGTGGGTAAGCGGAGTTGAGTCCACAAAAAGATCAGCTATGATCTTATTGAATGGTGAAGCAGGCTTGAGAGGTCAGATGGCTTACCCCTGGTCCTATTTCTTATGTTCTTATGTAAAAGTAGATTTTGAGCAACACAGAAGTTGGTCTCAGCCAGTGGTCTACTGAAGTGGTCAAGTACCCGCTCTGATTTCCATGTCAAGATTTCTTGACATCCAGCTTTGTTGGCCTGTTTGGTAAAATAAGAAACTGAATGTTCAAGAGGTGAGTTGTGGTGTTAATAAGGTGTTTAACAAGCTATAATCCCCCTTCATTGGCAGTTCACCACTGTCTAACGGGAAACATGCCACTCCACTCGCCAAAAACATGGACGATGCAACGAGATGCTCTCAATGTTGAGGTGAACCTCACTAGACTTCTCGTCAGTTTCTGCCCGACCTTCATCGTAGCCCACATTACTTAGACTCCAATAAGCTTCTGCTTGCTAACTCTGTTTCTCTCTAGATGCTGCCAGACCTCCTGAGGTTCTCCAGCACATTTTTGTTTTTAAGTTGAAATCCTACCTCATTCATTCAAAATTACTTGTAAATGTGCTTTATTTTGAACCTCTCATTGCATCAGCAGAACATGCAATTTCCTCATCAGTAATCCTTGTTTCCTTTTGCAAAAGGTCTACCCATTCAGTGCTGAATCACGGTCAGTACTTTTTTTTCCCAATTGATTCACAACCAACCAAAATTGAATTGCATCTGTCCAATCTTATCTTACTTAGACTTTTTGCGATTCAAAAAGAGACTTCCATCTTATTAATCTAGTAGGATTTTGAAGTACAGGTCCCAGAGGTGAAAAGAGATTCTTTAAACTGGCAGTAATACTTTAATATTACAGCATTTTTCAATTTTAGTTTTAAAAAAAGTCAGCAAATATCCAGGATAACGTAGAAGCTTCATGATTTCCAGACTAAGATTTTGTGGAATAGCCTTAAGCAGTTTTCACATTTTAATCCTGAAATATATTAGTTTTATAATTCTATATTTTGTCATGATCAAATTCGTCAAAAGGAAATTCAAATCCCCAACTAAAGAAACCAATGGTTACTCAGATTTTATTTGAACATTTCTTCACACACATCTTGTTTCTCATTTAGGAGATGGTGTTGATGTAGTGGAAGGATTCCCAGTCTGATTATTAGTCAATTGAACTGTACTGTATACCTTCCTTGCATAGCCAGCAAACCCTAAAATGACACATGAGTCTCTGGTCCTGAACAGGGGAATTACCACTGAATCACAAAATGCCCCATGATAAATTAGTGAATTAGTCAAATTATCTATCAACATTGTCTCACTGAAGTTGAGCGTAAATTGCCTCCCTGAGATCTTATATTTGTATTACTACAATAATGAAAGCACTCCATTTTCATAGAATCTCTACAGTGTGGAAGCAGCCCATTCAACCCATCAAGTTCACATCAACCCTCTGAAGAGCATCCCACCCAGACCTCGCCCCCATCCCTGCAATCCTGCATTCCCCATGGGTAACCCACCTAGCCTACACATCCCTGAACACTGTGGGCAATTTCGCATGGGCAATGCACCTAACCTGCACATTTTTGGATTGTAGGAGGAGACTGGAACACCTGGAGGAAGCCCACGCAGACACAGGGAGAATGTGCAAATTCCACACAGACAGCCACCCAATGGTGCCCATGGTGGCTCAGTGGTCAGCACTGCTGCCTGACAATGCCAGGGACCCAGGTTCAATTCCAGCCTCAGGTGACTGCCTGTATGGAGTTTGCACATTCTCCCTATGTCTCCATGGGTTTCCTCCAGGTGCTCCACTTTCCTCTCACAATCCAAAAATGTGTAGGTTAGGTGAATTAGATATGCTAAATTGCCATAGTGTTCAGGAATATGTAGGCTAGGTGCATTAGTCAGGGGAAATGTAGAGTAATAGGGTTGGGAAATGGGTCTGTTAGGATACTCTTTGGCGGGTCAGTGTGGACTTGTTGGATCGAATGGCCTGCTACCACACTGTAGGGATTCTATGATTTTAGTGGAAATATGTACAAAATATATTATTTCTCTCTTTATTGGGAAGATAACTTTAACCAGACTTCTGTACCTACCAATGCACAGTGAGATGAACACTGTATGGTTTAAATGTATACCTTTAACTTGATTTTGTATTTCAAACCTCTGGCATATGCTTGTAGTCTATTTTTCTGAAGGGTTCTGGAAGTTCATTAGGTCAGTCTTTCTGGAACCATGACATAAAACAAGTATATATCAGAGAGCAGGTGGATGCAAAACCCCTGCAGTATTAATGGAAGTCGGTTTATGTTGTAGAGGAGGAAGAAAACACAAATCATCAGTTGTAGCAGAATTCAGAATGAGCAAATTCTTTTATAATTTGGTTCAAAAGCTTTTGGCTTCAGTTCTATGGAGGCCTGACTGGTCTCAGAAGCAAGTACAGTCGATCCTAGAAAAGGAGATTGTTCAGAGCAGTTGAGGGATAAATTACCTCACTGAAAGAGCATAGTTTATGAAACTTTCAGACTAGGAGAGTTTAGTTAGAACTCTGCAGATTGTTAAAACATCAAGAAAGTCAAAGCTCTCATTTGCATATGTATTCAATTAAAAGGCTTCATGACTCACAAGATTGAAACTGTGAAGGAACAGTTAAGTCAAAGATACATATTTAACAAGCAAGGAAAAAATATCTAGATTTTGAATAACAATGAAGTGATAGTGTTGAGGAATAGATGTCACTTTGTTTCACCATGTTCTTTGAAATCTTTCAAACTGTTATATTTAGATAACTTGTTAATTATATTTTTATTTTGTGTAATGAATTTTGCTTTATTGACAAATGCAATAAAGCCTTGCTTTATTTTAGTGAAAGACCATTCTGTTACTTTTTTTAAAATACAAAGTTTAATTTCATTCTTAACTAATGACATTTCATTATTTTGTAATAGCAAGAGCAGGGACAAATAGCAAAACACAATTGTTGCACTGTTAATAGGCTCAAAGTCAGACTATTTCACTGATATTGTCAGGCTTTTTGACTGAAAGTATAATCTCACCATAGTCTTCTAAGGATTCAGCATTCTGAAGCCTGGAAGCTATTTTTGCTTTCCAGAGCAATGTTATATAAAAAGATAACAGAGTAGAAATTCATATTGTGCAGTGGAGCCAAACAGTTGTCAATGTTTAGGACGCCTATTACATTTCTAACTTCATATTTGGTGGCCTGTTTTCTTTGAATAAAGTTGAAGCAAGTCTTTTGCCACAAATTCATTGTGTTCACTGCTTGAGCAGTATCAGCTCAAAGTATTTGAGTCAGAGGCCAAACTACTGACACTGCAGTGCATCAGGTAGGGGTAAAGTTAACCATATACTTATGATAGTTTTGTGGTTTGATCACTGGTCAGGGAAAGGAAGTATGAATGAGTGAAGGGACTCAGACAACAGGACTGTGGGAGGAAAACAGGGCACCTGGAGTAAACCCACACAGACATAGTACTAGAACCTCAGGCTTTGCAATTGTATAAAAGGCCTGAGATTCTTACAGCTTGCTTGCATGAGAAAGAGGGCTGCAAGATAGATGAGCTAGCTGATCATGGCACTGTGGTATAGAAAGCCACTCAAAAGAGGGGAGCTAAAAGAATGTAATGGCACTAAATGACAATGGAGTGTCCAGGAATCATTAGCATAAAAATTTACTTGTGAAGCACTGCCCTGCCCTCACTAGATAACATGAAAGTAGCTATCAAGCATTTTAATTAAATGTTATATATTGTTTCAAGTGCTGCATTTTATGGACGCCCCAGTCTGCATACAAAGATACTTACCGGAAAGCAAGAGGTACATGATCAAGGCAAACCAGCCAGCATACTAAGCACAATTGCCTTTCTTTAAGCACCCACTATTACATTAAAAAAAATTCACTATCATTTGCAATTAAAAGTTACAAACTAACCAAAGTAAGTACTCACAAAAAAAATCCACAAAACACTGTTTTAACTAGAGTTAGTTCCACATTTGTCAATCTCTGTACATGCATTTCATACATAGCCTGGAAAATGTGCAGGTCCCTAAAAGGTACATGTGTGTTGCAGTTGGCTGCTCCTCCAGTATCTGTTCATTCCTAGAATGATGTTCTTTTTTCCAGGAAGTGGTATTACTTTAGTGTTGGCAAGAAAGCAACTCACCTTCTAAAGGGCAATCAGTGAAGCACAATAAATGGTGGCCCAGCCAGAGACACCCATATCCAATGAGTGAACAAAGAAATCCTGTTATTGAAGATCCATTTCTATTGCAGGGGAATGCTGGACATCTGGAATTAATGGTTGCTCTGTACTGTGTGTAGGTGGTACAATCACTCTTTCTGATCATCTAACTGCAGTGAAGGAATGTTTTCTTTATTTGGATCGATATGTGTACATTTGTGATGACATATCTGATTGTTCATTTTCACCTTGTGCAATCAAGTTGGAAATAGCTCTGAACAGGTCTCAGGTGCTTCATGAACTGACTTTTGTTGAGAACATTAAATATTTGCATTCTGATTGACACTGCAATGCTCAGCTTGCCATTTCTTTCAAAGAGAAATTTGGCTCTCTCTTATTGCATCTTTATTTTATCAGTCATGCCTGTCACAATTTAGGGTTTCAGTGGTTTGATCACTCTTGAATGAGCAGTTTTGGTGTGGCCTGTTTTAGTCTTTGGACTACTTTCCACACTTTCATTAGATATATATCTTCCATTAAAGACTGCTTGAATACAAATCCCTATGGGATTTGATCGGCTTCTTTTTGATTTCTTTGATGATTTTCACAGTCACCTCAGCTTTTCCATTTAACGGGGAATAGTGTGAAATTCAGGTATGGTGTTGAATTTCTCAGTTCGAGAAGTGGAAGTGACACCCATGTTCCAAGAGTGAATTAAAAAATCCTTGCTGGAGTGTCCGAATTCTTCATGTGAATTGTAGGCCATGGTCACACATCACAATGTCTGGAATGTGATACCAGCTAAAGTGTGCTTTCAGATACTAAAAGAGAAAATGCTGGAAAATCTCAGCAGGTCTGGCAGCATCTGTAAGGAGAGAAAAGAGCTGACGTTTAAAGTCTAACTGACCCTTTGTCAAAGCTAAAAAAGGGAGAAATAGGGAGGTATTTATTCTAGGCTGAGAGAAGGTGAGTCATGGCTCCAGCAGCAAAAGTAGCAATAAAGAGGTGATAATGACAGTGCATATAGAGATTAGAGGGAGATTAGGAGCTGTGAATGACCAAGGCTGAAGCCAGTGCTATGTGACAAAATATGTGGGGGATGGGGGGATGGGTGAAGAAGAGGCAAAATGGAAAACAGGGGAGAAGGGTAACAAAGGGGGAAGAGGAGAGGAAAAAGGCGATGAGAGAGTGGGGAGCGAGAGAAAGAAATAAGAGGTACAGAACAGTGAAAAAAGATTAAAAATAAGTAAAATAAATGAAATAAAATTACCTGTGCTTTCAGATATCTTAAAATCTCACTGAGAGTCATTGATGCCATCTGGTCCAACTCCCAGTTATCAGACACGTAGTCAACAAAATAATTGGGTCCTACAAGCATGAAAAGATCTCCTCCAAGCTATCAAGTATATTTTGTATCCTAAGATTTTAACATGTTTGGAGTAGTATTCATGATTAACACTGCACTTCACTGGTTGACCTTTTTAATGTTGTTGTTCACGTTTGGCCAGTTCATCAATTCTTTTGCCCTTCTCAGTCCAGACTCAGCTTCTTGAGCTTTTCAGGGCAAAGTGAGGAGTGCAAATGCTGGAAACCAGAGTCTAGATTAGAACGGTGTTGAAAAAGCACAGTAGGTCAGTCAGCATCCGAGGAGCAGGAAAATCGATGTTTTGGGCAAAAGCCCTTCATTAGGAATGGAGGCAGGGAGCCTCCAGGGTGGAGAGGTAAATTGGGGATGGGGGGTGAGGTGGGAGCTGGGGAGAAGGTAGCAAAGAGTACAATAGGTGAATGGGGGTTGGGATGAAGCTGACAGGTCAGAGGGGAGGGTGGAGATGATAGGTGGAAAGGGAGATTGGCAGGTAGGACAGGTCATGAGGACAGTGCTAAGCTGGAAGGTTGGAACTGGGATAAGGTGGGGGGTGGGGAAATGAGGAAACTGGTGAAGTCCACATTGATGACCTGGGGTTGAAGTGTTCCAAGGTGGAAGATAAGGTGTTCTGCCTCCAGGCGTGAGGTGTGAGGGAGCGCAGTGGAGAAGGCCCAGGATGGGCATGCCCTTGGCAGAGTGGGAGGGGGAGTTGAAATGTTGGGCCATGGGGACTGTAGAGAGGGTAGGTGCCGGAGCATTGTTGCGAGTGTGTTTCCTGACCTGCTGTGCTTTTCCAGCACCGTTCTAGTCTAGACTCCTTGAGTTTTTCATAGATGTGCTACATCATTTCTTCTAAAATGTCCTTAAGCTCAATGACTCAATTTGTTTCCTACAAGATACCAAGTTCAACTATCACTTCAACTCCATGGGCCGAACATTCTCTCATAGAAACGAATGAGTTCTGAATGCTTTTCAAGTTATTCTTTGATCATTACTACTCCCAGCATTTAGAAAGTTGTATCTTGTTGCATCGTGTATTTGATGCTTGTCTGTCAGATTCAATGTCTGCTTTGAGAGTATGATTTCTAGAGCATGTCAAGTTGTTACTTGTCATTCATTCTGGATGATTTCACAGCATTCCCACCTTTCTTTACAGAGAGTGCTGCATCTGCCAACATGTTGGCAATATACATCTGTTTCCCTTGCTTCTGCATGTCATCCAGTTGATCTCCCTCCAAATGAAGTAGCATTCTTTCAGCAGTTAGAAGTGGTTTGAGCAGATGTTTTGAAGTTACCTGTGTTTGGACTCCTACTTATTCCTACTCATTATGCCAGCATTAATATGTTCATAAAACAAAGAGACTATCAAGGCAATCTGTCTCAATTTGAGCTCGGTGTCATCCAGTTTGAGTGACTGGCCTTGATGCAAATCCAACTGCTTGTCCTTCCTGCATAAGAGCTGCTGTACATCCTGTTTCACTGGCATCATACGACAAGGTGACTTTATCATTGTGGTTGTATTACCTTATCATCCGCATTGTCACCACTAGCTGCCAAGTGAAAACTGCTCTTTGTTTTGTGCCCCAATAGCACTGTACAGCCTTAGTAGAGAGCTTGCAAAGAGGTTAACATTTTGATGGCAAATCTGGCAAGAACTTTGCTGGATTGTTCAGAAAGCTGACAAACAGGTGCACTGGCTTCAAATCTGCTGTTTGAAACATCTTTGTTACAACTGTCACCTTGCCAGGATCTGGGTGAAGTCCTTTAGCAGGCATGACAGCGAACGTTCTTGACTCCAGACACATTCAATTGCATCTTTTCTTGTTCACTTCAGGTTCATCTGACGTCTCTCTCTCATGAGGTTCTGACTGTGTTTTAGAGAAGGTTTCTCTCATTGTGCCACCCTTTCCATAGACTAGCAGATTATCAACTAAAGCTTCCACTCCAGGAAGATCGTTGACTGTTTTGTGCTGCATTGACACCTTCCAGAGCAGTGGAATTGCCAAATGGCATACATACACAATGTTCTACTCTGAAAAGCATCCAGAAAATTAACTGGAAAATTGTTGTTTTGATCCAGCTTCACCTGCCAGTCCTGCCAGCCCACTTCCTCACATCAAGGCCCATAAAGACAGTTGTGTTGACAACTTGTTGTGACATTTTTCTTCAATGGTTAGCATACAGTAGCGAGGTCACTTCAAAGCCTTATTCAGATCTTTCAGATCTTTGCTTACTTTCAGTTTTTGAATTTTTCCCACTGCTGACATGTTGCTAATCCAGTTGAGAGGACCAACACTGGAAACAGTGCTCCACATGTAGTTTCACAAGTGCCTAATAATAACATCCTATTAGCTTTTCAATTTCCATGTTTAATTCATAGACTAAAACAAGTCGATCCTTCTGCATCTTGGCTTTGCAATTTCACCATTTAGAGAATATGCTTCTTTTCCATTTTTCCCAGCAAAATTATCAGTTGTACATTTTCCGACATTATGCTCTATTTGTAAATCTTGCCCACTCTCTTAACCAAATGTTTTCATATTCCTGGTGAAGTTTCTTTTGTACTCTAATGTTTGCCTCCTTATTAACTCATTAGTCATTTTCTACTTTTTTAACAATTTGCCAATTGTTTGGTGTGCAAAATTCTTTGCATAATGATTTACCTTTTCTTTAAGTTGACACTATCTTCAGCTTTCCTGTTAACAATGAATGGTGGGTTCATTCCTCTGAACTTCTTTTTTGCATTGGAAGATATTATTTCTCTTTCAAATCTGTATGCTCTCATTCTTGATGCTTTTATGAGCAGAACATAGAACATTACAGCGCAGGACAGGCCCTTCGGCCCTCGATGTTGCGCCGACCTGTGAAATTAATCTGAAGCCCGTCTAACCTACACTATTCCATTATCATCCATATGGGGTAAAAACAATGACTGCAGATGCTGGAAACCAGATTCTGGATTAGTGGTGCTGGAAGAGCACAGCAGTTCAGGCAGCATCCAACGAGCAGCGAAATCGACGTTTCGGGCAAAAGCTCTTCATCAGGAATAAAGGCAGTGAGCCTGAAGCGTGGAGAGATAAGCTAGAGGAGGGTGGGGGTGGGGAGAAAGTAGCATAGAGTACAATGGTTGAGTGGGGGAGGGGATGAAGGTGATAGGTCAAGGAGGAGAGGGTGGAGTGGATAGGTGGAAAAGAAGATAGGCAGGTAGGACAAGTCCAGACAAGTCATGGGGACAGTTACTGAGCTGGAAGTTTAGAACTAGGGTGAGGTGGGGGAAGGGGAAATGAGGAAACTGATGAAGTCCACATTGATACCCTGGGTTGAAGTGTTCCGAGGCGGAAGATGAGGCATTCTTCCTCCAGGCGTCTGGTGGTGAGGGAGCGGCGATGAAGGAGGCCCAGGACCTCCATGTCCTCGGCAGAGTGGGAGGGGGAGTTGAAATGTTGGGCCACGGGGCGGTGTGGTTGATTGGTGCGGGTGTCCCGGAGATGTTCCCTAAAGCGCTCTGATAGGAGGCGACCAGTCTCCCCAATGTAGAGGAGACCGCATCGGGAGCAACAGATACAATAAATGATATTAGTGGATGTGCAAGTAAAACTTTGATGGATGTGGAAGGCTCCTTTAGGGCCTTGGATAGAGGTGAGGGAGGAGGTGTGGGCGCAGGTTTTACAGTTCCTGCGGTGGCAGGGGAAAGTGCCAGGATTGGAGGGTGGGTTGTTTGGGGGCATGGACCTGACCAGGTAGTCACGGAGGGAACGGTCTTTGCTGAAGGCGGAAAGGGGTGGGGAGGGAAATATATCCCTGGTGGTGGGGTCTGTTTGGAGGTGGCGGAAATGTCGGCGGATGATTTGGTTTATGCGAAGGTTGGTAGGGTGGAAGGTGAGCACCAGGGGCGTTTTGTCCTTGTTCCGGTTGGAGGGGTGGGGTCTGAGGAGATGGAGAGTTGTCTATCCAATGACCATTTAAATGCCATTGAAGTTGGCAAGTCTACTACCGTTGAAGGCAGAGCATTCCACGCACTTACTACTCTCTGAGTTAAAGAACTTCCTCTGACGTCTGTCCAATATCTATTACGCCTCAATTTAAAGCTATGCACCCTAGTGCTAGCCATCACCATCTGAGGAAAAAGGCTCCCACTGTCCACCTTATATAACCCTCTGATTCAATGTCTCAATTAAGTCACCTCTCAACCTTCTTCTTTCTAACAAAAACTGCCTCAAGTCCCTCTAATCATCTTACATGTCTCTATTAAGTCACTTCTCAAACATCTTCTCTGCAATGAAAATAGCTGCAAGTCCCTTAGCTTTTCCTCATAATACTTTCCCTCCATACCAGGCAACATCCTGGTCAAACTCCTCTGCACTCTTTCCAATGCTTCCACAAACAGAACTGTACGCAATATTCCAAGTGCCACTGCACCAGAGTTTTGTACAGCTGAAACATGACCTCATGGCTCTGAAACTCAATCCCCCTACTTATAAAAACCAACACACCGTATGCCTTCTTAATAATCCTATCAACATGGGTGGCAAATTGCAGGGGTCTATGCACATGAACACCAAGATCTCTCTGCTCATCCACACTACCAAGAATCTTACCATTAGCCCAGTATTCCTGTTACTCCTTCCAAAGTGAATCACCTCACACCTTTAAGCATTAAACTCCGTTTGCCACCTCTCAGCCTAGCTCTGCAGCTCATCGATGTCCCTCCGTAACCTGCAGCATCCTTCAGCACTGTCCACAACTCCAAAGACTTTATTCACAAATTTACTAACCAATCCTTCTACGCTTTCACTCGGTCATTTATAAAAATGACAAACAACAGTGGCCGCAAAACAGATCCCTGCAGCACACCACTAGTAATTGAACTTCAGGATGAACATTTCCCATCAACCATCACCCTGTCTTCTGACAACTAGCCAGTTTCTGATCCAAACTGTGAAATAACCCTCAATCCCATGCTCCGTATTTTCTGCAATTGCCTACCATGGGGAACCTTATCAAATGCTTTATTGAAATCCATATACACCACATCAACTGCTTTACCCTCATCCACCTGTTTGGTTACCTTTTCAAAGGACTCAATAAGGTTTGTGAGGCATGGCCTACCCTTTACAAAACCATGTTGAGAATCCCTAATCAACTTACTCCTTTCTAGATGATTATAAATTCCATCTCTTACACCCTCTTCCAACACTTTACCACAACCGAAGAAGGCTCACTGGTCTATAATTACCAGGGTTGTCTCTACTCCCTTCTTGAACAAGGGAACCAACATTTGCTATCCTCCAATCTTTTGGCACTAATCCTGTAGACAATGATGACATAAAGATCAAAGCCAAAGGCTCTGCAATCTCCTCCCTAGCTTCCCAGAGAATCCTAGGATAAAGCCCATCCAACCCACGGGACTTTTCTATTTTCACATTTTCCAGAATTGCTAACATCTCTTCCTTGTGAACCTCAATCCCATCTTGTCTAATAGCCTATATCTCAGTATTCTCCTTGACAACATTGTCTTTTTCCAGCGTGAATACTGATGAAAAATATTTATTTAGCACCTCTCCTATCTCCTCAGACTTCACACACAGCTTCCCACCACTGTCTTTGACAGGCCCTAATCTTACTCTAGTCATTCTTTTATTTTTGACATACCTGTAGAAAGCTTGAGGGTTTTCCTTGATCCTCTCTTCCAAAGAGTTCTTATGTCCCCTCCTGGCTCTTCTTAGCTCTCTCTTTAAGTATTTCCTAGCTAACCTGTAACTCTCAAGCAACCGAGCTGAGTCTTCACGGCTCACCTTTACATAAGCCTCATTCTTCCTCTTGACAAGAGATTCAATTTCTTTCATAAATCATGGTTCCCTCACTCAACTACTTCCTCCCTGCCTGACAGGTGATACTTATCAAAGACACGCAGTAACTGTTCCTTGAATGAGCTCCACAGTTCAATTGTACCTATCCCTGCAGTTTCCTTCCTCATCCTATGCATCCTAAATCTTGCCTAATCGCATCATAATTGCCTTTCCCCCAGCTATAACTCTTGCCTGCAGTATATACGTTATCCTTTTCCATCGCTAAAATGAACATAACTGAATTGTGGTCACTATCACCAAAGTGCTCACGTACCTCCAAATATAACACCTGGCCTGGTTCTTTAACCAGTACCAAATCCCATGTAACCTCGCCTCCTGTTAGCCTGTCTACATACTGTGTTAGGAAACCCTCCTGCACACATTGCACAAAAACTGACCCATCTAAAGTCCTCGAACTATAGTGTTTCCACTCAATATTTGGAAAGTTAAAGACCCCCATAACAACTACCCTGTCATTCTCACTCCTATCCAGAATTATCTTTGCAATCCTTTCCTCTACATCTACTGAGGTAGTATGGGCTGAGGTTAGAAAGAGGAAAGAAGAGGTCACCTTGTTAGGAGTTTTCTATCGGCCTCCAAATAGTTCCAGGAACCATTTCACCCTGTCCACTCTGTTTAGTTTTCTGAACAATTTGAAAACTTTAATCGCATTTCCTCTCAGTCTTCTCCTCTCTGAGGAAAAATAGTCCCAATTTCTCCAACTTCATAAAAGAAGTTTCTCCTCAACCTCTTTTGTACTCTCTCCAATGTGGTCACATGCTTCCTAAAGTGTGATGTCCAGAACTATAAACAATATTCTGTAACTGATGTCTAACTCGTGTCTTATACAGGGTCAACATAGTCTCCATGCTCTATATATTCGATGCCACTGTGAATAAAGTTAGGATTGCGTGATTTATTAAAAAGACTCTCCACTTGTCCTGCCTTCCTTAATGACTCCTGTCTCTCAGTAGTATGGAAATCCTTGGCCTTTCTCCCATAAATAGCCTCGATCTAATGGAGTTAAGGGACAATGCCTACGCAATTTCAAGGTGCAGGGGGATTACTCATGCAGTGTTTTACTGCATGAGTCACAATAGCTTATTATACAATACAGTCCAAAGATGTGCAGGTCAGGTGAATTGGCCATGCTAAATTGCCCGTAGTGTTAGGTAAGGGGTAGATATAGGGGTATGGGTGGGTTGCGCTTCGGCGGGGCGGTGTGGACTTGGGCCGAAGGGCCTGTTTCCACACTGTAAGTAATCTAATCTAATCTAATCTAATACAGCATGTATATCAAGAAGGCTAATGGGGTTATCCTTTATTATGATAAATCATTTTCATCATTGGAAGAAGATGGGATATAGAGTTATGATTTTAAGCGTATATACAAGTGGTGTAAATGTCTTCACTGAACAGGAGACATAAAGCAGCCTATGACCCGAAATCTGTTAGTGTTGGTGGTGGTTGTTGTGTGTGATGAATCCCTAGAGCAGTGCTCTATGTTGAACATTGTATGTATAGAGAGTATCCAACTTATGAATGCTCATACTTACGAACGCAATCCTATACAGAGGTGTAATTTAAACGACACATAATATGAATATTTCCTGTACTTACAAATGGCTGCTTTACATTGTTCTACATTATATTCCGACTTGCATATAAAACTGCTTGTAAACTGACTCCAGAATGGAACCCGTTAACAATCCAAGGACTGCCTGTATGCTCTGATCCTCAATAAAAACAATAACTGCAGATGCTGGAAACCAAATACCGGATTAGTGATGCTGGAAGAGCACAGCAGTTCAGGCAGCATCCAACGAGCAGCGAAATTGACGTTTCGGGCAAAAGCCCTTCATCAGGAATAAAGGCAGTGAGCCTGAAGCGTGGAGAGATAATCTCGAGGAGGATGGGGTTGGGGAGAGAGTAGCATAGAGTACAATGGGTGAGTGGGGGAGGAGATGAAGGTGATAGGTCAGGGAGGAGAGGGTAGAGTGGATAGGTGGAAAAGGAGCTAGGCAGGTCGGACAAGTCTGGACAAGTCAAGGAGACAGTGCTGAACTGGAAGTTTGGAACTAGGGTGAGGTGGGGGAAGGGGAAATGAGGAAGCTGTTGAAGTCCACATTGATGCCCTGGGGTTGAAGTATTCCGAGGCGGAAGATGAGGCGTTCTTCCTCCAGGCGTCTGGTGGTGAGGGAGCGGCGGTGAAGGAGGCCCAGGACCTCCATGTCCTCGGCAGAGTGGGAGGGGGAGTTGAAATGTTGGGCCACGGGGCGGTTTGGTTGATTGGTGCGGGTGTCACGGAGATGTTCCCTAAAGCGCTCTGCTAGGAGGCGCCCAGTCCCCCCAATGTAGAGGAGACCACATCGGGAGCAACGGATACAATAAATGATATTAGTGGATGTGCAGGTAAAACTTTGATGGATGTGGAAGGCTCCTTTAGGGCCTTGGATAGAGGTGAGGGAGGAGGTGTGGGCACAGGTTTTACAGTTCCTGCGGTGGCAGGGGAAAGTGCCAGAATGGGAGGGTGGGTCGTAGGGGGGTGTGGACCTGACCAGGTAGTCACGGAGGGAACGGTCTTTGCGGTAGGCGGAAAGGGGTGGGAGGGAAATATTTCCCTGGTGGTGGGGTCTTTTTGGAGGTGGCTCTGATCCTCAGTTACATTGAATGTTAGACTCAGTTGGCTGGACAGTTGGTTTGCTAACCAGTCTGATGCTGAAAGTGTGAGTTCAATTCCTGTACCAGCTCAGATTACCCAAAAGGACTCTCCTTCTCAACCTCTCCCTTTGCCTGAGGTATGGTGGCCCTCGGATTAGATGACCACCAGCCATCTCTCAAAAATGAGAGAGCAGCCCTATGGTGACAACTTGTAGCTGACTAATATCCACTGAGTTAGAAAAGCAATAAACAAGTATCACAGCACACTGTGACATGGTAAGCATGATTATCTTATTTCGCTGTAACGAAATTTAACCTACAAAAGCACTGAAATATTTTCCTCTGCCTTTTAATCTGTACATACCATGCTACATCAAAGCAGACGGTGGGACATATTGAACACTCAGCCTCTGAATTCGTGAATGTTATGGAACTGATGGCGTTCTGGTTTAAAAATGAACATTGGTGCAATGAGGAGAGGGAACACTTGGTGTATCTGCATGACTTCCTTCCAGCTGCTCTTTTAACAGAGGCATTAACCTACTTTAAAAGGCTTTTTGCCTCAAGTCAATCAGAGCAAGACTTGTTAAGTGCTCACTTGCCAATAGCAGTGACAGTCATTTCCAGCAAAGCAAGTGCAAGTCTGCAAGTGCGTAATGGGAGTTAACCCAAAACAACTTGCATAAAGCCATTCTCTCTGCACCTTAGGGAAAAAACACAAATAAGCTTCTGCATTTGGTTGTGACTATATATATCTATATATAAAAATACTGCTACTCACCTCATCTATCTCTGTGCACCCAAAGCGAATCAGAGCAATGCAATGAAAATGCTGGTCATTATGGAATCTGACAATTACACTGCATAAAAATGGCACCAGTATAAAGCTCACAAATTGTGCCTCAAGTGATGGAAAACTAGGAGCCAGTCATCGTTTTTCTTAATTACACTTCAATGACTGTTATTTGACACTGCAATGATCTGACAGCATTGCACAAAACCAGTAGTGATTGACAGCTCGCTACATTATCACCTCATAACTTAGTGCGATCATGTTCCAATTAATTTTTAAAAGCTACATATTAAAAACTCAGAAATGACTTTGAATTGCAATGTGATCTTCGCTTCCAAGATCACATCACAGCATTTGAACCCAGTGACAAGAATAAATGAAATGCAACTTTGAATACCGCAAACACGTTCTCTCGAAGATTTTATACCACTTGAGCAAACAGGGATAAAGAAAATTCAAGAGTCATTTCTGCTGCATAGCACTGATCACTAATGCAAACCTTAAATCTAACAACTTAAAGTGTATCGGTGAAGGACTGAGACTTTACAGTATCCATACAGTTAGCTGAATTATTCCAAATATGAGTTGCAGCAGTTGAATATGCTGCAGCAACTCCTTCAACTGTAAAATCTACATTTTTATATAAACAATCCTTACGACAATCTTCAATTACTTTAGAACAGATGCTTGTGCTTCCTGTTTGATGGACAGGATGAT
Organism: Chiloscyllium punctatum; assembly: GCF_047496795.1. NCBI lineage: Eukaryota > Metazoa > Chordata > Chondrichthyes > Orectolobiformes > Hemiscylliidae > Chiloscyllium > Chiloscyllium punctatum. The sequence goes on from NC_092742.1 coordinate 28,058,157, forward strand.
TGACATAACTAATAATGGACGCACACAAGGAGATGTTGCAAGAAGTGCTGTGACTGCCATGGATGGAGAAAATAAAGTAGCACTTAGTCTCCAGATTATTAAAATAGAAGATTTTGCAATAATTCCCTTTCAAATTAAACCAAGTCTTGTTGTTATTTGTCATTCTACAGCAGAGAGCAAGAATTATATTGCTTATTACAAATAACAAACTAAATATGAAGTGTCAGCAGTTCATGAATTGCAAATTTTGTTTTGAGTTTTGCACTCAAATCAGAGACTCTTACAGTCAACATGAATTTACGAAAAGTAATTTTATTTTTTGCAAATTTATTAGTGGTTATTGAGATGGTTAAGGACAACCAACTGTGTATTCCAATTTTCAAAATAAGTGTTTGTTAAGATGCCTAGCAAAAGGATAACACAAAATTAGAGTTCTTGAGGTTGGGGACCATACATTGACTTAGAGTGAGGATCAGTAAGTTGTCAGGCAACCCGAAAGCAGATGCAAGTTTTACATTTTTGCAATGGCAGGCTGTAATTAGTGAGATACCACAAACAATCACTATTGAAGACTGGGATGTAATGATTGAGTCTCATGTCTCCAAGTGTAATTATGATATAAAGACAAGGAAAAATAAGCTCTGAGAAAGCAAAAAGAGATGGAGAAATTAAGCATGTAGAGAATTGGAATATAATGTAACAAGGTCTGAAGTTATCCAATTTGGAAGGAAAACTAAAAAAAAATACTCCTTTAAACAGTATGAAGTTGGAAAATAGAACATAGAGCATACAACATTACAGCACAGTACAGGGCCTTCGGCCCTCGATGGTGTGCCGACCTTTTATCCCATTCTAAGATCAGACTAACCTACATACCCTTCATTGTACTATCTTCCATGTGCCTATCCAAGAGTGGCTTAAACATCCCTAATATCTCTGACTCTGCTACGACTGTTGGCAGTGCATTCCACACACCCACCACTCTCTGTGGAAAGAACAGACCTCTGACATCTCCCCTAAACCTTCCTCCAATCACCTTAAAAATTATGTCTCCTTGTGATAGACATTTCTGCCATGGGAAAAAGTCTTTGGCTATCCACACTCTGTGTGCCTCTCAACATCTTGTACACCTCGATCAAGTCATCTCTCATCCTTCTTCACTCTAATGAGAAAAGCCCTAGCTCCCTCAACCTTTCTTCATAAGACATACTCTCCAGTCCAGGCAGCATCCTGGTAAATCTCTTCTGCACCCTCTCTAAAGCTTCCACATCCTTCCTATAGTGAAGCGACCAGAACTGAACACAATATTCCAAGTGTAGATTAACCAGGGCTCTATAGTCTAACCAGTGCTCCCCCGCTAATGAAAGCCAACACACTATACACCTTCTTAACAACCCTATCAAATTGGGTGACAACTTTGAGGGATCTACGGACATGGACCCAAACACTGCCAAGAATCCTGCCTTTCGCCCTGTATTCTGCATTCAAATTAGATCTTCCAAAGTGAATGATTTCACACTTTTCCAGGATGAACTCCATCTGCCAGCTCTGCATCCTGTTAATGTCCCAATACAACCTACAACAACCCTCCACACTATCCACCATTCCACCAACCTTCATGTCATTGGCAAACTTACTAATCCACCTTTCCACTTCCTCATCCAAATCATTTCTAAAAATCAAAAAGAGCAGAAGTCCCAGAACAGATCCCTGTGGAACACCACAAGTCACCAAGCTTCAGGCTCAATACTTTCCATCTACTACCACTCTCTGTCTTCAATGGGCCAGCCAATTTTGTATCCAGGCAGCCAAATTTCACTGTAACCCATGCCTCCTTACTTTCTGAATGAGTCTGCCATGGAGAACCTTATCACCCATGTCACCTTATCGCCCTATTATAGGAAAGATGTGGATGCTTTGGGGAGGGTTCAGAAGAGGTTTATCAGGATGCTGCCTGGACTGGAGGGCTTATCTTATGAAGAGAGGTTGACAGAGCTTGGACTTTTATCATTGGAGAAAAGGAAGAGGAAAGGGCACCTAATTGAGGTATACAAGATAATGAGAGGCATAGATAGAGTCGATAGCCAGAGACTATTTCCCAGGGCAGAAATGGCTAACACGATGGGTCATAGTTTTAAGCTGGTTGGAGGAAAGTATAGAGGGGATGTCAGAGGCGGGTTCTTTACACAGAATTGTGAGAGCATGGAATGCGTTGCCAGCAGCAGTTGTGGAAGCAAGGTCATTGGGGACATTGAAGAGACTCCTGGACATGCATATGGTCACAGAAATTTGAGGTGCATACATGAGGATCAATGGTCGGCACAACATCATGGGCTGAAGGGCCTGTTCTGTGCTGTACTGTTCTATGCTCTATGTTCTATGTTCTAAATGCTTTGCTAAAATCTTTCTCCACCATATCCACCGTTCTACCTTCATCAATGTGTTTTGTCACATACTCAAAGAATTCAATAATGACCTGCCCCTCACAAAGCCATGCTGTCTATCTCTAATCAAATTATGATTTTCCAAGTAATCATACAACCTATCTCTCAGAATCCTTTCCAATACTTTTCCCACCACTGACATAAGACTGACTGGACTGTAACTCCCAGGATTAGCCCTTTTCCTTTTCTTGATCAAGGGAATAACATTTGCCGCCTCCAATCATCTGGCACTACTCCAGTGGACAGTGAGGACCCAAAGTTCAAGGCCAAAGGCACAGCAATCTCTTCCCTCGCTACCTGTAGTAACCTAGGATATATCCCATCTGCCCCAGGGGATTTATCTATCCTTATGCTTTTCAAAATTTTCAATACATCTTTCTTCCTAACGTCAACCTGTTCGAGCATATCAGTCTGTTTCATGCTGTCCTCAGAAATATTAATGCCCCCCTCAGAAATGAATGCTGAAACAAAGTATTTATTAAGGGCCTCCCCTACTTAGAGTCATAGAGATGTACAGGACGGAAACAGACCCTTCGGTCCAACTCGTCCAGGCTGACCAGATATCCCGACCCAATCTAGTCCCACCTGCCAGCACCTGGCCCATATCCATCCAAACCCTTCCTATTCATATAACTATCCAAATGCCTTTTAAATGTTACAATTGTACTAGCCTCTACCATTTCCTCTGGCAGCTCATTCATACATGTACCACCCTCTGAGTGAAAAAGTTGCCTCTTAGGTCTATTTTATATCTTTGCCCTCTCACCCTAAATCTATGCCCTCTAGTTCTGCACTCCCCCACTCCAGGGAAAAGACTTTGTCTATTTATTCTATTCACGCCCCTCATGATTTTATAAACCTCAATAAGGTCACCCCTCAGTCTCTGACGGTCCAGGGAAAACAGCCCCAGCCTATTCAACCTCTCCCTATAGCTCAAACCCTCCAATACTGGCAACATCTTTTCTGAACCCTTTCAAGTGTCATAATATCTTTCCGATAGGAAGGAGACCAGAATTACACACAATATTCCAACAGTGGCCTAACCAATGTCCTGTACAGCCGCAACATGACCTCCTAACTCCTGTATTCAATATTATGACCATTAAAGGAAAGCATACCTTCTTCACTATCCTATCTACCCGCGACTCTACTTTCAAGGAGCTATGAACCTGCATTCCAAGGTCTCTTTATTTAGCAACACTCCCTAAGACCTTACCATTAAGTGTATAAGTCCTGCTACGATTTGCTTTCCCAAAATGCAGCACCAGTTCTCCTGACTCCAGGAGTAAGTTCCCTCCACTAAGCCTGATCAGCCCACCCTCACTCTGGCTATCCTCTTGTTCCTCACAGAAGAGTAGAATGCCTTAGGGTTTTCCATAATCCTACTCCCTAAAGCTTTCTCTTGTCCTCTTCTAGCTTTCCTAAGTCCATTCTTCAGTTCCTTCCTGGCCACCTTGTAACCTTCTAAAGCCCTGTCTGATCCTTGCCTCCTCAACCTCAGGTAAGTTTCCTTCTTCTTCGTGACTAAATGTTCCACATCCCTTGTCACCCAAGGTTCTTTCAACCTCGCACCTCTTCCTTGCCTCAGGGGGACAAACCAATCCAGCACTATCAGCAAGTCCTTCTGAAACAACCTCCACATTTCTGTCATGCATTTCCCTGAGAACATCTGTCCCCAGTTTAGGTGTCCCAGTTCCTACCTAATAACATTGTAATTCCCCCTCCCCTAGTTAAATCCTTTCCCATACTGTCTTCTCCTATCCCTCTCTATGAGTACAGTAAAGGTCAGGGAGTTGCGATCACCATCACTGAAATGTTCTCCCACTGAGAGATCTGACAGCTGGCATGGTTTTTGATTTGCACCCATACTGACTCTGTGGGCAAACCCTCCTTCATGATCTCCCTTTTTGTAGCTGTGATATTATCACCGATTAACACTCCTCCACCTCTTTTACACCCACCCATTCCTTTTAAACCCTGGAACATCCAACAACCATTCCTGCCCCTATGATATCCAAGTCTCTGTCATCGTTCTAAGTACTGATCCATGCTCTGAGTTCGGCAGCCTTATTCCTGATACTTTTTGCAATAAAATCGACACACCTCAACCCATCACACTGACTGCAACTTTGCCCTATCAAGTCCTTCATGTACAGCTCCCACCTTCCCCAGAAGATATCCCAATAATCCACATATCTGCAGCCCTCCTTCCTACACCAGCCCTGCAGCCATGTATTCTTCTGCACTCATTGTCTATTCCTAGCCTCACCAGCATGTGGCACTGGTAGCAATCCTGAGATTACTAATCTGCTCGTCCTGCCTTCTAGCTTCCTACCTAACTTCCTCTACTCTCTTTTCAGGTCCTTCTCCCTTTCCCTATCTGTGACATTTGTACCGATGTGTACCACGACATGTTAGTCCCTGGGTGTCCTTGGACATGATTCACAAAAAGTTATGAAGTGTAGGTGTAACAGTAATTAGGAAAAGGAGTGTCATATTAGTCTATTACAAAAAGATTGGAATGGAAGAGTGGGAAACTGTAATTGTATGAGATGTTGGTGAGATTATAACCAGAGTACTGTGTACAGTTTTTGTTTCCTTATCTGAGGAAGGATACGTTGACCTTGGAGGTAGTGTAACAGATTCACCGAATTGATTCTTTGGAGGAAGGTATTGTTCTATGTATGAGATTGAGTTGTGTCATGAAATAGAGGAGAATGAGAGGCAATCTCATTGGAATTGTGAAATTCACAAGGGGATTGATGGGGTAGATGATGGATGTGTCCTCTGGTTTGGGCATTCTTGACTTTCAGTGACTCAGAATAAAGACTAGCCATTTAGAACCTCAGTGAGAAATTTCATGATGTGGAAGGCGATGAGAAGGCTCAGTTGGAGGTGCGAGGAGTCTAGCCTATCAATTGTATAGCAGGTGGAAGCCCCATATTGTTGCAATATTAGACTTATCCTAAACTACTGAATATCAATGCTCACTTCGACAGGATACAAAGTATCATTCTCATGACATGCTGGGCAATCTAAAACAGCAGTGATAGGACTAAGATGTACTGAATTCAGCTCCTAATAACTATGATTTCTCAGTAATTAATTCTTAAATTAAAGCACATTATTTTTGGTATTTTTGTTCATTCATGGGATGTGGACATCACTTGTAAGGCCAGAATTTGTTGCGCATATATAATTGGCCTTGAACTGAGTGGCTAGTCATGCAATCTCAGAGTGCAGGAAAGAGCCAACCACATGCTGTGGGTCAACAGACACATATTGATGTCTTGCATTGAAGGACAATGGTTGACAGCTTTCATGGTCACCATTGCCAAGACTGGATTTTCATTCTAGATTTAAGATTTGAAGTTAAAATTTCATTAAATGCCATGGTAGGATTTGTACTCGCTAGAACGTAAGCTTGCAGGTATACCCATAGGGAAGGTAGCCATGGACATTGCATTGGATATTACCTTCACAACACCATCTCTTCATCAATGTTTGTGTTGTTTGTGTGAGGTTGGTACATTCATATCCAGAAAAATGAATGGCACATCCATCAACTTATCTGGGAAGATCCATAACATTGATTAATGTTCAGAATATTGTTAGAGCAGGGATAGGCCCTTCCTGAGGTCATGGACCTTCAAAGTGGATGTCTTCCATTGAAAGGGAATTCCACCAAGCAGGTGATTGTGACTTGTATGACATCCATCCATGGCCTTGTGTCATTGCTGGAGCTGAGGACGCAGTTGAGAGCGGTGTCTCAGGAGTGAGAGGTATGGGCAGGGGAGAGGGGGTTGTCGACAACTGGGAAGGCAGCTCTCAGCAGCCCCCACCCACACATTGGCTCACACAAGTTCACTTGTTGTCTTCCCCCCCCCCCCATCTACAAATGAGTTAGTACCAGTGGCAGTAGGATGACTCCCTTAAGTCTTCATTGATGGATTTAATCAGGTAGAGGTGGAAAGATGGTGGAGTCCCTGACCGATGTTCTCTTGCCCAATTAAATATCCCATAATCAGCAAAGTTGCCGTGCAGAAGGGCTTCAAATTCTCCCTCAAGGGCTGGACATTACATGCCCCCATTGGGTGTGTTTTCAGCAGATGGATACATAAAGTAGATGGCTAGACCATGACTTTCCCACCTGTTCCTGAGCTCATTGCCATATTGAAGGGTGGGCAATCTCTGAAATCTGCCATCATTTTTAAATTTAACATTAAGATTCAATTGAACCTGTCAAAAACTCAATTGACCCCAGTAACAGATAGCTCACACCAAGATACGCTTGGCATGGACAAACAGGCAAACGTAAGCAGCTCCTTCATTTTACAAAAAAAGTTTTAAAAGGATGGAAGGGAATGTGGTGGGAAAGCATCTTTCTTCAAATGGTGCCCTTTATGCAACAGGGCATTGTTAATACCCACTTCCTTTCGACCTACTTTGTCCAAAACGCACGTCCCCAAAACCCCACCTCCCTAAGCTTATCAAACTTTTCCCTCTAGGCAGCACGCATTCCAGGATCCATCAGTGCCTTCCTGCTGGGTCTACGAATAGTACCAGCAGCACCCACTCCTGACGTTGTGGGACAGCTGGGACTATTGGAGCTGGCCCCAATTGAGAGTCGGGTTTCTTCCCCCGATGAGCAGCAGAAGTTCCATTTTTTCCTTGTCAGAGATTGCTGTTGGCTGGATTTTTATTTTTGACAGTTTCTGACTGACATTTTAATTGGGAGGCCTTCCATGATATACAGCCCGATGTTTTCAAAGGGTTTTTTTTTCACAGGAATTGAGAGACAGCCGGTAACTGTTGAGTAACCACAAGCAATGTGCCCCCTGACCTCTGTAGTGCTCCCAGTAAATCA